>NC_134316.1:4967630-5577043 GCF_964195595.1 Calonectris borealis | reverse complement strand
TCTGGATAACTGGCCACATCAGCCTACAAACCCTCCAGTGCTTCTGCCCCAGTGCAGAGCACCCAGAGCTCCATCCGGAGCACAGACCACTGTGAAACCAAAAAATGCCAGGATCAGTGCAATTTAAAAATGGAGACACAGTTGGCTTCCTATCCAATTCGAGGGATTTCTGCATAGCCTGAAGACAATATTACAAAATGCTACTGAAAATAGCCTGGTGTATTTGGGTATTTCCAGGAGGGACCAAAGTCAGGAAGCTATTTTATTAGCACACCCAAATAAAGAAAAGACATTCCTTGTCTTAAGAAAGTGAAGAATTTTCTTCCCTTTTTTTAATAGTAGGCTGTGAACATTGTACATATCTATTGTTAAACTACAGGGGACTCGCTGGTCAGTACTGATGAACTGATGTACTCATGGGGTGCAGCACTTTGTATCCATAGTTCATACACTGGCAAATGTGGCCCGTTTGGTTGTGTTAGTGAAGTCTGGGCTTAGTCTTTTCCCAAGGAGCCTAATAAGCGTTGCAGGACTGTCCTCACAGCGGTGAGAACACGTTTGAAAGCACAAGCATTTTCAACAGGTAAGGAGAAAAGTCCTGCGCCCACTGCACCTCCAGAAGCCACCAGCCCGGTGCGTGACCAAGTATTCCTGCAGCTCGGATGGGCACACTCAGGCTCTGCAGCAACTTGGAGTCACCCTATGTATGTCAGTATTTTAAAACCCCCCTTCCAGATGGGACACGCTGAATCCGGGTGTCTGTAGAGAGCCGAAACCTTTCATTGCTAAGGAGTCACCCCCCCGGAGGAGTGTGAGTAAACGTTGACATTCGACACACAAAAAAAAAAGGATCGTGCATACGTTCTTCAAAGGCTGGTGGAATAAACATGTAAATACAAGATGGGCTGATTTCCTACTGTTCATGTTTGCTCACTGTGAACATTTGGTTCACTTGGCTTTCCTCATTATTTCAGCTGGGGAAAGTCACTATATGAATTAATAGCAGATTTCCCCACTGAAAATAAATGTTTACCGTGTTTTTTTTTTTTTTCCTTTTGGCAGAGACCAGGCTTTTTTGTCTGACTGCCTCCTTTTTGGCCTGCGCATCCCTGAGGTGTGTAATTAAAGTGAGGGAATTTGCGCATAGTGCTTTAGGGGTTTAATGAATAGAAAACACAGGATATTTCATTGATTTGGTGCACACGATATTGTCAGGGTGTACGTTTCCTTTGTAAATGGCAAAAAGAGAGCTATAATAATATATGTGCATTCAACCCTGTGTATAAAAAAAAAATTAAAAAACTAATAAAAATAAAAGAACTGTATCTGTTTCCAAATTCTAATATAAAATACTTTCGAAAGAGCAATTTAGATTAAAACAGAAAAGGCAGGAGCTTCAACATGGTTCAGAATTAACAATCAAGCTATACTTTCCTCAAGATATAATTTCACTTAGAGTAGGTGTGGAAATCTTTGAAAAATTCATTATACAGAGCCACATGTGAAAATAAGATTTGCGTTAGTAAAAGATTCTTCAGCTGCTCTTAGAAAAACTAAAGTATGTTAAATAACATGTGTGTATAATGTATAAATAGTGTACGATCTGTGCAATGAGTAGGCATCTGCGATATGTCTCGCATGTTTTGTGGATTGCGTGTTAAAATAATGTCGTGTGTTGCGATAGGATGGGACAAGGGAAAATAAATTGTCTTTTCTGGAGAGATCTCTTTTGGGGAGCTCTGAACAATTCACATTGTGGAACTGCCATGACGGTCAGGTTGGTGCAAATACATTTTCCCACTACAAAAAGGAGATGGATATCCGTGACCCACGTTGTGCACCCTTTGGACCTGATGAAGAGGTACAGCCAGAGAACAAGAAGCACAGACCACAACTACAGCCTTTCAAGTCACCCAACTCAACTTCTGCCCCACCAGGTGATACAGCACATGGGACATGTTTCCTAGCGTTCCCTCTCCTGTCTCCAAATGCAGCACCATCTCAGACATCAAGAAAGACGACGACTGAAGCAGCCCATCCTCATCTCCTGAACACCGTCAAGAGGAGGAGAGCTCTCTCATACACTTTCTGTATGCTATTTATGTAGGTTGTGAATACCAGGAGTCTAGCCAGGAGTCTCCGCACTGCACAAGTGCCAAAATACAAATAACCTGCGTGCAAGGAGCAAAGCAGGTTCACCAATCTCCCGGTCAGCGGAGAGAAGTCCTAGCCCACCCAGGGCTGAAGGCCCAAGGCAAAAGCTGATGCTGTGATCCTCTGCTTAACAGATGGATGGTGACACGCTGGAACAGATTATCTGGTGAGACAGTGCAATATCCAGCACTGAAGGTCTCTGAGGTATCTTCCAGCCCTATTGCTCAATGAATCTATAACTCATCGTTTCGTGAGCGAGTCAAGACGCTCCCTCGCCTCTCAAAACAGCAAAGGACAAATCGCTCTTTTTGCATCTCTTCCTACTAAGCAGAAGGGAAAATAAGGCATGGCGTGGGCATGCAGAGAGAAAGGAGGATAGTTCAGCATCTCCCCACAGCTCTATTCTGTCCAGGCTATAAAGCTTTGTACGTGTTTATTCATATCCGAAAAAATGCATGTGAAAATATAATTTTTCTCTTCTTTCCTTTGACCCTTCTGATATCTTCTTCACAGCAGAAGATTAAGTTCAATTTCAAGAATCCATTGGAGAAGAAATGCATGTAGAATTGAAAAAGAAGTATTTTATCATTAAAAGAAGACATCCCAGGGCGTGTTAGGGGATACCAGCAGAGAGAGGCTGTTTTGTTGGGACCTCAGACCTTATCCTCTCTGAATTTCCAGCTCTGCCTCGCACACTTGAAAAAACCAGCTGATTCATACAGTTTATTTCAGGTCAGCATTATTATTACAATACAGTTCTGTAACAGGCAGGATTTGGGGACTGGGATTATGAGTTATCTTAACTTCAAGGTATTTAATCTAACTGTAAATGACCTTCCTGACCTTCCTTCCTTCTCACTCCATCGATGTGCTGGACTTCATCATTTAAAACCAAAGTCCAAAGCAGCACGACCCACTTGTAACAACGTTATTTGCAAACTGTCAAATAAATTAAATATTTAATTAATCCACTTACACCCCATCCTATTATTTCCCTGATCTGGAAAGACAAAAGTAAAACCCAAATATATCATCCCAGCTTTCTGTGGACATTTATTTATGTCTCACAGTAGTATCCCAGTGCCATGTGAGTCAGAGCCATTTCAGGCTCTGCTCAGCAGATCCGCAAAGTCCAGTCAAAGTCAAGGCAAAGTCAATCTTGTTGGGTTTTCTGTATTGCCCCATCCACTAGTCACCCACTTGCTGAGCAGCGGGGCATTTCCAGAACAAAAATTTGCATTATGAAGTTAATATATTTTATATCCGTTTTGGGGTTGCCTTTTTAATTTATAGAAAATAAGAAGGGAAAAACAGCACAAGTACACTCGAAGAACAGCGGTGCAAGAAGTACAACATTGCATGCATAGAGCTGGAAAGGAGAAGTGTATATAACCTCCCCAGCTGCAAGGGTTTCCTTGCCTGCCGGCCATGCAGCAGTGTTTGCAGGACGTGGGAAATGCTTCAGGAAGGTGGATTCTTCTGGCACCCCCAAGGACAGAGTTAGCAATGCTCTTCAGCAGTCAGCGCACACAGAAACTTTGCCATTTATATATAATGGTTACGTGACATTCCCTGATCTTAAAATAACAAAGCATTTTAATCACAGAGACTTTGACCTTTTGGTCAAGTGGAACGCTTGCTATTTAATTTCTTTACTTTTCATACAACACATTAGATCCTCCCTGTAAAGTAACTCGGGAGACCACTCAGCAGAGAAAGGCTGGTTTTGTGGTAAAGGCAACGACAAAAGGTTCACACTCCTGCCTGTGTACAGCCTTCCCAGCGGGATTCAGACAATTTGCTCATGCTTTGACCCATCCGACCTGCTTTTAGTTGTCCAAGGGGGACAACAAGTGTCTTTCTGCATTCCCTGGGAAGTCAGCAGAAAGGAAGGACCCTGCCTGCAGGATAATTCAGCCTATCCAGGGCCTGAAATGCATTTTAGGGACACTTCTTTCTCCAATTCCCAATCTGAAGTGGACTATTGGGCCCCTACACAGAGAAATTTGCTGCCTCGGTTACATGCCTGAAGATTCGTGGGGTTTTTTATCTGGTTCTTCCAGCCAGGAAGATCCAAATGGCACCAAGCAGGCATATTTTGAGGACCAAACGCAGTAATGAGACCAAGAAAGAAAGTCCCATGTTCTCATACTAGAGGTGGTTCACACAGACGTGTGATCTCAGTCGATCCGGGCAGGCTGGACTAACAGCCCTAAGGGCCATCCCCCCTCTAATCCCAGGCTGCGTTTGGAACCCGCTGAGGTTCACCCACCTTTAAAAGTCACTCACACAAACTACAGAAGAAATCCGCCAAATTGGCTGAGCCTCTTCAAATAGCACATGCCTACATTTGCCTACCCACCAGAAAACAGTGTGATTTATATTTCTTCACATACGGTCATTGAATTTTGTCAAGCACCATTAGAGTGGCAGTGATGAATTGGAGTTTTGTAGCAAATCCACGCGACACCAGCAGCCACAAAGGCTAGATGAACCACCTCCCACCCTGCCTTCAACAGGACCACACCATAGCCTGCTGCATTCCAAATCAGAGCTTTGCTCCTTGAGCTAAAGGAATTCCTCTAAAAGGGCATCACTGGTAGGTTGCACATCCTTCCAGTAGATGGTCTAAAGATCTGACCATCACAGTTATATGGACACTGCAGCTCTGGTGAGAGCATGATGACAGCCCTGATGACAGTGCGGGGAAGGGATCACATGGTGGCATGGTGAGTCCCCTTCAGAGTCCTCCCAGCTCCCACCCAGTGGATAGTGCACTTCTATCCACACCACGCTTACAGCTCCCCCCTGCACACCTACCCCATGCCATCCCCTACAATCATCAGGAAGGAATTGCTCATACACTAAAAGCAGTACTGAATCGTTCATTTGAAGCTTAGTCCTTTCCAAATGAACCTCTGTAGCTGCTGGCCCACGATGGAATTAAAGACCCGTTGTACTCTACTGCCAGGACACCTGACCAGGGGAGAGAAGAGAAAAGGGACACTCATTCTAGTGGCCACTAAAAACCAAATTAGGCATGAATACATAGCACCTCTTTTCTAACACTGCCCAAATTGCTCAGTGTTGTATTAATAGACTCATATACAACTTAAAGGTAAGTTGTTTCTGGTCTGTCTTGGTGCCCACAAAGAATGTTTCAATGCCAATAACAGATGTCTTTGGAAGGTTGTCAGGAAAAAAGCCTTCCTGCCAGACATTCACCCGTACCACAGTGCTGATCAGGTTCAAAACTGATCGGGCAGCAGGGTGGACCAGATCCATCCTGACCTCCCTTCAAGCCCCATCTTCCATGATTTCACAAGAGCATCCAGCTGGATTAAAGCAAGATGCAGATCCCCAGTGTGCAGATGTGAACATCCATCCCCTCCAGTGGAGCCTGAATCCTTCTGGGGAAGGGGCTGAACTCTCCTCATCTCAAATCAGCAACAGCCTGCTCACCTAAACAGGCACTAAAAACCATAACGAACGTAAATGCGCTAAAGTCATGTTGATGCTCCTTTCTCCTCTCTCCTTTTAAGCAGCTTTATATTACAAACTTCTGCCCCATCCCTTCTTCCCCCGTGGTCACCCAGCGTAGTTGGGACCCGCTCCCGATAGGAAGTCTTTCCATTTTCCTCACAGCCAAGAAATGGGAATGTGAAGGCAGCATGACTCAGGACTTACAATAAAAACCCCACCGTCTGCTCCTCAACTTTCAGCCTTTCACTCTTCACCCCCCCTTCTCCCGAGGCTCTCATTGCAAGCTGATCATGTTCCCGAATACCACAGGTCATTGTCTTCCCACAGCCTCAGGAGCTGCAACCTGCTGAGGCCGCAGCGCCAGAAGGCAGCTCTTTCCCTCTTTGTGGTTTGCAGCTTATTTTTTAACATTTTCCTAAAGGGAAGAGGCGCTCCGACCTGTGGTAACACCACACACATTTTCATTTCACCATGTTGGCGGCGGCTCTTAGTCGTGTAAGCGCCAAACTTAAATTCAACAAGCTTCGGCTTTTCCCCCCCCTCTGCGCTTTTCGAGATGACTTGCTAGGAATTGGTAGGCATTTGTAGCTCCATTTTAAAATCTAACTACCGAGCAGAGACTGCCAAATTTCAGCCCACAGCAAATTCTTACAACCGAGCTGTAACCCTTCATAACAGAGACTGCTAACATATGGTTGTGTCAGTGGGAGCTTCTGTAATGCAATTTATTGTTGTGTAGGCTCTTTCAAGCTACTACACATGAAAGGTAAAGGGAACATTTACTCTTCGATGGGAGTTTAATCTTAGATTTACCTCATTTGAAACAAAACCGTCATTTGCATCTCTAATACATAAGCAATCACCTGTAAAGAGTGCTTGTGAATAGAGACATTTCTTGACTGTCATCAGAGCCTTTGTTCCTGACTGCAGGTTTTGCCTAAGAAAAGGTGGCAGAATTCGATCCTCTTCCAGACAGTATGCACAAACCCCACTGATATCACTAGAAAAGAGTGATAAATAAAGGAAAGCGCTCTCGTGAAGTGGAACAAATATTCACAGTTAGCATGGGGCTTGTGCTAGGTTCATTCTGTTGCATGCATATATAATATATAATTTAATTCCTCTATGCTTTGCCTTCCGTGCCCTTTTTATATCTAAGCGTTACAGTGTAGGGTTAAGGCTTCAAACAGAAGTAATCTCCTGTTGAAGTGAAAGTGCTTGATCCTGCACAAGCAATAAAAGATAAAGCTCTTCCACAAGATGGTGAAGTGCGCTCACTACTCAGCCTCCCCATCTCCGCAGCTTCAGCAAAGGGATGCCCAGTGGTGCATGATCCTTTTGTGTGGCCCACTCCGTCTCAATCAAATAGGCATCCTGAGCTCATTGACACCACAAAGCACCTCTTCTAAATGAGGATACAGAGTTTTGGAGTTGAGGATGTTTAAAAACAAGTTCCTTTACTTGGTTTAGGCTGGGTCTAGGAAGATGACAAGCGCTCTCTCCCAGACCCGGCCAATTACTTGTGCGATGTCCAGCTTCAAGCCTGGCCACAGAGCTGGGACTTTTCTTATATGAGAAGGACAGAGAGCTCACCACTTTCAGATTTTTTCCTTTTTTTTCCCCTTGTTTAACTTTTACCTACAAAGGCACAGAATTAAGTAATCGCTGACAAGGACATAATTCAAGAACGTGACCTCAAGCTCTGACCTACCACTGCCTCCAGCTGAATTCCTTAGTCTGAATCCAGGATGAAGGCACCTAAAATACATCAACTTTGGGAAGGGCTTGCTCTGAAGGCTTGTGCTCCTCTTGAGGGGTTCTGAGTTGAGACACAGATTGCAGAAAACATTATGGACAAGTGTTTTTTTTTTTTCCTCCGGGACAATTAATTTAACTTGAAATTTCAGTTGGGCTAACACATTGAAAGATAGCTCATATACTCATCCGTGGTCTGAAGTGGGTCATGCAGAAGCACACAGACTACAGATCAAAGACTAACAATTAGAGGGAAAAAGGTTATTTTAAATAACTTTAAGGCATGGAGATAGTCCTGTTTTCTTTCCATGATGTGATTACTCTAAAACCTATCAATTGCCTTTACATACCACCAGTGTTAACTTTCAGAGCTGATCCTTTTAGCAGAAATTCCTATCCAGTATGTATAGGGAGAATCTCTACATGACTTCTCAATATCAAATACCCAGGAGACCCAGCTCCAGCTTCCCTATACAGAGGACCATTTGCAAAGGACACCAACTCTCTCTCTCCTGTAATACACACAATCTTCTCCAGCTAACATCACGAGATATTAAAAATTGCCTTTTTTCTGATAGTTTACATTTCTGTCCTCTGACTACCAAGCAATGCGTGCCCTGGTTACTATAAAAGTCATGCACACATGTCTTCTGCCAGCATGGTGTCATGTCTTCTGTCAGTGTGTTATTTAGTACTCAATGTTCCTATTATCTTCAAACTGGCTCTGGATTTGTTCCAAAGATTGCAATGTTATTCATGAAAACTTTGGTGGAGGGTTTACAGTCTGTTCGAGCAATAGGTTGAAACAATGCAGGGTTTGGGGGCGGGGGGGAGGAGATGGGGATTGGGTTTTCGGGGGAAAGAAAGAGGGAGTTCATATCTATATATGCCAATTATCAATCTGAGGGTCCATGTTAATCTCCCTGGATAAAAGGAATTCTGTGTGGTGAGGAAAATGTGGAGCACTGATACATGGAAGGAGGGAAATTGCTCTCCTAGACAGGAATCACCAGGAGGTCTCCCAGTCAGGTTAAGTCCCCTCTCTACTTTGATTATTTGCCAATGTATTACCATGTCTGCTATTCCAAAAAAACCAAACAAACACAGCAGAAACCTGAAACATTCAGGTTTCAAGATGAGACATTAGCAAAACTTTCAAAAATGATAATTTTTCAGAGCTAATTTGGCTACTCCTTTGTCTCCCAAAATCCTGTCACTCTAAATCAGTGTAAGAGCTACCCTCTCTGGATGGCTCAGTTTTACTATTACCAGAATTATTCAAGCATATTAGCAGACTTCTAGCCAAGAATATCTTGTGGTCTGATGTAAAGTCTTGTTTTCCTTGATTAAGCCTCCATTTCTTATATTTGTTAGAACAAACGAGCAATTGAATATTTTATTAGAAAGAATATGATTTATTTTTGTTAGTTAATATATTTGCTCCATGGCAGAGCCTCAGGGGATGAACATTTTACTCCCCTGGCAGCCCTGAGAATCTGATCTCAGCCTGCAAGCGGCATTTTGCAGTACAGAGGCAAATTTTCAAAAGCTAAGAGAACTTTTGCTCATGAAAAAAAAAGAACCACATTATTTTCACTCTCCTACTTAGGTATTGTGGTTTTGGTATCTCCCTACTTGTGTTTGAATTCACATTTTTCCATGGATAATCAGTGTTGTCAATGCGACAGCAAACCCAAAGAGGCTCACACACAGGTAGGGGCATTTGGCCCAAGCGTGAGCAGGTGTAGGATCTGTATTGTGGAGAAGGCTGGTGTGCAGGCAGGGACCATGCCTTAGGCATGGGGTGAGAACCTCTTCAAAGCATCCGTTCTCCATCTGAGCCCTGTTTCTTTTTTCCCCAGACCTGTAGCAGTAAGCACACACTACACACAGATGCTCTCTTCTTGCAACTCTGCACACCCTAAATTAACTCTCAGCTTCTCGCTGCCAGCCCTTACAACCAAGGCCCGACATTTTCTACAGAACAGATCATCTAGGTACCTGTTTCAGCAGGACAATTAGTTTGTCTTGGGCTGAGCAGTCTGGGCTTTGACTCGTACAATATTTTGGCTATTAGTAGTAAAAGAGTAAACTGAATTGGTGAGTAGTGTATTGATTGGAGATAAAATATTGATGCCATATTAAATTTCCAATCAGATCAGGACCCGCTGAGCTGGGTATGATACAAACACAATGTAGGAGACACTCCATGTTATGGAGAGTTTAAAGTGTGACAGATCAAAACACACAAAGGGTAGGATGGGAATGTACCCAGGGCCACACAAAGGTCCAGTAGCAAAGCCAGAAGAAAATCCAAGATTTCATGGCTTCCCTGCTAAAGCATCCAGAATCAGTCCATGAACTGGGAAAGAAAAGCTGTTAAAAAGGATGTAAAAGGGGATCCTATTTAGGTTCAACCAGCTTGTTCATTCTTGCACTGTCTGAGCCACAGATTCAACCATGGAGCACATGGATGGTGCAACTTCTCCATGACCCACTGCATGAAGAGGTACAAAGATGAGCTGCGAGGATGAATGAAGACAGAAAGAAGCAGAATAAGGGATTAAACCAGAAGCTTTTGGTTTGTACCAGGCAACCAGGGCAAAGATCAAGGATTTTCCCAAGCATTTATCGCAGGTACACATCTCTGGTCTGCACATCACCTAGAGCCCAATATTGCAAAGACAAGTTTACTCAAGAGGCAGTAAGCTCCGCCAAAGGCACTGATTCATTGAGGACTTGCTTCCTAACAAAGGTGATCCCAAATAAAAAATGTAGTCCCAAACTTCTCTAAACCCTGAGTGTATATACTTCAGCTGCCTGCTATCTCTGAAATCAGATCTGGATTCAAAATGCACAGCTTCTGCTTGTCTTTTCTTCCCAGGAATGATACTTTAAGGGAAGAGGCAGTGTATTTAACAAAGCTGTTATGCGGTTTACTGATTGTGATTATTCAAGGCAAATGCTTTGAAGTAACAGCTTAGTGCAGAGCGACAGTAAACAAGATATAGAGATATACCTAGATGAGAAGAAAAATAAATGGCAATTAGGATTGATATGCTAGGTGTAGGAAATGCCGGTGAGACTCCAATCTCTAGCAATGACGCTCTGCATTTGTATTGCCACTTCCCTGCCAAGATCTCCAGGACAAATTACAAATGGCAATTAGACATCACTGAACCCCCAAATGGCATGTGAACATTAGCCTAGCTGCTGTATAGCCAAGGCAAATGAAGAACAAAGAAAAGGGGAGCCCTATGTAGACCTCCTATGCTAATGCTTAGGGTTGACCTAAGCACCTACAACAGCATCCAAGTTCAAGACAATGATAAGCAATTCAGACCTGCTCTTGACTTCCATAATGAATGCAGAGGAGTTGGGGACTGTATTCAGACAGGCCACTATAAGAATATTTTTGATATTGTCACTTCCTCTCCTCATTCATTGCACTGGGAACTAAGGACTGGCAGTCATGGATAACATGGGGCAGAACTGTTCTTCATCATCTTGAATAACACGCAGCTATGTTCATCTTAGGTATGGGTACCCATGGGGGTATCTGAGCCCAGGTGTAAAGGATTTAGATGATTCTGTTGAAGATGTCCCTGCTCATTGCAGGGGAGTTGGACTAGATGACCTTTAAAGGTACCTTACAACCCAAACCATGCCATGCTATGATTTGATCAGGACTGACCAGAGAGTCCAGGGCAGGCCCAGGAACAGAATCCAGCAGCCTTGACTCTGAAGGAGAAGGTAAATGTGCAAGTTGGACACTCCACACCTCTCTCAAAGCCTGTGTGGGATGGAAATCCTCTCAGGAAGCATGGGGGTACCTGCACGGTGTCCTAGGAGAGGTGGCAGTTTGTAAATTTATAAGCTGAGCACAAACTGAATTACAGTTGGTAGAAGAAATATAATTTTATCATTTCTAGGCTCTTTTGGCTCCTCTTACATTGGTTGCGAACCTGCTTGCTATTAGCTTTCAGTAGTTAGGGCAATGACTATACTCATTTTAATTTTCTGATTTCCATAATTCTCTCTTCTTGGACCCAAGACACATTGGTTGCACTGGGGGAAATCCTTAGGTGGTGAAGCTGTTGCAACTCCATTGCTTTCAGTGGAGGGGTTTGCATACAGACTCCAAAGCGTGTCTATGCAAACTTGGGCATGGCCAAGGAGCTACCGCACGCTCTCAGAGAACTGCAGGGTTTTGCTGCAAGTTCCCGAATGTACTTAACCCACTGAAATGATATATGTTTTCTTCTCATCCAGAAATCCCCTTCTCCTGTAAACAACCAGAGATGAAAAAGGAGGTGGCCAGTACAGCAAAACAATGACCTGCCTTCAGGGTGCCAACAAACTCCTTCCTAGCACCGGCACGAGTGACAGCCTGTACAATATTGTAGGGTTAAGATTTGCCCCAATATTAACTTCCTCACTTATATTTCCTCCTGAGCATTCCTGCATCCGAAGTCTGTAAAATGCCACTGTTCCAAGGGGTAAAGCAAAGAATTATGACTCATCATGAACACTGTACGCAGAACATTGCTCTCTTTTTTTTGCTTTTGTTCCTAACTAATTCTATTTTTTAGAAAAATTATTAAAACTAATTGCATTATTTAATCCCATCACATAAAATCCTCCAGTGTTTCATTAATCAATGTAATCAAGCCAATCAAAATAGATAAAGGAGATCTTTTAGCTGGCTTTGATGAGATTTTATCAAAATCTCAGTGCATATTGTAAAGCCTTAGCAACCTCAGAAGCAAACTAACTGTAGAATGTGGAAGCTTTATCAAGCAGGCACTAATAAAGCAGATGATGCTTGGACCATTTTAAGAGGCTCTCCATATCAAACTAATAACAGCCATGTTTTTGTATTATATATAAAAAATACAAAAGCAAATGGAAATAGCTTTCATTTTGTATACACAGAGAGATTGCTATAAAGCAATCACTTTTTTTAAGTAATGAAGAAGATACATTCTGTGAGTCAGCAGACCATAAAGCCAGAATACTGTAAGGAAAATGCAGTGGGTAATGCAAAGGTTATACCAGAACAGCTGTACGTGAAGAGCCTTATTAAAAGCACAAACCATTTCCTTTTAAATATAGTACTCTTACTCCACATCTGAATCATAAATAAATATGAATTAATAAGCTGTGTCTTGTGCAACATTGGTGTTTGTGTCTCTCTTTCCCCCTTCAGGTCATAGCTCCCATTCTTCATGCTTTTGCGCTGACTAATCAGGAGGACGAGCTACTGAAATACTACCACAAGAATGGAAATTAAAGGGGTGTTGATGTAATACAGCACCATAAAATCAGGAAATGTGTATAGTTGGTAGATGCTACACTACAAACACAGACTGGTGCCGGGTTGAACGAACACCTTACCAAGAAGAGGCACAGCCAGGATCCCATCTCATGGACTTGGTGAACACGGTGTAAAATGCCATCAGTATTTCCCTATAGCTTCTGCCCTTCGCAGTTAGTTTGGCTTCCCAGATATGACAATTGCAGAAGTAGTTGCTAATCCACAAATGCAAAGACTTGCCAACACAGAAAATCTTGAACTCTTGGGTTAAACGATCCCTATCTGATCTAGACCTATAAACGGATGCAAGGCCACTGCCCCTCAAGGGAGGTCCTCTCCTACTGCTGGATTTCTAGCAGTAGCAGCAGAGATGGCGTTAACAGACTCTCCTGAGCATCTTGTGGACAGAAATATCTTTTACTTGCCCAGAGTCCTCCAGCTCAGCTAGTACAGGTCATCCATAAAATTCACTGACTGCATGCGTTACGAATATTGTGCCGCACCCCAGTCCTTGTCCCGCCTTCTTCATTTTCATGTGTGCCTGGGCCAGCTGTGGGGTGACCAGCACAGCTGGGACGAGAAGACGCTGTGCAGCACCCAGTAGTTAGGTGCAATACTCCTCAGCATCTAATATCCCAGGAAACCTCAGGCAGTTACTCCCTTGGCTCAATCCAGCCTGATTTAGGATACCCCAGAAAATCACAGCCCAGGGAACAGACCTTGAAGCACCAAAGAAATCAGCCTGACAATTAGCGCTCATTGCCTACAAAGCAGAGAGAATTGAAAAATGAGCACTTTCACCACTTTCTTTCATTTAAAGAGTCTTTGGGCCAAATCCTCCTAACCCAGCTGGAGCTGTATTCTCCCTCCCTTTTTTCTCTTAGGCTACAAGATGGAGATAGGCAACAGGTAGAGCTCAACATTGGCCATTTTCACAATGAGTTCAGCACTTCAAAAGGCACTGTTAGAGCTGAACAATGACAGGGATAAAATCCAGCGGAAATAATGAAGGAGGAGGATCTTGGGTTTTATTTAAAATCAGGCAACATGGCACCACTTGATTGCTTAGAAAGCTGCTGGACTGAGTGTGTAGGTAGCAACCCGACAACAGCAAAATCTAATGAATGCTGTAATTTCTCCTTATGTTGTGCTTTCATTTCAATTCTGTGTTGCAAATGGTTTTAAATTTAATTAAGCTTGTCTCTCTCACAAGCAGACTTTGCTTTTTTTTTCCCCTTCCTTTCCTTTATCCAAGCACCCAACAAATACAGCTCAATTTAAAAATAAAACCAGGACTGAGCAAAGGAAAACGTGGTAGTCACAGGAGTAGTTGAGCTCTCCGTAGTTTGTAAAAACACGTGGGAGGCCATGGATGAGCAGTTGCGGGCACCTCGAGCCTGATCCACCTGTCTTGGCCGTGTATTCAAAGGAGCAACCCTGCTCTACATCTGCTGCAAAATTGGACCTCATATGCCTAATGCAATCCCTTCAAAACGGAGCTAGAGTTTTGCTTTGAGAGAATCGTTATATTTACTCTTGAACTCAACTTTGCGTTACCAGACCTCATCCGTAACCCCTCTGGTGCCAAAAAGTCACTTCACATTAGCTGAAATCAGAGCTTTCTAGTTACGGACGTGCAAGGTCAAACTATTCTCAAAACATTTTCCAGCAAGTTAAAACACTGAAAATATTCTCTGGAAAAATCAGTATAGTTCCACTGAAGGGAGTGGCGTGCGATCAGCAGAGGCTCTCACTCATTCATTGTAGCCATTACAATCTGAGGATGAGTTTATTACGTTAACTGGTTAATTAATAGCTAGTCATGTCCTAACTACCGTCATCAGAAGGAAAAGATTTGTTTCATCTTGATATTCAGCCATTAGAGAAATAAACCCAGAGATTTGGGGGTTGCGGCAGGGGGGTTCCCACTGTCACAATTTTGTAATATTTTTTTCATTCCATTGGAATGGCTTTTCTTGTGCTTTTAGGATGTTTAATTACATCAAAGGGACATATAAAATTTGTGGGTTTTTTTTTTTTTTTTACATCTTTAATTTAAAATAACATTATCTGGAGGGAGAGAAATTGCAGTGGGATGCTGGATCCCAGTCATCCCAGCATGCCACGCCGCTGCTCTTTGGACAACAATCACAGGAGCCAGGCAGCAAGCTGTGGACGAGGTTCTTCCAAGCAGCAGCATCTGGCACTCTGGCAAGCGGAACAGGCGGCCGCACCGGTCACGTTGGAGTTGCCCCTGGGTTTGTCACATGGGGAAGCTGCTGATGGACTGTCTAGGTTGCTCTGTCCTTGTCTCAGTTGCGTGTCCTTTAGATACACGTCTTTGAGGGTACATAAATCTCTATACCAAACCCCACTGCGGGTAGTCTCCACTTGTCGTGCTCCTCCATGTGTTATGGTCAAACAAGTGTATTTTCCTGCACCCACACCCAAAGTTCCCCACAAGCCGCAGCTCACCCCCCTGCAGAAGGATAACCAAAAACGATGTTTCTGTGAATTTAAGGCTGTCTCTCAGGATGCTGTATTAGCAAAAACCTGCCTGACATTTTAACGTAGTTGTGTTTTTATGAATAGCTGGTTCATGAACAAATTTGCTGATTTTTTTTTTCTTTTTGCAAAAATTTTGCCTGTTCACATCAGGGAAGGTAAATGTCTCCTTTCCTGCACTGTCAGCAATGCAACTGCAGGTGGTGGTGATTTCTAGAGCGCTGGGATCAACGCTGCCGGATGCCAGCGTCGAAGACACGCTCTGAGCAGGGGATACGGTGCTTTGCACACACCTGCTCCCTCCCTTCTTCACCCACTTCCCACCAGTGAAACAATTACAGCAGACTTGCACAACAGTGGACATTTTTTTTTTTTTAAATTAGTATAAACACAACCCAAACCTGCTCATATTAAAGCAATTAAGGAATTAAGGAATGTCACAGCATGTGGGGAGAACTAGGCTATTATTTTATTTCTTGTTAGATAGTGAGTTCACTGCAAATTGGAGTATCATGCCATTCAAAACTCTTTGTGAGTGTGGGTGAAATTTGGAAAATAAAAAAGTCTTAATTCGTTTGGATGTTCTTTTAAGGAAGACTTTATTTTGAAAATGCCAGTGTTTGGTTTTTTTTTATTCTTTTAAATTAAACTTTTATATATTTATTTGAAAACAGTGTTTTCCTACTAAAAATAGACTAAAAAAATGTTTTAAAGGAATTAAATAGCCTAAAAATAAAATATTTTCTGTCACTAAGCACAATGCCTGTGGTTGATTCAAAATCACATTTCCAAGGGTTTTGAAATTATCTGTAAAAGCTGAAAAAAAAAAATCTGTTTTCAGTTGTGTATAGTCCACTTTTATTCTGACTGTTTTCTGCTTCAGTCAGAAGAAAATGCATTATCCACCTAGCTCCATACGTAAGGTGGTCAAAACCCTACTGAAGCACTTAGGATTAACGCGCCAACTTTTCCATCAGCCAGACAACTCCCTTCTGCGTCAACTCAAGAGAAGGAAAGGCCCAAGTCTAGAGTAGATGAAGGGGTTGGTACTGGCTGAGTTTTCTAAGAAATATCCTAACAAGAGTCAGTTTGGGAAGAAGTTCAGGCTAAAAGCTTCTCTGTGGTGCTGCAGGGAATAGGGCCGTCCCAGCTATCGGCCAGGTGACCGCTTAGGGACATCACAGGAGGAGGATTTTGTGAGTGAGAGTCATTCCCAGGTGCTTTAAGGCCTTTATAAGGATTCAGCATGGAGGGTTTGCTGCCTTAAAGGGGGAAAAAAAAGAGGAGGAAAAAAAAAAAAAGAGAAAAAAAAAAAAGAAAAAAAAAGGAAAGGCAAGTATAAAAACTGCTTTTGCCATGAGAGTAAGAAAACACAGAATAATTAAAGCACAAACTGACATTTGATGGATTTATAAATGTTCCTTTGGGACAAACACTTGGAAGTATTTGATCCATGCTGCAATATTTTCATTGGGTTTAATAAGTTTGGAATCCAGTCTCTCCTTCCCCCTCTCAAGCCACACACACACATGCAAAAACTGGGGCATACCCAGTGCCACTTCCACAGCCACCGCTGCCATATCCCCCGAGACACCAACAGCCTGACTCTTCTTCACTTTCACCGTAAGGACGTTGGTGATGTTAGTGCATAAAAGGAGGAAGAAAATATTTCAGTGAAAGGAGAAAACTCCCCCAAGGCTATTAATTCATAGAACGCAAGATATCCTATATGCTGGGGACGGGTGCTGATGCATGAAGATGCCCCTCGGGATGCCACCGCTTTCCAGAGGAACAGGAATGCGAGGCTGCAGGGGAACTACGCCACCTCTAGCAAATTTGGGCAGATCCCTCAATATCCTTTTATCTTTTAAAAAAGGGGGAACTTTCCTGGGTATAAATCTGCAATTCTTTGGTCCCCAGCAAGGGAATGGACTCTAGTTGGTTCTGATTAAGGCAAGTAGCCAAATTAAGCCCTTGAAGCTGCATGGTCTTGTACGTGCAACAGAGCTCCCTCAAGTCTGGGGTCATGAGGCGTGCAGAGGGCAAAAGCAACTCTTTGCAAATGTTTGTGAGGCTCGCTATTGGAATGAGCACCTTGCACTCTTGATCTGCCTCAGATGTGTAGCCACATGAGTTTTTACACATCCTTCGGTTAAACCTGAGTAAAATTTAGCACTCTGGGACATCATGTGGAGCTGTCCATTTGCCCATTTCTCCATGGGTCTCTAAACCACGTAAATGGTGCTTCATCAAGGACCATGGAAGTCTCATTTGAAATTCCTGCTCTGGAAGATGCAGTGAGCGTTATTTCCTTGGATTTTGAGGACAGGCAATATAAGAAGCCTGAAAAGGGGCTACCAGTGTGTAGCTTTTTGCTTGACCTTAATTTGTAGGACAGTTCCTCCCTTGCAAAATGGAGATAATACATCCCTATATCATACAGGTGTGGTGTGAATTAATTCGTTAGTACTGGCAAGGTATTCAAATGCTAGATTAATTTCATAACTAATGATAATTAAAGTATTTAATAATATACAGAGTAATAATTAGAGTTTCATTCAGCATGAAGTTCTCTTATCGGCTCGCTCATAAATACCCGAATATTGGTCAACCCTTTTTTTTTTTTGCAATCCATAACATCCTTGTCCACATTTTTCTGAGGTCTCCAACTACATTTCTCAAAACCATTTTGCCATTTCCATTCCAGGCTGATTTTTCCTTCAAGATTTTGAGTCATGCACAGGTTTGAGAAAATGGCCACATTTGAAGCAAAAATGTACAAACTTCCAAGGCCCAGTGCCGTAATGTGAAAACCATCTTTGTGGGAGCATAAAGAGACCCATTCCTCTCAGAAACATTTTTCCTCAAAATAAAGGCCCACTTGGACTGCACAATTAGCTTGTCTGCCTGAGAAACAGCTTGCACATCTATTTACTTTAGTAAATGGACTTGGATTTGTGATCTTAGTGCATGCGAAAAAACGGGAGCGTTAAAAGTCCTGTGTTTCATCGATAATAATTTATACATCTCAAACTGGAAAGCTTTTTTGAATGACAAGTGCAGGGTAAAATACAGCCAGTGGTATTTATATTAGTTCTTTTTTTTTTTCAAATAGGCTTATGTAATAACTCCTGTAAAAATTAATCCAAACACAGAGGTTGGAACTATCTACAGTGCAAGAGGATAGCATGAAAATAAAATATTTTATTGAAAAATGTGCTCTGGTTTAAAAATTCTTAGTTATGTGAAGGAATTGGCTTTCTTCCTTTTGTAGTGTTTCTTTAATAAAGAACTGCAGTAAATTAAGGGGAGTTGGGCACTTATACTATTACACTATAATTTGCATTTCTTGATAATGCTTATGTCAAAAAATGTTGGAAAGTTGATTTCAATAAAATATTTAAATTGCTGACATAGCCTGTGACTGTCTGTACTACATGGACTAAAGACATACCGCAACTTGTTCTGAATTTCTCATCAGGTATCAAACATGTCGATTTATGGACTGTATAGACTAAATCACAGCAAATGCCCTAAATATGGAGCTATAGAAACCTACTCCCAGCTCCACGCTCAGGTAGGAATCCTATAGTAGTAATTGAAAATCCTACAGGTAGTCCAAAAGCAAAGTATGATACAAGAAAAATATGCGGGGGCTAAAAGCAAAATATTATAAGAACCAAAATGGGGCTGAAGTTACTGCTTTCCTACAGGTTTCCCTAAAGATAAAGTGTGAGCTGATGAAGTGAAAACACGTACTCTCCTTTTCCTCAAAAGAAATTCAAGGAAGAGACGCGTGGCGCAGCAAGTCCTAGCTGGACATCCATGCCCCAGCCAGCGCCGTCTTCCTGCACCCACACACGCACGCACCAGCCCCAAGGACTCTCCCCCCACGCAGGACTTGTGACCGCTGCACTGATCGCCACCACTGCTCCATCCTCCTCCTCCCAGCCGCAGGTAGGGCTGAAGAGCCGGTTTCTGCCCTTTCTCCTCTCCAGTAGACTATTGCCTTTGCACCAGCCCTGATCCCAGCGCTGTCCAGAGAACTGGAGCAGAAAGACAAGCCAGAGCATCGGTCATGGCTCTCCTCCTCAAATGAACACCTGCAGCCAGCCCCACTCTCACCCATCCTTGCCATAGCAAGCTTCAAATAAACTACCAGCATATTTTATCCATTATCTTATCTGCACCTCATCCTGATAGCTCTGGGTCTACACGTAGGAAGAGAAGAACTTCAGGGCTTGGAGGATATTCTCCACGTCTCATCCAGAGACTCAGCACAAAATGCTCCCTAGGCAGACACCAATGAGCAAGAATATGCTTCGGGTGGCCAAACCAAGGCACCTCGGAAGGGTTCTGCTCTCATTAATTAGGTTGTCTGCACCTCCTGAACTCAGACCCCTCTTGGTGTTCAATGTTGCCATGTCAATCAAGATGCCACATCGAAGTAGCCATATCACTCACTGGTCCACCTAAACGAGGCACCGAGAAATGGCCTCAGTGAGTATGGGAAAATATATGGGCAGGGTTGTGTTATTTATGGACTCCTGCATTTCAGCTGTGGATGCAAAAAGCTTTAACGGAGACGTCACCTTGCACCAGAAAGGAGCTGAAGAACTGACCATCACAGGTTAGAGCAGCTCAGACTGTAAATGTGGGTTTGTTGCCTAAATATAGATGTCCAGTGTCACCTGAGATGTCCCGGGGTGTCCCAGCTGGCTTCCAGCTGCTGAGCCAAGGGGGCACAGATCTCCTGCAAGTCCTTTGCCAGACCCACCAGTGCTGCGTGGGTGTCTCAGGGACTCGAGGGCATCTTGGATGTTCCTGACAACCACATTCAAGCAACTGATTTGGACCCTGTGCCTCAGCAGTGTGTGGGGACACGACATGGCTAAGAAATGACAAAAAATCCATGCAGAAGGCATTTCTTTTTCCAGGTAATTCTCCCGCCAGAGAACCTCATCGCAGTGTTTCTCGGTGAGTGCACACGAAAGGAGGTTTTTTTCTTCTTAACAACCTGTTGATATCAGATTTACCTACACCATCAGTATGAAAATAAACACAGAAGGCGGGCACACTTCCATGGAAAATCCTGATGCGTCTGGTTCAAGTTCCTGCTTCTTAGGCACAGGCATAAACCAGCGTGTCATTAATGTCCCCCTTACAGTGACAGACTTTAGAGAAATAAGGAGACAGCCCCTAGCATGGATGTCTCCGGACAGGAAAATGAAAGCTCCAGAAACTCCTCTCCTCCCATCAAAAATCCCTTCGCAAGCAGCCATCTGAGCAGATGCGGGAGAGGGGGAGCTGCGGGAAGAGCAATGCTCCAGCGAGCAAAGATGAGAAGAAGGAGGTGGGCACGGCGCCGTCCCAGGGGACTCGCATCCTCCCGTACCATTAAGCCCGCGGGCAGATCAGCCGGGGCTCTGGGAGCAGGCAGGGGAGGGAGATGAAAGGCTCCTGGAAGGAATCAGGTGCAGAGGGTGGGCAGATGCTGCTAAAGAGCAAAGAGACCCGGCCAGGCTCATTTGTCTGGAAGGGAACCAGCAGGAACTTTCTTTTTATCTCCAATTGCGGATGTTAGGGTAGTTCCTAAAGGCCACAGCCGGTTTGGACCCCACCGCTCTGCCTCTCCCTGCCTGTACAGGGAAGGAAATTGCAGCGTTATTTTTTTCTGCAGGTAGAAAAATCCCCCGCTGCGATGGCTGTGGACCCGTTAACTCCTCTCTGCCTGCAGGACCAGTCCGGGCTCTACCTCTCCCAGCAGAAACCCGGCTGGGTGATGTTCGGTCTGTTTGTCCAACAACCAGTTGAACATGGCCGGGTGTTTCTGCTCCAAACCACGGCTCTGCCGGAGCCAGCCCTGCCTGCGGCACCGGCCGCTGCCCGTCTCTGCCTGAGGATTAGCCATGCTCCACCTGGTCTGCCTGGGATTTAATGGGGCACCCCCTTGCCAGGTGGGGTGAGCAGGGCACAGCCCCGGCGGTCTGGCTGGCTGGCTGTCTGCCTGGGGATTAGCCTGGCCCCACCTGGGCTGCCCCCAGCTCTGCTCACCAGGGTGGACCCAGCCCAAGCAGCTCTCTTCTGCGTGGGCTGGTGGGCCATAGCTGGCTGTCCGTCTGTCTGTCTAGGAGAGATGGACAGGCACTGCGCTGCCCATCCAACCACCATGTATGTCTGTCCGTCTGTCTGAGAGTTATGGATGGGCACTGCTCTGCCTCTCCTACCATCATGTCTGTCTGTCTGGGAGAGGAGGCTGGACACCCTCATGTCCGTCTGTCTGTCTGGGAGGGCAACCACACACTGCCATGTCTGTCCGTTAAGGGATGCTGGGCACAGCCCTGTCCGTCTGTCCGTCCGTGAGAGAGACCGGGCACTGTCCGTCCACCTGCCCGCCCTCCCGGGGACCCCCAGTGCCCGGTGCGAGGCCGCCCGACCCCCTCCCCTCCCCGGGGCGGCAGCTGCGGAGGAGGGCCGGGGCGGGGAGGGGCGGCCGCCCGGCGGGGCCGAGCCTGGGGCGGGCAGCCCGCGCCGCTGGGCACCGGCACCGGGGCCGTCGCCCCCCCGCTCCCTTCCTTCTCCTCCTCCCGGCGGAGATTAAAAGCTGCTGGAGGGGGAAGAGCCGGGATTAGGCCGGGGGGCCGCGGGGGGGGCGGGAGCCCGCCCCGCCGGGCAGCGAGCGGCCGCATTGTCTCCCGGTGCCAGCCCCGGGCGGGACCGCGGGCAGGGCACGCACAAAACACCAACAAAAAACAACAAAATACCCCCAAAAACCTATTTTCACCCATAGGAGGCGGCTGAGCGGGCTCACACCCCCCCCGTCTCCCCGCTCCGCCCCGGCCGGGCGGAGATGCGGGACTCCGGCGGGGAATCCTACCCGCCCCCCCCCCAAAATAAAACCAACCGTGAACCCCCCCGGGTGACCGGGTCTGCTTTTCCAGGTTCGGGGGTGCCCCCCGCTCGGTGCAGGACAAAGATCCGCGGGAAAGTTGCCCGCGGGGATGGCGCTGGTGGGGGGGAAAAGCAGTTCGCGGGGGGGGGAATCGATTACCGGTTTGGTTTTTTTTTTTTTTTTTTTTGAGGAGCGCTGCTCTGGTTTAATTATTTTATTTATAATTATCAAATCAACTTCGCTTCCCAGGAAGGGGGGTTTGAGCAGGACTTTGTTTAACTCGCACCGCTCCGCGCCCCCCCCGCGCCCCCGGCCCGCTCCGCAGCCGCGGAAACACCGTCCGGCGCCGGCTGAACGGGGCTTTACCGAGCGGTTCCTCCCAGGGAAAGGAAAAACAACAACAACAACAACAAAACAGAGCAAACCCTCAACCGCCAACGCTCCGCGTAAATACACCTTATCAGCAAATCGAGCAAATGAAAGTTTAATTTTTTATTAATTTTTTTTTAAAGCCCAAAGAAATGCCTTAAGCGAAGGCGTCGCTGAGGCGAGAGCTGGCTCTTGGCAGCGCTGGAAATGAGCGGGGGGGAAAGGACTTTTCCCTTGGCTTTGGGGCACGGATTCGTTTGCAAACTGCAGCTTAACCGCTACCACCGCTCCGCATTGTCATGCTCTTAAATATCCTGAATTAGGGCAGCTCTTAAAAGTCCCTTTAAACCAGGCGGCGGGGGCGAGCCCTGTTTGCACAACTTCTTGGGGTTGTGCTGCCACTAAAAAATAAAAAATAATAAAAATACGAATTGGGGAGGGGGGGGAAGCCACGGGGACGATGCTGCTGGGTTTTATCGGTGGAGCGGGGAGACGGCGGCGATGCCTGGGTGCTGCTGCTGCCGCCGGAGGAGGGGATGAGCTGTGGCCGGGCAGGGCGGAGGGGGACGCGGGGCGCATCCCCCAGCACCTCTCAGGTACGAGCACTTCCATTGACATTGATGTAACTACATTAGAGTTAATGGCAGCAGCCTGGTCCTCATTATTAATTGTCTTTGTGTTTGGATAAAGTATGTAATCTTCTCCTCAACCACACCATTAAAATAGGTTGCCTTTTCAATTAAGAACTGTCTTGAGCACAGCAGTCAATTTTCCTAATGAAGATGCATTATATTTTCACTTTTTTTTTTTTTTTTTAATAATGGGAAAATCCCACGTTTTCATTAGGCGTGATTACGGAGAAAGTACAAGAGGGGTTTTGTCTAAACTAAATGTGGCCCGTGTAGTGTATTAAATACCAGGCTTTTAAATAAATTGAAATTTCATACAGATAAGACGCGAGGTTGGGGTACAAATACGGTCAGATTCGCTTCCTTCAGATTAAAAAAAATGCAGGGTCCATTCTTTAAAACGCACTTATCAGATAGAAGATAATGATTAAAACAACTACAGTCGACTCTTAGCTGCAATTACTCGGGTAAACTTTTCACTCAGCCTAGTTTGCTTACATTAAACCTGAGGATGATGCTTTAAAATAGACTTGCACTTTCTGCTAATGTGCAGCTTTGGGGAACAAATAGCACAGTTTAATCATGCAGAAACACACAGGAGCCGGAATAGTCTCACAATTAATTTGCCAAAATAAACCCGAAGCTGCCTGCATTGTTTAATATTTAGCTTCCACTCCCCTCCTTCCCCTGGAGAAAAACAGCCCTGGTTCTTTAGAAAGGAGGAAGGTTGGGGGAGCTTTGGGGGAGTTGGGATTTTTCCTCCTTTCTTCTTTTACATTGGAAAAAAAAATATTCCATCGCGTGAAAGCAAAGAGTTAAATTTTACATAATGTAAAACACTTAAAAAAAAAAAGGAAAGGAAAAAGAGAAAAAAAACCCCAAACACTAAGGAAAAAAAAAAAAAAAGAAAAAAGAAAGTGCGATATTTGTGAGCCTGAGAAGCTGCAAGAGGACGGTGTCTGGATCTCACCGCACTGTTGTACTTGTGGGAGCTTTGTTACCGGACACACGGCCACTCGCGGACGCACAAGCCAGACCCTTCCCGCACGGAAAATACCATTCCCCATATACAATTTAAGAAAGGGAAAATTAGCTGTAGTCTTCGGAGCTAGTTTTAAAGTTTCCCATATGAAACATAACTGCCTGCAAGGGGAGAATGAAGTTAAGCATAAGAGTAATTTCTTATTCACATGGTAACAACAGTTGGTTTCTGATCTTTTGCAAGCTTTCTGCATTGTGGCTTGGTTGGGGGGGGGCCTGCTTTGGGGGTTTCGGGGAGTATTTTTTTAATGAACATTTGTTTCTCTACCAGCCAGCGGCTAAAGAAGATCTGCAAAGAATGGCAAAGAAGATTTTCGATTAAAACCTTAGCCCATCTCCACGGATTACTTTATATCGATTCCTATATATATGGCTGCAATTGATGGGCTCTAATTAAAAATCCAAAGGGGGGGGGGGGCGGGAAAAAAGTTCTTTCTGGGTCTCAATAAAAGGAGCTTTTCATATACGGGAAATAAAGGTTGTAAAAGGTTACAAACGAAAGACTAGTTTAAAGCTTCTCTGCGGTTTTCTTTTCTTCTTTCTTACAAAACCTCTTTTCTGGCCCTTTCTCTCCCTCCCCCCCTTCCCCCGATCCCTTCATTTCCCCGAAGTTTGCCAACACGCAAGATATGGGACTGTAACCGTTATTTTAATATCTGGGTTGGGAGCTATAATCTGATTGCTGCAGAAAGCTGCTCATCAAGGTAACTTCATGGCCTGGAGAGAAAAATTATGTAAACCGGCAGTATTAGCGCCTTTCATCAACACATACACACACACACACACGGACACACGGACTCGCAGACACACACCCCTTCCCCAGCCTCCCGCACCGGCCCCCACGCGTGCAACCCCCCACGCACCCCCCACGCACAGCCTCCCCCCAAAACTTTTTTTTTTAAATTTAATGCTGTTGATTTATTTCTCTATTTAAGTTGGTTTGGTTTTTTTTGGGGGGGGGTTACGATCCCCCCCCGGTGTACAACGGACCTTCCCTCAGGTGCAAGCCCTGACCTCACTTTCTCTGCTCTCGGGGCTGCATTTTTAGGACTCGTCTGGCTCCGAGATGAGCTGGCCAAATTGCAGATCGCCCTTAAATGCCTCCGCCATCCCCCCCTCTCCTCCCCTCCCCGGACTCCCCCATCCCAATTATGAAACTTGGTTTCATCTAGACGAAGGTGCTGCCTTAATATTTTTTTTTTCCTTCCCCAAAGGAGGTGACGGCTCTGCCATCTCTCTCCCAGGCGCTTGGAAAAGGAGGTGGAATTATTTTTTTTTTTTAGCATTCCGGCATTTTAAAACGAATCCGACCTTTTTTCGAAGTGACACAGATTTGCCAGTGCCTCTGGCTTTGCAGCCCCAAAAGGGAGATTTTGGGGTAGAGGGGAGTGTCGAACCTTAAAAAAAAAAAACAAAAACCAAACCAAAACCGCAAACAAACTAAAAAAAACTCAACTCGCTATTGAATTGCAGATAAACTTCAAGGAAAGTCTGGAATATTTTAACTAGACACAAATCCGATGAGGGAAAAGCTTAAAAGTGCGTAGCGTGCATCGCTTTCCAGAGCCGATCAGAGATACAAAGATGACAAATAATAAATCGGTTCATTTGGGGGGGGGGGGGTTTCTTCCTTCCTTAACTTTCACCCCACCTGAATAAATGATTTTTTTTTTCCTTTGGTCATAATATACAAGGGCAGCAGCTCAGCGCGATCCGCCTGGTGAGCGATACACACGGCAATAAACCCACTCGCGAAACGGTCGCGTTAGTAAGAAGAGTCGGAAATCAAATCAGAGGAAGGAGAAGTAAAGAGGGAGAAAGAGAAGAGAAGAAACACAGCTACGCAGAGAGAGAGAAAATGGCTCTGTAACACGATTGGCATCGGAAAGTTGGAGAACTTACTGAGAAGCAGAAGTTACAGTTTCTTTTCATCCCAGAAGCAGATTTTGGTTCTCTGAGCACAAAGTTCTTAGAGGGCAAAAAAAATCACACATCTCCACTCACTCCCCGTTAGCCCCAGCTAGTCTGGCTCTCTAGGACTGTACCTGCTCTGAAACGCTTTCCAAATGGACCAGAAGAGACTGTAAAGTTTTTTAAAAAAATCATTAAAAAAAAAAAAAACACCAAGTTCCTACAGCTGCAACAATTATTATTAAATTTTTTTTGCAACTTTTCCCCGAGCTGCAGAAGGCTGAAGGCAGAGGCAGCTGCAAAGTGTGTGCAGGATTGCTCCAGGAAAGAAGGTTCCCCCTTTTTCCCCCTCTCAGATCCAATCTTTGCAAGAGCCATTCCGACACATCGCTAAGCTAAAGGGAAATTCTCTTTGATAAAGCGGTGTTCCCAGCTTCTGGGTTTTAAAACCTAAATCTATATTCAAATCTGGCTGAAGGTGTGTTCTGGGATTTATGAAAGCCTCTTAAAGGGGTAAATTTACCAAACCGTGACAAAATCATCACAATCTTACTTTAGACATCTGAAGTGGATGAGAATTTTAAAGAGACCCTTGTTTATTTAAGTAACACTGTCCAGCTCTGCCACTTGTTTTATTGGCCGCGTGAATTATTCCCCAACTTCTCAGGCTGGGGGGGGGGGGCAGAGGGAAAGGCTGGGATGTCCCTGGCTGTCTGGCAGGCTGCAGGCAGGGCAGCAGCTCTGCCTGCCCACTGCCCCTCGGCCGGGCAGCGCGGGCAGATGCAGGCAGGGATGTCAGCCCGGCTGGGCTGCGCTTCCAAACCTGCTCTCCCAGCTACTTTCTTCAGGCACTGCATTTTATTTCTCTGCTTTGCTTAGCCCTCCTCTGCCACAGCCCGGCTTCCTCCAGCCCCCAAACACCCCTTTCTTTCTTTCTTTCTTTTTTTTTTTTTTTCCTTTTATTTTTAATCGATTTCGAAAATACCCTCCTGGTCAGGATACACGGGAACGAATTATCTCTCTCATTCTTCCAAGGTGGATTAAGGTTATTAAATAATATGTGGGGGCGGGAGACGATGGCAAAGGCGGAGGTGGGGGGGGGGGAGGAAGGGTTCAATCGGGATATTTATTACTGGTGCTCTGCTAAAGGAGCGGCTGAGGGGTGGCGTGGCCGTGCCGACATGCGGGGAGGTGAGAGGGAAGGATTTGCCCGTCGTGGACCTCTGTGCAAGGGTTGCGGGGGGGGGGATGCTGCAAAGGGATGGGGGGCTGCAGCCGCCCCTCGCTACCCCCCTCAAAAAAAACCCACCCAACCAACCAAACCCACAAAAAGTCCCCCAAAAAGTCTCACGGCTCTGGGCGGAGGGGGGGGAACCCAAAACACAACTGCAAAGGAGTGCAGGGGCCGGGGTCCCGGGGGTACCAGCCGGGGGTACCCTGGGTCCCAACTTTCCGCGAAGTCGCCTCGTAAAAAAAAAAAAAAGAAAGCGGCTCCGGCGGGCAGGACTGCGGCGGCTTTTGTGCGAGGGGTTAGTTTGTTTGTTTATTTGTTTGTTTAATTTCCCCTCCTCTCCCCTCCCTCCTTCCCTGCTGCCCCCTCCTTCCTCCTCCTTTCTGGGAGGAAAGGGGAAAAAAAAAATCAAACCCACCCACCCACCCAGCCCAACCCCGAGCATCCCAAACCTGCTCCTGCAAACCGCCAGCCCGGGCTGCACCCACCGCGCTCGGTATTGCGCTAAAGTCCAAGGACAACCACGTTGGATTGCAAGCAGCCAGGCTCAGAGCGAGCCACAAAGAGGGGAATTAATTGCTATAACTTCATTAACATAGGTCACCCCATTAAAATGATGGAGCCGCTGCATTTTTTTCCCCTATTGTCAGAAGTGAGGAAAGTGTGCGAGCGCTCCCTCCCTCCGACCTCAGCCTCCTCCGTCCTCCTGCCTTTTGCCAAAGCTTTATTTTCGGGTTTCTTTGACCCGGGAGAAGTTGAGCGGGGACGGGAGGTGCGAGAGGCGCGTCCCCCTGCCCGCCGCTCCACCGCCGCCGTCCCCCGTGCGCCCGGCTGGGTTCTGCCCGGCGGCGGGGAGCCCCCCCCGGCCCTCCTCACCCCCACCCCTTGGCTGCACCGAGTTTATTTCTATTAAAATATGTGCACGTACATATTTGCAAATTCAAGGCAGCGCCGCTGCCTAAGTCCCATTCTACACCATCATCCGTATATATCTTTAAAAAAAATTAAAGTATGTTTATATCCCCCCCAGGTGACTCAATTGCCCTGGCCCCGGGGAGGTGGAACGGGGGGTGCGGGCAGCTCCGCGGTTGCGGTAGGGGGGACCCGGGGCTGGGAACACGCTGGCACCCCGCTCCCCTCTGTCTCAGGGACAGGGGGGGTCTCCCCTTTGCTCCCGCGGGTTTCCTCTCGCCCAGCTCCGCGCTGCTCAGCCAAGGGCTCCTGGCAGGCTCTGCGTCCCCCCTTCCCAAATATTTACTTATATATTTTAATATCTTTTGTTGTTGTTATTATTATACTCCCCCAGCTTTTTGCTGACCCCCCCTTCTTCTCCTTCCCCCGGCAATACGCTAACGCCATCGCTGCTGTCCATCACATTAATTTGTACAATGACTTCATACGCTCCGCTCCATAATGTATATTTTTAAATCGAGCAGGTTCTTTTAATGTATATTCTCGTGTCATTTCGGTGGCTGTTATTTCTCGCTTGATTGTCCCCCCGGTACAGCAGCGGCCTGTTTTTTCCTCCCCCTGTTGTGTGTTTTTATTATTTTCCCCCTGGCTTAGATGTGTCAATCACTCTCTCCCTGCCATTGGTTGGAGAGTTTGCGTCAAAAAGTTGCCAGAGAGGCGCTTTCTCAGCAAAGCTCCCCGAGAGAGGTAGAGACCTCAGCTCCAACGCACCCTGCCACTATTATTAAAAATAAAAATCACTTGACCAGCTCCGGCACCGGCCAGCTCTGTATGTACCGAGCCCAGACCCCGAGCATCCCTGCATCCCTCTCCCGCACCGTCCCCTCCCCTTTCTCCCCCATTTATTCTTCTTTTTCAAACATTTTTTCCCTCTCCCCCCCCCCTCCCCTCCCCGATGTCCTGGGCATGTGCATGCGGCGAGCTCTCTAACCTCCCGCTTTGTGCTTTCTCTCCCAGCTCAGCCCGACCCCTGAATTTGGCGAGGATCCGGGCGGCAGGTTTCACTCCTCGCCCCCCAGCCCTGCCCGCGGCTTCGGCGAGGCTCGCAGGTAAGTCAGACCCGCTGGCTTCATCCTTCCTTGGGGGCATCGCTCGCCGGGCAGACATACGGGGGGGTGGGGGGGAGGATTCAAATTATTATTATTATTACTATTATTTTTTTTTTTAAAAGAGTATGTGTGCGGTGGGGGGGCGGTGTGTTTGTAGCGATGAGCCGGAGGGGAGCAGGCGGCTCCCCGGAGGAGGTGCGGGGCTGCCCGGGGGAGGCCGGGCCGGGCCGGGCCGGGCGGAGGATGGAGGCGGCCCCGGGCCGGGGACAGCTGGGGGCAGCGGCGGCCGCTCGGCCCTCGGCGGGGACCGGGAGCTGCCGATGAAAAGGCGAAGGGCCAAATCCGAGAAGCGGAGAGACGATTCCCACCGCCTCCCTCGCCCACCCGTCCCCACGCCGCCGCGGCCGGGCTGTCTCCCGTGGGCGGGCGGAGGTCGGGCGCGGAGCCGGCTCGCTCCTCCGCGGGCAGGCGCTGGTCTGCACCGCGATTTCGTTGGGTACGTGATTATTTTTTTTTTTCCCCGGCCTGATCTTTTGGACTTTGGTTATTCCCTGGCCCCAGGATGGACTTTTAAAATTAGAAATAATCGGGAAGGAATTTCTCTCCTCTCTCGGCTCCTGCCTGAGACCCTCCCCCCGCCTTCCTCCTTGTGATGCGGAGCCTCAGCAAAGTAATTTTGCAAAGGTGTCTTTGAGCACTCGCGGCGGCCGGAGAACCGGGCTGGAAATAGCAGGGAGAGAAATCTTCAAGGCTTTTTGGGGCCGGAGCTTCACGGCTCGGCGCGGGTGAAATGGGTGGCGAGAATGGCATTCAGGTTGGAGAGGGGCTGGAGCTGTTTTCCACCTCCCTTATCTTATTATTTTTTTTTTTTAGCCGTGGGAAAGCTCTTCCCAAAGACACCGATCGGGTATAACGCGCACTGCTCCGCGCCCCGGCCTCTCTCCTCTGAATTGCACCTCGCTGACAAAGAGAAAGTCGGGAAAGTCCTTGTGCACCGGCACAAGTTTCTTTAGAGCTAAAAACCTCCTTTGCTGCAGAGATTTATTTAGATTTCGGCTCCTCCGAGAAGTTGAGCTTTATTATTTATTTATTTGGAAAAGATGCAACTCCAGTTTTGTTTTGTTTTGTTTTGTTTTGTTTTTAAAAAAAGCAGTTAAAAAATGAGGCCGGGTGGCGGTGGGGACGCAGAGATGGGTCAAACGGCTCCGCGGCGGAGGTCGCTGCCCGCCGAGCCCGGCTCCATCGCTCCCGGCCGGCCCTTTCGTTTGCCCGCGCCCGAGAGAGGCCGGCGGCCGCGGAGCTGGGCGCAGGTTTGGGGGACGAAGCGCGGGGGGTTGCGCAGCAGAGCCGTGGCGGGTCCATCCCTGTCGCCTTCGCACTGGGGGAAAATTCCCGTGTTGGGAAATATCAACCCAAACCCTCCCTCCGGGGGGGGAAATTAGAATTAAAAAAAATTTAAGAAATGCGGTGGAGCCCGGTGCGGACAGGGAACCGAGCTCTCGTTTGCGAAACAAAACAAATTAAACTCCCCTTTCTATCTCAGCACCTTCCCCCCCTCCGCGGGAGCCTCTTCGCGCTGCTCCGCGGCCCGGCGAAGCCCCCCCCGGCCGGCCGCCCGCGTCCCCCCGCAGCGCGGCCGAGGGCAGAGCCGCAGCCTGCGCGCCCGGCCGCGGATCGCTGCCTTGCATTAATCAGTCCGGGCGATCAGCGGAGCTGGGGCTGGTGGCCCGTAATTAGGGAGCGTGTGCCGCCCGGATTATCTCGTTAGTTTATCAAGAAAACATTTATTATAATTAATTCTCGGACGGGGTAATTATTATTGAGCGAGGGCAGAGCAACTGGTAGCCGCGCTCTTTGCGGAGCGGGGGGGAGGAGGGGGAAAGGTGACAGATTGCGGAGCGGAGCCGTTGCTCCGCGGGCTGCGGGGCGGCCCCGGGATGCGCGGCCGCGGCCGAGCGGCTCCCCGGGCGGCCGCGCTGGCCTGGCGCCTCGGCGCGATGCCGCCGCGTTTAACAGAGTGGGGGTTTGGGGTATTTTTGGGGGGGGGATGGGGTGGGTTTTGTTTGTTTGTTTGCTCATTTTTAAGCGTGCAGCAAAACCAGTTTTGCTCTCCCGCGCATCCTGCGCTGGCGAACAAATCGGCGGCCGAAGCCTCCCCGACCCCGGCGCGGAGCGGGGCTCCCCGCTCGGCCAAGCTGCCCCTCTTCAGCCTCCCGCCGGGGGGGATGTTAAAAGCGGGGCCCGACCCTGCGCTCCCCGCGCTAGATGCGCGCCCGCTCCGCCGCTCCGCGCGTTTGAGGGCGGCAAAGAGCTTCCCCGAGGGGAAACTCCGCACCGCGGGTAACCAGCACCGACGGCGCTGGCGGGGCCGGGCGGGGGGTGCACCGGGGTCGGGGAGTCCCGCAGGAGCCCCCCGGCAACGCGCAGCCCTCCCGGAGCGGCTGCTCTGCTCCCGTGTGCGCTTGTTAGCTGAAACACGGAGTTTTGGGGTGTTTAGGGAAGAAAGTTGTGCTGGAGTTCGTTTTTTCCGACAGCCGCCGAGAATGGAGGGAAGGGCGAGATTTTGCCCAAACAGACAAGAAAAAAAAATTTCCACGGGAAAACCGTCTTAACCCTTTGAAGAACCCCGGGCTGGCCCCTTGTCGGCCATTTTTTGGCGGAGAGTGTGTGTTTGGGTCCCCCGCACCCCTCGCTGCAGAGCGCCCGGCCCCGCCGGGGCAGCGAGCGGGGACCCGGGGGAGCCGGAGCCGGGGCCGGGCCCGGGGGAGCCGCTCGCCCGCCCGCCCACCCGCCGGGGCCGTCCCGGGGCCGCTCCCCACCGAGGTGTTTGTTTAGCTTCAGCTCCGTCATCAAGAGTTTCTTGAAAGCCTAATAAATCTGTTACTTGCCTCCAAATCTAATTACCCGGAGTACTAATTAGGTGCAAATGGCCGGTGGAAATTACTGCAGACGTGGACTGATGGTGGTAGAGCAGAAAAGTTTGTCTCTTCCCGAGCGGGCATTTGAGCTCTGAAATGCAGCAACGTCGGGGGGAAGGGGAAAGGGGGGGAAGGTTTGAATGTTGCCCAAACCTGGGATAATTAAAGTCCTTGCAAGAGACTAGGAGAGAGATAGGTTTCTTGAATTGTTTCTTTGTTTCTCACCCTTGGGCTTTGTTATCTGCATTATTTATTTAGCCGAGGGGTTCTTTGTGTCTGCCAATGGCCCCAATCAAGTTTTGCTTGAGACAATTAGCCGGTGCCCGGCCAGGAATCCTATGCAAATGCCCCGGGCTGCTGTACAATGCGGGCAGTTGAAGGCATGGGGGGGTTTTGTTCGGGCAGTAATTACTGGCTGGGATGTGCCCCCCTCCCTCCCCTCCTCGCCCTTTTTTGGGAGAGATGCGTTTATCTAGTCAGTCTCTCCCAGCTCCCAAATCCGGCTGGGGTCCGGCTTTACGAGCTGGAGGATTGAGGGGGGAAGGCAGCGGGGATAAAAGCTGGGGGGGGCAGCGAGCTGGCCTGACACCCCCCCCCCCCCGTCTCGCCTCCGCAGGCACCTGGCGGTCCCCCCCGCCCGACGGCACCCCCAGTACCGCCCGGGGCAGGCAGGGCGCTCGGGCGGCTCCCCCTCGCCCGGATTTCGGCCAACTCTCCTCCCCGCCACAACTTTAGCATGATGTCTTATCTTAAGCAACCACCTTATGCAGTCAATGGCCTGAGTCTCACAACCTCGGGCATGGATTTGTTGCATCCGTCCGTCGGTTATCCCGGTAAGCCACATTTTTCTCCCTCTTTCCCCTCTCCCGCCCCTTACTCCTCCTTTTTGTCCCACGGAGGAGAAGCCGCCGGGCTTTTGGAGGCACAACGTGCCCAGGGATCGTCATGGCTGGGGTGGGTGCGGGGCGTGGGGCCTCGCTTTCTCCCTTCTTCCTCACCCTCAACTTTTTATCCGGGGAAAGGTCTGCAAAAACGGGACATCCTCCTGCTGGAGGTGGGGGGCAGATGCTCCAGACCCATCTAGGAGAGATGGGGAGGAAGCATGGGAGGTGGGATTGCTTACGGTGGTGGCTGAGGTCGCCCAGGAGAAGGGGGGAAAATGGGGGTGCCCATTTTGGGAAGGGGCTGGAGGGGACACACGGGGCTGAGGGGCCGCTGACTGACGGCCAGGGCCTCTGGCTCCTTTCGCAGCCACCCCCCGAAAGCAGCGGCGGGAGCGCACGACCTTCACCCGGGCACAGCTGGATGTGCTGGAGGCCCTTTTCGCCAAGACCCGCTACCCCGACATCTTCATGCGGGAGGAGGTGGCACTGAAAATCAACCTGCCCGAGTCCAGAGTGCAGGTAGGAAGCAGGGTGACCCCGGAGACCCCTGACTGTCCCCCACCTCCATTCCGGAGTGGAGGGTTTGGGCTGGTCCGTGGCTGGCAGGGAGGCGAGGGGACTGTTTTAGGGGATGGGGTCAGTCCTGGAGGGACATCAAGTCTCTGTGGGGTGAAGGATGCTCATAGATGGGTGAGGGTGCAGAGGCGGATGGAGTGGCAATTTGCCTCCCCAGGGCTGGAGTGTGCCCCCCCACTTCCTCCTGGTGCAGCTCCCGGATCCCAGCTCCTGACCCCTCCGCACACCTCCCCAGACCCCTTGGCCTCTCTGAGCCGGGGAGGGCTCCCCAGCACCCCCAGGCTCTGCACCGTGCCTTGCTCCGAGCACCAAATCCCAGCCTGTCCTGCAGGTGTTTGGGGCCCCTGCGGAAGCCACGAAGGATCCCCCTTTCCCCAGGGATCCCCGCATCCTTGGAGCAGGGTCAGACCGGGATCCCCTTTCACACCAGTACAGACTGGAGGCTTCCTCTCCCTTTGAAGGGACTTGGATGAGCGAAAGGAGGCCTTGGCGGAGGGGACCCTTCTCCTGGGGATGGGCTGTGTCTGCTCTGCAAGCAGCCTGCAAGGGGCCCAATCCAGACAGCATTTTGGAGGTGCTGCTGGCAGGGCAGGAAGGGGGTCCTGGAGGCCCACGCTGCCCCAGCACAGATCCTGGACACCCCTGCAGCCGGGGCAGGGCAGCTCCAAAGCCATCCCTCCCGTTCTCCTCCCTGCAAGGTTTCCCAAGGCTGTGTGGTGCCGTGCCCCAGCGGAGCATGGCCACCGGGGACCGGGATCCCCCCTCACCAAACCCCAGCCTTCTCCCCATGAAGCCTCCCCAGCACCCGTCCTCCCCAGAGCCAAACCCCTAGGTCCCTGCTAAAAGAGGGTGAGGTGGGTTGGGGGGCTGGTCCTGGCTGGGGGTGAGAGCAGAGAGTCTATTTAGAGGGTAAATGAGACATCTTTACGTCCCCCCGCCCCCAACCACTGCCTCTGTTTCCCTAATTGTTCCCTCCCTTTCTGATGTTCTATTGTTTCTAATTAAGGGCTTGACTTCAATAGGTCTTAAATGGTGATTCCTGGGGGTCCCTGGCTGGCAAATAGCAAATAGGGAGTGCTTTCCCCCCCCTTCCCCCAAAAGTGACCTTATTAAGCAGTTTGATTTGCCCATTTCCACTTGTTATTACTGCTAATGATCTCAGGGAGGGGGAGCCCCGGAGCTTTTCTTTGCAGCAGCCTGCAACCCTCCGCTCGCCGGGGAGGGCTTTTAGTGTCCCCCTCCCCGGCGAGGTCTCCCCGCTCACCGGCTCTTCCCCCCCTTGGGTTTGCCTGCACATCCCTAACACCAGGCTTTTTCTTTCTCCCTCCCCGACCCTCGGTCTCAAGGTATGGTTTAAAAACCGCCGGGCCAAGTGCCGGCAGCAGCAGCAGCAGCAGCAGAATGGGGGCCAGAACAAGGTACGGCCAGCTAAAAAGAAGAATTCGCCGGCCCGGGAAGTGAGTTCGGAGAGCGGGACCAGCGGGCAGTTCACTCCCCCCTCCAGCACCTCGGTCCCCACCATTTCCAGCAGCAGTGCCCCCGTATCCATCTGGAGTCCAGCATCCATCTCCCCGCTCTCAGACCCCCTGTCCACCTCTTCCTCCTGCATGCAGAGATCCTATCCTATGACCTACACCCAGGCATCAGGCTACAGCCAAGGATACGCTGGCTCGACCTCCTATTTTGGAGGGATGGACTGTGGATCTTACTTGACCCCTATGCACCACCAGCTTCCCGGACCAGGGGCCACCCTGAGTCCCATGGGTGCCAACGCGGTCACCAGCCACCTCAACCAGTCTCCAGCCTCCCTCTCCACCCAGGGCTATGGAGCCTCCAGTTTGGGCTTTAACTCCACCACCGATTGCTTGGATTATAAAGACCAAACCGCCTCCTGGAAGTTAAACTTCAATGCTGACTGCTTGGATTATAAGGACCAGACATCGTCATGGAAGTTCCAGGTTTTGTGAAGAACCTTTGTGATAACGAGAGAAATCGCGACGAGAACGAACAGGCTGGGCTGAATGCTCCAGTTTTAGTCAGGTCTTGGTTAAATTAAAGAGAAAAATAACTCATCGGACAAACAAACGAACAAAAAAACGACAGCGGCAAGAGGGGGACAGTGTTGGTGTGATCCCGTTCAGACTCATCTCCTGCTCAGGCGCTCTGGAAAAGGAATAATAAAGAGGAAAAACGGAGGAGGAAGGCCTTAAACGGACAGATCATCTAGTGAGCAGAAAACAGACAGACCCATCTGTGTTCTTTCTAGTTTTAGGCAATTGTTGGGTTTCTTTGTTTGGAAGAGGTGGGAGATCGACCCACCTACGGGCCAGTTTTAAAAAAAAAGAAAAAAAAAAAGAAAAAAAAAAGTCTAGGTTTTTATTTCTTTTTTTGTGTGTGCGTGGAAAGATCCTTCACCCAGAGGTTTCCAATGTGTTAGCCAACCCTCGGTTAAAATATTCGGAATGGACAGCATCTCTCTTTTTCTCCCTCTTTTTCTCCCTCCCTCTTTCTTTCTCTCTCGCTCTCGAGCTCATCCAACTGTTTCACGCCCAACTTGCTCAAGTTGGCACCCGGAGAACTTGGTTCAGGGCTGTGTGGGTTGTGTGACTGATTGTCCTAGCTGCACTACTTTATTTAAAGATAAAAAAAAAAAAAGATAATGTTCATAAGGAGTCAATATGTAGTTTTTAAGAGACAATCAGTGTGTGTCTTATATAAATGGTACATCTGTGGTTTTTAATCTGTGCTAGACTTCAAAACTGTGATCTCCTGTATTGTATGCAACTATGAACTCTGCACCAGCGGGAGTTCTGCTGTGATTTAAATAGGTTATAATTATAAGTGAAATTCAGAGCAACTGAGTTACCTATTATCATCTTTTAAAAAATAATAAAAAACTATATATTAAAAAAAAAAAAAAAAGAAAAACACAAAAACACGATCGCCTTTCACCCGAGGTGAACTGCACTGAAACTTTTTACAACAAACTGTCTCTGAATGAAAGAGTAAAGACCGAAAAAACCCCACCCGAGGACATTAAACTCCTCTGGAGCTCACTTACTGCTGGCCACGCTGGCAGTAACCGTCAAATCCAACAGGACTTTGGGCAGTTGCTCTGACCTGGATGAATTTAAACCGAGAAATTCATTGTCGTTTATGCTTGCAGATGTTAACTGAAAAAAAAAAAAAAAAAGATATATATGCATAAACCTTTTTTCCTGGATTTGGCAGATATGTATAATTATATTAAAATGGTTCTAGCACACTTGATGGTTGTCTTCCATTTTAATCGCATCCGGCGAGTGACGGAAAGGGGCGATGCCGTCTGCCGCAGGGATTTCTTGGTTGCAGCCAGGCGCGGGACCAGGAGGGTCCGGCTGCTTCTGCAGGGCTGAGACAAAGGGGGTTTGCCGGCGGCTCCCCGAGGTGAAGGAAGCAAAATGGAGGATGATTTTATTTTAATTTTTTTTTTTTAAAGCAAAAAACATTCATGAGAAACAGACCTTGGATAAGGTGACCTTCCCCCCGCAGCTTTCCCAAATCTCGTCGTGGGGAGGGGAGGGATGCCTTTGCTCTGTGGCCTCTTGGGAGGTGCGAGTCCCCCGGTTGCATTTGGGGAGAGCCCTAAACTTTCCAGGCTGAACCGGGGAGGAGAAGGGGGCACTGATCAGACAGGATCATCCGAGCGGAGGTGCTGGGGAAGGAGGGGGACAAGTTTTTAAGCTAGAATTCCATGAGCTGAAGCCACAGCAACCCACGATGCAGGATCAGGCCCTTCACAAGCATCCCTGCTCTTGGCGGCTCTTTCTCTGTCCTTCTCCCTCTCTCTCCCTCTCTCCTTCCCGCTGGGGTCGCTTGAGCCCTGAACTCAGTTTGGATTTAACGCAGGAAAAAAACGGACCTCTGGAAAGAGAGAGACGCTGAAAAAAGCACCCGCCACCATCCTGCTCCCTGTCACCAGCTGTCCTCCGCGGCTTGTCACCAGCACCCTCCTGCCTGCGAGTCACCTGGGGCCACAGGCGTGTGGCCACCGTCACCCCACCGCGGGCCCCAGGACCGGGGAGGATGAACGCCGTCACGGTGCCATCCCTCAGCTTTGCATCCCCGTATCCCAAACAGTGCTGTCCCCCTCCTCGGGCACCGGCAATCCCTCTCCTTCCCACGGTGGCATTTATGTCCCCTGCCACCGCGAGCAAAGATCAGCCTTTCAAATAAACACATCGGTTGGCTCTGAACGAGGGCGAGTTTTTACGCTGCCTCGTGTTAGTGCCTGTCGGTCAGTGATTTTCCTAATTTTTTTTTTTTTTTAATGGGAGGATATGTGCAGCGAGGGTTTGGGAAGCGCAAGGCAGCGCGGAGGCTGGGGCTGCCGGGGACGGCTCAAGCCTGGTCCCCACGCCGGCTGCTCCCAGGCAGCAGCACGGAAAGTTTCATTTCTCCGCTGATTTGGTTCAAATCAACAAAATTTACCCCCCAAAAAATACTATTCAAGCAAAATATGCTCGGAAAAAGCAAGTCCTCATTGAACTGGGGCGCAGCATCCCACCTGCCTGGAAAAGCTCTTTGTTTCCTGGGCTTTTGATTATTTTTTTTTAAAGCCTCTTTAAAACCTCTTTTCCCATTTTGCTTTTCCCATCTTATCTTTTACTTTTCTTTCCTGAGTGTTTTCCTGTCTGTTAGGGATGAGCTCCTCCGGCTATGGCTCATTTTTGTCAGAAAAAGACAATTCATGGCAGGAATTTCTGAATTTTACCTGGCTTTTTGCACTTCCCATGTTTTCTCTACCTGTTTATTTCTGATTGTAATTTAAATGGGCACTCGTGTGGGCAAAGGGCAAAATCCCAAGGTGAGTTGGCAAATGCAAAATATTATATAAAGAGCGTTTTAACTCCTTTTTCATTTTTAATGTTTTAGATCTCCCTTCCGGCTGAATTCGTTTCCTCTGAACTCAGGCAGCGGGAGGCAATTCTGGATCCAATAAAATCGGGGGAAAAGCTGGGGGGGACCATGTCCGTTTAGTGTTGGAAAGCCGGATTTAGGGGTGAAGAGCTGATTAGAAGGGTGTTTGATTTGAGGTGTCCCTGCAGCCCCCCAAAAATATACATACATATATATATATAAAAAAAAGTGAATCCTCTCCCTCTGCAAGGGTGACATCTCCCATCACAGGAAAAAAAAGAAACAAAAATTGAAAAAGCAGGAAACTGGGAGAGAAGTCTTGACCCCAGCCACAGTCGAGCTACCTCAAATGCCGGCTCCATCTCCTCTGCCTACTCCCTGCCGGACGCCCTGCCTGCACCCTGCCTACTCCTTGTCTGATCCCCTCCTGCTCCTGGTCTGCTTCCTCGTCTGACTCCCTGCCTGCACCCTGCCCACTCCCTGCCCGCATCTTGCACGATATACCTTCCCACTCCCTGCCTGATCCCTGCCTGCTCCCTCCCTGCCCCCTGCCCGCTCCCTGCCCACTCCCTGCCCGCTCCCTGCCCGCTCCCTGCCCGCTCCTTGCCAGCACCAGCCCACACCGCCCAATCTCTGCCCAGTAACCAGCCCTTGCCCGGGGCGGCTCTGCTCCCACCCCAGGCTGAGCCAACCCAGGGAACCCCAAAACAGGGACAAGTTTTGGGGTGATTGCATTTCCAGGAGGAGCGCAGGGCTGGGGAGCTCTGCCAGTTTCCAAGGAGATGGGGGAGAGTTACTGAAAAAAGCTGGATTTAGGGATTCACAGCAGAACTTCCCCACCTGGCACTGGGGGGGGCACAGGGACCCCCAAAACCCCCACTCACAGCCCTGGCACTGCCCTTACCTGGGGCTTGGGGGGGGTGGCGGGGATAGGGCTGGAGGGTTGGGAATGGGTTTGGGTTTGGGAGGGCTGAGTTTGGGTCTGGGAAAGTTAGAAAGCGGATTGGGAATTTTGGGTATGGACATGGGTTTGGGGTTGGGAGGGCTCGGTATGGTTTGGGCTTGGGTTTGGGCTTGGTTTGGGTCCTGGGTCCCGTCCACTTTGGGGGACTGAAAGGGGAGCACAGACACTAGAAGAGCCCCCCACCCTCTGTCCTCACTTTCCCAAAGAGCAGGAGAGGACAGGTCCCCCCCAGCCCCTGGGGCCATGCAGGGCCGGGGGGGCCGGGAAGGCAAACCCCAGAAGGCAGCCCCCCATGGTGACAGGGGGGCCATGGCCTCCCTCACCCCAGCCTGCGCTGGGGACGGGGCACCTCTACTTCCCCCTCCCAGCCCTGCAGGGTGCAGGGACCGAGGGGGTGCGCAGGGCTCAGAGCCTCCACACATGCACCCCCCTCCCCGAATACACCCACCCACATATACATGCATAGAGCTAAACTGTGCATATCTATAAATGCATATAGCATGAATGCTTATATCAATGCATACGCATAAATGGATATAGCATGCAAATGCATATATAAATGCATGTGTATGAATGCATATAGCATAAATGGACATATCAGTGCATACCTATAAATGCATGTGGCACCAATGCATATGGCATAAATGCAGTTATTGGTCCGTATCATAAATGCCTATCGCATGAATGCACATATCAGTGCGCATATATATACACACGTATGTATATAAACGCATATAGCACAGATGGATATAGCGATGCCTATAGCACCAGTGCCTGCAGGTGTTAGCGGCTCTGCCAGTGCGGGGGTGAAGGGCCAGGACCCGGGGGGGGCTGGGGGGGGGTCAGGACATGGTGTCGGGGCTGGGCTGGCGGCAGTGCTGTGTGCGGTGAGGAATTGGGGATGGAGGTGGGGGGGAAGAGAGAGAAAAAGAAGAAGGAAAAAAGGAAACAGAAGGAAAGGAGAAGGAAGGAAGGAAGGAAGGAAGGAAAGGAAGGAAGAGAAGGAAAAGGAAAGAAAGAAAAAGAAGGAAAAAAAGAAGAAAGGATAAAAGGGAAGGGAAGGAAAAGGAAAGGGAAAGGAAAGGAAGGGAGGGGAAGGGAAGGGAAGGAAAGGGAAGGGAAGGGAAGGGAAGGGAAGGGAAGGGAAGGGAGGGGAAGGGAAGGGAAGGGAAGGGAAGGGAAGGGAAGGGAAGGGAAGGGAAGGGAAGGGAAGGGAAGGGAAGGGAAGGGAAGGGAAGGGAAGGGAAGGGAAGGGAAGGGAAGGGAAGGGAAGGGAGGGGAAGGGAAGGGAAGGGAAGGGAAGGGAAGGGAAGGGAAGGGAAGGGAAGGGAAGGGAAGGGAAGGGAAGGGAGAAGACAGAAAAAGGCAGAAGGGAAGGAGAAACGCCATTCAGCAGATCCAGCTGTTGGGGCTGCCCGGTGCCTCCCTGCTGTTGTTATCGCTGCTGCACCTCTGTGCTGGGGCAGAGTAGACTGAGGTGATGGGGGGGGAGAAGAGGTGGTGAAGAGATAGATAAATATTTCAATGCCGCACAAGCTGTTAAAATCTGCCCTGAGAGTCAATTTTGACTTTTAGGCTCATGAACCATTAATAAAAATCTCCTTATACTCAAATGGCTCTCAAATGCCGTGATAGCGGATTACAAACTCCTAATGGAGATACCGTATGATCAAATATTCTCTAAGCAGCAAGGTCTAACGTACCGGGGGTGGCCGGGCCACCTGATTAACAGCTTATTGGCAAATACTTCTTAGTGCAGGATGTGCCAAAAAGGAAGCGTCTTCCTCGTCGCAGTCCCTTTCCCGTTCTTCATTCAAACAGATTTGGGAATGGCACCATGTGGTCTGGGGACCATAGGATGACCTGTGACAATGACGTTCCCATGTGCAGGGTCACACACTGCACTGTCATGGGGCTTGACCCTGGTTTTGACTTTTCCCCGTTAGAGATGCAGAGTCGGAGGCACTGGTGGGGACTCCCCTTCAGTGTACAGAGAAAACATCTTCCTTGGACTCAGATACCTCCTGGTGACACTTAGCCCTTGCCAGGACCAAGCCACTGTACATGATGTATAATTACTTGGTAATTAAATTTGGAAGGCTGAGGTAGCATCATTATAGGGAGAGCAAGAGGAAAGGAGGTGCCTCTGTGAGACCAGAGACCTCCTTACAGAGATCCCTACGGAGCTAATTGCTGGAAAAACCGGACCATGTTTCTGTTGTTTTCTGTTTTCAAGGAGGAGCTGGTTCTCTCCCTGCCTCTCCTCACATGCTCACAGGTAGGGACCCTGATATTTATTCTTGTGTGGATGCTGGTAACAAGAATTGCAATATTTCTGTCAGAGCTGCTGTTCCTTAGAAAATGCATCCTCTAACCCTCCATGGGGGCAACTCGCCCCACAGAGCCCTGTGCCCTGGGAGGGTCTGCGACCAGGCTGGGGAGGGAGAAGAGGGCACGAGGGAGCAGGGAGGGCAACTTACCTCCTTTATGCTTCAGAAAATATATTTTAACAGTCCTTTCGGCTCTGTTACCTTTCCAACAGGGATTGCATTTTGTGTGTGCATATAGCACCTAGCACAGAGCGGCTGCAGGACTCACAGCGGTGCTTCCACCCTCCCTCGCCATTAATAGCAGTTCACAGCCTGCTGGGAGATGATTGAACTCCCACTTCGCTGAAGTCATGACACAGGAGAGTTTTCAAGACTGTGAGCATTTTTGGCTTTCCCAAAGGAGGTTGTGAGGTCAGGATGTCAATGCCAAGAAGAAGAAATTTCCTACTGACCTGCTTTGATTCACTTGTGACTTTTTGGTAAGGCTTGCCATGTGCCTTGTGTTTCCAAGCACCAGCCTTTGGATGCAGTGAGGATGCCCACGCTGGGCTGTCTTTCTTGTGAGGGGAGAGGCAGCCCTGGTGCCCATGGTGTGTTTCCCACCAGGACCAGGTTCTCCTGCATCCTCATTCCCTTTAGAAGAGATGAATTGCTTTCCGACACAGTTTAAAGCAGAGGTGAAGCCGATTTATCTTCTGATGTTACTGTTAAAATCAAAGTGTCCTTCCATCCATACAAGTCGGTCCCTTTGTACCATGGTGGTGGAAGGACAGGTAACTGCGCTCTGCTGTGTCTCACTGATTTTTGGGGACCCTGTGGGCCACAATGGCTCCTTCAAGTGGTGTGGGGCTGCAGGTTTGACCCTGTGGGATTATCAGGCTCCTCTCCATTAGGGACATACCCGGAGTGAATCACGTCTGGGGGGTTACCGCAGGCTGATCTGGGTGAGGGTATTGCCCCAGGGGCTGCAGAGCTGCAAATGAGGAGTCGCAATTAAAGGGAGTGTGGCGGGTTGCGAGGGTGTTTGTTCAGTGTCGTGCGGAGGAAGCAGCGCAGGCTTGGCTTTAACATTTTTATTAGCAATGTGAAAGAGCATGCAGGCATAATCGTTAAACACCGAATCGCCAGAGCTGGTGAAGGGAGAGAAGTGATATAAAGAGACACCCAGAGGATGGAGAGCTTGGCAAAGAAAAGCAGGGCTGGACGGCAAAGGTCGAGCAAATGCACCTGGAGAGATAACCGGAGCGATTCAGCATCCCTGCAGGAGGAAGGTGTTTGGAAAGCCAGGCCGTGCACAGCCCAGTGAGCGCTAAGCCCTCCTGACAGCCATGAGGTTGCAGGAGCTGGGGTGGTGGGATGGTGAGAAGGGTGATGGAGTCTGGGAACCTGAAAGACTTCAGCCCTGGGTCAGTGAGGGGGTGAGGGCAGGGACATTGCCACTAAAATCCTGGAAATCCCCAAATCAGGTGGGAGAGGAGACCTCTACTGAAATGATGTTGTCCCGTCTCAGGGCCAGGCTTTGAAACTGAAAGTGGAAAATTAGAAAGGGAAGAGCCATGAAAGCAACTCAAGGAGTGGAGAACCTGCCTGGCAGGGGAGTACCTGGGGAGATCCTGTCAATATATGAGTTAACCAAAAGAAGGTTGAGATGATGCAAGTGTATTCGGTGAGTGCGGAGTATTACATGGAAGACAAAAGTGTGTGTTTACCCATCTGGTAACAGCACCCAGGTTGACAAGTTAAAATAAGATTAATCCAAACTGGACAACAGAGAAAATAAAAGTTAGCAGCTGAAAAAAATTGCCTTAGGACATGGAAGATATGCAGGATTTTTGAAGTATTACAGTCAAATAACTGGGTGCCTTTCTAAAAGATACGCAGTAGGTGTTTGCTCCTGTCCATAATTACTTAAAATACCATATGGCATATCCCTTACTGCAACCATCCACATTACTCTGCTGTTTCAGGCTATGTGCAGGACTTTTTAGAGGAGGAAGTATTCACCAGATGGTTCCTGGGGAAATTTGCGTCTGGATCATCTCTGGACATGGCAAATCAAACACAGACGGTGTAGGAGAGAGCTGAGAGCCGGGCACCAGAGATCAGGGTACCAGTGGTACGGGTCGCCTGTGCTGCTGAGATTTGTATTACAGTTGCACTTCCAGGCTGTAGGACCTCCAGGCTGATAGCTCATCCAAGACAAGTGTGGCAGAAGCACAGCACGCCATCAGTGTCTGGCCTTTCCCATGTGCATGGAAGAGGCCATCTGCAGTGGAACAAGGGCACTCTCCCACTGCTAGCACAATGCTGGGATCCCTAAGGTAACCCAGTCTTGGGAAACACTTTGCAAGAATTTTCTGGAGCAGTTTGGGTCAGCCCTGCTGTGCCACGGCTCTTTCTGCTCTTTCTTTGGCCACTCTCTCTCCCGCTGCCTCCCTGCCGTGGGGACCGGGGACACAGTGCTAACCTCTCCAGGTGTGCAAACTATCCGCCTTCTTTGGCAGGTAATGCCAGGGGCGAATTAAACTGCTAAAGGCTGCCAAAGCTCGTTTCTGACTCCTGGCCTCCCATATCAACAGGGAGAGAGGTGACTGCAGAAGGGGTCACTGCAGAGAGATCTGAGTCTCTTTCCCTGTGTTTTTGGGGAGGGGCCTTCAGCATTTTATGGGGTGCCAATGCTTGAATGGATCTTCCAGGTCTGCTGCAAGTCTGTGACATCACAAGGGATGGTGGTGAATTGATTGAAAATTAGTAATAAACAGTGTGCTGGAGCTATTTGGAATTTGGTGGGAACAACTGTGCAGATGCAGAGGTCACCCTCTGGCATCACCCTGGTCCCTATATAACTGAGACCAAAATTAGAGCCTCATTACATGTATTTAGTTACTTGTATTGATGCAACCATATTAAAATAGTCCCTATATGTCTAATTTCCCAGGGAAAATCCTAGTCTCTGACATTTAATTTCCTATTTTGATGGCATCACTGACAAGTGAGGGCCTATTGAGGCTTCCCTCACCGCCATACCATCGGGTCAGACTGCAATAATCAAAGGCAAAAGGAGCATCGAGTAGCATCCTGGGGTGCCAAGGGACATGCAAGTCCCCCCCTGCCAGGGTGACCCTGCAGCACCCATTTCTCACATATATGTCCTGGGGCCTACATACGATGCACGAAGGCCCTCATGGCTGAGGAGCCATCTATGTGGCTTTTATTCTTCTGTCTGCAGTGCCTTAATTGCCTCACCCTTTGCATAGATTCTGCGGCAAACAGTTGTTATTACTTGGCCACAGCCTTTAATATTTGCTGCCAGAAGATGTCTGGTCCTTTTTAAGACTTCTGGGAGGCTGAGATTTTCTAAACCCAGGAGCTGAGCCTTGTAGAGGGTATCCTTAGTCCAGTCGGGAAGGGGACAAGTGGAGAGGACCCAGGGACAAGGGCAGTGCTTACTGCTGGCAGGGCCTGGAGGACCACTGATGGTAGGGGCAGAAGCAATTTTCTTTGCAGTCTGCGTTGGCCTGAGGATTAGTCCTGTCTGTGCTATGTTTGTGAGCAATTTTGGTGTCAGGATGATAAGGTGCCGGGCAAGGGAGCCTGAAGAGAGTTTGGCCATGGGCGTTATGCTTGCTGGGCTGAGGACAAGGCCGCAGGGTCAAACAAGGGGTCTTTCCCCAGTCCATCTGGGTGATGCTACACATGGTCACATGTAGGGGGGTTGGATGAGATGAGCCACGAGGTTGGTGTTCCTGTGTCAGACACAGCCCCTCGATGGAGCATGGGGCAAATCAACCACTTGTGTCTGGCACTTGGGCACGAAGGAGTTGAGGTGTTGCAAATGCAGGACATGGGCTGAGCTGCATGGGGAGAGGGAGCGTGAGACAGAAATCAGCTGCGTGACCCCCCAGCAGCACCGCAGACGTGTAGGTCTGCTGATAATCAGAGAATCCAGTGATGCTTGTGGGCTCATACTGGGAATCTGTGGCTGTAACTGTCCCCACCAGTATTAACAGACAGGCTCTTTACTCACACCGCAGTTTAATAGACAGTGATTAGCTATTATACACAGTCAAATTACTCATGGAGACCAAGCATGATATGCTTATTTTTTACTTGCCTTCAAACCACAGAAATCCACAAGCGGTGTTAATTCTAGATCCAGCCATACCAGCCTGTTCTGGGAGCTTTAAAATTAAAGCAATCACAAAGCTTCCCTTACGTTTCCAGTGACTTATGCAAGAAACCAAACACATGAGAACAAAAGGACAAATGAAAAACTGAGGTTTCAGGCTGGAATTCAGCCTTCTCTTGGTTTGTACCGAGAGCAATGCTATCGAGTCAACTTTCCTGCGTCAGGAGAGGGGAGGGAGGGGGTTGTCCTGATTAGATCTAATTTCCTACCTGTTTACTGTAGGCATTTGCATAATGATCACCCTGCAAAGAGTGGTTAGCATATGCTAACACCGATTCTTGAACCCGTTAAAACACAAAACCCACGCAGACTGCTGCTGTTTACAGCACATCTCTTCTTCCTGATTGCGTCCCAGTGGATGCAGCCAGTGCGTGCCCCCACTACCTGAGATGACTGGAAGCCTCCTCCAGATGTCGTCAGGACAGGATGCAGAGAGATAAACACAAACTGTTTTATTTTCATCCATAAGGAAAAATCAGAGGGCTGGAAAGAGATCTAAAGGTCTTTTAGAGGTCATTTTCCATTTAGTCCCTTGTTCAGCATTGGAAGAAAGGGACTTCTCCGATACCCCATATTCCTGGCCCAGGCGCTAGCGTGGCGATAGCAGCTGATATGTTTTGAAGCAGTGCAAATCAGAAGAGAGGCAAGGACAGCGGTTCAGTCCTCCCCAGTTATTTGAACCCAAGCAGGATACATGCTTCACCAGAACTTTCACTAAAGCAAATCTTCATGTATAGAGTGATGATTTACAGACCCTCGCCCTAACGTGGTGGGAAGTTGAGCTTATTTGTAAATCATTTGCTTTCAGTGAGGACAGGCATGAGTGTGCCATTGTTTTGGAAGAGTATCTTGTCAACTGAATTACAAAAAAAACATAAAGAAGAGGGACGCAAGGCAGACGTGACTGTGCTATTGCCAAAGGGTGGCAGAGGATTGCAAGGTTTGAGTATCCAAGCAGCGAGGTGTCAGCAAACAAACCCAAGCTGGTTCACCTTTCAGCAGATCTGTCCATAGCTTTGCTTCGACAAACAGGGTCACGAGGTTCTTTCCCACCTCCCCCTTTTCAGTGTCTCCCACGTGTGTTTTCACAGATTGGCAGCCATCAGCAGCACTCACGCATGCTCCTCTAGCTGCTGTGTGCTAACGAGTTATGCCCTCTCTGCATGCACATATTTTTAATGGAAGCATTTTAGTAGCCTGGGTGACTCTGATAGCTTGGAGACCAATTGCACGTGGAGCTGTGCCAGCAGATCTCTGAGGGGATGGGAATATCCAGGGAAGGGCGTAGGGAGCAGGTGAGAGGCAGTAACCTCTCCCCTGGGATGGAGCAGCCCAGTACATTGTAGTTGCTCCCTACAACTACTAATTTGTTCTTGACAAATTCACGTAGGCTGCTTCTTGTTAGACAATATTTTCTTGTTAGACAATATTCTGCATAAACTAGATAGTCATAGAACGGAAAAGGCATAGAACAATTCAAGTTTAAAGGGACCTCTGAAGGTCTCCAGTCCTAGATCCTGCTCAAAGCAGAGCTAACTTCAAAGTTAAACCACGGTGCTTCGGTCAAATTTTGAATATCTCCAAGGATGGAGATTCCTCTCAGCTTCTCTTGTCCCTGCCCTAGGGCTTAACTGCTCTCATGGAGAAGAGTTTTTTTCCTATCTGTCCCTTGTAGCAACTTGTGTCTGTGATCGAAAGGGAGCCTGGGGGATCGCTGTCACCTCCCGCGCGAGCCCAGACCTCCAGCGGACCGAGGGATAATTTGCCTCAGCTCCCTGGAGCACTGCTCTCTCCTGCTTTGTGTCCACAACACAGAAATACATCTTCCAGAACATGGATTACTTAAAGTTGATCACTGGCTTGATTTGGAAGATAAGGGGTTATAACTAATAGCCAGTTGTATGCAGTGGTAGGACCAGATGGTCTTCTGTTCTGTTCTGTTTTGTGAAGCTCTGAAGCCCTTTTGAGCAATCCCATAGTGTGTCCCATAGCAGGGACATCCGTGGGCCTTGACCTCCAGCCAACTCCTTTGGCAGCTGCTGAGCTGGGCATTGTTCTCTTGGACCCACCCCTCTTCTACACCAAACATGTCCTAATGATCCTTCATGGTGTCTGGAAGTCCTTTGGGACAGTTGCGAGGGATTCCCATTGCACCACACTGGCCCAAGGACAGCGGAGACGGTCTCAGTGCCCGTTGTACGTTGGAGTGGCAGTGTATCTCACAGACGTTTTCCTCTTCACTGCGTCCTTAGTTCACATTTCCCAGTAGTGGTGGCATTGAGGTGTTAAGTGACTCCATTCCCCATCATTCCTGTGGAGCATTTTTGCTTTCTGCTTTCTGTGTCATACGTGGGACCCTGATGCTGCCCTTCTTAATTGGAGTCATTGCTGTGGGGTTGGTTCTGCTGCTCAGCACCCTGTCCCGCACCCTGGCCATGTCTCATAGGTAAGCCTGCCCCTAATTAGGGACTCGGTGGTGTCTGCAAGGCAACGTTACGATGCCAGAGTTCCCACCTCTGTAATGCAAGTACCTCTTGCCTCCCCTCCTCTTGATTTTGTGTAACAATATCTCATTCTGCCGGCGTTCCTGCAGCTCATCAAATACCTTTATCAGCTGCTCCAGGATCCCTGGCGGGATTCCTGGAGATGGTGTTTCACTCACTCCTTTTCCCTTTTCCTCATGAGACTGTTAAGATTTCTGTTTTCTCATATTCACCCCCATGGTCAGCTGCCTATGCAGACGCTCCTGTGCTTGTAGGAAGTTCTTTGTCTAGAAATCCAGCATTTTCAGTGGTCTGAGACCCGCCTGTTTGCTTTCTTCTCTAATTGTTGAATGTTCTCCTGCCTGTCATTATCCTGTGCTTGCCGTGGCTCACACTGAATGGTGGCATCCATCACATTTCTTCTGCCCTGTGCTGGGTAAGAACAAGACAGGAGATCACATTTTGGGAACTTGAGCAGTTTTTAATGAAGTGACTGATTTCCAGTGACACTGCTGCAATGGCCGTCCCTTGGGAACAGGGTGTTCCCAAGGCTGCTTCCAAACACCTCCTTCCTATATCTCCAAGCCACCACAGAGGCTGACATGCGTTGCCCCATCCTATGTCTCTTTCGGTTTCCCAATAGCATTTCGATAATATATATTGCTATACCAGCTCCGGCTCCCTTGGGCAGCATGGCACTAGCAGAGAAGTTACAAAACATTTATGTGCTCCTGGCAGAAAGGGAAATCTCATTATCCCTGTTTTACCAACAAGGCATGGAGACACTATAAGTAGGATGGACCTCCTGTGGGATCAGTTTGGGATCAGCCAGGTGTCTCAGGCACATCTTAAAACTCCGAAGGTGAGTTACTGCTGATACCTCAAAACTATGCTTTCCCCCTGGCAGTGGGAGCTGGCGGTTTGAAGTCCTACACCTGGGAAAAGGGGCAGCTCTTGGAAGCTGCTGTTTCTCTGCCGTCACTCCATAGCTGCAGTGACTGGCGCGAGAGCCCAGCTCTCATGCTGGAACCGCACGTTGCTTTCTCGTTATGCAACTGCTGTATTTTAATAGAAAGTTCTTTTTAGGCAGTCTCAAAAACAGTTGGTTTTTTTTTCCTCCTTCTGTCAAATGACCAACTTAATAATTCACTGGTTGTGCTGGGATTAGGCACTTTGGGCCACACTCTGGATTTCTTATCTTTAATGTAGTTCTTGACGACATCTTCTGCTCTTAATCCCCTGACAAAACTCCCTTTGATTCCTGCGACAGTCGCTCACAGAGATCAAACGCAGAACGCTGCTCTGTCAGGTAGAGCTGGGTGAATAATTTGTGACAAATAATTTACCCACAGACTTTCTCTTCATTTTCTGTGCACAAATTGTCCATTCGGTTGAGGCTCAGGACTGCTGATGGATTTGTTTCTGGCTGCACGAGTCCGAGTTCAATGACTTGCTCATGAGAAAGAGCCTGCAAGTACATTTAAAGAGCTTCAGTATTCATGATGCTTTGACCTCGCTCAGCATCAGCTTCAGTTTTCAGCAGCGCTGAGCCCATCTCACCCCACAAGCGACATCAATGCACGCCCTGATGTGCTCAGCGCTCATGAGTCATCACGCTGTATTTCTGTACCAGATCGGAAGAGCGTGACTTTCCCAGCCGAGAGTTGCAGTGCAAATAATCTCCAATATCAGCTTAAAATTTCCTGTTCGGGGGATGTGCTGTAATGTATGCACCTGATATGAGTTTTATCACTTTCCCTTGCAAGAACAGTCTCCAAAAACCAAGCAGAGATGAGACGGGGATGTGCAGAGATAAAGGGACCTGGTTTCCATGTCGCGTCAGCTCTAACAGGAACGAGGGGCACCCACCCCTCTGGCGGCACTGCCCAGAACTGTCTGCGCCCCACATCGCACGACTGGAGACTGAACATGCGCCCCATTTTTACCTTTGCATTGCTGTGGCCTCCACACCAGTTTAACCATTTAACTGAACATTAATGGTATTTCTGTATGTGTTATATTAATGCAATCTGGGTGTTTTAGGTAGAGAAAAAATTAGGAAGTAGTATTAATTAGGAATTAGCCATAAGAAAGTTCTGATACAGACTGATTTGAGCGATATTTATGACTGTAATTTTACAGATGGGAATGTTTTATCTTGCAATTTGTGTCAACTTCAGCTATTTTTCTTCCTTTTTTTTTTTTAATTAAATGCCTGCAACTCTCAAAAAGCACAAAGGAACTTTAAGGTCTCCATCTATTTTCCAAACAGCCCTTGTAACGCCTGCAGGGAGCAGAGAGCAGTTCTGTCTTACCAGGGCCCACAGAGACGCTTCATTAACCCAATTAAGCAGGTGGATGGAGAGGGTCTCTCTGATAATTTACACCTTGCTAATGAAGTGTGTGACTCTTAATCTCCTCCAAACAAGATACACTCATGAAACACTGGTGCAAGGAAAGGGGAAATTAATTAGGTGAAAAAACTATGAGATTATAGCAGAGGGATTCCAACGAGGCAACTGTAACATGGCTGGTGATTCATTTGTGCCTGTCTTAAATTAATGTCTGAGCTGTCAAGTAAATAAGACCCAGCATTATTTTGGCTTAAGAGACATTCTTACCAGGCCTAGCATGAGGTACCTTATTTTACTGCGTGACACACCATTTTCCATGCCCCAGCTGCCTGAATAGCCCTGGGAGGAAACAAACCCAGTCTGAGCAAAGCCTGTCCTTTTTTCTAAGATGTCTAGTGAAGGGTTATAAGGAGCTACTTATTCTATGCAAATATTTCCTAAGTAGTAATAACTTTGTGTCATATAAATATCTGGCTACCAAGCCTGCATTTGGTTTGCAATGGGATGGTGGGGAGGTGGTGTCTCGTTACAGAACAGCCATCCCACCAAGTGAACCAGTTCTACTAAATGCTTAATGTTTGCTTCAGTCCAGCGGTGGGTAAGATGGAAGGACAATTTGAGCTGTCGCTTTGGATGATACTAAATGAAAGCCCATTGGAAAGACACTGTTCATCTTGTGGTCATGTATGGTAACTCTGCTTCCAGGGAATGGGGTCTTCAAAGTTTCCTCAGAGAGAATGCTACAGCAATGCATTTTGCCAGCTAGATTGAACTGCTGGCTACTGAGAGATTTCCAGAGTAGCGTATCTCAGCAGATTTAACATTGGAAATTGTATTTTGTCCTAAAAGGAACTCAATGAATCCAAGGATTTCAAAGCTTTTGGCAAACGTGAATTAAATCAGCAATTAATTAAGCTCTGCGGCACTCCTGTTTGATAAACAAGAGATACATTATGATCAGTCAGTATTGCCAACTGCAAACATTCACAAACTGTGAGTCCAGCTCCCCAAAATTATGAGATTGGCTTAAAAAATCATGAGATTAAAACCCAAAATTGTTGCATTTTCTTTATCCACCATCTGGCTTCTCAGCCTCTAGGGTAAACGTGCCTCGTGTTTTCAACTACAAGGGCTAGCCACTTACTTAAAAACATGAAAAGTGAGATCCTTGTGCTTCATAATGACTCCAACAGCTGAGGCTTTAGGAAAAATACTAAAAATCCTAAGACTCATCATAAAATCAGAAGAATTTGCAATACTGATCACTTGTAACTGAAATGTTTTTGGCTCAGCAGCTATTTCTGAATGCAGCAACCCAGTGCAAGAGCTGCTAGACAAGGAATAATGAAGACTACCTTTCCTGATCAAGATTGCAGGAAAATTTAGGTGGATGAAATACAATTACAGAGGCAGGATGTCATGTAGTCCTTGCTGGAATTTAGCCAGGGCATGACAGATAAACACATCAGTTCTCATGAAAACTCTTCTGGGATTGTTAATTATTACAAATGATTGTTCCTGTCTCTCTGGAAGATGATTGCACGCAATACCACGGCATCAGGCACTGGCCAGGGGCAATAGCTTCATACCAAACCACAGATGTGAACGCTACCCCTGGAAACCCTGCTCCCCCGGTTCTGCACCCCTGACAGACAGTTTGTGTCATGAAAATCCTGTCTCAGGCTGATCCGACTTAGCTTGTGAGACAGGGCCATTTTGGTGGCAGGGCTGGCAGCCACCGCATTACTGTCTGGAGAAGAATTTACGCTGCAGTGGGAATGGCAAATTATCTGGAGGGAAAGTAGCTGCAGAAGGGCCATGGCTGGCCGAAACCAGGAAAACAGATTTCAAACTAATGCAAACAGCTTGGGTTTATCACCGGTTTCACAGGTTCAAAAATAAATATCACCGTTTTTGTGGTTTGAAAGTTGGTTATTTTCTACGGACACTTCAAAAATGCAGTTTTCCAGTGACCTTGAAAACCACTTTAAAAATATTTTTCAGTAATTTAAAAACCTGAGGTTAATAAAAGAGAATCAGAAAAAGAAAGAAAGTTTCAATTCTTTGAGCGGGTCTATTTGTCAAGGAAGAGAAGATGAACTTGCAGCCACCTGACCATCCAAGCACACGTATTTTAGAGAAAACTAGCTCTAATGTCTTCACCGCAGCAGGATCCTCATGGGCATCAAGAAGCTGTTTTCTCCAAGGAAGAATATTATAGCTGTGCTTAGGATAGACTCTGATCTTTGCACCTAAACCTATTTTAAGTGACACTGAGGGCTTTTGTACTGCTACGAAATTACCTTGGGCCAGTGAGAGCACTCGCTGGCTGTATACCCCCCTCTCCTCCGTGGAAATCAAAGCACAAACAGGTTGAGAAAGCTGTAGACAAATCCATGCAGTGAACACCAGCCAGGGCTATTTTAGCAAAAAAGATACAGCCTCTGACTTGGGAAGCTCGGTGCTGCAGGGAATGGAGGCGATAAGGGGGAGGGCTGACCTTGTTTTTATGGTTTTTCTCTAAGCATCTCTACTAGATGGACCTTCAGGTCAACCCACACATGGTCAGTTGTGTTCACCTGTCCCTCAGGATTTCACGCCCCACCCCAGCCCAGAGGAGCATCACCAGGAGGAGCTGTGGGCAGGAGAAGCAATGCAAGTGCAGAAGACTATTGATTAATATGGGAGCCATGGACCTCATGATGCTGCACTCCATTTGGACCTGTCTCCCTGCTTTTCAAGTAATGTTTGCGTGTTAAATAAAGCATTTCCAAGGTTTATGCTAAATAGGTATCTGGGGCTCGGTAATTAATGTCAACATCCATAAATGCTGTATTTCTCACTCTGGTAGTGCCCATGGCCTGACGATAAAACCAAATACCTTATCACGTTGCTTGCTTTCTCCAAAAGATGTACCAGCAGGTCGTGTATAGGTTAAATATGGCAGCACTCAGGAGCTATTTTATCCTGTGGGCAAACCTAGTTTATAAAGCTTATCAAGAAGAGAGGCTTGGTATCACAGTCTAGTACTCATAATTAATCCTGGAGACAGCACGGATTTAGGTTCATTGGGGCTGACTTCAAATTAAGAAGTCACTATTAGCATGTGAAACAGACACCATATGTTATGTATTAACACTGTAGATGTTACACAATGTTGTGTATTTTTTGTTACAAGTGAGATAGCTATAGATACGTCCTTTTCAATAGACAGTTGTTTGGATACCTATCTATATTTCTCTTACATAAAGTAGTCTCCATTACGCATGGTGGCAGGTGTCTTTACAGAGATTGCTACACCCAGATCTATTCATATGCACAGATGAAGTCCTTGTTTACATATTCATTTATATTTGTACATATAAAATTATACTTATTTGTACATGTATTTTATATGCTATCATTACAGTTAAAATACAATACCGATCAGTACACATACACATACCAATCGAAGAGAAACGGCATGCATATATCAAAATATACGATATATTTACACATACAAATAACTCAAAATACAGAGGGAAATGCTGTCTAAGGGAAATGCTGTATTTGGCAGCATCCTGTAAAACCTCATTGTACTGGGAGTTAATACAATGTTCTCAGTGTCTTCAGTGTCATCTGAAATTTGAGTTTAAAGTTTTTGCAGAATCACAGTCAACATAAAATGCAGCAGGAAATTGCCATTAGTCAAATGTGTTCGTCTAATCCCACTGCAAAATGGGGCTTTTCCATTTTTATCCTGCCACGGGTTAGTTTGTGATTTCATATGTCAGATACATCAATTCTGCCAAGGAGAGAAGATGGGCAAGAACAAATTAAAAATATAGACTCCTTTGCCTCGGGGGAAGTAGAGAGGGCAGGTCTTTCTAGACAACAGTAATAATGATCTCATTTAAGAGAGTTTCTGGGTTTGATTCTTTGCTTCCCTTCCTCATAGTTAATTACTCCCTGGCAAATTGAGGGCCTAACCAGCAAATCCTAATGAATCCGTATTCACCCTTTTCTGCTGAAATTGCATAGGGAGAGTGCAAACAGGGAGACATCAGCGCACGTCCTCTGACATGTTCATGCCAGGGAAGAGAGCACCGACTGGTCGCTGATGGGAAAACCTGCCATTTCTTTCTCTCACTCTTTCTGTCCTTATCTCATTTTGTTTCTCACTCTCTCCCACTTTCTTCTTTCTAATTCTTTCCCTTCATTTGTGCGACCACTGGGATAAATACAGCAACAGTCCCTCTCTTCCCAGAGACTCATGCTTGGGAGGATATTAGTGTGTGCCACACTCTGCTTGCTGATTTGTCTTAAGGTAATTATTTCTAATGGCTGTTGTTGTTTTTCCTGCAGAAACTGTAATGTAGCCCCTTTTGTATCATTGGCTGAAGCCTGTTGTTTCTGTAAGAAAAACAATAGGCCCACAGATTAGGACCGCATATTATGGCTCTACTAGCACAGCAGGCTTTTGGTATTGGTACCAATCCTATCAATTCCTGGCATCCTTCCCCCTTTACTCCTGGTAATTAATCTTTTCATGAATGCTGTCACATTTAGAGCCATTTCATTAAGTTTCTGGTTCCTACATTTATGTAACTCACCGCATCTCTCATCTGCTCCATCAGCTGGAGGGATGCAGAGAGAGGCGATGCCGGGTGGTGGGTTCACTCTCCCTGTCATTCCTCCCTCTCCGCAGAACACACTGTCCCATAAATGAAGTCACGGGCAGATGACAGACAAGCAGCCACACGCTTCAGACAGCCTGAAAGGGGCAAAATTGAGCCATCAAAAATTAGGAAAAGCCCCTGTGGAATGAAGTCCATGGAATCTGATGCCCATTTCCCATATGTATGTATGTACCAAGGGCCTGATAGGAAAGGGCTTATACACTTTGTGCAGTATAAAACATTTTTCATGTAAAACACTGCAGATTTCTTAAAGCAAGGACAGCAGTTTGGGACAATCAGCATCTCCTGCCATACACCGATGATCTTCCTTCCTCCTCCTCAATACATCTCCAAGCCGCCTCCCACAAAATGCATCGACTTCAAACTATTTCTATAAAGCAGGAGACTTTCTGGGTAGGGAAAGGAGAAAGGAGGTTCAAAGCCACTTTTGCTGATATCACTCCAGACTGTTATTCCTGGTTTTGAAAGGGAGTCAGGCCCAATGGTTGCAGACAGCGTGAGGCTGCAGCGTGCATATTCGTAGGGCGCAGCAGCGGGGTGAGAGACAAAAGCTTGTATTCCCAGCCCTGCCTCAAGTGACCTTGTGCAACCTCTTAATTACTGCAATTACTTGCCTCCTGAGATGACATTATTAGGCCGTGCTCGGTAATAAGGGCTGTGAAGTTCACAGAATTATTCGTGCTGGTTGGTGAAAGAGCAGCGAGTAAAACACACGGCCATCTTGTGGCTTCCAAACCAGCTCGGGGTCAAAAGGGGATGGCCGCTGGCTCTTCTTGGAAATTCAGAGTTGGTGGTGTCTGGCGGTTGGGATTTTTGGTGTTTGGGGTTGGGATTTGTGCAGCGTGGCATCTGCACTGCTTCACTGAGGGTGTGCAAAGGGCAATGCTGCAATGTGGCTGCACCTAAATATGTTTTACTGGGGACAGAAAACAGTAACTGTCCCCCTCCGATATTGTCCATCTGCCAAATTCCATGTTTCTCCCCCCAATCAAACATGAGCACTCCTAAATGGTAAAATACTAATTATGAAATATGAAAGGGTTAAAACTGACAGTTGCTGGAGCTAATTTTTAGCATTAGCAACACTAATTCAAAACTGCAAAAGGCTGGGGCATTTTGCTGTCCTTGGAAAAAAAGAGAAAAAAAAAAACCAACAAAAAACCAAAACAAACAACTAAACTCAGAAAGAACAGCAGAATTCACCCTAAGGCAGAAGATAAACATTGAGGATCTCAAGTGAAGTATTTAGTTATTGAGAAGCAACAGCAGCTGAAAACAGGAGACTAAATGGAAAAAATTAAACAGCCTTAACTGTAATCATTGCTACCTACAATGACAGATGTAACTGCATTTCCCTGTAACTGAGGATGCTGGGATGGAGCAACAGCCCTCCCGCCTTGATGTTTGCACCATGTGTGAAAATGTGGCTGTCACTGAACACCTTCTGCTTCTGTTGTGGTCAGTTTTGACCTGGAGGTCCCTCATTTGGCTGAAACAACACAGAAGGATGCCAACCCTCCTCACTAGCAGCTGTAATCCAAGCCCTCATTTCCCAGTCCTGGAGGAGGGCTGCGTCCTCCAGCCCAGGCTGATCTGTGGTGGGCAGGAGGGTTGTTCTTACTCCCACAGCTCTGCCTGCCCAGCTGCACCCCTGTGCAGGGACTTGCTGGGGACATGGGAAACCCCCAGGGCAGCTCCTCTGCTCAGGTTCCCCCACCGGGCACTACTGCAGAATTAGCAACCGGTGCAGAATGGCCTGTTGGGGGAAAGGGTGGAGGGCAGGGGGGGTCAAAAGAGCTAAGTGGAGGAAAGGGATGCGTTTGGCTTAGGTCCACGGGCAGGGATGTCAATCTGTGCTCTTTGGCAGGTTTGGATATGGAGAGGCCACAGAAAAACTCATCTCTGTGATTTTGGAGTGGAAGGAGGTGCCATGGCAAGCAAGGTAAACAGGAGGGGAAAAGCACAAGACACTCGCTGTAGGCTGCAAGGAGTGGGTTTTGGTACCCTTTATCCCCTTGTGAATAATTCAACTGCTCTTTATGTGCATTTGGTTGAGCTCTTCTCCGCCACTGCAGTCTGAGGGAGAAACCCTGCCCTCCCTCCAACATCTGCCTTGCAATTGCATTATGATACATTATTGTTTTTTTTCTGTTTGGGCTTTTTTTTTTTTTTTTGGTCCACTGACACCTCTGTAATAGAGGAGGTAAAATATTTTCATTATCCTCTCCCCAGAATGTGGAAATCTTCAAAGAGGAGGTAGGAGGGAGGTTAGCTCCTCTAGCCTCATTTCCCTACTGCTGCCGTTCCTTGGCTGTTCATCACAAAATGAGTCCACACGCTCATTGCATCGTGGCATTGAGCCCGTGGTATGTTTTGCCTTTTCTTTTTTTTTTCTAAAATTATTTCACGTTGCAAACCTGGCGATTATTTCATGCTGTTTAAACTATATTTGTAGTCTTTGATCATATATAAGTAGACTGAAGTTAACTGCTGATAGAATGAAGATATTGTTCTCGGTGTTTCTCCTCTCGCTTTGTTCATTACATTATGCCTATAAGCTTGCATAAAATGTTCATTGTGGCAATGTGCCTTTGTTATCAATTCTTGTGGTGCTACGTATTTTTATGAAACATAGTTCATTCACAAACGGAGTGATTAGGTAATCTATGCCAGTGTGTATGGGTTTATTTTACACATACCATGAACACATACAACACACAATTACATGCACCCCGGACACATACTTATCCGTGTAAACAAAGGGACCAAACCATCATGTCCTATTTATGTTCAGCAAAATACTTATAATCCAGTTTCCAGGGATCATTCTCAAACTAAAATCTTGTTGACTATGGACATACTTTGCTGCCTTGAGACCTGGCCCAACAGCAGAGAGGGGCAATGCCAGCGAGCAATATCCAGCCCAGGATTTCAAGGCAAGACATGTACAACAGCCCAGGATATCCCACACCACCTGTGTGACTCCTTAGCATCAGTATCGCTATTTACAAGGAGGCAGAGGAGTTAAATGGATACCTGCATCATGCAGCAAGGAGACAGGAGGTGGGAACTCATTCGCGGTGCTTGAACCCTAGCCTGGCTCCTGCTTGCTTCATTTATAAACCACATGCATTAGGACATGGCCATGGGCTCCTTTTCAAAAAGAATAGGTACCTAACCCCACCGATGGCCCTCGTTTAGTGGGAGACAGATGTCTCGTTCACAGGTTTCTCTGCAAATCACAGCTAGTCACTCCACCAAATAATTAAAAAACTGTCCCCTGTGCAGGACATGGCTAAGCTTCTCACAAATCTTGACTCTGTTCCACGCCTGTATGTTTACTGTGTGCAGTATATAAAGGTGTGATTTGTGTACGATTCCTCCATCATTCCCATATATCTTCGTCCTACTTTTTTTTCCTTTATAATCTATATTATTCTAGTTACTACAAAAGAGAGAGGAAAAAAAACTCCATTTTTTTTCCTGAACAACAGCAATCCTCCCCCGCCAGCTTGAGTCCGGTTGAGGAGGGAAGGTGAAATAGGAGGGCAGATATGAAGCTGCTGAACTACATCCCCCCGCCAGTGAGGTGATAGGGGGAGGTCCCAGAGCCATGCCTGATCTGGAGATCAGGTGGTTCTTTCCAACCTGTGAAGGAAATAATTGATGGCAACATCAGAGAGCGTCAGGAGAAGAGTGGCACCATGTGAGAATCAATCATCTCGATTGAAACCAGGAAGGCTTTCAGCAATAAGACCTTTGAGAAATTGTTAGGTGACTCAGCACTCAAAGCCCCTGGTCCTACGGTGACCACCATCCCCATGAGTGACAACATCTGAATGACCTGCACTGTCAGCAAGGGTCTCTTCAACTACCAAGAGGAGGCGGAGAAACCTATGAAGAAGATGAATGGGCAGGTGATGGTGCCATACCACATCGCTAGGACCACTGGACAACACATTGGCCTCACCAGGATATGCTGGGAGCTGGACAGGAGCTCTGTGAGAAGTTGAGGTAAGAAAGCAAAGCTGTGGAAGAGCCTGAGCTGGTGAAGGCCCAGCAGAGCGAGGCAGGTGAGTATGTCCCATCCTGCCTGCAACAAGCAGCCAGCTACCATGGGAAGTCCATGCACCTGCACTGCAGGGCTGGCTGCAGCACCTCCAGTCTATCCAACCCCGATGGCTCCATTCCTTCAGCTCCATTTACGGGATCTGCACAGCCAATGTCTGGGACTGGGCACTCCAAGGGATTTCCCTTCATCGGCTTCCTCCTCAGGTGAGATGGGCCCATGCTGTTGCATAGCTGCTTCTTTGCCACTTGCAAGGGGCTTTTCCACCCCTAAATGGCTTCATTTTGATGTGTGGGGCAACCAATACTCTGCGACAGGTTCCAGTAACCCAGCTTGCATCCTGCAAGTTGCATTCTGACATTTTAAATCCCCAAACTCTTCCTTGGAAGGCATCTTCTCTTTCTAGCCTTGGTAAATACAGTGTCCAATTGCAAAATGCTGATATTGTGCAGCATGGAAAAAGCTTTTTCACCCCTGAGTTTTATTATATACAATTGATTATACACCATTTTTCTCTCCTTCTGAAACCTGCACAATTGGACTCATGTTGCCAGAAGAACCTGCTGTTACCCAGCCCCAGGGAGAAGAAATAGAGAACAGGAAGAAAACCATGTTTTAAAGCTCTTAAAAGTTTAAAAAAACCATTTCTGTATAAAACATCCTACAGCTGTGTGTACCAGAGGCCTCCTGATTGTCACAGAGTATTGGGGCCACCACAGCAGTCTATGTACACTTCTGTGTAATCATTTCCAGGCAGAGATGAGCTCACTGCCCTCCCTCTCCCAGGCCACCTCTGCCTTTCATATTCAGGATACCAGTGTCTTTTTGCACCTCACAACCTGTCAAGTTGAGGGACACAATGTTCCTCAGTGGACCAGAAATACCTGGGAACCAAATGAAATTCAAGAAAGGAATGGGCTTGCTGGATCCCATATTCCTGCAGGGTTTGACTCCTGGTCTGGAGGCTGTGAAAGAACAGAGGACCTCCAACAGCAGAGACATGGTAGAAGAGAGAAAATCAAGCCAGAGACATGCCTCAGAGATGACATTTTTAGCCATTGTGGTTCGAAGGTTGGGTCATGCTTCCTCAGCAGACTGGTTGCACAGCACCATGCTGCACTATGTGGAGCTGTTAGTCTGGGGTCAGGGAGCAGAGTAGCCAAACAGTGATGGCCACACTGGGATTCACTGGCGCAGCATTCCTCCAGGTCCTGAGCTGGCTTGGCCAGCACAAGCTCTGGGCTCTCTGCACCTCACTGAACTTGCTTGGTGTAGATGAGCCAGGAAAGAGCAAGAACACAGTAGAAGATGCAGTATGAATCACCTGGGAACGAGCAGGGAAGGAGCATGTGGGATATTTCTTGGGTTGCCAGAACTGCAGCATAGGTCTAAAGCTTTTTTCCCTGGAGGCGGCAGGCCAGCTGGATGCCATTGCTCAGCCCTCCCCGCTGCCATGGGTGCAGAGTAGCTCCCGGCTGTGCCACTAGCAGGAGCTGGGACCAGCACTGCTCCTGGCTCTGCACAGGGAACATATAGTACATAGCATATACACACATAAGTGATCACTTGCAGCTCCACTCCCAGCTGGGCTGAGTTAGAGCCGCCTCACCATACGGCCCCTGTCTGCATCTGCTGATACAAAGCCATCAGGTGAATAATCCTCCCTGAGCATCAGGTGAGCCAAGTTTAACTGTAGAGCATTACAGCTCGTGGAAATGGTTTAAGCCTCCAAATGCTTCTGAGAGGAAAGGAGGAAAGGGGAGGATGCTGAAAATATATTAAAAAAAAAATACAACCTTCCTGTCACTGACCTTATTAATATAAAAATAAAAGTATGTAGAACTGGAGCCATCATTTTTAGTATGGGGGTTCAAAGACTGGATCAACATTTGGGTGGGTATTACGGATTATTCCTTTACACGTACGAAAAAGGAGCCTAACATAGAGATAGCCTGTAAGACCCGAACTGGCACTTCCATGGCCAGAAGCCCGCAAACTATCCTCTAATCACAACTATATATAAATATATATCCATATACACTATCCTTCCTAGCTGTGAAAATTTGCATGGCTAGGAGCCCCCAAATCATCCTCTGGTCATGACTATGTTTACACACACACACATACACACACACACACACACACACACAAAATAAATAAATATTTTGCTCAAGGGAAAAAAAGCCCAAGATTTTCTCCATTCTTTTTTTTTTCAGACTATTACAGCTGATAAATCATTATGATTTCCTGAATTATTGCTGCATAGATCAGCATTACAACAGCCTTTGCACATCTCAGTCTCTCTACCCAAGAATGTAAAAACACTTTATGTGACTTAGTTATTTTTTCAGTGACTGAGAAATGCCAAGCGATTGGGAAGGAGCAGTAAATACATGCTGCTGATGTATAGAGTAGCCTTCCGAAAAGGATTTCAGGGTCGAATCCCGTCTCTGTTTGCACTGCGTAAATCGGTGTAACTCCAGTAAAGCTAATAGAGGTAGTCTGGTGTCAAACCCATGCGGATAAAAGGATCAGGCCCTCTAAGCTTTAAAGTTATGAGTCTTTTCAAACTGCAGATCTACTGTCAACATTTCAGTGATTACTTCTCTTTTTTTCCAACACACAAACATAAAATAGTAACAAGATTATCAGATTAAAGAGCCAAAGAACAGCCAGTTTATTATACTCTTGCATCTAAAACACTCAAATCTTATAGGTTTCCTTCCCACTCTTCCCAACTTGAGGGGGGAGATCGGTATGTTTGTTTTTATTTGGTTTTAACCTTTTTTAATGGCAGTCTAGTATAGCTATGTAGGAAAATAAACCAGCCGTAATATTATGAATTGCATGATGTAGTCAGCAAGAAAAAAATACTCCCAGACCCCCAAACCTACCCTTCTGAACATTTCAAGTTAAAAAAAAAAAAATCTTTGCTTTCTTTCTGTAAGTCCCCATGAAGAAGAAATGACAGGACAAACAGAATGAAAAGGACAGAGCTGTTTAAAGCTAAAAAATGTGCAAATGCTGCATTCCTTCTGGGAGAGGAAAAAAAAAATACAACCCACCACCTTTGCATCGGTATAAATTATTTAAATCAGAGATGGTTTGTGTTAAGGGTCTTGAACAGATTGCATAACTGTTGCACAACTAATGTGTACAAGTGTGTCACTAATTTAATTTTAATTTTACTGTATGAGTTTGTATAAGATCCCCCAGCTGTCATGTGCTCATCATCTGTCACAGAACTATCACTAAGCCATGCTGGGCTAAGACAGGATTATAAACGATGAACTGCCATGTGCTCTAAATCTTCTTATTTGCCTAGCCTGGAAGGTATGCCCTGTAAAATTTGATTGGCAGCGTGCTCTATTCTGTCAATTGACTTTGAAGGCCTTTTCTATTGGCGCTTTGAGCGGATCTCAGTAGCTGTATTGACTGTCACCTGCTGACTCCAGCACGTGCCTGACCTCAGGCCCGCGCCGAGGCTCCTTCCCACTCCTCGCTGCATCGCCGGGCCGGCTCGCTCTGGTGGCACGTGCGGCACATAAGGGCATATGGCTGCCTAGTTGTATGCAGAATAGAATAACTGAAGCCAAGCAGCCCCGCACTGTTATTACAGCAGATGGGGGAAGCGTGGCATTCAATATTAAGACAGATGCCACCTCCTTATTCCACCTGTCTGGAACTTGGACATGGGACAGAATGAACTGTCTGCCTAATAATTAAGGAAACAAAGACTGCATTTATGAAGCTCAGCAGAGCACCATATCTGCGAAGCATGCACAGATATAATTGTCGACTATAACAATAAGGAAATGTAGACTACTGCTCATCAGATGTTCAGATACGTATACACAATTACAGTAGGAAACTGTACTGTTCCCAGCTGCTTTTGTAGTCTTTTATTTAGGCTGGTTGTGTATTAAATTAAACGAGAGGAACAAGTTGGCTGGCATTATTACTATTATAAATAACGCTTTAAAATTACAGTGAAGTTCCTTAAATAACAAGGCGCCTACCGTTCCCCCTAACAGTCACTGCTGCTATTGTGCTGTGCCCTTTCTTGCAAATTTGCTCTTTGCTTCTCAGTAGTCAACTGTTTTTGTAACAGCCAGAGAGAAGAAAAACATTCTTTCCAGGACCACTATTATTTTCACGTATTTTTACACAACAATTTGCCTTTTTCTTTGGCGTTGTTAAAAAAATGATAACTGTGTAAAAAAGAAGGCCTGGCTTCTTGGCATTTATGCTATGTTACGATTCTGTTATTTAATCCTACTTAATTTGGGACCAATTATTGTTGAACCTGCCGTGCTTTGTGATGGGAATGATTGTGCTGGAGAGGGCCTGATCCTTCCTGGGTTTGAGCCTGGGCTTGCCGGGGTGGCAGTGAGGCTGGGCTGGTGGCCGTGGTCACGCTGTGCGATTGCACCAGGTCTCCGGCCCTCGTGCAGCCTGTGTGCCTCCAGGACTCCGCGGAGGCTGAGGCCAGGGTCTGCTATTGCGTAGGCTCGGTAGCACCTATATGTTGTCTGGGCTTGGGTCTCAGCCCTCCTGAACGGCGGGCATCAGGCTGGACCAAGGTATGCACCCCATTTTCAGGGTGCATTCCTCCCTCATAAGTGAAACCCCAACCATGGCCAAATCCAGTGATGCTGACAGCCCCAGCCTCCCCCTTACGTATCTGCACACCCCCACGAGTTCAATGGAATTAGGTGCCTGGATATAAAATTGGGCAGGTGTGGGTGTGTTGGCTGGGCAAAGATATTTCTCTGTAGAAGCAATATACAATTAATGCCTACGATCGAGAACCTGATGTAATCAAGAAGTTATTTTTAGTATCTACTTACCTCTCTCCAACCCTCTTTTAAACGCCCTGTACTGATGTGATCACGCCCATCCTTAAATCTTTCTAATTAATTTTATTCTCTTTTGACCGAATGAATTCAAAGGCAGCTTAAAAAAATCATCTGCGTGTCTGTCCTGGGATTTATCTGTAGATGGCAATTGGAATAAAGATGAATAAGTTGCAGAGAATGAAAATGCAGGAGCAAGTGTTAAGGGCAGGTGTACTGTGTATACATTATATACAAGATTAAGGACACACAGAGTGCCTATTGTCTCAGCAAGTCATGAAAGTGGGCTTTTATGTTTTTATACATATATTTGTATATACACACTGGCATATATATATAATCTCTACAAATAAAATGAATAGTTGAATTTTTAAAGGTAGAAAGATCATGTGCAACACTAAGCAAAGCTTGATCTTCACATTTATGTGCATATATAAATATATATACTCATTTAGAAACATACATTTAAATATTTACAGTATAATGTGATTAATTAGACATCATAGATATATGTGTGTATTTAAATATATACACATAGACGGCCATGCTGAACCTACTGTAGTTCTGTAATAATACTCATAGATTGTTCTATACTAATTTATAACAGACTGATTTAAACCAGACAGCTCAGCCTCGGGAAAAAAAAGCCTACCAGATGTATTAGATTCTCCAAAGCACAGAAATTGCGTGCAACCAATTGCAAAAAGTAATCAAAGCCTGAACTTTTTTTTTTTACTAGAAAAGACAGCATTTAAAAAGACACAGATACATATTACAAGATGAGGATCAATTTGAAAAGATCCCACAATATCTGTTACCAAGAGCTTTGTTAATCTTTAAAAACCTAGAATGATTATTTATACGGAAGCTGTGAATTAACTAGGCTTTAATAAATAGCTCACAGGCACGTGTGTCAAGATTGTGCTTTTTGTTTTTATATGTGTCTGTATTTGGAAAAAAAAAAGAAAAAAGGAAGCTATTATTTGTTAATTTTTTCTGTAACAATTATTTCAAATTAAAAGCCCATCTGACGAAAGGCATATGGATGGAGTGGGGGTTCAGTCCTAATTGAACAGTCCAGGACTCGTGAGGTTAATTACAGATATTAACGCTGTTGTTCTTCAGCTTCTTGCCCTCACGAAGGCTCCAGCTTCCAAATGACCTGGCTCCAACAATAAGACTCTCTTTAGCCCATTAACTAATTGATAAAAATGTGAGTGTTTAGAATGAGTCTAATTAAATCACCGAGCCTTACAATTACGAGTCCATTTGGTAGCTGTCGGGAGATGGGTAACCTCAGCTGGCATTGTAGGCGAATAAAAGATAAAAATAAAAGGGAGCTTAACCAAAGATCATTTTGAAAGCTGTTCATTTGAAGACAAAGTACACATTTGCCTGAAATGTATACATACACCACTTCAGACTAGCACAGTGTCTTGAAAAGAAAATGGAGCGTTTAGCAATCATGAATTTTTTTTCCAGCGCATGCATGAAATTCTCTCCAGCCTGTGTGATGGAATGAGCTACTTTTATAATAATTTCTGAGTTACAGAGAACACCTAGATTCTTCAAGAGCACCCGAATGGCTGATACCATGTACCTCTATGTTATTAACATTTTTTTTCTCACCCTTTCATAACTGCAAACTCTCTGCAGACAAATATCCCTAAGTCCCCATTCTGGTTGTGGCTGCTACTGTAGGGACAGTCATTAGTTCTCAGAAGTCCCATTTGTGAGGTTGGCTTGCTACAGTAGGGCAGATTTTCTCATGCACATCACAGGTGTATTTGGCAAGGGAGCTGGAAAATATCTTGCCTGTAAAGACTCCTGTTGAAGGTGTGCCTAATGTCCTAAGCATCACATGCAATTCTCATCTCACCATGCCAGGCAGAGATTTAGATCTAAAAAAGGATGAAGAGGTGGGTGATAACTGCTGAAGGAATGGCTTCCATAGAAGGAATCCTAAATTGACAGAGACTTCACAGGTCAAAAAAGAAAAGATTGAAGTTGGTTATAACAAGAATCTAAACATCAAAAGAAGGATGGAGAAGGTGACCAGGAATGAGTATGCACTGTCTCATGGGAATATCAACTAAAATGATCGTTCGATACGTTCAAAACAAATGAACGGAGTAACTTTTTTGCTGTTAAGCTGCTGAATTCATTGCCAAAGGAAGTTTTGGATGCTAAAAGTTTAAATCAAGAAGCTCCTAAACAAATAAATGGAAGAAAAATCCACCCCAAACTAATAAACATAAAGACACTGTCTCTGTCTTGGGAAGTCTCTGAGCTGCAGATGTCTGGAAATTGGAACAACATACAGCAGAATTTTCACTCTATGTCTGCCCTACTCTTATAGTCTATAGCCATTACCAGTAACAAGATACTGGGCTAAACTGTTTCTGGTTCACTCCAGGACTGCAGTTTGTACAGTCTTAAGGTGCTTCTTCAATGAGTGGACTATAGAGACCGCATCCATGATGGTGTCATAGGCACTCAGGGAGACTGGAAGGAGCTTTGCACAGCCTGTCCGGAGCAGAGAGTGAGAAGACAAAGCTTATCAGGTCAGTGAACTACGGAGATTGTGCTTTGGCCTCTGAAATATGGCCAGGGAGCAAACTGCACTTACGGCATTTCTTGGGTCCCTGCATCTCTCTAAGGCAGGTGGCTGGAGTCCACCAAGTGTCTCTGCCCAGTGACGAAACGGCCAGCACAATGATTTGCAGGTAGTCATGTGTGGACTGGGAGTTCCTTCCCTTAGGGGATGTTTTTCCATTATTTCCCAGGATGGAAATCTTAAAAAGCCAAAACACAGTAAGACAAACAAATCCCAAACACCTTTCTGTGTCACTACGAAGAAATCACACTGCTTGCCTGCCTGGCAGGCCTCTTCGCTGACTGTTAAAACATACTTAGGGGGATATTGGGGGAACTTGGAGGATGAAGTAGTTAATGCGCATGGTTCGGTCACAGAGTGTGCTACACATCAGTATTAAGACCAAATACGCTAAGTCACAGCTCTCAGGTGTCCTCTATTGCAAGTGCTTTCTGCACAAGCAGGGAAAATATCTGTCCTATGTTAGCATAACAGGAGAAGCCATCTCCTCATCTTCCATTTCCATTGATGAGGAAGCCTAGCTCAAAGATAAGCATTCATCCTTCTCTTTGTTTTTCTGTTCCTGCTTTCTCCTCTCTCAACATAATATTCTTGTAGCTAACGCTCCCCACTTTGCTTATGGGAAAACTCTCCTTGATTTCCTGGGGTTTGGGTTCAAGCCCCACAAAGCAATGGGCTGTTAATGGAAATCGTAAACCAAGCAGGGCATCAGCCATGAGGATACGGATCTGGGCTCAGATGGTATTTCAGGTGTTGTGACTAGGCAAGGCAAAAAAGCAGACTTGGATCTGGTCAGAGCTTAGCTCATTTCCGGCTTTATCGATATTTAACCAGTCTTGGATGTTACCCAGGAGTGACTTGGCAGGCAGTTCAGAGCATGGAGCACAGGTGTGATCTGCTCCTGCCAGTTTGCCTTGCTCAGAAGATGGGCAGCTGTGCTCTGCGCTAGACGATGCTTCCAAGCAGCCTTCCAGGGTAGTTCAAGGTAGGGCCTGCATCCTTAGATTAGTCTTGAAATGACAGAGACAAAGAAAACCATGTGAAGGTCCCAGAGAAAAGAGGTGATCTCTTGGGTAGACCAAAATGAAAGAGAACATTTCCAGATATTGCTGCTATTGGGGTATTCAGGATGGGGGCTACATCAGTTCACAAACAACTTGAAGAGAAAAGGACAGAGGTCTTTTAATAGATGGAGCAGGCACTGTCTTCCAATTCTTCAAGACTGTCTCCCTCTGCCAAGCAGCATGGCTTCTGCCTTATCTGGATTGACCTTCAGCCAACTGGCATTGATCCACAGCTCTGTCTCAGCCAGACATTGGAAGAGGAGAAAAATGGCACAGTCAGGCAGGGGTAAGTGGGGCACAGAGCTGGGCACTGTCAGCGGGTGAGTCTATGGCACAGTGAGCTTCACCGCCCCTTTTCAGGGAATTCACACATCTTTTGAGGAATATAAATTGCAAGAGCAAGTCTGGTGGGATGGGACAAGCTGGAAATAGAGGAGGTTCTGGTCCAGCTTCTGACAGAATGGAGAGGTTGAGTCGAGGCCCCTTGAGCTCCGCTCCAGATGTCTGCGTATGCACTGACATGAAGATAAAAGTCTCCATGGAACTCAATTAATTAGTGAAGAGATTTTGGTAGTTAAAAAACCCAAGGATTGGAGCTGATTGAAATTTTCTGTATTTTCCATATTTTTCATCTGCCCAAACTTTCCTGAAATTGTTTCACAGCAGAATTCAACTTTCAATAAAAAGGAAAAAATAGCATTTTTTGGAATGAGATTCTGTGCATGGATTGTGAGGGCCAGCAGAGGGAGGAGAGGGTCTATCAGCCCATGGTACACAGGCTGACATTTTCCAGTCATTCACATTTTCCTCTAGTGGTGAAGGCCATTTTCAAATGGAAAGAAAACCCTTAAAAAATCCAACATGTTGTAAATGGGCTTTCGTGCAAAGCCTTGCAAGAAAGTGGAAAATAGATACATATATATTTAAAAAAAAGACCTACTCTAAGAGATTGTCAGAGTTAGGTAGGGGACTGCTGCAAGAATTGTTGCCTGGGCTACCCTCCTTTTTTCCTTTTCCTATCTCAGGAATAACCCCCCCTTAGACCTCTCTTGTCCCTTCCTGCAGCCCCCCCGTGCACATGCCCCTATATACAGCAATTGCATAACAGCTCCTACCTGACTCCCGCTTTGCCAAATCACTCCTGTCACCAAAAAGTCACAGCTACTTGTAGCTGAAATAACAGCATTGCGGGGCAGAGGGTTGAGATGAAGGCTAGCCACTTGGCAATCTGTCTTGTCCAAGGGTACTTGCGGAGTTGCAGCTTGATGGGATTTAATTGCCTAGGATCACACTCAGTATTATATCACAGGTGTGAATGGAAAAGTATTAAAACATAGACAGAAATATAATTCAGCTCAACCACAGATTCAGAGCTGCTAAGAAGACACTTTCTGCATACTAAAAATCTCACTGTTTTTCATGCTATCAACCAAGCAAAGAGGATGTAATACAGAAGACTGAAGAACGTGTGTGTGTGCAGGGGGGAGCAAAATAATTTATAAATGCCTGCAGTAATATCTGAATTGAAGCGTTACCCTGCAAGTCACTTTTTTAAAGACAAAGAAACTACTTACAAATATAAAGTTCCAGACCTGGGCACATATGGCATAACTGCAGGATAATAAAGAAATGGCCCATTAAGGAATGAAATGCTTGTTTAGCATCTACCATGCCTGCTTTATCTCAGGACTTATCATAATAATTGCTTGGTAACATACTAAAAATATTAGTGTGCATTCCACTGTAGGCCCAGAATGAAGAGAACAGGTTTCAGTTTTAGACATAACGTCGTACCCTTATCATGTAGTCAACAGTGGTTGTGAGCCAGTAACATTTTTAGCTCTTTGAATTTCAAGATTTATAGGCACAGATCAGAGAGTTATATATTTATATTCTAGGGATTCTTATACTCTATTACCCTGACAGAACTGATTAGGATGAGAAAATACTGAATGCAATGTTTAGATACATTTAAAACCAGTATCCCACTAACCATCAGCCAAAATTGACTTGTTTCTGACTTTCAGGATAATCAGCAAATTTCAAAATGTTAGGTGAGATTTGCAAAAGGAGTTTTAGTAAATCTTATTTTGAACCTGTCGAAGTCAAGAAAACATTAGGAAAATCCTATTCATATGTAGATGTAACTTGATATAGTTATGGAGGGCAAATGAGCATATTCTGCATGCATAGACACACCCTTTATGTACATAGATTTTGAAGATATGAAATATTCTCCCGGCAAGTCCAAAACACTTTCTCCTGCTCTGTGCAAAAAATGAGACGATCCAACCAGCCATTTCTACCAATCACCACAAAGAATCTGCAGGAATCTGCTCAGGCTTTAAAAACACCAGTCCCTTAGTTTTATCTGTCCTCCCACATGACAAAACCCCACTGTTGCAGTGGGTCGCTGCAGAAGCTCTTTGTTCCCCTGCAGGCCAGCCCATCTGCCTCCAAGAATCTAAACTTGTTCACAAATGTATTTTTAATGCACTGGTGAAAGTATTTACTTAATATTATCTCATTTTCCCTCGGGGAATTTTCAATTAAGCAAACACATAATAATTATTTCCTTTAATTGCTCGTCTCTGCTTACCTGGAGCTAGGGCACCTTTGCCCTCTTACACATCTGAGAGCTGCCAGATCGATTCATTAGTATTTATTTGTTTCTTATTTTCAAAACATACCTATGTACTAGGGGCATTTAATGAAATGCTGCTGTGTCAAAGGGAATTTTTTCCCTAGATGTTGACAGCATAGGTTCAGTTCTTATGCAGTGCTTGGGAGCCTTTTCTGATGCAGAAAACTAGCCGGCTGCAGCAGTTACCAGGATCTAGAGGTCGTGCTTGGTCTCCAAGACTTTCCCTCATTGTACCACTTACCAAACATCAATCCCACCCTTGTACCATGTGTCAGTGAGGCTTGCCCCAGTTGGGGGATGTAGAAGATGGGGTAAGGTTGGTTTTTACAGCTGTACTCTCCAAAACAACCCATTAGAAATTCCCAGTCACATCTATCCTGCTTGGTGTCTCTGCTGAGCCCACCTCTAGCAATGGGATGGGAGAATACATTTCTCCAGCACTAGGGAGGTCTAATTCTGTTCTCAAGCTCTACAGCCTACTGTCCCCAAGCCTCGGCCAACCTTTAAAGTTCTGGTTAGTGCAGGAACTCCTACAATACCTCCATGCCTGAACAGTCTAGTGGCAGAGCCTCTGCGCAGTCTCATCTCAAAAAAGCAAGAATTACATGAGAATGAAAAAGAGGAAGAACGTGGTCCTGAAACCACTGCCCAAGCATCTGTCAGCCCAGGACCTTGCAAGCAACAGTCTCCCCCAGCCCTGCCCAAACACCACTGAAGTTCTGGTGTTTTTACCCTTCTTCGCATCCCCACGAAGCTTCCCACAGCTCCTGAAACCTGCTGATTTTGCCTTAGAGAGCAGCACACAGACAGTCAGCTGGGATGCAAACAAAAAAGGGCTGGACTATACCTCTTAAGCCAGTATTAATATGACCAATAAACTAAATTATTTTTAATGAAACCATGAATTTCAAACTGGATCTTGCACTCCCAGCCCTACCCCCCTTGCCAGGTCTCACCTGCCTCTTTCCAAGCTCCCACCCAGACTCTGTTACGCTCTTCTTGTAAAATTGCATATTGATGCCCTAAGAAGGAGGGCAAATAAAATCGATCTTCCTTACACTGCTGAGCAGCTTCAAGCACTGGTGAATCACTGGTGAAAGACTCTGTGACTTCTACCTCCCACAGAATCCCCTCGGGCAGGAAGGAGTTCAGGCTGGGCTGTTTGTTCTTTAAATCTCAGTTCCATGTGGTGCAGTCATGTAGAGAGAGCTTTCTTGTACCAAAGGAAACAGGAAATATTTTAACTCTCCTAAATATTGCCAGCCCTTCAATCACATCCTAAAATCCTCCGTATTTGCTTCTTGAGAAATGCAGCCCTGAAGCAATTTTTCTGAGGCACCAAACTGACCTGGGGAAGGAACGGTAATGTCACCATGGGGCTAAAAGCACCTTCCCATATCAATATTGTAGCTGAGCACTTTCCAGAGACATCTTATTAGAATTCAGTCCCAACTTACATTTGCAGAAGTGTAAGTTTCTTTTACAATGATCACAACTAACCAACCTTTTAAAAACAATGCCCTCACCAAAAAGGGTCAAAATGCCTCTCTGCAGAAAATTTGGTGAGTTTATTCTTTTTTTGCCAAGTTATTTGACTGTCTTCTCTTTAAAACAATAGCCTCAGCCTTCATTAAAGTAATGTTCCTATAACTGTTCCTCCAGTAGAAGGCATCATGCAAATCTATACGTGAACACAAAATATTGGCAAAGGACAAAAAAGATCAGCATCGTATGCAACAACCAGCTATCACGTTACAAGTGTTCTTCTATGAAAAATGAAACATGTCATGAACAGAAGATTTTGAAGATTTTACAAATAAGCCTTCAGTAAACAGGACTGAACTGCTCACATGTGTGAAGCTAGTCATGTACATACGCATTTGCAGGATCAGGGCTTACAAAACCAGGACACAGGGGGAGTTAGAAGGTAATTACCCAAAGAGACCTACAATAAATATTTGTGGGCCAAACAGCACCATATGTACTGTATATTGATTTGGTAGTAAAGGGATTACTTGAGTGATAGTGTCTATTCTGTATATTATTCAAATACAACAGATGGGAAATTGGCATGCCATGTAAAATACAAAATTCAATATTCACCCAAGTGGGCTGATAAATTATCATAAACCATTTATGAATATCCCTCAACCATGAAGCCTAATAATACAATAAAATTTAAAAATGGAACTCTCAGCCCAGCTCTATCAAATGGCAGAGACAGAGGCATACTCTGGAATAAGGGCGCTGTTGTGTTATCCAAACTGATGCTAGGCTTTGTCTTCTTCTGCAGATGGTCCCATCAGACCCAATAGAAGGTACATTACTAGCCATGATAAAAGGAGGAGTCCTTGATTCCATTCTGAAGAGCAATATCAATTATGAGAGAGATTGGCATGAACTGAGAAGTTTAAAAGAAATAAATCTGAAGATATGTGGCAGTAGTACATATTTTATTACACTGTTTTTAATGAGCAGTGAGTAAAACAGGAAAACCAGAGCTGGTTGATTGAATGAGAATGGGAAGAAGATTCAATAGTCCTAGACAAAGACATCAGCATATTAAAAGCACCATGACTACAGGATTCATGCAGAATATTTCACCTAAGGCAGCCAATACAACACAGTGCTCTCTGATCACCCTTCAGTCTGCTGAAAAGACTACTAAACAGAGACTTCAAAAAATAATCTCTAGCAGGGGATAGCATCATCATTAGCCTTCTTTCCAAGCAGACTGCTGTTTTACATTGACCATGAGGTGGACAACGGCAATCACTGAGGTGTTTGGACATCAGGTATATTGTGAATGTCAAAAGCAAAAGCCAGATTAGAAACAAGCCTCCAGCCCCCAGCGACCTACTGGGCTGAAGTGCTTCTCTTCACATTCCTACAGACAATGGGGATCCCCATGCACACAGAAACCAGTTGTGGCCTACTTTGAACCCCACAAGCATGGATTATACAAAAGTAAGAATTCAGGGCAAGTAAAATATTTGGAAGCCCAAAGGAGGTTGTTTTCTGATCAAAGACAACTTTTAGCCTGGCCTGTGTGGGGAGGACAGATTTGGGATTGGGGGCACTGATGGGGAGAGAAGGGAGGCTTGAAGGTTGCAGTTTCATTTCGGCAAGAATCAATTTTGGCTTCCTCAGCAATTTTGGCTGGGAAGTAGGGGGAAACATAGTCTCTACCCAGAGTGTAGCGTTCAGCATAGTCTGGTAATAAGCAATTTCTGTCTCACAGAGAACAGCTCATACCAGGTCTTAAGTGGGCAGTCAAACTGATACATGAAAATTAGGAATATCCTCTGTCTTCCTTCTGTTAGTTTAACTGCCTGATAGACTCTTTTGTCTAGACTGAGTTATTGCACGTTCCTGATAAACCTATCTGTAAGCTGTTAAGAGTATTGACAGGAAGTTAGCCAACATGGTACCATCTGGACCAGGTCTAGCCAGTCTCCATGACCATGGCCAGCAATGACCGTGTCTGTCATTTTCAGGGTTATTAATCAGAAAAGGAAAAATTACTCCCCCCAAACACACATTTATATCAGTGAATCATTCTAGAAAGAATAATAAAACTGCAGATCTCTAAAGATCTCGTTCTCCTGAAGGTAAGTCCTTTGGAAATGCTGCATGTTTGTTCTGCAGCATGTATAGTTGTATCCAAAAAAGATATCTAGACAAAAGAATGCTCATTGTGAGTAGCTCTGCTGAGAAAAAAAATAAAGGCTTGCTTTCACCCATAGACAAGATTTTCAGAATGAAGCGGCAATAATTCAGAAGGAATTTATAGTTAGGGGATTAATCCTCAAATGACGCACACAAATAAATTACCTGATTTTTAGTATTTCTTAGCATCCAGCAGCCTCGTTCAGCTTTCTCCTTAAAAGAAAGGCCACCTGCTAGAGCACCACAATATGAGTTTCTCTCTTGGTCTTTGGAAAAAAACCCACTTGTTTCTGCTCTTCAGAGATCAATTCAGTGTTGTGCATCTTTGCACTTAACTCTGCTCTATCTGTAAACTGGCACATCTAGAAAGGGTCCCACTTACATGAATATGATTCCTTTGCTAAACTCACTGCATCCCTAGGGTATAAATGCCCCAGTTATTAAATTCCAAGAATTTAGAGGAGTACTAGACTGGGAGGCTAGAATTGCCTCCCTGGTTTTGTCACTGACCTGTTAGCCGGGACACTTCATCTCTCAGGCTTTCTATTTAATTCCCTATACTTTGTCTGTCTTGCCTATAGAGACCACATAGTACTTGAGGATCTCCATGCCCCGGGCTCCACTGAGGCCAAAAGTCACTGTTCATAAGATAAACAGTAACTGCACAACTCATTATCAGTGTGTGTGCTAGCTCCTTCAGGGGAGATAGAAAAGGAAGGGAAAGGTGCATATGTGCTTCTATGGTTGTGCACGAGGAAACAGGTGAAAAGACATCCAGAGTCACCTCTTGAATCCAGTCCTCATGATAATAGTGCTGGGCAGAGCTGTGATTCAGAGCATTTCATTTGAGCTCGAATGCTTTACAGACATGAACTAGACTTCACTGCAGCTTCTCACGATCGTCAGTCTTGGGGAGGAAATCTGATTCATGTCTACAAAACATTTTCTCTAGCAATCACATAAAGCAATTATTTGGGATTTCATCCTTTTCAAGCCATTGACATCTCTTTCCTCCTTCCAGTTTTCTTCTTTGCCTAGCACATGAGAATCACCAGATTATCAACACAGAACACCTCAAGAGACCCTCTTAAATCTGTGGTAAATAAGTGTCCTGACTTTCAAGATCCTGCAGCTGTCCCTGTTGATCCTGCTTAGTCTAAGGCAAAGAGCTCCATGAAGCTCCTCTGTTCCCCTTTTTATACACTGACTTGAACTTTGGGACCACTGGGCCATAGGCTGAAGATATGTCTTTGTTCTTGGCAATGGGGGCATGGTGTGTAGACCAGAGTAGCTGCTGGCACACTGCTGATCTCAGTTTTGCATCCTGTGCCTGTGAGAATGGGAACCTGGCCCATTCTCCATCCTTTTTGAGATAATGCCATCTCAAACTCGTGCTTTGGCCACTGATTCCCCTGCCGTCTTTTTTTACAAATAAGGGTTTCAGGTTGTGAATTTCCATAATCTTAGTTGCCATGCAAACTGGGTCCTTTTCATCCTCTCAAGAGCAGTAACTTCTACCTGTAGCATTCAATTTGCATTCAGATGTCTGATCACATAAATACAGGCTTTTCTTACAACCCTGTTACTTTAACATTTGCTTTACAAGTGACAACTACTTTTGTAATTGCATAGGTTTTTGCACCCCAAAGTAGCAGTGCACTAATGTGCCATTACTATAATTAAGAAATACAGAATGATTCAGTAGCAAAGAGAAAAAAACACAGAAAGAAAGAGAAGCCCCCTGCAACATAATTGGTCACTGCTATGAATCTTTACTCAGGGGACAGATAGCACGACCAGAGGTAATAGCTTACACACGTATTCTTGAGCTGTGCAATAGATGGAAAAGTGTCCCAGATGGATTGGGCAGGGGCTTAGTTCCGGGATTATGATGAGACAGTGGGTAATTATTGAGTGGCATTGCCTCAGCGCTGATTATATCTGCAAGCTTGTTCCTTTCCTTCAGAGGAAAGCATTGATAAAGATAAACCATGCTGCTCTATGTCCTTCATGTAGCACAAAACAACACATTTCAATCTAACAGGATCAGGTCTCCACTTTGATCACAATCTGTTACCTAGATGTCTTTGCAAATTAATCAGCCCTGCTTGTTTAGCTCCAGTCAGTTTGTACTGCTAAATTAATAAATGTACTAGGAGCAACAGAATACATAATTAAATTCTACAGTTTAATCTCCACATAATAATTTTGACCTTAGTCTGGGGCCTCTGTTATAGCCAGCAACACATTGAATAGACACAGACCTTGCAATGCAGCTTACACTAACAATCTACCTTGAACGATTACTCAGGGGCACCATAATCAAGAGCTACTAAAATCAGAGAAAGCAGGATGCACAATTAGGAAAACAAAATTGTAGCCACAGCTTCTAGCTATATAAAATAAAAGGGAGCTAATGCAGCATAGGCATACATCTACCTCAAAAAATATAGAAAGATACTCTACCTTGGTTCAGTCAACCAGGAACAGTCATTTTGTATTTCCAATATCTGCATCAAATGCAACCCAGAAGAGCAGAGGGCAGCTAATGTTCTTCCCACAAACACTTGCAAAATTTTGAGAGAAGAATGGGCCATGCCATGAAAGGGTTTTCTGTGCCAGCCTTGTTGAAGGCAACACCACTGAATTATTATAGCTGTTCAATGTATCTGTATATAGTGGACAGCTTTCTACCCTATTATATGCAATTTACATTTAAATCTGTTATCTTCCCACTAGTAGATAAATGCCTTCCCCTGTGGAAATTCAGTGCCTTGTTGCAGAAATGGTGAAGGGCTTTGTTCCATCTATTTTACACATCTGCATCAGCTGCAGATTACCCCAAAAAGATCAAAGACGTCTCATGTTGCAGTAATGGGAAGAGAGGGGTAACTGTTGAACAAGCTGCTTGCAGAACGCTATGAGAAAGGGGTAGGGGGACCATAGGGAGCTTTTACCTTTAACTTGCAGTCTGCAAAGGACATATTCTAAGGGACTCACAGTATAACCCCCAAAAAGGGATCCAGAGGATAAATATCAGTGTTTAGGCCTCTGCACCTCCACTGCACATTCATGGGCATCCATAACCACTGACCGAGCAGGTAAGAGGAAGACAAAAAGGTAGAGCCTACTCTACAGTTTCCATCCACCTCTGCCTTCCCTGTAGACATGGCAGTTCATGGGTACACGTGCATCCTCACTACTGACAACCAGCACATCTAGACAGACATCCTGGATACTTGGTTCATCTGTGAACTCGGGACCTTTCTATGAGGTTTCTGACCTCCTCAAAAGTCTGTGTCTTGTTAATGTACAAGGAGGTATAGATCTATAAAGATAATTTGGAACAGAAGTCCCACTTTGTTGCACAAATGCTGTTTTAGATCTTAGCTTGGTATTGTCATGCTTTGCTGTGAGTGCTGTTTACCTGTAACAGTGTTGGTTTAACTCCAGGCTCTTCAGGGCAGGAATGGTATTTTTCTGCCTTTGCCAAGTCTCTGCCACATAGCTCCCTGGACTCCAGCTAAGGGCTCCCATCACTGTTTTAGTAAAACAACAATAATATATGTATGATGAAGCTACTTTCTAAGTCTCTCCCCAGCTGTTTTGTTCAAGAACATATAAAACATCTTGATGGTCACTAAACAGGAGACACAGCAAGTAAGGCAGACTTGCAAAGCTTACTTGTGATTTCAGTACTTAGCTTGACACACCTCCCAGGACACTTGGTGAGGGCTAATTGCTTGCTGTAGGCAGAGTCCCTGAAGCTGTTTCTACATAGGAATGTACAGTGGAAACATTTATAAAGTTATTGGGTGTCCTGAGAACCCTGATCTCGATTCTCATTTTACAGACATCACAGACAGCTAGTTTTTCCTATATCCGCACACCAAAACCCAGCTGATTATTTCCAGAGTGATTAACTACCATGAATCCCTTCTTTCCACTTGCATCTTCCTGAGGTTTCTTGACTAAATAATCAAACGAGTCCCAGACAATGTCTCAATGTCTCAATAGGATCAGGTCAGATATTGCTTTGTTGACTTTTTGCTTTGAGCAGTAAGGCTGCAACATGCAGCATAATTGCCTAGGAGATATGCACAGAGTAATAGTGAGACACACTGGATTAAGCTCCAAGATGAACCCCCAGTCCCTGTGCTTAACTTCACCCTCGCTTGCCTTGAGAAAGCTCAGAGTCCCCATGGCAAAGAGGAGTTGCTGGCTGCCACACATTCAACATATTAGGCTCTAACATAAAAAGGCAGTGGTCAAGAATCAGAGAATGCTGTAGCTTGGTTCAAAACCAGCCTAATTCATCTGGACCAATTGGTTTTGACTGGTTGTTTTGGGGCCAGCAGACTGAAGGCACCAACAATGTGATGCTACTGCAGTTGAGCCAGATCCTCCATCAGTATATAATGGATCACTAGCTCTTGTTCCTGTTGTACAGAGCCCCATTGTAAATAATAAACTAAAATACTTGCTTTAAAAATCAACACATTTGAAGAAATAAAAGCAGAACAACAATGAAAATATCTGGCAGTAATTGTATTTATGCATTTCCTTTAAAATATCTAGATTAAAAACCAGCTAGCTGCCTTAATGCTTTGTGATTGGAGATCGTATCAGAAGCTTAAAAAACAGTTTGGCAGACAACATTTAGTAGACCACATGAGCAGTAAAACATACTGACGGAGTTTGGATTCTTTGTCTAAGACTTTGACTGTGGTAGCTGGCACTATCCAGCTCTAAAGAACCGAAGGTAAATTGTAATATCATTCACATACCTGTAAACAAATTCAGTGTGATCTGTCCAAGTGAGAGCAATACTCAGAGAATTCAAAATAATTTAACATTGGTGGTCAAACTCTCAAACTATATGCAGTAATGGCATGGGACGGCATAGAATTACAGCTGGCAGCGCATGCTCCTCTTAGACTTGCAAGTTCTCTCCTCTCACCTCTGCTGGCAAGGTGTAAAGTCTCTGTGCACCCACAGTAAAATGCCTGTGGCCAAAGAGCATGCACTACAGGAACATATTTTGATTCACAATTTATGGTGCAAACTTGTTTACCCTTTACCTCATTGTCCTTCTCCAGTACTTACCGAGGTTTAGATGTAACTCACTGCAGAATGGGGTAAACAGATGAACTGGAAACACGTTGAGTCAGATAGAGTTGTTCTAGAAGGAGAAGTTCCCAGCCCATAACAATGTCTTGATCTGATGGGAATACAGCAGAAATGCGGTCGCAAATATAGGGGGCAGACCCTTGAAATGAATTATCTACAAAAGCAAAGGCATCACAATGCATGAGAGACAGCAACACAACCTGCTGAAAGGTAACTGAAAACCAGAGTAAACCACTATCACTAGGCACCTACTGCAAAGCTTGTCCCTGCCTGTGTAGGACAGAGGGAACAATCCTCCAGCCCTGCAGTTCTTGAGAGGTGTTTTGGATGGATGGATGGATGAAGTTATGGCATAGCGCAGTGGGACTCATGAGCAAACACAACGTCCAAAATGGAGATGTCTCCCTCTGAGCTATTAATTTGCAGCTCCTGTTAATAAATAGATTGAGACAAGCACTTTAGTATCCGATTCTTCTGATGTCTGTCTTAGTCACCTAAGCTTAGATGATTCATATGTCTCCAGGCTGAGCTGTCAAATGGCTCTGTGTCTAGATTCTGTTTTGCTTGCCTATCAACTACACACTCTTCCTTGTGGCAGCTCTCACAGACCGCTGTCCCCCAGTACTGCATGCTGGGTAGATAACAGAGAAGGACTCTGTTATGACTGGAGAACCAAACTGGTCCTCTGCAGAGAGAACTATTCATAGCAAGGTTGTGCAGTGGCTCATGCGTTCACCCTGGTCACACAGGCTAACTTCCACACACCTCCTCAAAACCTTCCCCCCTGCACTCAGTGTTTCTCCTGCATCCATCAAGGCTTGATATTGGTATGATAAATGAGGCATAGAGTGGTATCATACTAAATTAACGTGTTTTACAGCCTTTTATACTACAGAGAAGTGTAGAGCACCTTACCATATCCAAGACTCAGGTCTTCTGGCAGATGTTTGTACCATAATCAAGTACAGTACTTAATACACTTATGTTATTTTTCATGTGTGCTCCATATCAAATGATACAAACTACTTCCTCTTTACACTGTGTACATGCAATATTTATTTTATTTATTAAAACAACATTACACATTATGGGAGAGCAACCAGACGTGCTTTGTTTCAAACATTTATAAAAATGACATTCTTATAACTAATTTATTAATAATTTATTGCATTAGTGGTTTATATTAGCTGTTATTATTACTAATTAGTAGCAAGACACAATCAATTTAAATTTTCATATTTATTTAAAAAGAGAGACGAAATGCAAAAACAGCATTAGGAAGAAAATTTACCACTCTTAAAGAAAAATAAATGGATAGACTGTTTATGCTGAAAGGATAGTTCAGGCAATCGGCCCTGTTCACCATTTATATCAATTATAAATTTAAAGATTGACTGGAATATGGAAATCTCTGGAGGCCAGGGGTATTAAAAATATTATGCAGAACTGTCATGTACTGCTCTTAAAAAATAGACTCCAAACCTGTGCGTAATGTGGGAGCAGATAAGCGTTTGCAGTCAAGTTGTTGATCCAAAGAGAGTAATTAAAGAAGGTGAGGTCTAAACTTGTCAAAGTCATTTTGCCCTACTTTCCTATTTATAGGTTTCAAAATGGAAAAAGCCTTCAAAAGGATTTGCATCCTAGCTTCCCTCTGTAAAATCCTTCTGCAAGAGATTTGAGAATTAGCTGCTGTGCCTGCAGTATATTAAAATCTTTGACAGCCATCCACTTGGGGAATCCCTGGGAAAAAAAGAAACAACAAAAAAATAACCACCTCACTTTGCTCCATAAGGTTCACAGTATCACTTGAAAGTGAAGAATAAATCACCGCTCTTCTTAATTGTTCCTAAGGCTTAGCCATTCTGTGGGGTCCTTCAGTGGGAAGAGATGTGTGGCCAGGCTGGCGGTGCAGCACGTGGCCCTCCTGCACCCCATCCAGCCGCTCACCTGCTGCGAGCTACGGCCTAAGGTGTTTCCCTGCCCTGCGACCACAGCCCGCAGCCGGGAGGAGAGAGGAGGGGCACTTCACTTCTTTGGTTGATGAGGAGCAGCTCTAGTCGTCTTTTCACCTTCAGCACTGCAGCCAAAAAATCTGAGCAGGCACCGAAGAGGTGCTGTATGAAAGGTCTAAACATCTCTCACAGAAACTTGCTTGAAAAGACAAGTCAAGAGAGACAGCTGTGTTTTGCTACATTTAAAGAAAAAAACTTTTTTTTTTGATGAAATCTTCTCTACTTTTTCCTGCACCAGTAATTTTTAACCTTCTTTAAACCCAGTAGAAATACGTTGATAGAAATGTTTTACATGAAAAAGAAAACAAGTTTTTAACCTTAAAAGCTGAAAGAACTCTACATTTTTGTTATTCAGTATTTTTAACAAGCCCCAGGAAAATCCATCTTGAAAAAATTTAAAACTGCAATCTTGATAAAAAAAAAAAGAAAAGAAATATACAACTTCAGTGCAAATTGTTCAACTGCTACATGCTCAGCTATAAAAAAATCCTTTGTATGGACGCTTTAAGCATCAAGTTTTCCACTCACCACAAAAAATAAGAAATTTTCTTTGAGCAGTTCTCCAATAGACTAGACCCATGCTTTTTAAAATTGACAACTGAGCCCTGCTTTGCTCTGTGACAGTGCAGTTAAATGCGACCTCTGGCTCAAAGTATATCCTTATGTCCCATAGGCAAATGAAGAAACATTCAGTGAGTAGACAGGTATGTGCTGTCAGGGACACTACATTATCTGACAATATAACTTTTCACTTCCACTTATGTTAGCTTCCTTGTGCTAGGCCATGAAAAGGCAGGGAGTTATCTAACTCCAATATCATAGCTGTGTAAGCAGATAAGATAAAAAGGACAGCTAAAGTGATGAAAATTAAAATATTTTGAGCAAGCCAAGAAAAATGCTGACTCATTTTCTAAACCGTTGTGATTATTTGGAAAAATAAGTTAGTGAATGGTTTTGTTTCTCACTTACTCACTCACTCAAATTTCCAAGCCATTATTAAGAAGTTTAAATGTTTCCCATCACAAGGATTAAAGGTGAGGTGACATGGGCATACATCATAAAAGAAACTGCTTCTTCTACTTTGGCACTTTACAGTCCAGAGGAATGAGTAATGCATGAGGAAATGTGTTTTTATGCCCACAATGATCTTGCTGAAGGAAACAATGTGAAAAGTGTCATTTATATAATTAAAAATGAGAACTGGCAGAAACAAGAGTCCAGAGACAATCAAAACTTGCCCAGGGGCAAGAAGGTAGGCTGGATGCCTCCTTTCTGATTTTGTGGACCAGATTTTTAGCTGTGTAACATGATGCAAGTCCACCCACAGTCAAGAGTAAGCTGGTTTGCAACAGCTGAACATTTAGTCCACCAGCTTTATGGCATTTTAAATTCCTCCTTTTAATTCTTCCATTTTTCCACTGCTATTACCCTTCCAAGAGAGCATCCATCCCACAACACCTTATCTACAACGGGCTCTGCAGAAGATATGACCCTGCAGCTACTTGAATGTCCTGGGAGGAAAGGCTGGCTTACTTGCTTGCTACTGTCAAACTGTTTTAGTTATATTTTTCTTCCTTAAATCATAGCCTAAATTATCTGAGAGTGAAAACCAATGTTTTAGAAAAGGAAAACCCACTCTCCACTATGTATTGATGTCTCTAATAGGAGATATCCTCAGACCCAGTCTCTCCATCTTCAGTATTAAATGAGTCTTCAAATGACATCCTTATTTGCTGCTTCTGCATCGCTCCCACCACCTCCTCCCCTGGTTTGCAGAGATGCAGAGTCACTGACTTCACAGGCGTGCCACATCCCTGAAATCTGGCCATTAAACACAATACTTTTTACCCCAAATATCACAGGTATCCTCACTCAGGAGCCAAAGGCTCTGCAAGATGATATAGTGACATATCACTGGTAATTGTTCTGACAAGGACCCTCTGAGCAGTGTCATTGGAGGTGACAGTGACTGGCAGTCTCCAGCTTAGCAGCAAGGTCACGGGGGAAAGGCAGTTTCCACTAATGCTGTCAGGCAGTGGCCATGCACAGTGCAATTGTAGACATATCTTTCTGTCCACGAGCAGTTCCTGAGTGACCACCATCCTAGGGGGCAAGAAATGGCAAGAATGACAGATAAAGCGCCACACTTAAAAACGCCTATACTTTTCCTCTTTAAATGAAAAAAAAAAAAGAAAAATAGCACAAAGGAAGGAGAAAGGGTTTGTTTCATTTCTGTGAAGTATCTCTGCTAAGGAACTGTCAAATCCATGGGCCTGGAGGACCTCTACCAGAGCTAGCGAGACTAGGATGGAGACCTCCCTCCATTTCCATGAGGAGGAGCATGGTTCACCACTCCTAACCCTTGCAAGTGAATAGCTGAGGAAAATGGCCCATTCTCTGCTCAGGTAACTGAGCACAACTCCATCGCACACACGGCAGAGTTTTTTACTTCTCTGCACACTCAGGAGCCCGGCATCTACCTCCTATTGCAAGGCCTGTATGGGCGCCAATGTCAAAGAGACATTCATTTGGAAAGAGGATACTCTGCAAACTGGTATGCAAATAAAAGCCATCAGCAAGGAGATGCAGCAGACACACATGGGGGCTCACACACATTGTGCTCTCAGTGAGTTCAGCATTTTACTGACCCAGCCTTCCCTGGAGGTACCGCTTGCCCAACAGGTGATGTTTGACTCCGTGGTCATGAGGTGACAATGTGCTAGAAATAGGAAATTCATATCATTTGTATTCCTTTTCCTCTGCTATTCTAAGGGTTGAAAGGGCCACCATTTTAAATTTAATTTACAGGGTATACCGTCTATCTGTTGGAAACACGAGGAAGCAGACCTTGTCCTAGTATTTATCAGACACATGCCGCCCATCTGCTTGAGCTGGGTCGAGGAGGATTTGCTGTTAATCCTTCAGACCCATCTGCAGGGGGTTCAAAATGCTGACCAGAAAGCTAGACAAGATGAGGTTTATTTAATTAAAAAAACTGCTCTGGAGGTTACTGGAAATCACTCTGAAGAAGAAATAGCTTTTGATCATGTCACTTCTAGGGAAGGCGGGAGGGGAAGGGGGATGGGGGAGGCAGGCAGAGTTTTGCATCAAAATAAGACTGTGACTATCAGTAAATAAATAAAATGATAGAGCTGCACCAAATAAACCTGTTCCCATGAGGGAACATTTCTATCTACCTGTTACATCAAATACAGAAAAACTAAGCCCCCACTCCAGCTTGGATGCTTCGCCACCACGTTGCAGGGCTTGGCCTCTAATCTGGGCCAAGTATGAAAGGCAGAAATTGGGTTACTCGCGCATGCACACACACACACGCACACACACGCACACACACACACGCACACACACACACGCTAATCTGCAGGTTTGTTTGCATGGATCTGAAAAGGAGGCAGACGCAACCTAGAAAACAATTCCAAAACTGCAGCAGGTTAGCACTTTAAAACCTGGCATTTATGTTTGCCTGTTCTTTGGAAGAAACACAAGTTTCTGGGGAAGATGGCTAACCTGAGCTTTATTACTTTAACATTTAATTGCAGCTTTTCATAATCAGGGCTACAACCATCCAAGATCCATTTATGTGGAAGTGAGAAACAATAAAATCCCATCTACATTTGCTCTGCTGAAAATGGACATCTGTTAATAACGATATTATTTCCAGTGAAATATTATGTACACAACTGGTTTAATGCAGTGCTGTCGTTTGGGACAAGTGGCTTTTCGTGGGAATAATCCTTGTTCTTCCAGCTCCTGATTGTTATTTTATGGCAATATAATGCATGGCAATTTTCAAAGTAACTCGTACAGACAATTTGCCCCTACCTCTCCCAGGGCCCTTTGAAATGCTGTGCCTGTTCCTAATCAGATTCCTGTACTGGGGGTTACATAATCATTTTCTTTTTCTTTTCTGTTTTTTTAAGCACAAACATCCTTAGAAAAAGAAAAAGCAGAGGCAGAACTAAGCACCAGGGAGAACAACAGGCAGCAAATAGCAATATTCCTGACAATAAGCTGTGAAACACAGGATCTGGCATTGCTGGTTGCATACCCGGCACACCGGTGAAATACAGCTCCATCTAGGGACAAGGTACATCCATCCTGCAGAAAAGATGGATTTTGGAAACCATGACCAGGAACAATGGGGAGATCTTATTCTCCTGCAGAGTGGCGAGTAAAGATTCATGCTGCCTGGGATCAGATAGCAAGCCTTCTGCTTTGTGGCTGAAGATAACCTCTGAGCAAAGTAATTTTATCTTCAGCAAATTATTCCTTAGCTTCCCATTGCAGGATTTGCTTCACCTTAGTCTGAAGCAAGTAGTGCTGGCTACTATCAGATAGAGGGCTAGAGGGATGTCTGCTTTGATTTAATAGAGAAGTTCCCATGGAAAGTGCTTGGGGAAAGTAAGAAAATCTCATCCAAATACTGTGGAGAGAGAAATTTGCTGAACTTCTTTTATGATGACCAGGTTAACCAACTATGCAGAGATTTGACCATATAGATATAAGGTCTCTGATGTTTAGCAGGCCACTAAAATAGATGTTCTCTCTTCTGGATGTACAGCTTCAAGTTATCTGTGAATCTTTTGTTCCCCTGAGCCTCCCAATCCACATCTTTTTACTTTTTACTGAGTAAACTGGGCATTTCCCGTAGTTGTTTCTTCTCAGTCATGTAAATGTGACATTAACCCTTCCCAACTGTCCATCTCCCGTCCTCACAGCCCAAGGCTGTGCGAGGGATCTGACACCCAGCCCTGCCTGTCCTTGCCGCACCGACAGAAGACATCACCTGCTGCCTTAATTCATCTTAACATTTTTGCTGGCAGTTACTTCACCCATCGCAGTGTTGACAGAAAGAAATATGCACCCCTACTTGCCAGGGCAAAGCTGGACAAGTTCTGGATTTAAGGTACTGCTGAATTTATATTTCTAAGACTGAAAGCCAAAGCCTCTCAGGGTGACAGCATGTTTCCTTCTGCCATCTCCATCAGAGGGAACATGAATGAAAGCACCTCAAGCCGCAGCATAGTGCACCAGATCCCCTTTCAGGGGTTTCAAATCTCTGTGAGGCCTGAACGTCACAAGGCAAAACATCTGTTTCAGACACCTCACAGGACTTAAAGGGAATTCTTAACAAAAGTATTTTAAAAGTAGCAAAGCCCCGTTTCCCAATACAGATACATGAACTGCACACAGATCCTGTATTTACACATGCAGAGTAGAATTTGCACATGCAATTAAGTTGATTGACATTTTCTCGCTGTGTAGATACCTTCATCAGCAAACATTTGTGCAAGCAATCAAGTGAGCTATACTTTTAAATGCCCACCCTGGCATGCAGGAGGAAACGTCCCAGCCAGGCAAGGAAACAGCAAGGACACAACTTAGATGAATTCATCTGAGCACTTGTCAACAAATGTAATGAATAGGAAACCAGAGAAGCAAATGACAAAAGCCATTGGTTCTGGGAAAAGTGCCTAAGAGATGGTGTTAAAAGTGTCTCAGGAACAAGCAAAGATCACCTGGTATGTCATTTTTGTCATAATTACTTGGCAAAGAAAACAGCGAAGTCAAAATCACAGTGGTGCACCACAGCCCTCCTGTTAACAAAGTGAGGCTATCGATCCCATCACTCATTTATTTAGGAGATAGAATTTTAAACAGGAATGAGAACATAGTTACCATCAAATCAGCTGTCAGCTGGATGTCACCCTAGGCAATTAGCAAGCTCCTAATGTGCTACAAATTTTAAGCCCAAATTATGTCCTCAGATGCCTGCGTCCAGCTCACACTGACTTTGCGGAACGCACAGTTTAGAGCACAGAAACAACAGAAGATCTGCAGGTAGGTATTGCAGAGGCTTTAGACAAACAGCCTTGGCTGGGAAAAAAGGAATGGGAGAGGAGATGTACCGTGGATGCTGCTAACAGAGCAGAAAGTGTGAAAAACCCTTCCTGCCAGACTAAGTAAGCATGCCTGCAAATGTGCTGTCTTCTGCCCAAAGCAGCACTGGAAATGGACTGTAAATACATTTGTAAGCACTACAGGTAGTTAGCTATTAATATTTCTGGGGCTGATCCTTGGCAGGTATAAGTCATCCAAATTCCACTGATTTCCTTAGTTCGTACCAGCTGTGGCTCCATCTCTGTGTTATTATTAAAGACAATAAATCTCTTCTTTGGGCCAAATTGAGTCCTAGCTATGTCACTGTGACTGGATTAGTTCCACTGAAACTAGCAGGGGAAAGTCTGAGCTCACGTGTGGGAAATGAGACCAGAACGTGGCTGCAGCATTTGTTAAAGTAGAAAAGAAGCACCTTCACACACAAACATACATATATGAACATATTTGTTGCATGTTGGATTGATCGAACATTTTCCCTTAGAAAAAAGAGGAAACAAACTACTTTCCTTTCAGAAAATGAGATTTCACACAAACCAAGATTTTCCACATGGGGAAAAAATGTTTCCCAAAAATGTTCCAGCCAGAAAACTGATGGGTTTTTTTTTTTGTTCTACATCTGCCTGAGCAAGTATACTGCATGCTGGAAGGCTCATGATTCCCCCACGTAACTCAACTGCTGGAAGCAATAAGGGCACGTTATGTTAGATACATAGTTTAGCCAGAGGTGGGCTTTCCTGGGATCACAGGAAACTTAGAGCTACAGCTCCTGTAAGCAAGAGGCTGTTCAGGCAGAAGCAAATGATGACCTGATTAAAGCAAAAATATTTCATTTTAGCTCAAAATGTCAACATGAAACACCCTGACATTTGCAAATCAATTCTTTTTAGGAACTCTGTGTTCCAATTTGAGATGAAAACAAATATGAAAATACCAGAATTTCCCATGGGACAGAAATTCTATTTTTCAATGAACAATAGGAGCTATCTCTATTGAGAGGTCACTTCACTATTACAAAGCCACTGTTTTCTAAGGCTATGTCTAAACTTAAATAAAAGACAGTCAGGGACCAAACACTCATCTCGAAGCTAGATGGCTTCCACAGTCCACAAACCCAGGACTCTTAGCCTTCCTGTGCACATCCTGTACTGCAGGCTCCTGATCACCTTGGTGGCCTCTGCTGTTGGTCAGTGTCTTGTATCGAGGAGCCCCAAACTGTACACAGCTCTGCATATTTAATCAATGAGTGGCACAGGTGACAAGGGGTCTGGTGTTTGAACTTGTTCCTTGCACTTCCTTTCCTTAGCAGCACAGTCTGCCTAATGGTTTCAATGGCATTTTCTAACTCGTAGCAGAGTGACAACACTCCTGGCTACTGTAAACCAGCTCCACTCTGTGGGCTTCAAAATGGAGCCAGGCTGATTTATTCGTGGTCTGGATGAGTCTCGCTGACTCCTGGACAACTCCCTTACCATTCCCATTCAAACAGATGAAGTCATGATTGCAAATCATCTACTTGCCTATTTCAAACAGCAAAATACCAATGACACAACAAATGTTCCTGGGGAGAACAACCCAGTTACGGAATTCATAAATGGACAATGGCATGTGGAGCTGTAGATTGTGTGTGTTTCACGGGGGGGGCAGCAGATCCCAGCATATGAGCAGAGAGAAATGGAAAAGTAAACATTCAGGAAGAGCAATATGTAATTCTTTGCACCAAAGCACACGGTAGTCATGCTACAAAGCTGACTGCAAGGTAAATGCTAAATGTATTTTCAAGCAGCTTTTCATCATCTTTTAGTGCAAAGTAAGAGCTGGAAACAAAAGAGGGAAGCCAGCACTGCTTCCAGCCAGTGCTCTGTGGAGAAACAGTGACATCAGGAAAAACAATTTCAAATCACAAGCCACCAGAAAGTGCCCCACACACCCAACATGAATAACCACCACTACATGTGACTGCCTTCTCTTGAGACCCTGATCACGAGTCTGGGCACCAACCGCTTTTCCCCATCACACAAACCATCCCTCACAAAACAGATACCCTGCGTGGGATACCTGCTCTTTTGGTTGCCATTAACATTGTGTTTCCATGGGATGCTCCACCTTTCTTGCCAGAGAATGAGCTTCCATGTATCTTTGGTAGTTCCTTATTTTCTGTGCATTGTTACGAGGGGCTTACATCTGGCCAAAGGAGGGTTTTGCTCCCCAGATACCTGTGGAAAGGCTTTCCCCAATCTAGCTTTGGAAGAAACCCTAAAATCCCCAGAACATGAAGCTCTTTCCCAGTTACTTATCTATAGTCTCTCCTTCTGTTCTCTTGTCTGTTCCAAAATACTTAGCCTTTATGTTTCAGCCACATAAACTAGACACCATTGACTAAACCTAGGCTTCCATATTATCACAGCAATTACACATCTCCTGTCTCCAACTTCTTTAAATAGAGCTGTATAATATTCAGACTTTGCAATCCCTTGATTAAACAAGACACCCACAAGGAAGACACTACTAGAGACCAGTTGCCAAACTGGAAACTCCCTGTCAAAAATTATAAAAGAAAAAGGAAAAAAACCAGCTCTTTGATCTGCTTCCTGTGAAGTCTCAGCTGTGTCTGAGTCACTGTGCAGAAGGCAGTAAGAGACGATGTCGACAGATGGGGAGCTGAGGACACAATTCACCCAGCCTTCAAGAAAGCTTACAGTCCCGTACTATACATTAATCCACAAGGTCAGTAATGGGGAGGGGGGGAGACACTAACCGTGTAAGCAGATAAAGAATTAAGATGGAGGTAGCAGACAAAGCGGGCATGTCTGCAGTATTTAGTGTGGATGGGGGAATCTGGTGGAATGTCACAGGGGGCATTTCAGCTACAGGGCCCTTTGCCAAAGGCATGAGCAAAGGGGAAGAAAAGAGCAGAAGGAAAGAAAAGGTGCAGGAGACACTCATCCAAGTGACAGTCAGTGCTGAACAGGGAGTAAATTAATCCAGGATGACACTGACAGACTAGGATTAAGTAGCTCACCCATGTCATTAGGTTGCATGCACATATAGATGAGCTAACAAAGAGAGGGACAATGCTTACCCCAAATAATTGAGGACACAAGGAAAAAAAGGTCAGGGGAAGGTTATAAAAATAGTAGATTAGGAAGCTTCCAGAGAAGGCTTTCAAGTCAGCACTTTTCTCACTCGCACCCTTGCTAAAATATCTATTTCTGTTCTGATCACCTCTCCTGTCACCTATCTGACTCCCCTTTCTTTCTAGTTCCTCTCCTGCTCCTCCAGCCTGCCCAAAATACCAATTCCTTTCCTTGATTTACCACACGTCATCTTGCTCTCCAACCGCTACATTACCTCCATGCAATCCTATTGAGCTCCATTTCTTTCATAGAAGCCATCACTACGGTTCAGCTGACGAGGAGTACCTTGCTAAGAAATGTTAACTCAATCACTTGCCATCATGGGTCCATAGCAGATACAACCAATGCACATCACTTTTTAAAATGGTTAAGACTTTTAGGATAGTCACTGAGCTGAGACTGCTAAATAGTGGGCTCTACTTCTCTCTTGCCTGCACCACTGACTTTGTGTGTGACCAGATGCATCACCTCTATTCTGTAGTTTAATTCCTTCTGCCCTTTGCCAAACCTCCTAACTCCTTCACCTGAAATCTGCCCAGGGAGTTCCTCTTGCTTTGGCGCTGTGAAGCCTCTCAGGTGTGGTTTCAGGACCAGTTTAAGCCAATCTACAAGAGCACAGCTGCCAATAAAGGACGGGCCTGCATTTTTCCTCTTCTTCCTTCATATTGGTTGATATGCTCAAATTTTATTTATTTCCAAGGTTGAGGTACAATTCACTGCTGAGCTACAAGAACTCTGGAGCAGGCATAAGGGAGGAGGTAGACAGGCATATTTGGAGATGGAGGCAGCAAGTGGCTTCAGACTCCACCTCTGAGCTCTCCTGGAGTACGGATAGTACTTACAATAAGAAAGCAGGGCCTTGCATGTAGTGCTGCTCTGTCCATACACTTGCCTGACACTGTACTTTGAGTTTCTTGCAGTGCTTGCCTGTTCAGGGTCCTCAGTGCTTTCTGCCAGCAAACTTTCACTCTCCCACACCAGAATAATGAAAGCTGAAGATTGGTAGTATTCACATCAATGTGAAAGTGGGTTAAATCACATTTGGTAAATTAAAAAATGATCAATCTCACTCAGAGCTGGCAATGAGATAAGACTTAACTATGTATCACCCAAGTGGGAAAAAGAAAAGAGCTGTTTACCTCTAAGGCATCTCTGCCCAGAGCAGGGACATTCATCAAAGACATGTGGCTATCCTTTTGTTTCAGTTTTCCTTCCTCGAGACTGTTGCAATTAGCATTTCTTAATGCAGCTCAGCTGAAACCACCACTAATACAATCCAAAGTTGCTAACTACAATGTCATTGTGCACCATAACGAATGTTTGCTTAAAGATCAATAGGTGAGGCCAGTGTTAATTGTTAAATTAAACATAAACATTGTCAAAACACATCCATCGTTATTCTTCCACCTGATGACATGAACCTGGAGATCCCTTGGTGACCTTATATTCAGGCTCTGTGACCTTCAGGTGCTTTGCATCAGATTATCTTTACCTTATGCAAACTTAGTGTTTTAATTGATCATTTTAGAATACAGCAGATTGCAGAACTCATACAGTCTCAGGAGGATTTTCTTTGAGAAAGAGTCTCTGAGGGAGTAAAAACATCTACAGGGTATTTGGGAACATTTGTAGGGTACAGGAAACATGGAGTTAAATATGTCACTGTTTGGCTGCAACCTTTCATGATAACATCCATTTCTAACCTGCCTAGATTATCTGCTGGGCTCACCAGAGTCATGAAAGTGTTGCAGGATAGAGTATTTCAGGTGACAATTTTCAAATGCTTTGCTGACTGCTGGGATTCAGTTCCTACTATCTAGTCATGGGAAGAGTCACAGTTCTGAGGATGGGCACCATGGATAATGCAGGAAGCCTCTATGGGTGAACATAAAAAATACTGGTTTCCAGCACAGCACAAGCACCATTGCTCTCAGTGACTAACTGTGTTGTTATATGGCTTGTAGCAGTGAACAGGAACTGATTCTGCCCCACCTTCCCACTGTGCTGCTACTGCCAAGTAATTAGAGCTTGCCAAAGGCTGCAGAGAGCCTAAAATAATTACTCCAACATGCATTATCTGTCATATGCATCTTAGGATGTTAAATTCACTGTAGAACATGAAGGGCTGTACTAAGTCATCGAGTCCGGTTCTTTACACCGCAGGGAACAAAACTGCATAGGTTTCATCAGTTTATCAAACACCATCTAAAAACTATTGAATTTTTTTGTCCCAGTCACACTGGTGGGGTCTGTTGCAGACCCCGTTTCCTCTGTCAGTTAAAAGCTTCCCTCTAACTTCCAGCCTTGATTTATTCAGAGCCAGTTCCTGCCTAGTTGTTCTTGTGCCAGCATTTCAGCTTATATAGCTCTTATCCCTCCCTAGTGTTTACCCCCCCGATGCATTTCTGGAGAGCAGGCCTATCTCTTCCCAGCCTTCATGTTATTAGGCTGAACAAGCCCTGCTCTTTCAGCCTTCTTTCATGAAATAGGTTCTCCATTTCCCCAGTCACCCCAGAAACCCTGCCAGTCTGCGTCTTAAACATGGGTAACCACAACTGTCCCACTCAGGTTTTCCTTCGTGTCTTCTGCAACAATGTTAACATTACTATAGTTCTGCAATAAAATGGATATATTCTAGGATTGTGGTTGTTCTGTTCACAGCCAGGTTGCATAGCGGCCCATCTTCATTCCCTAAGCATTTAACACAGTCTTTCGCTATGTCTGTCTTTCAAGAAGAGTCCATGGTTTAAGGCAGCAACTTCTGTTATTGGTCCCAATGTGCATTGACTTTGTACTTCACAGTACCCAAATTCCGTAAGTTGATCCGAATCAACAATACTCCCAAATTTTCTATCAGCAGTGTGTTTCATTAGCTCAAGCAACTCCATATCCACTTTCCAGTTCTTCATTTCTTCTTCCCAAGTCCCCTTCCATCCTTGCCCCTTTGACTGCTCTTTGCCCCATGACAGAACACTGGTTTTAATCCTCACCTTCTCCATCGTCATCACAAATCCCCTGTACAGCACAATATATTCAATCCTTCAGAGGAACCCAGCTACACTGGGGCATCACACTGTTCTTGACTTCTGCTCAGTGAAAGCTCTCCAAGGAGCCCAGCACAATCTCTCTCTCACAAACCCATCTTGCATTTATCCCATTTTTCATGTGCCCTCACATGTTCAGTTATTTAAAAAGCGGCTATAAAGCATTGCATAGTATTGAGGTACAGCCAGGAGTTTCCCTAATCACTTTTCAACAGCTGCTCCATCCTTTATTACAGGTACCGTGTTTGCTACTTTCCAGTCAAATGCTCGGGGCAGAGCACTCAGGCTTTGAACAGTTTATTGAGAATCTTTGCTACGGGGATGGTGATTTCATGTGTCAGTTCCTTCTCTCTTCTGGGGCTGATCTGATCCTTACAGACTTGAACACATGAAGTGCTTGGAGTTCTCAATATTGCACATGACCCTCTCCAGTTCTATTCACTCATTCCCATTAGCCACCTTCATCCCTATGGAAAGCCAAGGTAGTGTCCCTTCAATGTCTGGATGACACACACTAATCCCTAACCCATGCTTATTGCGTGGTAGACCCACTCATTCTTTTTCTTTTCATTTATATGGCTAGTGAGCCTTTTATTGTTTCTTTTCCTTCCTGTACAAGATCCTCTCAGTTCCATACCCTAACTTCAGACGTTCATCTCCCAACCTTCAAGACATGGCTTCTACCCCTTCTTCTATTGCTAGCACATTCCATTTCACTCCATATACCCTTTCAATGCTATTATTTATCTGCTCAGGTCTAAATCCCTCCTGACAGGTTTTTCTCACTGGAGAACAATGCAAATTCCACATAACTTCTACACCTTCTTTTAAAGAAATCTCCAGCATTTTACATATCCAAACCCTTGAGTTGTCCTGCCCTACTAATTTCACCTGCTTTAGACACCAGCATGAGTTACTGCTGGCCATGAAAATGTAAATTTTGGGGACCCTCTCTTTACCTTTCTTACAGAAGGGCTGAAACCATTAATAGCGTTAACATTTGTTAACTAGCTACTCAGTTAAGGGCAAGATGAATCCTGAACGGTTGTGCAAGCAAGCTGTCTTCCCAGCTCTAGGCAGCTTTGCAGGAACAGGGAACGTGTGAAGCTTTGTCTGCCTGGGCTCTGATATACAACCTGCTGCTTTTTATAGTCCCTGGTTGAAGCCTAGACAACACCCCAAGCACCAGTTAAGATTTTGAACCCAGGTTAACAGGTAACAACTCTTCTGCACCATGATCATTCCATAGATCAAATTGTCTGTCTGTATGATTGAGGCTACACGTGTCTCTCCAAGTCTGCACTGGCATGACTGAACTGTTATCGGTGTTACACAGAAATAAAAGTGGCCTTCTGATGGGATTCTTGAGTGGCGCACTGCGTAAACCCTGCAGTTTTGATTTGCTGGAAGGAAGAATACCACTTTGATATTCACCCTCACTTCTGTCAAACAAGATACGTGCTCTGATCTGCCATGACTGCAATTTCATAACTTCAGAAATACACAGTCACACAGCAGTGAGGACGTGTTTTTGCTAAAGTCAACAAACCCAACATGATACTGTGTTAGGCTTCCTGTTATTTTTCACTGTGTTGCTAAAGTTGTTTGGTCCTCTCCTAATAAACACATTTATTCACGTTAGATCTGAGATTTGATAATTAGGTAAAAGCATGCAAGTCTCAAGCGTAGCAGGTTCCACAATAAAATGGTAATAATAAACACTGAAATTTCCTCAAGATAAGACGGACAAGCAGAGCTAGAATTAGGAGGACTGCTAAAAAATTAAACCAGCCTCCTTACCTCCTCTTCTTTCTGAAAAACCTGGGGAAATAACAACAAAGCAAGAGTCGGAAAGAGATAGAAATCTCCAGAATTCAACTTCTCCACACCATTAATTATGGCAGTTAGAAGAATCAAGCGCTTTGGACAGATTTTGCCCGGATTCAGGAAAGCGCTTTAACATGGGTTTAAGTTTACCCTCTGTTTGGAAAGTACTTAAGTATAGGCTTAACTTCAAGCAGACGTTTAAGTCCCCTTGACTTTAACATGTGCTCAAGTGCTACCTACAATGGAAGCATTTTCCTGAAGCAGGAGACCATCTTGGCTTAGGCACTGGATTAGCTGTCAAAAGACAGGGATTTGTTCCTGGCTCTACCCCTGGCCATTGACAGGGTGAGTCCAGGCAAATAACGTCCCTTTTCTGTGCTTCAGTTTCACCACCTGTAAAATGGAGCTAACTGCACTGCCCTTCGCAAAATGGTCCAACATTTGATGCATGAAAAGCATTATATTTAAGAAGTACACATTCATAGCATTATACTTGGGCCTTTCTTGCACCATCCTATCAAAGAACTGATGCTGGCAACTGCTGGACAATAAGGGATCTCGGTTGCACGTCCTCCTTATCCTTCCCTGTTAATTCAGAATAAGGGCTGACTGTATTGGCCAATTTACACTTTTTATACATCTCTTAGACACACCTATCTTTTTTTTTTTAGCATAAAAAATTCCATTGAAGTTAATGGGTTATTAAGTTGTTGGATGCATTTTACACCTTCATATGTGAAGTGAGTTTGGATTTTCATTAGTTAGAGCTAACACCAATTTTCAATAAAATATTAACCAAACACACACAGAAATAGTTCATGTGGATCTATCCACTCCTTCAATAAAATTAATAGACTTAGATATTTACTCTTGCCCCAGCAGTAATATTTTCCCACATTACATTTCAAACAATGAAATGACACTAAATTCATTTAAAACAAATTTATATTATTGTTATTTTAAACAATACTTAATTCAATTTCAGTGTTTGGCATGCGAAGTTTGAAAATATCGATATTATTGTTTAATGTAAAAAAAAAAAAAAAAAATTCAGCTACAAATTATTAGCATATGCAAGCTTCCCAAATGACTTCCAGGGTTGGTATTTACATTAAACTGAAAATGAGCAAAACCAGCCAGATGTAACTGTGCCATTCAGAGAACGGGGCTGCTAAGCTTTAAAAAAAAAAAGGGCATTCAGCCCCAATTTCAGTCCTCTCACCTGTGCTTGGTGATAGCTCATCCAGGGGAGTCTCACCATGGGTTTGCTGGGGCTGAACGGAAAAGAAAACAGAGGGACACGAAGATGAAGAGAGACGGGGAGACAACCCACACGTTGCTCACTGTGGAGATTTTTGGGCTATATTTGTCACCAGCAAACCTTTAACTATGTGGCAAATAGCATAATTTCCCTTACAGATGGGGAAACTGAGGCACCGCAGCTCTTCTTACTATGGAGGACACCGGAGATACGGCCGTGTGGGTGGGGGACACGAGCCCCTGCCACTGCAGCCCATCCTCCCAGCCACAGCTCAGCCCTCTCCAGCCTTCACCTCCTTCTCTCCCCCACAGTCAGCATGGCTCCTTGCACAGCAGGGTCTGACCCTGGTGAGGAAAGGCCCCAGCCCATCCTCCACCGAGCAGCTGTGGTAAGGCCTCCCCTCAGGGCCGGGGGGCTGCGGCAGCCATTTTGTGTGTGCTGCTCCCTGCTGCGGCTTCCTGTCATGGCGGGCCCTGAGGGGACAGCACCTGGAGGGCAGCAGTATTATTACTTAGTAATAGTATATATTATATACTATAATACAATAGCCTACATCGTTATACCTCTCATATATCGTTGTAACATTTAAATTAGCACGTATGCTGCAGGGAGATTATATGCCAGGTTCCAGCTCAGCACAGAGCGGGGCTGGCGGAGCACAGGCCACAGTGGGCGAATGCTTCAGAGGGACGCTCTACCCAGCTGTTCCTTAAAGGAAATCAGATGCCTTGTACTATCTTGGCTTCCCCAAGCCTTGTTGGAAAAAAGTCTATTTTAATCTTTTGGGCCAGATATTTCAGCTGAGGAAGGGGATTGTAAGTAAGAGGAGGCTAAAATAAGGCCTGGGTTTGTTTGAGCTGCCTGGAGGCTGCTGGGAGGATGACAGCATTTGCAGAAAAATGTGGGGCGGATTTCTAGTGCTTTCACCCCACATACGACCGGTTGGGTTAGCCGGCCAGCATCACCCCTTAACTTTGGTGTTGCTGAGCCCTGCGCTGGCTGTCGCATGGCCAGAGCAGTCTGTGGGATCAAACCCTTCTGCACATGGGATTTAAGACCAGCTCATGGGGAAGCAGTGACAGCACTGTGCAGGTGAATCCCACTTTGGGTAAACTGCATTTGAAACAACAAATATTTCAAAGCTTGTAAACCATGTGGAAAGTCAAGGTAAATAACGTGCTCATGACATGTCCCTGTATGCTCCACCAACAGGAAGGAGATCCTCCATCACCTGAAAACAAGCTGCTCCCTGAAAATTCCCAGGATGGCTCTTGCCAGGCTTTCCTGCTAACTACACCACATCTATGGAGCCTGGGGATGCCCGCAGCAAACCAGTCACTCAAGGCAACCTTTGAGGAAATCACAAAGTATATTTGGATTTGATCTTTACCTGCTAACATGGTCTTTTAAAGCCCTTTTAACAAAGGAGCACTTTGCCATTTGAGAATGCCTTCCCCACGTTCAGCACTCAGAGGAGCTTTGATTCAGAATAAAACAAGTGGCTAGAAGAGTGTGTGGGTATTTAGCTAATTATATGTTTGGTAAATTTGTGTTTTAAAACAATGCTGCTTGTCTCCTCCCTTTGCAGAGTGTCAGTTCACTGGAGTGTTTCCCATGGATTGGCAATTAGATGTAATTAGGTCTTGTGATTTCCACATTTGTCTTCATGTCACAAAGTTTACTACTAGAAATGCTCATTTTGATGGTAGGCATTTTCTAATTGCTTACAGCCTGCAGCAGTAATAGAAACCATTGGCAGCCACAGCACCTGAGTTTACTGTTGGATCAAGGCATTACTCGCTGCTCAACTTTTCAGGAGGATTTTGCAACTTCAGAAGTCAGCCAGCACTTTGTCTGGGTCAGCTGCACTGAAGTCAAGGACAGGGGACTTACACCTGCCTGCTGGCTGACACGGCAAATCAGCTAGTAATCTGGGAGGTGGGTAGGAAGTTAGAGCCCAAGTTTAATAGCCGCTAAAAATTTAGAGAGGAGGAATTGAGCTCTTTTTCTTTTTTCCAGAAAAACATGTCAGTATTAAAGTGCTAATTTACAAACCTTTTGGAGTTCAGGTCTGTGACTGACATTACCTCAGTCCCATGCAAGGTATTTTTGTGCAGTTTGTAGAAGGGACCGGCCTGCTGTGCATTTTCAAGCTGGATAGGACAAGAAGCAACAGGATTAAGATGCAAAGGAAAATATGAATTAGGCAATAGGAAAATCTCTGCAGAGTGAGAATTGTGAAGCGGTGAACTAAGCTGCTGGTGGTATAGTTGCTTCTAAACTGGAGATCTTTAAGAACAGGTTAGGGAAATAGGTAGGAGGAGTGATTTAGGTTTTGTTGGGTACTGGGTCTGGGACTAAATAACTTCCTAAAATCCTTTTGAGCCTTATTCTTTGGTTTTATGAGTAGCACAAGGCTTTCTTATTCCGCCATTGTACATATTGTCTCACTATGTGTGCATTTGTCACATAAGTCATGTTGGGCACCAGTCCCCTCTCCTGGCTGGATCTTCTAAGCTCTTAAATGCATTCCCCTGAAGAGTGCGTAGCAGAAGGGCGTATTTGACAAGCACAATTGGAGATAAGCAGCCCTGAGGAGTTTTAGGACACTGAAGAAAGAAAATAATCTTCTGGTTTCTTCTTTGCACAAAAAAGATTTAAAATAACTCCATCCCCTCTGGACTGCAGAAAGAGACACTCTAAACCAGATAATCTCCAGCTCTTAGACAGAACATTTTCTCTGTTGATCTCAAAGATCTTTGCTAAGGAGGTCAGCAGTGTGATCCTGTTTTGCTGATGCACACAGGTGTGCAGATCTGAGTTGTGGCCACACTACCAGGTAAGCAGAGGTGGGAGCTGCTTTTTCTGCTTGGAGGCAGATCCAGGCTGTGCTCACCCCTTCTTGCAGATGGAGAGCACAGCACCTCCAGCCTGTGCATCTGTGTGGGCAGACCAGCTGGGCCCCAGCAGAGCTAAGCTTGCCACGTCTAAGTCCATCAGCAGACATCGTAAGACCAGCTCTTTCTTAGCACACTGCAGCTGCTTTGTGCCTCACCGACTGCTTGGCAACATGGACAAGAGGTGTGCGTGGGTCACAAAATATAGTGATTAGTCTCATTCCTCTTCCTCACCATGCTGTGTAGACATAGTACTAGCAAGTGGCTCATGTTCACCCCACGGGTCATCGGGTGGAGTAGAAGTAGAGCTAAAGGCACCATCCGGTTGTCCCGATGCTTTCCAGGCTTGTGTCTTTGCCTGGAGCAAGCACACTTATGGATGGCGCATGTGGTTGTGCACATTGCACCTGCAGAGACTGCAGCTCTTTGTCTAGTAAATGCTGCTATGACAAAGCTGTTCCCTATCACTCCCTTTTATTAAATATTTGCTATAACACTGGCTCAGTGCTTTTCTCAAACTCCACAATCTTGGATTTAGGGCTGACAATAGAGAAGAAGCACAGAAACAGTATATGTGTGCACAGGGATAACACCTAAAAATTCAAAGTCTGGTGGTCCTGACATCACATAAGACTTTATTTGTTTCTTCAGTCAAGCTTTGGGGAAAAAAAAAAGAAAAAAACAAACCTAAAACTATCTAGTTTATTTTTGTCTGGAACTGCAGGGCGATGAGTTTTCCAGAAGGGATAGAAGGCTGCCATCGATTTTATTATTGAGTCAGTTTTAATGAGTCACAGTATTTTTGGAAGGCTTTTAAGATTACTGTAAAGTGCTTAGTTACAGTGGCTACAGGTGCCAAGGCAGGAAAGGAAATAACAAAGAAATGCACAGCAGCTGTATTGCTACGCTTCCCCTCAGAACTGGGATCAGCAGAACAACACACATGGAAAATGCAAAAGAAAATAGGAGAAGATGTAAGAGATGACAGAAGTCAGCATGGTCAGCTGCTACGCTAAAGCAAAATGCATTTTATTTAAGGGACTTTCCAATGCTCTTTAGCTGCAAGTTGGAAGGGGCCACTGACAGGCTCTGGATTGCCAGACTCAGTGAATCGCATGTTTGCCTTTCAAGCTGTCCTTTGGTTGTAAGTCATTTGCTCCCATAGCTGCCAAGCTCTACCACTGCCATCCTGTGTTGAATGAAACTGTGGAAACATCTCATTTAGCAGATGAGAGAAGGGAAGGCAGAAGAGGGGGAGAAGAGGTGGTATGAAGAGAAAAAAAATTTTTTTTTCTTTGTGACTTGAACAGACTTGCCTTTTTTTCCCCTGTACCATTCTGAAATACATAGGGCACAACTTTCAGAGAGCTCACAGAGATGCTCTGTGTTATATGGGAAAAAATATTCAGTGTTTTCTACTAAAAAGAATGTACTAAAAAGTATATTCTAAATATCTGGGGATGGAAAACAGCCAGCCTTAAAAATACAGGGCTAGAGAAAAAGCCTCCAGTTATCATATGATGTGCCAGCTAGATGTTCAGATACGTCCCATGAAGTCTGGACTCAGAGTTAGGTGGACGCAGCAACCGTGATTTCAGCGAGCGAGCTCTGAGCAGGATCCATTAAACATGCACACGCCTGCCTTTGCTTCGGCATAGCAAGTGACTGAATGCACAGCTGGATACTTGCATATGCAAATACTGGTTTGTATGCGCAGATAGCTGCGCGCAGCCCAGAAATCAGTTCTGACTTTGGAGGCCTGTTTTCGCTCTCCTCCTGCCGCCCCCACCCGCTTTGCCAGACGGAGACGTGCAGAATATTCTCCGGGCTGCAACAGCATCGCGAAGGGTCACCGCCGACTTCACAGCATCTTCCAGCATCCTCAGCGCCGGCATTGCTCGCCCTGGAGATGCCACATAGCAACCTGGGCACCAGCCACCCCGTGTTTGCACACAAACACGCACACACGAGAGAGACAGGGAGAGCAAAGGAAACTACTTATTGTTTGCAGTGGAGTGGAGTCGCAGCGGATCCAGTCTTGTGTCTGCTCTTCATGCGTGACTGGCATGAGTCCCACCGCTAAGTCCTTGGCTGCCGGCCAAGCGCAGAGTGGCAGGCACCTGTCCCTGCTGGGAGACCTGGCGACCCCGACTTGCCCTAACGGTTAGTTCTTTTCTAACATCACGTCTACTCGAATTTACCTCAGGATTTCCCCCCTCCGGGTGCCAGGGAGCTAGGCTGATGCCAACTGCTTCACCATGGATAAAGCAAGGAGCGTTCCCAAGCTGCACCCGGGCACCCTTGAAGCATTCAGCTGTACTCTCCTCGCTGGAACAGATGGGGCCCATCAAGGTGTTAGCGTCCTCCACCACATCAGCAAAATACCCCAGCACAGGGACAAAGTCAGGAGAGAAAAACAAACCCCAGCGGGGTTCCCTCTTGACTGTCCTTAAAATGCAGTTTGAGACATATGCTGAGGAGCAGGCCTGGCTCTGTGCTCCCACCTTGGGGGTGGCCTAAGATCCCCCCCACATCTTTCACACAAGGACATCGTCTCCGTACCCGGGGAATCACAACTCCCAGAGCTCTGGGCTGCGTTTTGATTCACTTTCTTTGAGAAGCCTGTTCCAGCATTTCCCTGCCTGCTCTTTTATGCGTGCAGCAGCACCTTGCGCACACAAATCAAGACATTTCACAAGTGGCTCTGCTGGAAAGGAGGACAAATTCACAGGAGAGGAAGCAGAGACCAGCCAGGAAGGGGTTTTTTGCAGGAAGTTTAGGGCAGAGATAGGAGTAGGACATAGATGTCCTTATTCTGCAGCCTGTTTCTTATATAAAACTCTACTTTCTTCAGCATTACAAATGTAAGTGGAAATATTTCCAAAGTGTGGAGAATTTTTGAGTGATCTTCCATTACTTCAGCTTTGTTTATAGTCTCTTGTCCCAATGTAGGCACATTTCACTTATCCTTCTGAAGAAAAAGAACAGAAGCTTTTGCTTTCTGACAAATGATCTGCATTGGAAATTGTCCTCAATTTTAATGGCATGAAGTTTAATGGCATCAAATGGGGTTGAAGAGGCCTTATTGTGTATGGTTGGCCCTTGCCAATAAAAATGGAGCTATATTGTGTGCAACAGAAGCTGCCTGCTCTGTGATGAGGAAGAGAGGGTGGCTGAAGGCAGAGCATCAGCCTGATCTTTATGGCCCAAGCTCTCATCTGCAAGGGGGATACGGTACCTATAGGCTGGAAGCTTTATCTCAGCAGGCTCCACTGCAAAAGAAATAACACGAGGAAAGCTAAAGATCCAAATCCTCTCTCTTAGAAATCAATGCTCATTTTGTATTTAGGTTCAAAGCGGTGCAGAAGCCAGCATAACCAAGGCTGGAAAATAGAAAGGACTGAGCAAAAAGTGCTTTGTGCTAGAACCACAGACCAAGACTTAAGTCAGTAATATTCTCAGGCCTGCTCATCTGTAAAAACAGGCTAAAAACAGCCTAACAGCAGCGAGATGAAGGAAAAGCCATCATTTAGGGCAGTGGCAACTCGTTAACCCCAATGACCTGCATCTCTGGCGAGCGCTGACCCAAGGACTTGCGAATTTACCTCCACTGCCCAATAAACTGTCGCTGCCCAGCTTCTCTAATTAAAATAGTCCTGGATTTGCAGGACCTACCCAGAGAATAAACTGGAATTTATCAGATTAGCTAAGCCAGATCATACGTAGAGCATACAGGCTGGCCAACAGCCTACTTTGGACCAGATTAACCAGCTAAAATAATTGGGGATTTTTGCAAAGTCTGCCCCTAAAGACTGGCATTAAAGAAATGCACCAAAGACTGAGCATATATTGCAGCACATTTCTTTTTACCGTATTTAGTTCTTAGCTTGATGTTCTTTGGCAGTTGCTGGGAATCGGCTTTTTATCTTTCACTAACCAGTAAAAAAAAAATCCTCTCACTGCAGCTCCTTCAGGTGAGCTGTGTCAGTGGGAACTGGTGGATCTCTGAAAGGGTAAGGGGGCTGTATTTAATGTATTCCTACATCAAAACTCTGTTCCCCTTATTCCTACACCCTGGTCCCTGCATTGTCAGCCTTGTGTAATGAGGAATGATTAGTGGGGAGTTTGTGGACTGATGTCTGAGCGAGAGCAGAGCTGCATCTTGTCCTGATCAAGTCAGATGTCCTTGCTGGAAAAGGATGAGGAGGTAAGAAAGCCTTGCTGCCTGAAAAGGATAGAACCCAGCTGGCTGCAGAATGCCCTGGGGGCTACATGTAAAATGGGGACCTTTCTCCTGGTCTCCTCAAGGGAAATGTGGTGCAGTGGTGCATCCCTCCACCTGCTCTCACTGAGTTATGTGCATGGGAGCAGGCAGCGACATTCTGGCAGATGTTTCTTTTGAGCAATATGGGCTTCATTGTGCTCAGGCAAAACAGGTTTTGCTACCAGAGCCAAAGGACTGCAGCCACGGGGAGGAGCAGGAGGAGGAGCAGAGCCAGGAGACACCTGAGAGCTGGATTTCCTGCTCCTGTTCTCTGTTCTCACCCTCCCTCAGCAGCCCCTGCCCAAGCCAAACAGACATCAGAGCCATGGACATCTTGTTCCCCTCTGTGGGTGCAACCACCCACTTGGCTTGTGCCTGGAGCAGGCATCGGGCATTCTCAGCACTGCTTTAAACCTATATACAGCCACTTCAGGGGGGAATCAATCCTGAAGTCTTCTGGGACATTTCTATGAGGCTCTGCTTTTCAGTGCCACTGGTTTCAGCTCTTCCCTTTTCTTTTTCTTTTCCTTCAACATTTACTGTTTTTTTACTACACGAACCCATATTTAACAAAATGTGTAAAACATCCTAAAAACAGGAACGTTGTATTCTGCTGACCTCAGCTGTGAGACATACCAGTATTCATTCACCTCCGTTCTCCTTATCAAGGATCTGTCTGAACACAGCCAGGAGGGGAACATAAAATAGCAGATGACAAGTGGGGAAATAAGGTGCTGCTGTCCTGTGCCAGTGCTGATTTGGAGTTCATGTCCCTGAACAGTGAGGCAATAGAAAGAAGGATAAGTCATTAAAGGACAGAAAAAGACCCTCTCCCCCTAATTTTGGCTTTGTCAAGGACACCAGGAGGTTTCTGTTTTGTTATAAAGTGAAAAGAGGAAAAAAAACAACAGTCAGGCTTTTCATACAAGAGAACCACAGCTTCGTTAGAGCTGTGACTGGTTCAATCAGTGGCCCATATCATCACATCTCTGCCTGTCTCATAACTTACTCCTCCCTCACCCGCCACTCTGGACTGTAGTGTTTGGAACTCCACAGAAAAACATGAAAAACCTCACGCCTCTCTCACCAGCTGAAAGCAAATTTCCTTTCTCACGAGCACACATCCATCCAAGCTCAAAGCAGCAGGCTTATTTCAGCCATGGCATTTGCAAAACCCAACCCTGCATGCACGAGCTAACTCCGCTTCCGCACCCGTAATAGCCACCCGCAACAACTCTGCACGTCCAGGCTAAAGTAAGGGAATCTGTTGCTTGCTGCTGGTTAGAGGATGACCCAGGATTACCACGAGGCAAGCAAACCAAATGCTACCTGGCCTGCCAATGAATCTTTGCGTACCTCAAACCAGGGCATGCATCTGCTTTTTGGGCAGAGGGACAGCTGCCAGCAGGAGAGAACAGCTCAGACCCAACATTCAGTCTTGGCTGCAATGACCTGGCTCCTGAATTTCCACATGTGAAATTTCTACTGATGTAAATGAGGGAGCTCCACATACTGAACAACTGCAAAACACAGTACAAATCCGAGCAGCGAGGTGTTTCTCCTGAGTGCTCAGAGAGCCCACCCAGCTTTAGCTATGCTCTTACCAACGAGTACTCAGAGGGCTTGCTACAGGATCCAAGGCTGAACCCCAAATTTTTCACCAAAGTTAGCATTTCACCCTCTTTTCTAGAAGCACGTCCAGAAGCTGACCTAAGACACCCGTGCAGGGGATATTATATAACAATGGAGATTGTGTGTGTAGTTTATGTAAAAACACTTAATCTCACAGCTGCTTCCCTCCCCTACACCCTCGGCAAAATTTTCCTTCCATCATCTCCCATTTAAATACCTGGTATTTGATCATTTCACAGGGTTGGCAAAACAAGCACAATGGAGGCAATGTTTGCTCAGATCTATTTTTGTGTGTATGTGTGCATGTGAATTTTTGGCAGAATCAGTGTTTGCAAGAAGCAGATAAAACTTTTCTGTTCAAGAATTGCTGCCTGCCAGCAAATCTCTACTTACCAAGGGAGATCATGTCATTGTTAGCCAGGTAGAGGGGCTGGAGACAGAAATCTAGAGAGCTTCCTTGTTAGGCTATAAATGAAATAGTTGTTTAGCAATTACTCTAAGACAGTAAATCTCTGTGTGTGAACCCACTTCAAGATAAAATCCAAACTTGGTTTGCTCTGCTTATACAGCACAGATGCATATGCATCCTGAAAGCTACATAACCCAGTAATATTTTATTCACATCACACTCCAAGGAGCTCACTGACTGGAATTCAATAGAAACTGTTCTCTGTGTGAAAGTAATTTCAGAAAGTAATCTAGTTTATGGAAATGAAAGGCATCAAAACACAAAAAACACTGTTTCTGTACAAGTGCTTTGCTTCAAATATTTGACATGGAAATTTATATAATCCCTCTGGGGCACATGGGTTTCACGAGTGTTAACATCTTTTGAAATGAATTTCACAAATGTTTATTTGGAATACCAGGCATACAAATAATTTAGAATATCAAGGCATCTTGTTGAATCAGTCTTAATGATACAGATCTCAGATGGCTGCGAAGGTTAAAAGGTATGAATTTTAATTGGGTGTATGGAAGATGTCATTTTCAATCATTGCACTGCATTGCCAAAGCTATCACTTTCCAAGTCTAAGCTTCCTGCTACCTCCTCCTTGACTCCCTCTGTTACTTAAAGACCAAAATGAAACATTTTTCACATTTTATTTGTGTGCTGGGCAGGTATTAAATACAGAGTTTTGCTGCCTATCTTGGTTTATACAGGACCCCATCACCGTTGTATTGCAACACTTCCCAAGCAATAAAGAGGTTGACTTTTTCCAGACAGATAGTGGTATATTGTCAATCCAGTTTTATAAGAAGTTAAATGATTAAAGGCAAACAGTGTCGAGGTCAACCACAGCACAAATGGTTGCTAAGACTCTGGTCAAAGTCAGATTTTACGGCTGCCTTCTCTCCTCCCTGCTCCCATGGTGGGCCTTGCTTACAATACAATATAAATCAGAAGTTAAATTCTTTCACCATTTAAAATCTATCTCGTAATTAGTAGATCCATATTTACTTCTGCCTTTGGATAATGTGATGGATAAGCATGAAAAGAAAAACTAACTGGATACCTGTTAAGAGATCTTTGTCCATCCTGTGTGGCAAAGGAGCAAGGATCCTGTGGGAAAAGATATCATGTGATTGGGTAATTAAAAATTATCATAAGCCATAGGCACTAGGAAGGCAAATTAAGCCTGCAAAGGCAGCATGAGTTCTGAGAGCTCCTCAGCTACTGAGGGCTCAATAATGCAACTTTAACACTCATTTTAAGTTTGTTCATAACCTAGATTTGTAATCAGCCAGATTTTATCCAAGATACTGTGTTTTTTGTATATTACCAAAAAAAAGCAACTTGGGAGGGAAAACAAAAGAGCAGTTTGTTCATACGGAACAAAGTGATTGGGCCCTTTGGTGCCTCACTCACTGGCTAACCTTAGATGTGCTCAGCCAATACGAGGGAGTTAAGTAGGGCATGTTCTGGGGGAAAAAAAAGTCCCTCTCTCATTCAACAGCCTTGGGCCAGAGCAGGCGCTGTGCAGACCATGCCTTCAGAGAAATGAAGCAGCCAAATTTCAACAAGCCTCTAAAGAACATGCACACTACTGATAACTTGGCCAAACATGGGTGGATTTCAAGAAGGGCGTGAAAAGCACTTTGTTCACAGGCAGCATACGGCCAATTTCCTTTCTGCTCCCAAGTGTGATGATAAAAGCTCAGCAAATGGCTCTGAGATTTTTTTCTTTTCACAAGCAAATTTTATTCCAAGAAATAGTCATTGTTTGCTTTGAAACGTCCATTGTCAGCAGCAGCAAAATGACTGTGAGGCAACCATCCAACCCACACAAGTCTGAACCACTGGCAGAAAAAAAAAATTGATCTTCTAGTAGGACACATTAAAGGTGCCCTGGTATAGAGTGAACTGTCAGGTCTACCTACACCCAGAGTGATTCTGATTTCAAACACATTTTTATTTGCTAGGATTGATGGCCTTAACTATTTAATAGCAACCATTCTTGGTCAGACAACTGACAGTCAGATCAACAACTTCAGCCACTATTTAGAACAAGAAGAGAATAAATACGGGATTGCGCTTCCTGAGAATAACCCTCCAGCCTGTGGCAATCTGTGCCTTTGGGATTTATGTGCATACTGGCCATAAACAAGTAGGATTGAAGGGGACTGACCCCCTGTGAGGCACAAATGTGTCTAGACCATCCCTGGGAGATGCTGCACAGAAGCTCTGATGGAAGGGGAATCCATAAGCCTTTGGGGCTGGCTCAGGGTTTCAACACCTTCACAAGCAGAAAGTATTTCCTAATATCATCTTTAAGAAACTCCCATTTTAGAGGATGCAGGTTGGCCACAAAATTCCCTTTTCGTTTTTGCCCTCAGTTTCCCAGCTGTTCTCTTCCCCATCCCGGTGGGTAGCTGGGACCTGGTGCTGCAGCCTGGTGGTGCACGTCTCCTCTCCACGGTGTGTGAGCACACACTCCCCACTGCCAGTCCCGAAACTCCCCCCTCATTAAGGCAGGCCAGGAGAAACACAAAGCCCTCTGTTTCGCTTGAGTCTCTCCTGTGAATAGGCGGAACAAATGATAAGCACAGAAAGCAAGTAGAAAAGTTGTCCAAACTTTTCCCTCAGGGAAGCCCAAGTCCAAGCCCTCCCCTTCCCCTCTGCCCTGCTCAGATGGGAGTGAGCCTTCTGCTGAGCAACCTGGACATCGGCTCCCTCCATCTCTCCACTCGTGTCAACTTTTCTTCCCCCTTCCGTTACGTGTATGTCCTCCCTTGCAGCCTTGCAACACGCGCAGGCTGTGTCAGGCCATGAGCAATGACAAGGTGGTTGGGCTGGCTTCCAAAACTCCTCCGTTAGCAGAGCAGTGACAGAAGCGTCCATTGGAAGACAAGCACCGGCAGGAGATCCTCAGATTCTTTTCTGAGAAATGCTTGTGAGATGGATCCCCTACAACGAAAGGACTTTGCTGTCCTCCTTTAGGGAAGTGAATCACCTGGTGCTGCTGCTGGTTTTCAGTGATGGTTGGTTGCATTTGCTGTCAGTAACACATGGAAGATCGCTCCTAAGGACACTCAAAGCTTCGGGGTGCAAAGGGGTCCCTGACACAGAGCAGAACTGATGCTGGATGCAAAGCAGGGCAGAAGCTCTCTGATCCTGCAGTGGCTGCCAACAATGCATCCCTTGGCTGAGCTGCGTGCTTGAGGTGTGGAGCATCCTTTTTGTTTCTTTATTTATTAATATACAGGGGAAAAATACCTTTGTACGGGTTCTCGGAGAGGGTTTCACCATTTCAGAGATGCGTTCAACCCAAGTTTTCATTGCACACAGACAGCAGCACCATTTCAAAGGTCAGTTCCAGTCTTCAGTGCACTGTAACTGAATCTACTTGAGCATCTGCTAGTTTTACAGGTATGCTGACATCTGCTTAAACCCATGGGAACAGAAGAGTTCTTCCTGAGTCCTCCTCTTCAACAAACCTATTAACAACCAAGCAGCATCTGGAAAACGAATGCTTATACCATACTGACTGGTCCATAAGGTATTAGTAGTATGATGTGTGCTTTTAAATGCCCAGCATTGATTGACGCATTATTTCTTCTACTGACAGCTGTGTGCATAACACACTGATGTTACAGATATCTAACAAACAGAGAAACCGGTTAAGAAAGAAATTTTTCAGACACAGGGTATATATGTGTCTGTATGTAGTAGGATATAAGGCTCTGGGAAAACCCAGAGTCTTTAAAAAGCAAAAGTTCTGCAAGACTCCCACAAGTGAGTGGCTTAGGAGGAGCTGAGAAGCTGAAAGCCACGGGAAAAAGGAACGAGTATCTCCCTACAAGTCTGCAGCCGAAAATGAGTCTCAGGCGGGGGGGGGGTCTTTTGAATTATCAAATCCAAACTCCTGTTTGCAGTTAGGTCATATGCTCCCTTACTCAAACCAAGTGCCAAGGTGCCAGTTTGTATTACCGAAAGTAGAACGGGCAGCTATTGGACTGGATACTTCAAATACAAAATCTGAAATGCTGAAAGTGCTAAAAACGGTCTTTTGCAATGTATGTGATCTTACATTAGAGACCACAGTTCAAGGAAGGGGCTCAAATGAATGGCTTGTGTCTGTCAAGGATAGGAAAGCGGTGCAGACCACCAAGAGGTCAAGACAGAACATTTGCTTATACCAAAACCACAGCCCTTCATCTCACAAGCAGAGTATGACGATACTTCCAGGGCACGCACTTCAACCAGAGCACACACACTTCATCCATGTTTGCCAGAATATCTCAAAAGCCTGAAAAGCAGTGTAAATTGCCATGGTCATCAAAACATGACAGCAGCTCCAGGACTTTCTGGGACGCACCTCCAGCACCAAACAGGAGACTAAAACATCCTAAAACCCATTTGAGGACAAGAAGGGCCCCCTTTAATCACCAAGTCCTTCCCGTCACATTTCCCAGCAACCAAGTCATGCAATCTCATTTCACAGGCTGAACAAGGATCAGCTTCAAATGAGCTGGAGCATTTGCCCCAAGGCCATTCCCAAATCTCTGTTGTCTGAGAGTCACAAACTCTCTTCTGATATCCAGCCTGAATATATTCTTCATCCGTTCATGCCTCTCTGCATTTGCAGCAGCATGGTCCATTAAAGCTGGGCAGCCTCACCCCTCTCACAATCAGTCTACGCACAACCAGCAGCCACATTCCCTTCAGCACGCATCAAGCCAGGATAAATCATCCTGGCTGTGCCCACCTCCATTCTTCATTCCTGCCCCAAGTTCAAAACGGTCCCCTGTTTCTGTTCCCATTTCATGTCCCCAGTCTCAAAACCAGGCAGTGCACGAAAGGAGCTCATGCAAAGATCTATCTCAAAAAGCAGAGCGCGCTGCAAAAAGGAGATTGTGTTTTTCACTGCAGACATGAAGTTGGGGTGGACAGATATCCATGAAGCCTCCAGATGTTGGGACTGTTATACCAGCCAAATGCAACCTTGAAGATGTTCATCCTTCGCAGAATGTTTCTGCTTCACACAGTGTAGGTAATTTCGGGAAACTCTCCTAAGCTGGGCCAGGTGATTGCTGCTCTCATTGCAAATGTTTTGGAAATGAGTTTCACAAGCAGTCTGGATCTGGGTTGCTTGCCTGGTAATTGGGGCACACATTTTTTTTTCTGCTCGATACAAAGCCCCAAATAAGCCAGCTGTGCAGGTCAGCAGCAATCTGTGTTTCTTCTTTTTTTCTCTCCACCTCTTTTGTTGTAGTATTGGAGGCACTGGTTAAAAATAACCATGTAAACCCACTGTGGGAAGTGAATGTCCCTCACTCAGCATTTCCAGGCAAGCGTCTAGCATGCTCTATCCAAAAATGTTCACCAAGGCTGCATGCACTTTGGGGTCAGCCCGCTGGCCTGAGCCCCCCCGTGGCACCATGCAGCACTGGGTGCAGCTAGGGCAGCACACAGGCAGGCAGAGCAGTGCGGTGCATCCTTGGGTGTCTTAGGAGCGAGGCGCCCCTTGGATAGGGGACTCAAGATGGGAACCTGCCATCAAGACCCATGTCTCTCCTACTAGATGATCCCATTCCTCGCTGTCCTTTGACTAACAGCAGTCATAGGATAATTAGTCTCCTTAGGTGGACGGTAACCCTGGTGAACGCCTTCAGCCCCCCCAGATGAATTCCCCAGGTTGGAAAGGAATTTGGAATAGAGTCTAGAAATCAGGATGGGCTTTCCAAGACCTAGAAGGCCATCTTAAACACCTCCCTCCTCTGTGACTGATGTGCCAACTACCCAGCAGGAGGGAGCTGGTCCTCAGGGCTTCACCCTTTGGACAATTCACACAGGAGAAAAACAGGACCCCTAGAAATGCAGGGCTTCAAATTAAGGAGGTGACCAAGAATCACCAAATACCTTCCTAGCCATTAGCTTTATTCCACTGCTGCTTGAAGTACCTTTTGGTGGAATTTCAAACCCATTTCAGTATTCGTGTCAGTTTGATCACACTCATTGCAATCAGTATTTATTTGAATTTGAACAAGGATTGTTGTGAACGGTGGTAAGAAAAGATCACATCTATAGGTTGTCATCTTGCTCACAGAAAAGTAAGTTTAAAAAAACTACAATCAGCATCAAGTGAATTGCTTGGGAAATAATTTTCGTTCCAAAATGTAATCATCTGTATTGGATACGATGTTTATTTGTTAAAAAGAAAATAAAAATGGAGTTTGGGAGCATTCATGTCTATAAAAAGACTACTTTTCATGGCATTTATAAATATTAATATGGAACGCTAGTGAAGAACAATGCATAACAATAATGAGAATCACCAAATCCCATCATTTTTGACATTGTCATATCAACAGCTTAAGGATTAGCAGGTGAACTTTAAACATATTGCTCCCAAATAATAATAATAACAGTAATGATAATAACATCAGAATGAAAAAAACCCCTTACTGCATTATATATTCTTGATGGCTTTCTTCTTCTAATAGCGTTTATAGGATCATTGCTTTGAACATTTGGATGACATGCTTAAAAAATTAACCTGAAGAAGGGGGAGGTCTTCTTATCTCTTTCCATTCTTGCAAAGCTTTGCTCAGCCTCGTCTTTGTTTCCCACTAACCCCTGACATTGACAGAGTCAAAGGCCTATCAACTAATACCCTAATTTCAGGAGGATTTTATATATACATATATCTATGCGCGTCTGCAAATGTTTTGTGCACATGTGTATGTATATGCATAAAATGAAGCAGTGTTTTAAAAGATAAAGTTGCACCAGGTGTCAATTTTCACACCTCTTACTAAATACGCATGGTAAAAAAACGATGCCACGATTTCATTGAAAATCCAAGCTATTGAGATCTAATCGCTGCTTAAGCTGTGGCTTTATTCAAATCTGGATCACCAATAGGGCTCCGGATGTAAATGAAGTGCAAAGAGAAATAAAGCAAAGGAAAAAAAATCTTTGATAGCCCTTTCCTTCAGCCATTTGATTCCCAAGTCCTTATCAGTCAATTAATGCATGCTAAAACTTTAGTGGCAGCCTCCCTTTAACAGACCTAATAGCTACAGCAAGTCCCCAGCATTAGCCAAACAAAACACACTTTCAGCAGCCTTAATATGAGACTGAAAAAAGGTCAAAATAGACAGGCTTTACAGAATAAATCCTGAAGATCCATTCTAATTTCCACTCAAGGATCTTTTAAGCAGTTCTTGGATGCTCTTTATGGTACTTTGATCCAAGCATAGTTTCATTAAAACTTTGTGGCTTGGTATTTTTAAACCTGATAGCTTCACTAAACTAGTTCTCAAAATGTTAGCTAAGCCGCTATGCATAAAACTACTTTACTGTCATGGTGTCTTCTAATGTCACCTAAGTACAGGCTGTTGCAATTTTGAAAATGAACCTTTTCTACATTCACTAGATCTCGGCTTGGGAATTTTTGCTTTCGCACTTGAAGGCTGTCTTGCAGTATAAAGGGAAGGTGCTGCCTTACCCCCTTCTTCTCCCCCTCCTTGAAACCTAAAACTAAAATTAGCTGCTGTACCTTATTTGTTCTGGAAGCAAGTTACACAGTACTTTTATCCACTGTGGTTTCCAATTGCAGGATTAACACTGGATGCTAAAAAAACACCCTAGAAAAATAACAAAACATTAAATGGTGGTTTAAAATCCAGTTTAATGATGGCAGGATAAATTCCCTAAAGACCCAGGAAAACAAATGTTACTTCCCACCTTCATAACGTGGCATGTTAATAAATCTGATTTAACTGCCACAGATAAAAAACCCTGTGTCTCCAGAGATTGTCCTTTGCTCCCCTGAAAATGAGGATGGCTGAAAGGTTAGGTGACAATTTTCTTCCTTTCTCCTGGTGTTCACAAAAGCCTTGATTTCTCGCGGAGCTTTTGTGGTGAGTTTGCATTACAGTAGTTAAGAGAATTACAGAAAGATGGCTTCAGAAGTGGCTGGGCTGAGTTTTTGAGAGAAAATATAAACAAAGGATTATTTTAAAAAATAATAATAAAACCGAGGAGATGAGATTCGCACAGGCACCCTGTCCAGCCCTGCTCCGATCTGAGCCAAGGGCCAAACTCTCACTAACTTTCACGGGAGCAATTTGGCCGGTGCTGGGAAAAAAACAGCAAAACTTGCAAGGGCACCCAAAAAGCTCCTCTGGGCTGTTGGGTGGGAGACTGCTTCCACGTGTGGTGAACTTTTAAAGCCAAGGTGGACATTTAAGGTCAAAACAGGAGTTTATTTGTATAATTGTACATGGCAGTGCAACTTCTGTTTTCTGCATAGTCACTCCCTGTCCCACATGGGTACAAAACATCACGCTGAAATGGGCCTGATGCTGGTTTTAACGATAACCCGCTGGCTCTCTAGGGCTGCCCCATCCAAGGTCTGAGCCCAGGATCCCACCCTCCAACCTCACCTCTGGCCCCAACACCACCAACAAAGGAGGCAGAAGTGAGCATGAAACCCTTTGGCATCCAAAAACTCACGGGATATTCATGGGTTTGGGCAAAAGCCTGTCCCATCAACCACTTCTTGGGTTGCTTTTGACTATGTTGTGGGAAAGGCCACCAAATCTTTGCTCTTTAATTCCTTCAGATGCTCTCTCAAAAAAACCTTTGAATTACCGATTTTGTGAGCAGCTGCTGCCCGGTGGGTTGGGATGAGACTGTCCCACTTCTCCCTGGGTCTCCATCACCTGGCAGAAACAGTTTGGTTGTTTTCACTGCTTCACACACCTCCGACGGGTCAGCAGAAAATCCTGTCAACTGAACTTCTGACAAAAGCGTCCTGATGTCAGGTATAAAGAATGCCACCTACAGCTTAATGTCTGCAAAAAAACCCTCTGACTTCGGGCAAACAATGAACGTTTTTGTCTTCTTAATGCCCAGTATGCAATCGAGTGGAAATGCTACTTCCATCCTTAATCTACAAATGAAATTAAAGTTGTTGAAAGACACATGATAAACCAGGATCCTTTGTTTCTTACAGAAGAGGGGAAAAAATTGAAACCACTAAATATTTTAGCAGATTTACTAAATTTCCAATTAAATCTGGAATTATGGCAGAGCCTGTATCTTCCTCTCACTCCACCACACACATTTTCTATTTGAATAAAGTAGGTTAGACGCGGCGCTCCCCCCACCCGCCCACCAGAGCAGGAATATTAATGAAGCAGATCTGTCGCCAACGCGCTGGGCCAGCGGGGATGCTCGGGCATCCCTGGGCCCGAGTGCATGGGAAGGGCTGGTTTATAGGGGAACAGCTTCGGCTATCCGGAGGGAGTGGGATATGCTAGGCAAGAGCACCCTCTGCCCGCTGGCAGGAGGGTCTGGCTCTATTAACATGCCCCCCATCCCTCCCCCTTCTTCCCTTTGCCGAGGAAAGGTCACGGGAAGCAGCTTACACGAGCCAGATGAGGTGGAAACCAAATCAGGACCAAGATTATATGTCAGGGACTTAAAGGCAGGAGCAGAAGAACAGCATGCAGTGCTAGTGCATGCTTTCTGCCCATTTCTAGCCCTTCCTCTCATCCCACGGAGCACTGGTTGTGTCAAAGTAACGATAACGGGCATCCCCTCGCTCCAAGGCTCCCAGTGCATGTGGTCAAGTTGGCTCGGATTTGGCCAAAAAGGTTTGAGAGACATAGATGCGCTTATGGCTCTTCCAAACTGGTCCAGTCCCATTTGAAACTGAAGGGAAAAGGGATGTGGTGGTTGGCCCTCGTGGGAGACACAACCTCACTGTCCCCTCGCCTGCTTGGGGGAAAGGTGGGGATTTCTCCTCTGCCACAGGTCAAACAATGAGGGACAGGCAAACCCGCAGGGAATCGCTGACCCTGAAGCCTAGACCAAAAAAATGTAACATCGGCTGTAAGAACAGGGTCAGGTCTGTACTGGGTCAGGTCTTGGGTCCAGCTAGTATGTTGTCCCACCTCCAACACCAGCCACGCTTCGGAAATGAGGTGAGGGAAGAAGCACAGAGCAAGCTTCCCCAGCCACGTCCCTCAGCTCCCAGCAATTAGTGCTTTAGAGATGCCTTGAGCCGGGCTTTTGCGTTTAAGACCTTCCCCTCTATGGCTCCAGGTCCCCTCTGACATCTGTGGGGGTGTCAACTCAGAGACATACAAACACCGAAGAGGCCAGGGAGCCTCTCACCAGGAGCACTGCCTGCAGGGAGTGAGACCAGCGGCCGGAGCGTGCTGTATGGGCGGCTGCACGAGCAACGCGCAAGGATGCCCACCTGCGCAAAGACGACGACAGACCTTCCAGCGTGGGTCCTGGTGCAGCTTATCCTTGCACGCCTTCTGTCACCCACTGCATGGGTACCACTCACAGGCACAAAGCTCTTCGCCACTCCTGCATCCTTGGACATCCCTTCTCATCTGCAGGGACAGCTGATGAATTTCCCCCGGGCTAATATTATGGTAACATAGAATCATAGAATCATAGAATCATTAAGGTTGGAAAAGACCTCTAAGATCATCGTGTCCAACCGTCAACCCAACACACCATGCCCACTACACCATGTCCCTAAGGGCCTCATCTACACGTCTTTTAAATACTTCCAGGGATGGTGACTCCACCACTTCCCTGGGCAGCCTGTTCCAAGGCCTGATCACTCTTTCAGTAAAGAAATTTCTCCTAATGTCCAATCTAAACCTCCCTTGGTGCAACTTGAGGCCATTTCCTCTCGTCCTATCGCTTGTTGCTTGGGAGAAGAACATGCCTCAATGGAAAGCAACACGCGATATTGGACAATGTTTCCTGTCACCTGGTGAAACCTGAGCTCTGAAGAAGAGCAGAGGAGCATTTCCCCACCCACCCCTGGCTTTCTCCTCTGTTTTTCAGCCTCCAGGATGAACCAGGACACGCCACTCACTCCTCCCAGGTATTCGGAGCCGGGTTGTGCGGCTGCCTGCTCGGCGCACACCTTCACCGTAACCCTGGGCAGCTCTCAGAACCCCAAGTCTTCCTCAGAGGGACTGGAAGGCAGTCGGGTGGGACAAGAGGGACCCACAAAAATTGCCTTTGCCTCATCGCTGACCACAGATCGCTTACCTTTCTTGTGCATTAGCTAAGACTTGCCCTCCCTGGACTCTGTGCATCACTCCCTCCCACTTGATCTCTGCTCTGGCCGCTTGTCGTAGTGCTCAGGGCAGGCCCCCTCCTCTTTCATCTACTCTTGGGCACCATCTTGCAGAGGAGAAGGTAGTTTCTTGGTGCCACCAAAACAAAATAACAGAGAGGGAGATTCTTTTTTCGCTTTGCGTAGCAGCTAAGCCCGTGCAAAGTTAGTACAAGGCTTTGCCATGGCACAGAGCAGTTGAGAATAAGGCCAAAGAAATCAGCAATTGCGCTTATTTTCTCCTCTTAAAAACAGCTCAATTGGTCCATTGCAACTTATTCCTGCTGTCTCTATTAATATCTTTTCTTCAGCAGCTGCCAATTGATGCTGCACGTTTGCTTTGAGTGGAATATACCAGCAGGCCTGAGCTCTAAAACGTTGTTTCGGTCATATTTCAATATTTAGCTTATACAGGTCTGTATAAGGCCTGGTTTTCCACAACCTTGTATGCCAAGAGAGCTCAACAGTGTTATTTGCTTGGGGTCAGAAAATGCAAATTGCAGCTGCAGAAGGGTTTGCCACCTTGTGTGGGATTTCCTACACTGCAGATGCCCACGGCTGAGCTGGCAACCTGGGCTCCCTCCAGCGCTGACCGAGAGAAGGGGACCCCCGACCACGCGATCCCCCCAATCTCCCTGGTATCGCTGCGTTGGGATGGGGTGAATCGCCCCGCGCTGTGCCGCTGGGATGCAGCCTGGTCCCCTTCCAGGAGAGGCTCCCCCGGGCTGCTGGGGAGAAAGAAGGCTGAGCTGCAAAGGGGAACCTGCAAGGGGGGATTTGGAGAGGTGTCTTCATACCCTGCTGCTCCCACCCTGGAGACTCAGTCAGGAGGCAGGTCAGGATATGTCCCATCTGCCATGAGACATCAGTAAAGTTGAGGAAACAGAGGCAACCATAGGAAATTCAAGGGGAACGTCCAGAGATGTGAAGTTACTGCGGCAGGGATGTGCTGACCTTCCAGAGGCACCTTCCAACCGGAGGTGGACATGACTGGAAACCATGGAAGGGTTTCCATTCTGTACTTCAGGGTCAGGGCAGGAGTGGGAGAGCAGCGACATGGGGGGGTCCCAGCAGACAGGAGCAATAAGGCAGTGTGGGGCAGTGTGGGCCAGCAATGAAAGCTCGGAGACAAGCCGTGTTAGCAAAGTCCTCATCCTCTCCACCGTCTCCCAGCATGATGCTTGTGACCCTGGAGAAGACCGTAAGGCAAGTAAACTAATTTTTATTCTTCTTCCATTTTTGTATTTCTCTGCTGTAGTAATAAAGGACTGGGAAATATATCTACCTGCTCCAACAAGGACCTCAAACCTTGTTTGCAGTGGTAGGTAAAGGTACATAACACATTTTGAATAGCCACTAGCTAAATCAAAATTAGTTCTAGGACACTAAAACCATTGCTGTATTTAGGTTGATTTCAGGACATCTCAGCCACAAGAAATGCATCAGAAATGTACAAAAACCAAGCAAGCCAACATGTAATTATTGTGATTTTATATTTTCAGAATTTAACTAATTTAACTCTATCCCAGCTGAAACCAGGACAGTCTGAAAATTCAAGGGTCTTTTTTTTTTTTAACAAAATGTCTGACTTCTCATTTTGAACACGGACAGTTTCCATTTTAAAATGGACCTATAAGGAAGAAGGCTGTGAGACTAAAAGGCTCAAATAATCCTCCAAATGAGGCAAACCATTTCACTGCTGGCTGAATGGAGCATCACAAGGAAATGTTTCAACAGCAGGAAAGATGACCTAGTCTAATCTAAACTGACTGCCCTCCAAACCCAATAATTTCCATAATTCCTAGTGGGAATTCCTCCTTGTCATTGCCATGTAAATGGTAGAAATACCCACTACCATCAACCTGACCTGGATACCTCGGTGGGAGATGGACAGCCCCGACACCAGGACATTCACCTTGGCTAATGCTGGAGGAGGAGGTGCAGAGGGAAGGTCTCCGATGGAGGATGTGGACAGGCTAATGAGAGCGCTTTGCCGGAGCAAGGGCCCCGGTGCCATGAGCTTGTGGAGGGCAAACAGCCTTTTCTTACCAAGGCAAGAGGACGCAAAACCTCCTCGTAATGGGTTCGGTCAATCTCCACGGCTTTTACTCCCTCTAAGGGAAAGAGGAATTACCTGCCGACGGGCTTACAGGGCAGGCACTGCTGCAAATTTCCAACATATTGGATGGAACTCCACCAAAGGGAAGGGCAGGAGCAGCCTTCCCTCCTCCTCAGACCCTGCACCTCCAATTTTGGGGATCTCGGGTCGGTCACAACAGAACAGCAGCGCCCATGGCTTTCCTGCCTCATTAGAGCTGTGGGTTTCCACTTCTCGCCAGTCTCAAGCTTGGTAGAAGGTGTGGGAGGCATTTGGGGTCTGAGGGACAACCTTGCCAACCCAACACCGATTGCACAATGGCTTGAGATTGCAAGAGTTCTTGGCTGCTTTCTCCTTGTAGAAATCTCCAAGTAGATCTCGGACCCCAGCCTGGATTGGGGGACTCGGCGATCTCTGTCCCTAAACCCAGGGTCAACAGAGGTCCAGGACAACTTGCTCCAGCAGGTCTTGTAGGCACTACCACAGGTTATGTGATTAAATAGCAGCACTGAGTTTGCAAAGCTGTCAATCCCATACCTTTCATCAGCACTTAATTCACATTAAAAACAACAAAAAAAAGCCATACCAGCCCTTAAAAGCTTTGGAGCTGCATTTCTCCTGGCCGCAGTAATACTTACAATACGGGCTCTAGCTGCTTTCTGTGTAACTGCTGCTCTTAATCAGCTCAGTATTAGCAGCTCTAACCTGCTCTTGCTTGATTTATTTTATTTTATTTCTAAAACAAACATAGATTTACAATCTCTCTGATTTCCCAGCTTTTATGCCACTCCACTGAGGCGCTTTAAACATCTCATTTATCTCCCATACGTTGGGAAATTACAACCCCCTCCTCTCCAAAATAAACAAGCAAGCAAAAAAACCTCCAGCTAAAATCTACACAGTTGGAAAGTGTTGATTTAAACAATAACCCTGAAACAAGATAAGGAGAGACTAGAACATGAAAACGGACTTTTTTTTTTTCCTTGCACTGATTGAGCTCTGAGATTGTTTGCATCAAATGTTGACTTGTTCCAAGGCAGCATCTATTTATATGTTGTGAAACTGGAAGGAAGCAGCGTGAAATGTATTTTTCAGTTGTTGGAGAAAGACTGCGATGTTGCATTTCTTCTAGCACACGTTTCCCTCTCCTTCCCTTCCTGCCCACTTCATCTGTACTTGTGCAAAAGGGGCTGGAAGCAGTGGGAATAATTTGAAGTATTGGGCTTTCTGAAGGAGGTTTGGATGGGAAGCACATGTTAACATTTTTTTCTGATCTGTATCATTTATGAAAAAAATTCTTCCCTAATCAGACAGATGATTTAAGGGTTGTGCTTGTTCCTGGTTGATGTGTTTGCGGAATACAGAGGACTGTACTTAAGAAGAATATCTACCCATTTTGCACTAGCGAAAGCAGTGCGCCAACGTCCTAGTCCATTTTGCTAATTGCATAATTCATTGAATGCAAATAACAGCGGAGTTTTTAAAATTTTTGTTGGTTTAGACTTCTTTTACATCTTTTCCCCAGCTCTCTCCTGTCTACTGCAATCATATATTCTTTATGCTATACTATGTGAAACTAATGGGAAACCTTCTCTTCCCAATCACTATTTTGTTATATACAAACAAGCAACTCACATTTTTCCATAAATAAAAGGGGCAATGTTCACCTCCTTATAATTATCTTCAACCTTATTTTTATTTTCCCTCTGTGGTGACATTTTTATTTACCCATGGAAACCCATGTAAAAATACTGCTGGAAGAACACGATACTACAAGATGCATCAGCAGTCAAGGTTTGAATTTTTCATTCAAGATCACATCCAAAACCTGAACCAGTTCACTGTACTTTAACGAGCAAACCCAGCAATTTAACAAAACATAAAGCAGGCAAAACATACAAGTCTCCTATGTACTGATGGGGGGAAGGAATAGTTATAAATCTAAACCCTCCATTCCAGACCACATCCCCAAATGTAAATAAGCACACAAGCATGTTGCTACATATTTTTACAGAAATAATTACAAACGGCCTTATCAGCGGCGGCGAATTCGGCAACGCACACATCATTTATCCGTTGTGCCCTCTGCTGGATAGAGCACACAAGGCAAGCAATATTATTTCCAATTAATTTTTGGCATCATCACTTGGCATCTGCTTTAGGAATGCAAAGCGTGAAATTTGTAGTAGCAGGTTTAATATTTGATCCAGCCAAAAATATTTTTGCTACAAGGACTTACCTTTGGTAGCGTTTTCCTCCCCGCTCCCCCCTCCTCTTCTCCGTGTTGTTTCATTGCCACCGAGCCTTGTTTACGGTCCAAACGAAAAAATCTGCCACCGAACGCCATACGTGGCAGGAATAATTTCATGCTGTGCAAAATTTGTTTCATTTCACATCCTGTAAGAATAATTACTTAGCATAATGCCACTTAAGCTGTATTTCTAGCTGCAAACATTAAGGAAATGGTAAAAAGCTAGATCCCGGTTGGGAGAAAAAAGGGTATTTAGGGGTCACTGGGGTTTCTTAAAACCAGTCGCTTTTAACTCCAGGGACAAGAAGAAGCATTAAAATGTTATAAATGATGTCACTGAATTTAAAAACACAATAAACCCCAATATTTTCAATGATATTCGAGGTCACCCATGTGCTGGGGCACATGGATAGGACACTGCCTTCAGAAATACAGGACAAAATGCCTGGCCCATATTGCTCACGTTTCTCATATTTCCCATGGTTTCTGTAATTAAGTTTATTTGAAGGTGACAATTACCCAAACAGCCCTAAATAAAACAGCAACTGAAGAAGCCGGATCCTCCTCATGTCACGTCATTGACTCTAATTTTTAAATGATGGAAAATAGGACTCAGTAGGTTTGGAGGAGAGTCGATGCGATGGGTGAGCGGGGTGTATTGACCAAATATCAACATAAGCTGTGCAAAAAATACCTTAGCACTTCAGGGCAGTGTGATACACCGTGCCAAAGGAGGCTCCAGCCTCCCTCCTGGGCCCCACAAGAGAGAAAAATCCTCTTTCATATATAGTCAGAATTATTCATGGTTCACTCTCACCTTCTAGAAAACCAAACTGCAGTCTTCAATCACATGCAAGACTGGCATGGTCTAACTGAATTAGTTCGATTAAGGTGAAAGATCAAAATTATGATTGTGGATTTTTTTAAAAAATCCAGTTTTCTTGATGCCAAACCACAGCTTGCAATCAAGTAGCAAATTCTTACTTCTTCTTTCCCAAATTGTCGGCAGGAAAGAAGCACTTACAGAGAACTTCTCTTGAGAAGTATCTTATCCCCCTCATTTTTTAACCAGCAATGACAACGCTCGTGTACACCAAGTATCCAGCCTGACCTTCATCTTCCTCGAGGCCAGTGTGGCTCTTCCTCACTCACCAGCAAAACCCACTTTTGCTGTAGTTTGACCAACGAGGATTTACTGATAAAATTCACTGATAACTGGTGTGTTTGCATTGGGTTTGTTCAACCCGACAAAAGGCAAAATCTCAGATTTATTAGAAGCAGGCTGGGAAGGATCGCGGGATGGATGGAGGCTGTCAATCACGGCACACCATCTCCAACCAGCCCTCCGCCGGCACAAATTCCCCCAGCTCCACTCATCTGAATAAAATTATTCCAATTTATACTCATTCCTTGTTTTCACTCTGTTTTGAACAAGCCTTCATTGAAATGTCAAGTTTGAATATAACAGAAGTGTCAAGAGGCAGCAAGGGAGAAATAATAAATTTTAGGAAAAAATAGCAACTATTTGGGCACGCTAGTCCTTCTTCTGGCCTGAAACGGGCAGCAGATCCTCTCTGGGGAGGCCTTATGAGCAGCAGAGCTCTTCAGATGCCGTTTTTTAAAGTGGCTTTACTGCTAAATCAAAGGCCAGGACAAAAAAGGCCCCCAAATCCGTGCAAAACCATGCTCCTCTTACATGTTTTTACCCCAAAGTTCAGCAAGCTGCTGCTGTGTCTGACTGGCAGCGATGCGTTACAACTCCAAAATACCCAAAAGCGCTCAAACGCTCCCGTAGAAGGGACAACACGTGGAGGACGCGGTGCCACCAGCGCCCTCCATCCTCGCTGCCGCGGTCCTTCGTGGCCACGGAGCCGGACAGCGTCTCGCAGCCACCTGGCAGGGGCAACGCCACCAGCGCTCGCTCCGGCTTCGTCGGGCAGATCCAAACCAAACAGCCTTTCGGAGGGTATGAAAATGATGTCTTCATTCCCTACCGTGAGCCGTGCAGGAGCTTTACCCGCCTGTTTGCTCACGTAGCGCAGTGCCAAGCTCCCTGGAAAGGTGGCTCCGGCGTGGGTGGGCTTCACCGGGGTACACACATTGGCATCCCAGTGGAAGATGCCATCCTTAATGTGGGCACCTTGTTTCATGAGTCCCCCAAAAGCACAGGCTGGGGAACGCACCAATAGGATTTTGTGTTCGAAAATGCCCAGCTCGATGTCTTCCAGGCTGAGGTGGCCCACGCTGTTGCCACTTATCGTGTATTCACGACTTGGCAAAAGTTTTATTCTTTATTTAAAATATGCAATGGGGGACACGGGGAGAGAGGGCAATAGGTATGTTCAAATTAATGCAGCATTTACCAAAATCAATATTAAAAACTAATTCACATGAGAACATGCAAGTGCCTCCACGCTGAAATATTTCCCGTCTATAAATCCCGTCGCCAAACCCAGGGACGACTGGAGGGCAACCAGAATCATCCCTGGGCGCATGTAAACCTCAGCACTGCTCTGCTCGACCTTCGAGCAGTTGCAAACTGTCAAGAACGATGGTGCCACCTTACAAATCATCTCCCAGGCTGCTCGCGGGAAGCCTGGCCCGTGAGCAGGTTTTGGTAACGCACGCGTTCACACGTCAGACACGTGGATTGCAACTGCGTTTCAAGATGGATCGCCCTGCGCGGCATCTGGCTCCACGACTCTCTTTTACAGAGCAAATATAAGTTGCCAACATCCTCATGAAGGACAAGCCCAACAATTTAGCAGTTGCCTCTTTTTTTTTTTTTTTTTTTTTTAACCACCGCATTGAAACCCAACGGGATTTGGGGGTTTTGTTTTAATGGCGAAGCAAGAATTTGCTGATCCTCCCCGTGGCGAAGTTACTTTCAAGTCAGTGGAAGTTCTTGGCCCGCGATGAAAAGTCTTTGCCAATTAGCGCTCAACAACTTCAATTCATCCCTCCTGGTTCAAGATGAGTAGGAACCTAATAAGGCTGCGATAAAAGGGCAAAAGGCACCGAGTACCCAAAGGGGATTAATGGGCTCTTCCATTTATTTGTCTTCCTAACAGCTGAACTGTTACAAGTATTGACGGTCTTCAAACGACCCGGGCGCAGGGGTCTCCAATGGCCATCTCCAGCTCCCCCGCCCCGAGGGGCGAGGGCTTCCCCCTGGGCGATGCCAAAACCAACAAAGCCCCGGGGATCAGGTAATGAAACTTCAGCTTTTTCCCCCCCTCTCCCCTCTTTGAGATTTATTTACAGGCAGCTGACAAGGGGCAAATTCAGCTGGAATTGTGTAGTCAAGGCCCTGTCAAGCCTTCAGAGGCACCCTTATGTCGAATCACCTTCCTGACTGGCATGTCGCTGAAAAGCCCTCGGCGCTGGTCCTTAACAGCTCCCGACAGCACAAAGGACACTCCAGACAGATGCCTACATGGCATCCTGCAGCATTTTAAAAGAGAATTAGTGGTTTTAATTATGGTCGTCGTATGAAAGGAAACCATGCAAGCTCGGCAGGAGACCTTTGATCAAACCCTTTTGCTAGCACAATGCCGCGGAACTGTGACTATTCCTAGCAAGGGGCCTTTTCTCGCTGAATGACTCACCAGTGATCTTTGAATGCAGACAAGTTCCTCGCCCTCCCTCTTCATTAGCGAGCATTTCTATACAGGCCCTATATAGTGCGCGGAGTCTCGGAGCTATACAATGGGGGGGAAAAAAGAATCCCTACAGATTCTGGCCTCTACTTAGGAAGTGCTGAAGGACTCTGAGTGACTTTATTCATTAAAACAGGTTGCTATTAATTAACTGTCATAATAAAATAAAGAACTATTATTTGCATTTCTTAGTGCGCTCCCTTTAGTAATATGTATAAAAGATGCTTGTAACAAAAATGAATTTATAAGGGAGAAAAAACCCTCAGAAGTCTTTTTTTCCTTCCCCCCCCTTTATTTTTTTTTTTTAAGGTCTAGGCAGCAGGAGCCTGACTAATTATTAGGACCAGTTTTGCAAGAGAACAAACAGAGGTAAAACACAAATATGAAAGTAATTAGGAAAATGCAAAATCCTGTTTACTTGGCAACCAATTCATGCAACTGAGACTAACGAAGAGCAAATCAGCTTTGCTTGTTTGATAAACTTAAGGGTGCCGCCTAAGAGGAGCTGATAAAAATTAAACTTCTGCCAGCATCCCTCAGCACTGCCTTTTAGCGAACATCCACGCAACTGCTTCGTCTACAAGCACCAGCAAATCTCATTTGAACAGATTCAGGGGGGAGGAATTTTCTATCTTCCGTCTCCGTTAAATATTTTCACCTTCGCCATCGGCCAGTGGTGAGATCTTGGAGCTGAACCCCCAGCGCGGACACGCGGATCACACGTGCAGGCGATTTACACGGACACGGCGCGCGTGAACGGCACAGTTGCAACCAGTTCTGCTTTGCTCCCTAAAAAAGCATCGCGTTTCCGCCGCTCTTCACACCTGGGAAGGCTTTTGCCAGTGGGAAAGTTCTCCTTGCAGTTTGCATCGCCGCTTATTACAATATATGACGATACGTTACTCGACGCGGGCTGCAGGCTGGGATACCTTTGTCCAGCCCCTCTTTTCTCCCGAGTAGATAGTGGAATCCACAAAAGCTTCCAATTATTTCAAGACTATGCAGCTAAGGAGGGGCATCTAATCAAGATAAAGAAAACCCTCAGCTCAGTATATTTGCTTGAATGGATTTTCAATAATGCAGGTAACAAAAGCGTTCAAAAATTGGATTCCTAATGCTTTTCTGCTGGGCTGAAGGACTGATTTTGAGAAGGGAGAAGAAAGCCAGCCCTGAGAAAGCTGCACGGAGGAATGTATGATATTCCCCTGGCTCTGTACAAACACTTCTGCGGGGATTGAGAAGGAGGAAGAGATTTAAGTGAGGCACGGTCGACCTGAAATGTAGTCAATTACAACACAAAGAGTTAAAATGACACCCCTGAACCGCTCTTCTTCCTTCTCTCCCCTCTGCTTCGTGGCTTTGCAACCCAGAAGCTGTAGCTTTATTTCCTTTTATTTCTCATCTGCTGTTTGTACAGGAATTGTTTCTAGAAGTAACAGGGGGAATTGCTATGGAAATCATACTATGAAAACAAACCAGAATGAGAGGGAGAAAAATAAAGGATGTTATTTTGCAACCGGAGTTAAGAGATTCCTAGATGGCAGCTTGATTTTTATACAGGCAGCTTTCAATGGAAGTCAATCTGGGAAAATCAGCACCTGGAGAGAACAACAAAACTACTCTACTTTTAAAAGGATCTATGAGGATTAGTAGCCACACAAACCTTAAACCTGCACCTACATGCACCTCAAACTACCGACCAACAGAGCATCCACATGCAACACCCCTCGCTCCCGCAACGGTCCTGATCTGCTCCTCCAAGTCTCTGGGAAGCTTCCAGAGGAGCCGCTTGATAACATGATCTTTACAGAAGTACTTCTTTCTTCTCTGAAAATTTTACTAGTTCAAATGAAATCCTGGCTTGGCAGCAATTTGTCTCCTATAAAACTCTGGGCTGAGATCTCACAGAACCACAGACCAAAGCGTGAAAAATGAGATGAACACAACTTTCCAGTAACAATACCAGAGTCTTGGGTCTGTTTTAAGCATTTGAAGTACATGTTAATTGACAACATTTTGAAAAACATGCTATTTTATGTCTTTTTTTTTGAAAACAAGTAGCTGAGCTCTTGTTAATCAAGTTGCTTGGCTTTTGGGGTAGATTGAAAAGCAGGATGGATTCACACTCTATTCTTTTGGTTAAAGCTCCTGACATCTCTAAAATTGCAATTCTGGCATCCCCAGTACCTGCGAGGACGTGGCAGAGTAGACGAGCGTTAGGGGCTCGCACAGAAAGAGGCCTCGGCAGGGATGTCATGAGCCACGGGGAGAGCCGCGTCCCAGGGGAGCTGCCCTCGTGTCCCCGGAGCAGGATGTCAGCACCGCAGTCCCTCTACGCCCAGGAGATGCCACGCTGCTGCCTACGGTCACGGTGCTCTGCAAGGGAAAATACACCAGTTGCTTGCTCGCTATTGGAAAACTAGAGCAACAAAGTCTATCCCAACATAAAATCCCAGTGTAATGATAATAACCATCCCTGCAAAGCAAGGGAGGCAGAAGGAGCTGCGTTGGTCTCTACCCACCATCCCATGCCAGGAGAACATCGTGTCCGCAGCACCCCTGGGCACGGGCACAGCCAGGGGACAGAGCACATCCGAAACAGCGAACGATGACGCTCCCGCACAGGGCACCGTCCCACGTGCTTGTCCCGATGGAAACCCACCTAACCACGCTGCGCTGGGACCATAAAAACACACAGACACAGCACAGCTAAAAAAAAATGTCTGTAGGAAACCTCTTGGCTCAGTAACAGAAGAAACATTTAAAGGCTAAATACATTTTTTGCATCTAGAAAGGATGCAGCATTCATAAACAAAATGAAAAGATCTTCACAGTACTACAGATTCACAGGTTTCCTTTAAAAGAAAATTCTCTTTTTTGAAACCCAGCATTTTATTTAGTGATGAGTTTTCTTCCCCACGCACAAAACAATACAAACAGTTCATTTGGCAACAGCAATCAAAGACCAAACAACAGTACGTTCCTGCGGAGGCAATCACGCTTGATTTCTTCTCTGCTGCCATTTCTGTCCCTTTTAAAACCATTCTCATGTTGTCAAGGACTAATTCAGATTTTAAGACTTCAAAATTTCAGCCGGTGGGTGGAGGACCGGGCGCTACCCAGCTCGCCGCCTCAGATCTTCTTTCATTTTCCTCAGCCCCTGCAGCTCTTTCTTCAGGTGCTTCACAGCCTGCAGAATATCCTGCCGCTGGGGATCGTCCTCCGCTTTCTCGGTGTAGAGAAGGAAATGTTTCACCGTTTCGGAGAGCAAAACTTCGGGATCCACACCCACCCGATGGAGACGCAACATCCTCTCGCAGGCGATGGCGTAGTTTTTGTGCCAGTTCACCGGGTGATTTGGATGAGAGTTGACAATTTCTTTGTACGACTGTTAAAGGGACAAAAGAAAAAAAAAAAAAAAAGAGGGACAAATTAATTGAACGAAGGGGACCAGCAGCTCTTAACAGTGCTTCAAAACTGCCCGCAAAGGAACGGATGCTATTTAGATGTCCAAGTCCCGAGTCGGAGCATTTCTGTAACTCACTCCGTGTTTGCCATGCGATGCGCAATAGCGCGAATCAGAAATCCAAGGGGGGCTGAAACGTTTCCCTTCCCACAGCAGCTGTTTGTTTAGAAACGTTACAGATGATCGCGATAACCCCACCGCACGTCACGCGCTTCCCCAAGAGAGGTGTTACACCAGGCTGGGGGAAAAAGGAGATTTAACTGCTGCGCCTGGAAAGACATTTACTCAGTACTTCAGATCAGGACGTCTTCCACAGGACTTAAGGAGTCTGGTGACTTGAGTGGGAATATTCATAAGCTCAACAGCAGGCACGCACCCAAGAACTTCGCAGAACAGCAAAAATCACAGCAAAACGGGCAAGAGTTGAAAGGAAACTATTTGTGGACTCTTTGCTGGGGTATGAAACACTCTTCCTCTCTGCTAACACACACTGATGGTTTTGTGTATCTGTTGGCATCTCAGGCAGTCCGGTATTTCCAGAGATACCTACACCAGCTTATGGGTGTTATTCTTTGGTGTGAAATGCAGCAGAATTAATGTGCAGCGAGAAGACTGTCGGATTTTACACTTGCTGGCTCAGATGCATGACTGTGTAATGACAGAAGTGCATGGAGGGGACTTCAGGACAAGCAATCTCTTGGCATGGGTCTGGAGCCCAGCACAGACAACATAATTATAGCAAAAGCAGGGTGTCGACTGGTTAGCTTTTGGCATCCTCCGTGACCGAGGGGGCAAGTAGGAATGGATAAAATCCCTGAACAAATCTCTTTGAATCTGCTACGCTCCCGGTTTGGATGAACAAGGGAGAATGCAGATTACAGGACCTGTATGGAAACACCGTATTTCTATGGAGTCCAGAAATTTAAAAAAAAGAAGAAAAAAAAAAAAAAAAGGGATGGAGACTGCAGGGAGAATTCATAACCAAAATATATGACTTACAGTGTATGCAAATGTGTAAAGTTCTGATTTCATTTCTGCAGACACACTGGCAGTTTCTGCAAGGTTAAATATAAAGAAAGCTGTTTTCATCCTAGGAAAACAAGAAAAACGTCCATATAATAACTGCTTAACATAACCAGCTCACATCACATGGTTACACACATCTTCAACATGTCCATGCCTGGGACAGTACACCAGCGCCTCCGTTTAAGTCATCAGTGATAAAAATTTCTCTCCATGATGTATTTTCTCACCCTATGTCCCAACTACCCTCTGCTCCTTCGAGATACTTTGAGCAGAACCTTTCGGTGAACAAAACGACCACTTTCCTGAAGGATTTGCTGGAGGCCATGCACGCTTCATCTCATTCTGTCAACCTTTTTCTTCTAAAGCTTGGCACACTTAGATCCAATAAGGCCATGCACCATCAAGCCACCCGCTTTGGTGTGTACTTCCACACGGCTGTTGGAAGGGAGCAAAGGAACATCACCTAGCTTGCCACATCTCCTCGTTGGCGACAGCTTCCCAGGAAGAGGGCTTGAAACTAAACGGGAACGAGAATAAAATTCAGCCATCAGATCCACGTCATTGTGTTTCACCCACCGCGCAATCAACCCTTCTAACCCAGGCAGCTCACAGACCTCCTAGGCAGAAGAAAACCCGTCATGAAGCCTACGGCTCTGACAGCAGGGAATTCAGCTGATCCTCAGTCATTCATAAAACTTTATTCCTCTCTCTCCGTAGAAGGAACCTCTGGTATATCAGGTGTGTCACAGCACCCTAGCTATCCTCAAAGGGAGAGATGCTTTTTACCATCCATCACAGTTCAGTCTATGACACTTAAAGCTCTGGATGTCCCAAGTCCTCAATGTTTTTTGGCTCCTGATCAAGTTTTAAGATCAGAATTGGACCTGGTATTTGACTAGAAACGTCCTCTCTACTTTTAACGCTAATAAAAATACCACTTGCAGATTTATCGTATGTTCCAGAACACAAAACATTATGATTACGGCTCATGTTTAACTTCTCTAACACCGCAAGGGATGGGGTTATGCTGCTGGCAGAAGAATGATGACCAGGAAGGAGCAGTCGCGCCTCTGCCTCGTACCTGCGGTAGTCTTCGGTCCAGTTATAGAGATTTCTTGTAAGATTAATCCACTCTCCTGGGTCAAAGACAACATCGGAAGGAACCAACTTTTCACACGTACCCCACGGCCAGAGCGAATAGCTCCTTCTCCAGGTTGAGTCCCCTTCATGAAGACCTATGCAGACAAACACTTCCTTACTGCCAAAACAAAAACCAGAGAGAGCAATCGTGAAGCCACGCCAGAGACCGTGAGCCACCCCGCGTGCTTGAGCAAACCACGCACCCCACCCCAGGGGACAGGTCTTAAGCAGCCCAACATTTTCTGCGGCACGGATACCTGTCCAGACCATTTCACGTCGGAAGGGTCAGTCTGCAGAACAGCTCTCCCACTGCAAGGGAATACCCCACCTGGCACTGCACATCTTGCGCAGCCAGCACAGGAGACGCATCCTCTCCCCTATGTTGGACTTCACAAACGTGCCAGAAGCCGTAGGAGAAGCCCGTTTCTTCCCAACGGCACCTGGCAATGCTCTTCTGCCTACCCGCGCTCGCAAGGCTCACCCTGGCTAGTCTAAATGCAGATGCTGCTCTTATTCATCTGAGTATCTAATCCTTTCTCCACTCTTACTAAGCTATTTTTATATGATGATTATTCCTGGAATACATTCATTCTATGCTAATCAGTTGGCCACAATGTTCACAAAGGAGAAGCAGGAGCAATTTGCTCTCCAACCATCATCATTTTGAGCACGCAGGAATGTTCCTTTTTTTTGTGATGAATTGTATCAACAACAACAAAAATAATCAGTAAATACTCTCTGCCGATCTCTACCTTCTTATTTTTCCTTCCTAAAAACCGAACCAACCTCAAAACAACATGCAACATTATATCCGGATGGAGTTACTTCTGCATAGATATTTGCTTTAATTGCAAAAATAATCTCACCACCGGGGAGGAAATCAGTGGAGAAAATTGGTCTTTTGGATGCAGTACCGAGCTGTTCCATAAACAATTTCAAGAAAAAAAGGTCGAAGATTTTAGGAAAGCAGTTACATATGAAAGAAATACTTACTGTTTATTTACTTTGAGGAAACGATGGAGATTAAAAGCAAGTGTCCCATCGGGTAATACTCCTTCCACAGGATTCCACCGGTTCCCAGGAAAATAAACGCCAGGTAAGTGCTTTGCCAGCTTGGGTAAATACCATTCATAAGTCATCATCTACCACCAAAAATATAAGCAAAATTAAAACAAGAGACAAAGTTTTCATCCATTTTACATCCAGAAGCTGCAGCAAATGGTTTCTCCAGGAGGTCAGTAAAGACACCTCCCATTTCAGCAATTGCCTGGGACCGCACCATCAGACCAGGTCACCAGAGGTTTCTGATCAGAGGCACATGGTCCTCCCTGTTGAGGGGGCAAAGGAAACACAAAATAACTACTGCTGGTAAGAGACACAACAAGGGTTTGGTGTGGTTAAATACGAGGCGTTGGGTTTCGGGTTTCTCAACAAGTCGCAAACCCTTGCTGCAAAGCCAAGTGCAAGGACTGATGTGGCAGTGGAAGCGTTGGTGTCCCCTTCTGTAAGGGGGATTTTTCTTCTCTCATTTCTCAGGAAAAAAGGAAAGAGTGCGAACACCACCCAGGGACACACAGCACCTCCGTTTTAATGTAAAAAAACTACAGGCAGAAACCTGCAAAACCACCTTTGGGGGACCAGGATAACACAGGGGATGCAGGGAATGAGCCTCAGCATGGTAAAGTCCTTGGGAGAAACTTCAAAGCCGCATCGCCCACGGGGCAACTGCTGACCTGCTGCCCTCCAGGCGGCTCCCAGAAGCCTTCTGCTGCCCCAACATCTGTATTTCGGGGCAACCGCAGAGAACAGCAGGGACAAAGCTTCCTCAGCAAGGCAAAGATCAGCCCTGTGCCACATCTGGCTATCTGCCGTGATGAACAACTTGGGCTTCCCCTTCTCTCTAGCCGCTATTGCCTCCCTGTTGGCTTTTTGGGCTTGAAGGGGTCTTGCACACCACGCTGCATCCCAGAGCCACCCACAACCCCTTAAAAAAAAAAAACAACAATTTTATTTCTGCATCATGCATTTTATTTGAACAGAGACCCCCTCGAGAAGAGAAAGAAACAACTTTTGCTTCCTATTTTTAAATCTGCCTGGTGCCTCTTTTAATATTACTTTCTCAACCTACCTCCTGGTCCACTAAGGTGATATCTGGCCTCATCCCTTCGCAATAATGAACATAACGAAGAGCGTTCCCGGGCAAGTCTCCTCTTAGCAAGATCACTGCACCCGTCGGCATAGAGGACAGCAGATTCCTTGCAAACTTATCAACAACATAGTTGTTGCTCTGATCACAAGCGCTTAAGGGAACAGATAAAAACCAGTATCTTAAAAACAGGTATTTGCATGGCTTTGCATATCTTCAGAAAAATTTTATGCAATAGGGATCGACAGGTGAAGTCCTTCGCCCTGGTCAGATCTTGCTGAAAAGCATCATCTCCATTTACAGAGAAACCAAGATACAAAAATGAAGCATTTAGAGCACAGTCCCCCAGAAACCAGCACCAGAGACATGAGCCACTACAGTTTCGCCAAAATACACACCCATTACATGCCGTCACCTTAACTCTGATTTTTTCTTGGGCTAAACCTAAAGACTTACTAGTTGGAGCTGGCAGTGCCAGTACGATGATGGCTCTGTAAAGCATTTTAAATCCTCCCCATCCTTTTAATGCTTTTAATTAAGCACTAAAAAGCCAAGTTTTTGTAGCATTAGGCAGAAGTAGATTTACATTACCTGAGATTAGATCCTTTTTGTTACACAGTTGTGTGTTGCACACACTCCAGGTATGGACTTAAGAGGACACTCCACGACATGGCTCAGGGCATGAGCTATGGCTGGCTCACCTACGGAGCAGCCTTTGGGAAAAGATGTGCAAAGGAAGGATTCCTGAGTATGAAGTTCTGTGTGTTCTACACTTCACCAGTTGGTCAACCTCTACCTGAGCATCCCTGCTACTACACTGATTCCTACCCAAGCCACTGCAGTCTTTGGTGTGGTTATGGGATAAGGAAGACCTACACTACAAATGTAACTCTTAAAAAAGGAAAAAAAAATAAGAAAAACCCCAGGGCACAAGGTTTCCTGAGGCACAGCAAGGGAAGGAGGTGACTGTTCAGGTCAAATGAATTCTGCAAACCTTCTTAGGAAATAAAGCACAGATTTACGAGTGTCCTTCATTAGAAGTTTACGTATCTACACAGTTTTCTTCCTTCAACCTACACAACACCCCCATTTACAATCTGGAGTTGGCGGTTCGTGATTTTTAGGGAGATCGAACAAAGGAGTCCTGCAGGCTGTGGCCACGCAAGCTTAGGTGGGATGTGAAAAGTGCCTTTCCCACTTCAAGACAAGGACAGAAACCCCAGGAGCAGGGGTGGGGGGTTTACAGCAGCACCCCAACAGCACAGCACCCTGCAGCCCTGCGAGGCTGCAGCAAGACACGTACCCGAGGGATTTGTTACCTGTAATTTGCCCAAACTTGAGAAGCGACAAGAGCGAGAGCGGAAAGCCACTCCAGCCACGGCAGCGCCCGGCTGCTCTCCAGCACGACGCTTCCAACCGAGGCGAGCGCGGCCAGCCCCAGCCCCGCCAGCACCGCCACCGCCGCGTTGCTCTGCAGCCAGAATCGCTCCACCTAGGAAACAAAATCCCAGAGACCCGATTTCTGTTTCCCCAGCTATAAGGAAACAGAATATGCAGCTGTATTTTTGCACCTTACACAATTCCGAGACAACCACCTGCTCCTGATTAGGTGGTTTTAAGGCTTCTTCCAAAAGTTAATAGCCCAGAGCAATTTGTGGAGTGCAACTTACCACGCCCAGAAATAGAGGTTTTGTAATATCCAAATTTGCTCTCCAAGCGAAGAAAAGGGAATAAAGACAGAGCATTCCAGCGAAGAGCCAGATCACGGGTGATTTCTGCTGCTTTGTCCTATTAAAAAAAAAATGTAGCACTCTAGTGGCATGATGAAAACGGAGACAAAAGTGATACGCATGCTAAAACAACTGCCTCTCCGCATACCTAAATGTATTTAATACAAGGAGCTGACGACCAATAAAAGGAGCTGATGAGCCTTTCTTTACCTTTGCAATTTATAAACTTATGTTTTCAAAGCACAAAACTATCAGGATTTCAAGATTTTTAAGGATTTCAAGATTTTTAAGTCTGCCGTCTACAAAGTCACAGGGTTACCAGGAGCAAGAATATTTTGCTCTTAATTAATACATGACCACAGCCAATTACAGAAATTTTTGCACCGGGAAGCAGAATAGCTCCCTGTGGCACAAGGCAAAGAAAGCTGCCCATGCAGCCAGTAAGGAAATTCACGTCGGAGCAAATATTCTCCTCCAACTTACGGCAGCGCTGTGCTCACACAGGCCACGAGTGCCAGGGCAAGGACGGGAAGGGAGAGCTCCGACTTCATCTGTGCCAGCTGAAAACTGTGGAGAAATGAGTGCGTCATCCCCAAATCGCCGCCTGCACTCAATTAAAGTGTCAAGAGAAGCGGGGAATAAGCACAACATAACATATTCCCATTCTGCTGTGATTAAGTCTACCAGCAATGGGAACAAGCTCGGTTTACATGTCAGGATTTGAATGAAAAATCATTGGGAAAGGGAATCCAGCGTTTTTCCTTCAATGGGGAAGACAGACAGACATGCGTGCTGTGCCTGCGCCAGACACACATGGCCCCAGGCCTGGACAAAGCCGAGGAAAGGCAGGACAGGAGCCACCTTGGCCAAAACGACAGCGGCAGCCACGGGTTTCTCGCCACTAAAAGCGCAGTCGAGATTTTACTCACACCAGCATCTCTCTCATACTGGATCCTGTCTCGGACTTGGCCTAGATTAAAAAGAAAGAAAACCCATGAGAAACCCACACGCTGATTGCCGTTATCACTGGGGCAAGGAAAAAATCTTTTCGTTTTCTGTTTGCAGAGCCCTTCAGGTGGTACCCCAAGGTGGTCTCAGGGAACAGGAACTCCTTAAACAACAAGACAGCAAACTCTTGCCTTCATTGCAAGATTTATTTTCACGTTCTTGTTTTACATTATGCCACTGTGCAGAGTTTACCACCCGGAGAAGCATTTTTCAAGGTGCTACCAAGCCATTACCCCTTGACTCTAGCACATCGTATGGTTTAGCTATGATCTCCGCTATATCTGCACGGTGCAATTATTTTCTGGGACATCTCCCCACAGTCTGAGACAAGCACATGGGCCTCAATTCCTGCTTGCTTACCAGACTTGCCCCTGTCCCCTCTGACCTGACGGAGGCAGAGCTCTAATGATATATGACATTTTTTATCGCAGAGACTTGCAACCCATGGCACAAGTCTGGGAAACAAGAGATACTCGGTGAACGTGAGGAATTACCTTCATAGGTGCTTGTTCAGAAAGTGGTGGCTACCAGATAAAAGATAAGGTAAATGGATCCAGGAGGTCTGGAAGGAATATTTAATCTTAATAAAAATGGAATAGTTAATTGCATTCAGGATTGAATTAAAAAATAAAAGTGTTAGAGGACGGAGAGTCAGCCCACAGCTCCTTTTTCTCCCACAGTTTCTTGCAAAGCCCCACCTTGCTGGCAGCTGACGGCTTCTGGCCCCAGACACATCCCTCGCAGGAGATGACATCTGTGATCCTTGGCTTATAGGTGGAACCCTCTCCTGAGTCTTTTCTGGTTTTTTTTTGACCCTGCCTGCCCTTAAAACGGAGCCGTGGGACGCAAGGGCTGTCTGTCCATCCAGGCAGGGCTCTGGCCTTAGCCCAACTGGCGTCGGGACCAAACGCTTGGATTTTGCTGCATTTATTGCTCCTGCTTCAGACAAGTTCATTGTAAATGTGATTTGTGGTGGAGGATTACACGCAGTCCATCCCTAAGCCTCCTGAACATCACCTTGAATTCACCACATTTGATGGAGAAAGGAGTTAAGGGATTTGCATGCCTCGGTATTGCTCTGCCCAACCGAGTCTCATTCTCAGGAGATGGCTGGGAATAGGACAACAGGGGAAATCTCAGAAGTCCTTCAGAGGGTGGATCTTATCTCTGTAGGAGTTTTGGAGAGATTATACAGCAGCAGCAGGAATTACCAAGTCTTCTGCCTCACATCCTACAGAAGGCGGCTGTAATGCAATGGCGATGGTGCTCGCCGCGTCACGCCGGCTGGGTGCGGCTGCTGCACGCGCGCGGCTTAATTTCTGAGGCCGTGGGGCTTCAGGACCTCAAGGAGTGAAACAATATGTAAACCATTCCTTTTTCTTTATTTTTCCCCCAGCGGTGTGATTTGCCAGCCCTCTGCGCTGAAATCTCTGAAGCAGGAAGGGCAGAAGGGGTGCTGGGCACTTGCTTCCCTTGGGTGGCCAGAGCCAAACGTCTAAGTTGGGGCTGGAGGAGAGAGATGCAAACCCTACGCCGTAGCTCCCTCCCTTGGCAAGAGCACAGACCAGTCAATAACTCGGATCAGAGGATTCCGAGACCCCCCCAAACCTACCATTCATTTCAATTCAATATTAGTAAGTAGTAAGTTGGAGGAATCTCTTTTAAAGCTAAAGCAATGAAAACTGCTTGCAATCTCTCTAAATAACTGAGTTTAAAATAAAAAAAAGAGAGATAATTATTTGTCTTAAAACAAAAAAAAACACAAAATTGATGCCACTATCTCCCTCTAGCGCAGCTTGCTCTTTGGGCATTTATAAATACGAGACACCTGTACAGCTCCCGGTAAATAATATGGCTCACCCTGTAAAGGCAAAGAGAATTATTTCTTTGCTTTCCCAGCCACGTGACCCATTCCCAGAAAGCCTGACAGATCAGAAGGTCAAAATCAGAAATAATTTTTCAAAAAAAAAACATTTTCAATTTCTTCCCCTGCAAGCCATGAATCATCACAAATAGAAAGGTTCTGCTGTTGCATAAGTTAAAAGAAAGTAATTTAGAAAATGACCCTTATTTACCAGATTGAATGTCCCATATTCTTCCCTGAGAAAGTGGGTCAAAAATCCTTGAAGAGTCGTCTGGTCTCCCCATGTCCAACGGGCTCGATTGAGGTAGGATGAAGCCGGCAGATAGAGATAAGGCAGCAAACCAGCCAAGAAGCATAAACCCAACTTCAGCAAATGGCCTAGGGACAATTCCTGCACCAAAATATGTCATATTGCATAACAATGTTTATTTTAGTTTAATCACGCTGGAACTTCAAGAACAGATAAAGAAAAAACATCAAATATATTTACACAGAGCTGATCTCTCAATTTATAGTAAGTCCCTACAAAATGCTATGTTAAACCTTACGATTTTGTGGATTACTAGGAAACTGCATCAAACTGATCTCCTTTGCATGGCAGGGTGAAATTTAAGTGAAGCAAATAATATTAGCTAGGACTCATGAGTATCATACTCATTGCATCTTTCACATTTAAATCATGGCCATGACATGCATAGATGGCTGAAGCACTGCAAGGCTGAGATAACCCACTTTGCAGCGATTAAGAGTTGGCTGGTATTCCATCTGGCAAAAAAAAAAAAAAAAAAAAAAGCTGCTCTAGTACAACTACACACATCGTCACCATCATCAGGAGTCAGTTTTGCCATTTACTTTATCGTGATTACGCTGGCTAAATTGGATAGGCCAACTTTTGGGGTGGGATTTTCAAGACTGCCTAAGGGGTCAAGAAGACGAGACTTTCAAAGGGACTTCTGTGCCTAACTCCTTTAAGTGCTTTGGAAAATCCCACCCTAGAATATTGCACGCTTGCTTTATCGTTAGCCACTGCCCTGTCAATCAAAGCACTTCTTCAGCAGTTGGGGTTATGGGGAAGAGGCACCATTCAGAGGGATGATCTACAGAGCAGAAAAAGTAGCTTGATAATGGTGGTGGTCAGTTCCTTCAGAAGAAAGCTGGCTCTTTTTTACTTAAAAAGGCACTGTTTTCCATCAGTTATCCTTCTTATTAGGTGGTTTTCTGCAGCAGGCACTACTGGGCTGTCTGAAGTATTTCCCAGGAATATTATATTGGCTCAGGATCGTCCTTGCTGGAAATCACAGAGGTCTCTCGGTTAAAAAAAAAAAAAAAACTGCTCCCTTTAAAGAACACAAATATATCGCAGAAGTGAGTCTTCATTGTGTTAAAGAAAATACATAATCAGAAAGAAAATTTGCTGGAGACGCTGAACAGATTTTGGATCAAGCTTGTCTGAGCTGCCTCCTACCTCTTGCAGCTCGCATGCTTCACTCCAGGCTTAGCTACACCCTGTGCCGTTACTCAGACCCACACCTGATTTATCAGGTCAAGGGTGGAAAAATACAGGCAGGACTGGCCCAGCAGGAACCTCCCCAACTGTCATCTTCGCAAGGGCAAAAGAGAGAGGGGGGTAGTAGGTGAAGGCTTCTCAGGGCCACTTGCAAAGTGATCGGAGCATCTGCATCGTTGAGATGTGCAGCCATTTTCAGGGCAAAGTAGAGTTTCTACAACACGTCTGCATCCAGCTTGATGCATTGACTCACAGAAGATCACCTACAGAAGACAAGAGCATTGCAGGGCCCCTGAACGTCACCCTGGAGCCTCATCCAGACAGATGCATATCACCTCCATAAGCCTGGCACGCAAAAATGTGTTTTCAGCCTTCTTACACAATGAGCAAGTTTAATAAAGAGATGTAAAAGGAGGGACATCTTAGAATCATGGAGTAGTTTGGGTTGGAAGGGCCCTTTAAAGGTCATCTAGTCCAACCCCCCTGCCGTGGGCAGGGACATCTTCAACTAGATCAGGTTGTTCAGGGCCCCGTCCAACCTGACCTGGAATGTTCCCAGGGATGGGGCATCTACCACCTCTCTGGGCAACCTGTGCCAGTGTTTCACCACCCATTGTAAAAAATTGCTTCCTTATATCTAGTCTGAATCTACCCTCTTTTAATTTAAAACCATTCCCCCTTGTCCTGTCGCAGCAGGCCCTGCTAAAAAGCCTGTCCCCATCTTTCTTATAAGCCCCCTTTAAGTATTGAAAGGCTGCAATAAGGTCTCCCCGAAGCCTTCTCTTCTCCAGGCTGAACAACCCCAGCTCTCTCAGCCTTTCTTCATAGGAGAGGCGTTCCATCCCCCTGAGCGTTTTCATGGCCTCCTCTGGACCCGCTCCAACAGGTCCATGTCTGTCCTGTGCTGAGGGCTCCAGAGCTGGACGCAGTACTGAGGTGGGGTCTCACCAGAGCAGAGTAGAGGGGCAGAATCACCTCCCTCGACCTGCTGGCCATGCAATGGGATCTCTGGTAGGAGATGAAAGGGACATATTTGACCGGATCAGAGGTTTGCTGTTTTGCTGAACATCAGTCTTCCTTTAGTCTTCTCCAGCTGGCACGAGCCAGGCGCTCTTCACCTGAGAGCTGATCTCTTCTAGGACTCTCAAGTCCTGGCTGCATCAGAGCTGGAGACCACGGAGCCTGGCACATACCAAGGAGATGCTGCAGAGGACTTCCCCCTAGAGCCAAGTCTCTGCACCCTTCTTGCCGTGCTGCTTATTCCAGCTGCACCTTCAACTATCAACAGCAGCCGCAAGATGCTCTGCAACGAGTAGACATGGCTTTTGTTTGTAACCACCAGGGAATCAACATACAGAACCTCATCTCCAGACGAGTTGATGGCACATGAAAGCCAGTGCCACTGGCCAGAAGAAGCAGTGCCCAGACTGCACATGCCTGTGAGCTCTCCCCAACAGATACTGATCTGCTTTCCTGTTTGGTAGGTCATTGAACATGCTCTTATCTCCTACAGGCTGAGCAGTTTTTAGCTCCAAGTATCAGTCTCGTGGCTGCATACAGGGTACTCGCAAGAGGCTGGGGCAGAGCGCTCCTGTGCCAGGAGACACGGGCAGGTCGCAGATTGCTGGTGTGAGCGAAGCCCCTAAATCGTCATCGGCGGCTCTGGTGTCAGACTGGTGGACTGTAACCTCAGTGGGTTGTGACCGACTAGTATAGACAGACCATTGACTGTCCCTGTTTGCACATCAACATAAAAGCGGCACAAGCGTTTGGAAAGAAGAATTACTCACTGCCTTACAAAAATAGAGTTATGGGTCAGCAAAATACGTACCGTCTTTCTGAAAAGCCGGGAGAGAACCCAAGGCACAATACAAGCAATATAAAGCACTATCGTGTGCTGATTGCACAAACTGAGCCCGCAGCAAAAGGCACCAAGTTTAGAGATCTGAAAGGGAAAAAAAACCACATTCAGAATTACTCTTTTCAGTTTGCAAAACCATCCAGAGACCAAAAAAGCTTCAGCGCAGCCCACAGCACGCTTACAGGAGAAAGGCAAATATATCGGTGAGCACCGGTCAATTGTAACACAGATAACACAGGCTATTTTTGATTATTTAAGGGGAGATTTCATTTGTTTAAGAGAAAATGTTATTTAAGAAGCATCCAGCACAACGGCTATGTCTCCATGTATACTGAGATCATCTGTAGCACCATCATGTCCTAACGATGCGATGAGGTCCAATTCCTGAACCCCTGCTGCTCCGGGGAGACTGCCCAGCAGTTAACTCCAAATGATGCGAAGTTTTCAGAAGCCATACCCTAAAATAATGCCATTATGTACAGAGACCTCATTTTATATAACAGGAATTATTTTTTCCTCTTCTTCAGGCACAGAGGCCTAAAGTCAGGGCTACACAAACTTCCTAAGCAAAGGGAATTAAATGTGATATCCCTCATTAGTCTGAAAGCTCATTTTCAAGCATCTTTGAATAAGTTTTTTGATAAAACGGGTAACGTATCCAGACTATGCAGCACGGTGCAGGGTATTTCTGGTACTCATTGAGGATTATTCACAGGTTTGTTATTGGTACCATGGCCACCCCTGGCTGATGCTAAGGAAAGCCTTTCTCTGCCCCGCGCTGCCACATGCTCTGCTCTGGCCCAACACCATCAGTGCTGAGTCTTCTTCCTTCAGTGGGGGAGGACGAGGCTGCAAGAGCAACTCCGTATAGAAACTTTGGGTCAGTGCCACGTCCACCACTGGCCACTGCTCCTCCTCTGAATTTGCCTCCTCCTCCACCATCACTGGCCACTTGGTCCATGTTACAACCTAAAACAAGCCCCAGGGCAGCTCCTTGTTGGGCAAAAAGCCACTAGAGTCCCACAGACATTGTTGGACAGGAGCTGACAACCCATCCTCACCTCCCCAGCCATCCCCAAGGAGGGCAGCACTTCCATCTATCATCAGGGCATCGCCCCTGCTTATTTCAGTCACCGGTGAGGATGGCATGTGAGATGCAAACACTTGCCTTGGCGTGGTGATCACCTGGTAATTTTTAATTGACTGCCCAGCATTCAACATTGAACACGGCCTTGCCATGGGAACACCTGCCATAACTCCTGAAAAACGTTTGTGGGCTTCAGAGCTGCCCTGCGGGACTCAGAACAACCTCAGTAATTTTTCAAGTATATTGATGAACTCCAAGCGTACCCCTGAAGATATTTGCATGACAATCTGATTTATGAAAAGCGCTGTGAGCTTGCTGTTGGAGCCCGGCTTCTTTAAGGCATGGGATGCCAGACACCCAAAAAATACTGAAACAAGCTCCTTCAGCGCTTCTGAAAATCTCATCTGAAAATCCCATTGGAAATTGGGCACGTGAAATGTGGAAGCAGGTTGGAAAATGCCCGACTCCATCTTTGTGGAGTTCAGGTTGTAGGGATCTTGGGACAGTGCTCATCAGAAAGGGGAAAAAAAAAAAATCCAATGGTGAAACAAGGTCTCTATAATCCCTGATAAAACATGTTATTTGAGAACTTGCGAAGCTGAGTAAACTGCCACTGCGGACTCCCGAAATTCTAGCTTACCCCGACAAAAATCCTTTTATTCACACAATTTACAGGAGTCACAGCAGGCAAGTCTGTGAGAGTAGAAAAGATCAGATGTTCAGGCAAACAGAAGTAGAAAGAACAAGACTGCTGAGTAAAAATATCATTTGGCTGCGTAGTCTGTTTATAAAGTAGAGAATATAGCATGAAATGTAAAGTCTCTGTATTTAACAATGCCATTATTTCAGGGGCACATTTAATTTCAAAAGAACAACTGATTGAAAATTTGGTCGTTTCTGTTTTTCAGTAGAAACCTGGGTTTCTGACTAGATGAAGCTTTCTGTAAAATGTACCTACCTACCCCAAGGAAAAATATCAGTTCTGAAAACAAAAACTTGAACACCCACAGCCTAGTTTGAGTCTTTGATGCAGGAAACCAAACTTTGCATTAAAACATTTAGATGAAAATGATTTTGCTTTTCCTCTTTCCACCCCGTGTGTATTAAACAAACCAACTCCAAACCCATCTAACAGGTCCCAACTCAACCCTTAAGCAATGTTTTTCAATGTTTGGCACTTTTGAACATCCAACTAGGGCAGGGATCAACACCACTCAGCACAGGTGCTGAACCCAGTCCCCAAATTTGCCTTCTTTATTTAAACAAAACTAAATCAACACTAAATGAATAGGAAATTAAACAGATGCATGATAACTAATTAAAAAAAAAAAGAACTATTCACTTTGCTTGAGATGTTTTACCTTTGATCTCTCTTTTGCAGTGGGTGCCTCCTCAAAATGCGCGGTGAGAGCCATCAGCAGCCCCACAAACAGATTGTTTAAGCTAAAAACCTCCGCCGTGATGGACCACTGCCATGTTAGACGAGAAAATGAAAACACCCCCGCAGCAAGGATTCCTCCAGCATATGAGCCAGAAAGCCTGCAAACACAGATAACATGAAATCTTCTTTTCCAACAAAAAAGCCTACTTTATTGTCCTTCTTTTTTTAATTTTTTTTTTTTTTAACCATACTGTAGCAGCAGAAATGATGACTGCCACCCAGCACCCTGCCAAAACATTATATGGTTAATATCTTCCTAATAATTTCTTTGCACTGAATTGCAATTAGGAAGAGCAGGCGTTAGCCAGCCCGTCTATCTGCAAGCCACGCAACACCCAAGAGTCAGCGTCTTCTCACAAGCGCCATGAAAACTTCCAACATTGCATTTGGTTCAGAAACCCCGATGAGCGATGGCCCAGCGGGTCACGGGACGCCGAGCCAGGGAGTCATGCCTCTAATGGGATACTCTCCGCGGGAGAAGACGCCAGCAAGGACACAGCCTTAAATTCATCAAGGCGCCGCATAAAGAGTGGATTAAAGCTATTTGTGATGGACAGCATTAGCAGAGCTTTCCTGGGGAGGTGTTTAGTGTCTCGGGGGTGGGTGAGGATTGCGGCACCTGTGATCCCCGCAGGGAGAGGCACCCGTCAGGATCAGGAGAGGGGAAAATGGGGGTCAGCAAGTGGGAAAGAGCGGAGGAAGCGGGTGAAGCACCCACGGTTGGGATGGCTGTGAGCCCAAAAGCTTCAACTCCTGGATGGGATTATGGTACATGCTCCCCACGGAGCTGCTTGCCCAACTCGGCTGGATGCTGCAGCTGGCACGGGGAGCCCACGAGGTGGGATTTAGCCCAGGAAACCTATTACGCCCGTTCTGCAATAGCGGCTCTTCCCACCCAGTCGCATCGGGGGCAGCTCCGGCTCTGCCTGTTTGGAAGGTCTCCCCTTCGGGAAGTCACCCTGAAAAGACGCCAGGTAGGGCACCACAACCAGCTCAATTTTGCCTTATCCAAGGACATAAATAGCTGCAGCTATAGTCAAAGGTCCTCTCCACAAATTCATCATCCCGCTGTGAGACTAAGCCAGGCTCTACCACAAATTGGGTATTTTTCTAGTCCCACCCCAGGACTTCCATTTAGTCCTAATGTTTCCAGCAGGTTTAAAGCAAAATTATTATAAGAAAGCCAACTTCTTCATCAAGCTACTCATGCAATTTGCTCCTAAATACTGGCCATATCCTCTAGCACAGCCAAAGTCCCCAGGTGGTTTCTTCTGCCCATCAGGGATCGGAGAGTGGCCATCCATGTAGAACTTGCTTATAGGGTTCCTCAGGTAACTCTGAGATAAGTGGAGACCAAGTAAATAAAACCTACAGCCTCTACGAACAGAGACGAGGGAGCTGCTGGCACAGCACTCCCTAGCAAGCGCTCCTCTCCTTGGTTATGCTTTCTTTCCACCCTCCCAGAACGACCTCAGTAACTGAAAAGCCAACCTATTTCTGTAGATGTCAAAGAAGGGCTTGTGCAGTCAGAACGGGAATTTTCAATCCATTAAAAATGGGAAGCAGGGTTCATGGGGAGGAGAGGACTGGGATGAGGGCTCGGGAAGACCAGGTCTCTATTCCTCCTCCTGCCACCGACACTGGACATCGTGGGTGGTCTGGGACAAGGTACTCTGCTGCTGTTGTCCCAGGTATCTGCAAAATAGGACTAACCATTTTTATCTCCTTTGTAAAGCGTTTTCAGATCTGCAGCTGCAGGAGGTAGCTGAGGGGTGAGAAGCAAGGCACTTCAGTTAACACTGGGGAAAAAAGAAACCAACTCTCAGGTGTCCGAGGACAGAGTGAGACAAGCTCAGGGTGATACAGAGCTTCAGCTTCAGGATTGTAGGAAAGGGTCTTGAAAAATCAATGGAAGGGGAAAAAATTGAAAATTCCCAACTGACAGCAGGTGGGACTGTTTCAGACCAAATCTGTGTCTGCAAGGTACTCTATGAGAAAAGTGAACGTGGGGCCTCTTCTGTAGGAAGTCAGGCAAACTTTGAAGTATCTACTGTTGCCAGCTGAAAAGCCCAGGTGTGCTGGGCTTGCCCATCCCTGACCCTGCCATACAGGTCGCTCCGATCCAGCCCTTCTACACTATAATTGTATCATAGGATTATTTTTTCCATGGTGAACACCGACACATCTATAAAATGAGTTGTTACATCCTTATCTAAGTCCACAGGGTAGCGAGGCCTCGTTCAAACGTGAAGCTCCCAGCCTGCAAAGTCATCGGTGCAAGAACCGCAACGTGGATTTCCACAGCTCGCCTCCTTTGCCCACTCTCACTCCTCAAGCCACCATGGCTGCAAGATCAGCATTCACCAAATTCACCCATGCTGAAGGGCCCTGAAGACCAGCTGTGTTTTCAGTAGCATCGAGACAGATTTGAGGCTGAATCTGATGGCACTGGGTGACTCTGGTGCAGCCCTGGTGATCTGGTGCACACAAGTGTATCTGTCTGCCCCATCATAACGGGAAGTCTAAGGACTTGTTCGTAGTCATTAAAGTGACAATGATGAACCCCATACCTCCCACATCTCCCTTGGGCTCACAAATGCATCACCACCATGGTGGACTCTTCCAACGTCTAAACTTCACTGCGGTTCAACACAGGTCCAGGTATTCGGCATGAAATTCTCCAAGGCAAGACCTGTCACTCACTGCATTAATACAACATTTCAAAATCACACAGTTGCATATAGAAAAGGCATTCACAGGCATGAACGCTGCTCCATCGGTTTTGCTACCATGCCAGCCCAGCAGCCCTGAGTCCATCTCCTCCAAGGGAGAGGTGGGACACACACAACCTGTCTGGCAAGGTCTTCAGCCTCAAGGGCTCTGGTTGTGCTCTCCTCCTCCCCGTTACTCGAAAGATGTGGCACCTGAACAAAAAAAGGAAAGATGCCATGGAGTTTGCAGGAATCAAGTCAAGAGTCATTTCTGCTCCTAAAGAAAAACACCAGGAAAGGGCAGCAGGGCCGTGTATTTAAAAACTGAGAGACCCCCCGATACACAAACCCCACTACACAACATCCCTCAGTTTTATCTAAACCCTTCAAACAGCACAAACTTCTAGTTATAAAGAAACAAATCCCTTTGAAATTCTTGCAGGGAAATAAGGTAAAACAACCTTCCCAAAAACTTTGGGATGAAAAACAGCATTTTAGGCAAACATCCCAATCATTTACCAATTCTCCTTGACTTTCCCAGAAAAGACTCGAGCTTATCATTAGAGTTCAAATGAGATGAAAGAAATCCGTCCTCTTGATAAAAAGTCTCAAATCCGCGATTCAAGTTTTATGAAATAAGGCTGAAGCAAAAAGCTACTCAACCCAAAGCTTAAAGACTTATCCCAGCTATGTGGGGCAGGGGACACCTCTGCTCACCGTCCAGCGCAGGGTCAGGATCCAGCGCTGAGCACGGTCCACAGATCTGTTTGTCAGCAGGGCTGGTGTTGCCTTTCGTTTCCTGTGAAACTCGTGGGACAGCCAGGCTGCTAAGCTTACTTTGTAAAAGCATGTTGCGTGCATGGAGCACTAAGCTCCTACAAGTATACTGGATGCTAAAAAAACAAATGGAAACGTGTTGCATTCTTGAAGAACATCAAGACTAGCTTTGGGAACTGCAAGCTGGACACCAAGAGTTTTCTGCAGATTCTGTTACCAGCAATGGAAATGATGGATTTACGAGTTTGCTGATTTAGAAGGAAACACTCTTGGAAGTGGAAGCGATCAGAGCAGGTATCTCCAGATAAGGATGGAGACCACCTGGCAGAAAAAAAACCCAACACATCCAGCAGGTCTACGCAACACAACAGTTCATGGTGCAAAGTAGCACCAGCAGGACAAGCAGAAATGAATCCCATGCAACTATGTCACCATGATGCTGGGGCCAAATTAAATCAACCCTGCCTTGCCGCTGGACTAACGTGGTTATACTGCTCATTTTGACTGACACGAGGATCTCTGCACTCTGCCATGTGGCAGCCTCTTGGACTTCTCCAGCATGGAGTGACACTGGGCTGTGTCTCTCTTGCCTTAGCGCCAAGACAGCCCCCAAACCCACACAGCTTATTTCTGAAAACACCTTTTAGTTGCTTAAACCTGTCTCTCCTTTTGACAGCACACCAGGGCTCCAGAGCAGAGAGCAGCAGAGGTTTATCCTCACTTGACTTCTACTCATGCTTCTGTCTTCGAATGCAACGTTCTTCAAATACAGTTGAGGCGCTACAAAAAACCCATGACAAAGACCCACGACAGCTGGATCCTCGACTGGCCTCATGTAAAAGTAACATCTAGGAGGGCTTTATCCCATTGCTCTGGGGAGCAGGGACGGTAGCTTCCTCCTCACCCAAAGCCGGCATGGAAACATGTTCCAGTTCCAGTCTTTGGAACCGGTATGAGAAAGAACAGATGACTGGAACAAGAGGTTGACAACCACAAAGCCATGGCAATGGTAATGACCATCCGGTCTTCATCTGTCAACACAGTGTAGGCATAAAGCTACCTTGCAGCGACTCCCTCAAGAAGAGAGGCTTTACAAAGAGCAAAAGGTGGGGAAAAACCCCGCTATAAGGCTCTGTCCAGTGGAAGGGGGATCCTGGGCTTGGGCTAGGTAGGGACTATCTTAGAGAAGAAGGCTGGGTCACCTAGGAGAAAACATTCGGAGTAGTAATACCCTGTCACTGGAACAGCCTCAGCACACAGAAATCAGCTCGTGAAAGAAGAAAAGATTTGCAGCCAACGCAACAGTGGGAAAGTCTTCGTAACTTCTCCCAGGGGTATTACAGCTCTACCACCACCAGGCCCACTTCGAGAAGGATTGAAGCACTGAGCTTGAATAAAAGCTGTCCTTGTTTATCTTATGTGGAGGAAAAGCCAAGGGAACAGCTTGTATTTTTGATTTTGCAAAATAACTCGTCTGGGGCAAGACCTACTCAAAGCACATGGAGCACCTTATCAAAACAAAACAAGTGGGAAGAAGGTCCCTTCCTATCGGTCGACCAACCATAATCTTCCGAACGTGGGCAGAAATTCCCATCATCTGAAAACACACTCAGAAGGGGCAGAAGCAGTCGGCAAAGGAGAGGTCACACAGTCCTTTGTGAGAAATATTTTCCCATGGCATCCCTAAACATAAAAAGAAAAGACTAAGAAAAAATTATTATTATTTTGTTTTCCTTTTCAGGCACCCAAGTGAAAGAATGTGCTGCTGGGCCTCACCTCCAAGGACACAGGCAGTAGAAACTTGCTTTAATCAGGAATATTTTAGCTGCAGGTTGTTATTAAGAGTTTGCAGGAACAATTGGGAAAACCGAAATTAGGTATTTTAATCTGGTTTTCCAACTACGGTTTTTAGCTTCTCATTTGTCGGCAATCACTAAAACATGTCAGTTTGCGATTTACAATTTGGCCTCTCCTCGAAGTTTGGTAAAACTTTCTGTTAGCCAACAGCACAGGTTACACCTATATGCATTTAACAAAGAACTCGATCAGCGTTTTCACTTTTTATTTAGAAAATAATGGCAGACATATTATATTTAATAATTTGCAAAAACTTATTAAATGATTGGCATAAAGCTAAATATGGATGGGGATTGGAATTTAATTAAAATGTTTTCGTTACATGCAATCTTCAGTGCACTGGATTCACAAAGAAGAAAAATAAGATAATTGAAACTTTTTGTATTTGAAGCTGATGTATTAAACACTGGAAACACCTCTCTGTATCTAGTGAAATAAGCTGATTATTTCTGCCTTCTGTTCCCTCCAGAACTTTACAGGTAGCAGATCTCAGCCTCTCATCTTTTTTTGTTTTTAGTCAGTAGAATAAGAAAAAACTCTCCTGCTTTTTAAAATCTCCTCTAAGAAACTAGTTAATGGATTTTTTTTAAATTTCAGTCTCTCCCTGCGCCTGCAGATGATGACCCCGATGCCAGCAGTTCCCTGTACACCTGCACAGGCTCCAGGTACGTCACCAGCAAGTTCTGCCTCTGCAATGCTGTGACTTCGCTTTGCAGTAGCAAAGATATATCCCTTCAATGCAGTTTTATTTCACGGTATGACAGACTAGTACATTAAAGATTTAACATTTTGAATTTAACTTAAGAGGTTTCACTTGTTTGATTTATAAAAAAAGCAAATCTTTTTGATGTAGGCTAAAAAGAACGGAACTTAGAAGACTCAACAACCAAGCTTTCCACAGATAAATTTTAAGTGTGCATGTGCATTGGTGCTGAAATAGAAAAACGATTTAAAAATAAAACACAAATAAAAATCCAAACATGAGTTTAGGACCTATTATCCCAAAAAACCCCAATCCCTCTGGGTTTGCCTGCCTCTTAGTCACAAACACTCAATGGACAAAAGGCGGTGTCTCTAGCTCTCGGCGCTGAGGAGCCAGCGCAGGTACTACAGGGAATAGCAAACCAGATTTTATTCTTCCTCAAGGACCTGGAGCTGAATAGCCACTTAAGCCCTGCCCGCAGCCTCCGCTCCCGGTGCCGGTCGAGTCTTCGTGGCTACAAGGAGAGAATAGAAACCAAGCAAATGGGCAGGATCACCATTAAAAAAAAAATACCAAAACCCAAAGTGGGCGCTTTGGTTATAACGGACTGCTGTCCTTTGCCTCAAATGGGACTTTAGCATCACGCGACTTCAGCGTTCCCGCGGAACCCGCAGTGTCTCGGGGTGCGGGCGAGCAGGCAGCATCCTCACCACCCTCCACGTGCATTCAGTGCCACTTCTGCTCGGTACACCGTCACATCCAGCTAGGGACTGCCACCACCTATCTACCCTTTTTTAAATTCTTTTATTCAAACAGCACAAGTTGAGGAGGGGATGCCACAGCCTGGATCAGGAGTATTGACGTAGTGAGGATTTTGGCTAAGGGGAGCTGGTCCGTGCACCCTCTCGCATGCGTCCTCCTGGACTGGATGTGTCCAGTAAGGATACTACCATGGACATGTCCACTAAGGACACCAACTCTGTAGGATAATATTGAGTCCCTGCCTGTCCCCTTGGTACATACAGGCCCGTGCACGTCACCAGCACGTGCAAGAGGTGTCTTGCATGCCACCCGTTGGGTGCCAGCGCCGTGCCACCTCAGCTCCTCTCACTGGGAGGACCAAGCTGCGGCGAGATGCCCCAGGATGGTGGCAGGGACCTCGGTGGGTCTGGACACCGGGGATGGGAAGAGTCCCTGCGAGGGTTCGGCAGGGGAGCAAAGAACGGGACTTCCCGACCTCAAACCTCACACGCTCCCAGGCACCCGGCACCACGCCAGAGCGGAGCCTGCCTGCAGCAGCCCCTTCCCAAAAAAGTTTGGTAATTAAATTCAACGCCTCCACGCCAAACTATCCCAGCGCGGTTCAAGGAGCAGCACAACTCACGACAGATCGATAAAATGCATATACAGCTGCACTACTTAATAAATACCACCGCGAACTCACACCTTTCTAATAGTGAGTGGTAAAAACCGTGCTTCCATTAAAAATGAGAACTTCTCTCCCGGTGTCTTTGCAAGCAGAAAGGGTGTATTAGTTAGACCCATTATTTGATTCACAATCCTTAGAAAATAGGTACGCCTTTATCCCAGGCGCCTGTAATAACCGGTGCCTACTTCCAGCAGCCAAAAACCCCAACCCTCGGTAGGAACTGACTTTAGCTATTTAAATGTTTTATAAGTTTTTTTTTTTTTTTTTTTGTAATTGCAGAAACTTTTCCTAATCTGACATTTGTTAAAACCCCTTATTAGAAATTATGCAGCCGCAGAAAAAAAAAAAAGGGGGGGAAAAGAAAAAAAAAAAGGAAAAAAATAGACTAAAATATAAAATAAAATAAAAATGAGCTGGCTTCACAATTACCGAGTCAGCCCATGCAGCCCTTCGCTATTGTACGGAGTGGCATAAACCCCCCGGCGGCCTATCAGCTCCCTGGCAGGCAGGGGGCTGCGCTATTCAAAGCGAGAGATACAAGCTGCAGGGCAAAAACCTGGCAGCTCCCATCTGACCCCCCAATCCCCGGCTGGTGACAGCTCCAAGCTCCATGGCAAATTAGCCCTTCTCACATTACAATTGCAGGAGACAGATTCCATTAGCGGTATCTGAAATTGAGTGGAGAGCTGCTCCGTTATCAGACTTGACTCATAAGCGCCGCTATTAATCGGAGCTATGATAGCATTTATATATTTCAAGCTATCTGCCGCCGCTGTGATATTCCGCTACAAAGGGTTGATGGGACTTAGGGAAGGGAACAATGGAGCTTTCTGGGAAAAGCAGAGTAAATCAAGAAAGTCTGTGACTTCCGCACATTCTGAAGGGATTGCGGTTTACATAAATTTTCTCCCAATTGGAGATTGAGCTCTTCCTCATCTTACACATGGGATTTAGTTGTCACTCAATGGTAACAGCTGTGAAAAGGTGAAGCGGCCCACCGCTCAGAATATTGCCTCCGCTTTTAAAGCAATTAACCCATGAACAGGAGGATACCTGGTGATATCAAAGGGATTAAGCCAGGCAGTGCATTATTAACATTTCCTTGAACTAATTCTAACTCTGACTAGCTGTCAGAAAAGGCTCTTCAGTCTTAAAAAAAAAAAAAAAAAAAAAAAAAAAAGAGTTTTTGCCCTGCTTTTTCCCCCCCTTCAAAACGAAGCAGAGTTATTGCAGCCTAATGTGCCTACTTTAGAGCAAAATGCAAATGAACAGATTTGGCAATGTCTTCAAACAGACTGAACTCAGTGCCGGCTTATTATGGGGACAAGGGAAAAAAAAAAATGAAAAAAAAAAAAATATATATATGATCAATTAGCCAGAGGTCACGGTAGATATTCTTCTAAAAGCAAATTAATACTTGAGTACCTTCCTTTCTTCTCTCCCTCCTAAAACTTCGTAACTACTTGTTACTAAGCACAGCTGCTTTTGAAACGGCCACGATCTTCACGCTGTGCTACAACGGCGATAATCTACAATAATCTGTAATCTGGAAAAATCCAAATACGCCCTGTAAGGAGATTCCTCCTTCCCCAAAGCCCAATATTTTAATTTCCCACGATGGTCGAGGCAGCAGTGGCACGCCAGGCGGGAGCGCTCCTCTCTCATCTCTCCACCTTCCCCAAACCGTGCCCCAAAATAAGGAGTCAAACCATTTGGGGACGACTCCCGCTCCAGCAAACCCACGCACCCCAGGGACACGGAGTATCTCCCCACCTGTCGCAGGCAGCAGACAACTTGTCCCAGCACCGGTTACTTTTAAGGGAGCATCAGCCATGAGGTCCCTCTGGGGATGGCCATGAAGGTGATGCATTCTCCTGGTGCTCCAACACGCCTGGTCCTTCAGGGACCTTCCCATGAGAGCTCCAGGACACACATCACTGGAGCAAGAAACCTCAGAGCCATCAGGATGGTCAAGTGCCATTTCCAAAACACCTTGATGATTTCAAAATGATCAAATCATATTGAAGATTTCATTATACAACATGCCTACCGCTCCTTTTTGTTGGCGGTGGCAGAAGAGTTGGCTCCAGTCTTCATATACATCCACAGTGTGTTGCTTGGAAGGTTTGGGGTTTATATATATATATATAAAAAAGTCCAAAACTTAACATGATAACGCAGAACGGCAAGCTGAAGAGATGTAAACTGCTTCATTTAATGCAACGTTTTCCCCCTTTTCAAAAACCCGTGTCCAACTCAGCCAGAATAAAGCAAAACTTACTAGAAGTACTTGGGCAATGACACCTTCTACTCTGCTTCTGCCCGTGCAATAAATGAGCTTTGTATATTTAGATACAGCAAAACAGCCAAGCTATCAAAGGTATACACTGAAAAAAAAATGCACTTAAAGCAGGGGAAAGCTTTCCTATTTCTCTTTGCAACAGAGAATGCAAAGAATGCATCATCTGTGCAGAAAAAGACACTTTGGCAATCATATTATAAGAAGATAATTGGTTTACTTTGTAAACTTGCTATGCTTTGCCTCCCACAGTAAAACAAATAAATAGTTGTTTAAGGAAACAATCCTATAGCTGCACTTGCTGCGTCCTAAAAACATAAAGCAGCTCCCCCCTCTTTCAAAGCAAAGATGAATTATTTGCCTCAGTTACAGTCAGTCCGATAAAACTCTTTGTAAATGCCATTTTACGATAATTACAAACAATTTATTAAGACTGTGTAGACGGGGAAAAAAACCTATTTGAGAACTAATTCAAAGGAGTAAACCGCTCGTTCGGCGATAGTCTGGATTACTGACAAAAGGGCTTTTTGCATCAACGCAGTTCGACATAACTTGAAGAAACACAATCCGGGCTTAAAAAAATAATATAATGAAATTAATAATGTAATATAATACGATAAAAAGAATAAACAAACAAGATGCTGGAGTTGCTTCCTATTGACCCCAGCGGTGCCTGCACGGAGCATCCCGCCAGCCATCACCTGGCAGAGGAGAAATCTGTTTAAGGAATAAATTCCATCCTAATCCCGCACTTGCCGTAACATCCCGGACACCACCCAGCCGCGGAGGGAACCGCGATTCTTTCCTTAAGCAGTAAAAGAAATTGTCCCAACCTCCCGAGGAATAAACTCGGGAAAAGCCTCTTAAACAAAAAGAGTCAATGGGAAAAAAAGGGAGATATTTACTGTACGGGGATGCTGGGAGGCACGGAAAAACCCCGCGAGGGTAAACAGCAACCCTGCCGACTGGTGGGGAGAAAAGAAAGGTTTTAGAGGTTAAGTTCAGGTCAGACAACAAATGAAATTGTAACAACCCAACTGACATTGTATAATGTCTTCTTCCACTCGATCAATAGGGCAGCGTCAGCCCCATTACCATAGAGATGGCTTCCTCCCCGCTGAAGGGTGGCTATTGTTTGAGGAGGGAGATTTGCCACTTGAACCGTGTTGCTCCCGAAGGATGTGTACTTCATCAATTATTTGTATTCCTAACATCTACATATTTTCATATTAACATCCACATTTCATGCGGCAAAAGGAGCAGGTGCTTATTTTTCCGCTGGTACCTCGCGGGGGTCACCCCATCAGCTAAATTTTAATTAAAACACAAAAATGCGGGGGGATTTGACAGACCGGTTTAGATCCTTTGTGAGTACGGACAAGCCCGGTTAAAACCAAAACACGTCGCCTTCAGAGAGTTACAGCTTTCACGCAGACGGTGCCAGTAAACACTTTCTGAAAGATTTTTTTTTTTTAAAAGTAGATGGCAATAGAAAGAAAAAACTTTCTTTGCTAAATGAATGTCGTAAAAAATAAATCAATTTTAGGGTGCTTGAAGGGAAAAATATAACATTGTAATTTGGAAGTAAAACTGACCCACAATACCTTACAATTCATTTCCAAAAAATCAATCGCTGCTCGGCTGAATAATTGATTCTGTCAGTGCCTTGTACCTATGAAATAATTTTCTATAAGTCCTAATAGTTTCTATCACCTCTCAGTTCCAGGTTTTCTGTTCTTTCGTGCAAGTTTTAAATTTGACAGAAGCAACACCTTCCAAATCCAATTAAACAACAACAAAAAAAATTAAGCCTCTAGAAGTGTAAAAATAATTCCCAAATTTAGCCTGTCATTTCTCTCCTGTACTCTTATTGCTCTAAAGCCACGATCGCATCACTTCATACGCACAAAACGGGCACGTAAGGAACTGGCACATTGGAGTTAAAACCAAAAAGCGGGGCAGACCTTCACGGTAACTGTAATAACGGGAATAACCATAATTAAACAAAAATCAGAACCCAATATGCAAAACCTTTAGCAACTCCTTGCAGGAGTTTTTAATATAATCAAAGCAAGTTGTGCTCTGACGCTGCGCCTGGCACTGTACATGGGAGGGCAGCGCCACTTCCAGCTCCCCAAATACGCTATAAAATACAGGATATTAAATTAAATAACGCCGACTTAATCACATGTATTACCCAACTGTAAAAGCAATCACTTTAAATGCCTACAGAAATATTGAGGAATTACTTAAGCAATTGCAGGAGGTGTGCTTTGGAGCTGCTGCACCGCTACGTGAAAGACGATGTGCAAAAAGCAACTCCTCTTCAGCAGAGGAAGATGCACCCGGACAGACGGAGCCCCTGGACCGAAGTTTAAGTGAGCTCAGGGCTCTCGGGCTGTGCAGGATCTGGCCCCCCCATTTATTCCTGCTTTTATTTCTAGGTTGCTCTCGCTCTCTGGGAAGGTTTCCCCGAGGGGCGACGCGGCTTTGGAAACGGGGGGGAGAAAAGGGCTTTTGTCAAAATAATCTTGGTAAGGAAGCGCCCCGATATAATTTCAGATTTCACTATTTGCAGCCCAGAAACGTGCCCTATTTTCCCTGCAAAAGAACATCAGAAATTGTTTGTACGGTTTGCGATAATCCTCTCAAATATGGGTCAGGCTGAGGTTAAGAGCAGCCAGAACTTGCACATCAAAGACGAGTGGGGTTAACAAAATCCCCAACCACGTGCGCATCCCCGATTGTTCCCTTTTCTCCCGAGGTTAGAGGTCCGGAGAAAAGGGATGGGCTCCGGCCGGCCCCCCCGCAGACGGCAGCACCTATGCCGGGGGAAGGCGGCCAGCGCCGATGCTCGCCCCGGTCCTCGGGTACCGCCGGCAGGCAACTGCCCATCCGCCTCCGCCGGGAGCTGCAATTAAACCAAGTTCACGGTTTCCCGATAGGTGAAGCTCATCCTGTTAATTTAAACAGACCATCTGCATCTTTCGAGAACGACAAACTTCATTAGTTCTGGTTAGTTAAACCGAGCGGTGATTTGTGATAATGAGCCTGAACAACCTGTCACGTCTGTGTAAGGGAAAGGGCACACTTTTTATTATTACTATTATTATTATTAACAGAAAGGAAAAGAAAAAAAAAAAAAAAGAGGGACCTTTTGTGCAGGAAAGAAGGTCAAATTCAGATTAAACCGCTGTTAGGTTAATCAGAGGAACTAATTACAGCTGGAAAGGGGCGGGGGGGGGGAACGCTAGTCCGAAGGCCAGAGGGGAACAAGAGGGAGCCTTCGGAAACGTCCCGAGCCGACGGGGAAGCGCCCTGCCAGCACCACGCCAACGAGAAAACACCCCCCTGACTTTACCTGAAAACCGTGTAAAAAAGCAAAGAGGCGGCAGCTGCTCCCAACCAGCCGCAGAGGAGATGGACTCGGTAGGCGGGGGAGCCGAGGGGCAGCAGCCCCGTCGCCAGTTTGGCCAGCAGCGTGAACAGGGGGTAGCCGGGAGGGTGGGCGACCTACGGACAGATGGATACGGGGTTGAAAAAGGGTGAAATTCTATGAAATCAAAAGGAGAGCAGGACGCCGGGGTCCAGCGGCAGGAGCCGGGGGGTACCTCCGAGCGGCGCCTCTCCCCGACCCATCCTTTCGTACCAATTTTAACTCCGCAAATATTTTTCCTTAGTGGATTTGGCTCCACGCCTCGCCCATAATAATGAGGCGGCGAGAAAAGGAGGTGCCACGTTTCATTAGCGCGCCTTAAAGGGCTCCTTGTTTGGGTTCACAGTATATTAGGGTCATTCAAAAGACTGGTTTTTTTGTTGTGTTTTTTTTTTTTTTAAAAAAAAAAAAGCAGCTTCTCAACTATTTTATTGGTTAGCAAGTTGAAAGACCACACTGCTATCGGATTACCACCGCGCTGACAGTCCTAAGGTCTTGCCTAAAGGGATCATGCACCATAATAAAGTTTATTAAATAATAAAACTTATTAAAATTGTTAACCCGATTTATTTTATTCTCCCCAGCTTATACAAAATTTGGGTTGATAATAAGCCAGCTACTGTATATACAGTAAAGCCTTTGCTTTATAATTTAGTTTAATTGGATTTAAAACTTGAAGTAAATTGTCGCGTGCTGTACTTATAAGTTAGTAAAAACTGTGGTTTGAAAATAAATTAATCTACTTTACTCCATGCTTAATTAAACTTCCTTAATTCCTAAAACTGTTAATGAGAGCATTGATTAAACAATAAAACTAATACTTACTCCAAGCTCATATGCGGCTGTGATCAGCTCCCCTGTGAAAAAATAATGTAAAACCAATAATTACTATTAGGAAATGACACTCCTCCAAAGTTTTCAAAATCCAAATGCTTGCATTGGGGTTTTGCATTAATTTGACTGGATAAAACTGTAAATCTGTAGAGATTTAACAGCATGAAATTTTCTAAGAATATTTTCTCCCTCTGATGTCATTGCACAAAATATCTTTTGTATGTTTTCGTGAGACTTTTATGAACAGATAAGTGAAAGTATAGGTAGGCTCGGGTAAAGAACGGCCTGAGATATTCCAAACGCAGACATTTGTGCCTGTGTATTTTTAATTTAAAACCAACTGACTCAATAACTTTCAAGCACTACAGTTTGCAACGCTTAAGCTCCATTGTCTCTTAAACAACCCGGTTGTTTCTCATTAAAAAACCCCACAGCTTTATAGTTTTAAAGAGGGAAAATATAATCATTGATCGTGCAAATCTGCATCCACGTCTTTGGGAATGCTGCTTTCTCTTGATGCTAAAGCAATTCTTGCAGCATCTGCTTTGCAAGTAACTCTCCTACCTGTCAGCGGACGCTGCATCCAGCAGCCGCTCCCGTTAGAAACACCATTTAGATTTTGCATTTCATTTGTATTTTAAGCCAGGACAAGTAACTGCCACAGAAAGATCCACGTTAGCGTAACAGTTAATAATACTTGGCATTTTTAGAGCACTTGACACTGAAGCATTTTGCAACGCTCCTGAACGGCGTATATTAAATACATTCAATAGGCACAACACGTTCAGGGATGAAGGGCACAACCAAGGAGCGACAAAATTAAAAATTACGGCTGGTTTTCCTTCTTTCTCTCAAATTTCATGATCCAATTTTGCAGAGCCTGGTCTTACTGGTCTTGCTAATTTTGCAAGTGCCAAGGTCACGGTAGCTTTGTCCCATCGTTAGATGGTAAAGGTGCAAAATGAAGGGCACGGTTGGCTTTAAACACTAAATTAACAGTATTTTAAATTTCTGCACATTATTACTTCCTTACCATCCAACGCAAAGGATGAGGATTGTACAAACAGCACCTTTAGATCTTGACATTACAGTAAACAATATATTTTAAAAGGAAAATGCAAGTCAACCCCCTATCGATGTTTGTCACTGCTGTAAAATCACAGCTATCGCCCCACGCCAGCACAAAAGCTCGCAGATGGGAGATTTTACCGCGCTTGCAAGCACCGACTATTTTTATTGCTACTCTATTTTAGGGAAGTTTCAACCTATTGCAAGACATCCCGAAAAAACTGGATGCAACAGGAAAACCATCTATCCCAAGCTGAGCCCTTTAGTGTTCAGCAGCTCCGATGATTCCAGGGCACGGCGAGGCTGGGAAGCAATCGATCCCCCTGCACGCAGCAAAAGATGATGCTAATAAAGGAAACCCTAAATTTGGCATCGTGGGGGTTCCCCAGTGGGCCGGCACGTGCTGCTCTGCACAGCGGCTAACGGCGGATGCCCACCGCATCGCCGGGATGCTGCTCCCGAGCCAGGCATGGCTTCACCTTCATGAAAGTCCTTCTGGGATACAGCAATGTGTGCATCTAAAATGGCTAAAGATTAAGTTCATGCACGTTGCTATGATATTGGTTCATATCACGGGCAAGAATAACCCCAAAGCAATACAGACACAAACCATGCAGAAAGCTGCAAAAACAAACAAACAAAAAAAATACTGGTGGATGCCATTGCCAAGCTTTGAAAGCCAACAGCACAACTTTCCTCATAAGAAGTAAGGGGAAAAAAAAAAGCAAGAAAACCTGCAAAAATAAGCTCCCAGGCTGCAGGCCTGTTGAATTCCACTGGGAAAACCAAAAGGAGCGCGTAACACCCACCACTTCAGATAAGGTTAATTCTCCATCTCCCACCCACGTACCCGGGCATCACTTACAGCCTCTATGGGTGACACAAGGGAAGATACGGGCTACAGAAGCACAGAGCGCTATTATTAAATGACAAAACACACAGAGGAAGACTACAGCATCCACAAACTTGATTTAAATAATTTCTCATGGGAGAAGATGACCTGTGGCATCTTCAGATGCCAGCTGAAATTGAAGAGTTTATTCCTGCATAACCTTGGTGTAAATCCGTTTCTGACCGTCCGGCTTGGCTCCCCAATAAAGGTGTTCAGGCAACGGGCCCAACACGGCCGGAAAACTGATTTAATCCCAGCAAGGTTGGGAGTTGATGTCTGAAACATCAGAGGGAAGGTTTGGGCTGGTTTGTTTTTTTTTTTTCTTTTAACCTGAGTTTATTTGATCCCTTTTTAAGCTGTTTTAACATCTGCGAATGTTTCCGAATTAGCTGTAAAATTCATTCTCTCATTTCTTTATTATAACACTAAGTAACACCAGAAAGCTGCCAATGAAAATACCTATTGCCTTTTACATTTTCGGATTACTGCAAACTTCAGGAACAATTAAAAATATACGGATAGCTTAAAAAAAAAAAAAAAAAAAAAATAGGCTCCCTGCCTGAAAGCAGATACAGCAAATCCTTAAGCACCTCTTTACGCACACAAGTAGCTTCAGCGCTTTTGATGGCGTAAGTTTGAGCCCCGTGCTCTGGCACGGGCAAGTTAATCGCCTCGAGCGGGGCCGTGCAGAGACCTTCCAGGGGACTCCGGCCAGGCGGCAGCGCTGAAGCATCCCATGGGCTGCTCGGGCCACGAGAAACCAGGGGAATAACCCAAAAAAGTCTTAAGAGAACACGATGGGGTGGCTCCTGGCCAGGACAGGTACAAGAGGACAGCGGGGACGAGCCCATCTCCGTTCAGCTCCAGAAAACATATACAACTCAGGCAGCAGATTTAGAAGAAAATGCAAAAAAATAAATAACGGGAGACGGGGAGCGAGGGCACGGGGCCAGCCGGGGGACACCACGCCGAGAGATTTCCTCTAATATAATTCCCTCTAACCTGGGTTGCTGGAAGCCCGTTAAAGCATCCAGTCCCCCAGTCCGGCCATTCCCGGGACATCTCTCTGCCGCATCCCATTTGCAGCACGCACCCACTTAGTGTCCCTGATACCTCTGACAAAAGTTATTAGCTGAGGAGTGATGCACACTGCACGTATATACGTGCATTTCTATACACGCAGCTGCCGTGCTAGGAAGAAGGAAGATGCCTTTGGAAATTAGGGAAAGAGCAATCCCCCTCCTGCCTCCAAAATGGGATAAAATAACCACGATAACCCAGGGAAAGTGGGGTGAAACCGTGCCTGTGCTGCCTGGCCGCTCGCTGGATCTGCCGGGATAGCTCACATCAAGCAAGGAACAGATCCCAGCATCCATTCATCATCGAATCAGGAGAACCTGCATCCAACTTTGTAAAGGGTGCTAATGGTTATTTGCATCCCGGAGGCAAAACCCAAGCTCAAGTACAACTAAAAACCAGGTTCCCGAGGCTTCACGCAGCACGAACAGCTCAGAGCACAGGCACCCTGCGCATTCATAGGTGCGCGTTTCCCATCAGGGAGTAATTTAGAAGACAAAATGGTAATAACTGTAAATATATCGATCATCACGTATTGACTGATAGAACCAGAAGGAGCAAAGCCAGCCCTTTCACGAACGGGAGCAGAAACAAAAGCCACCGGGGTGCACACTGGCCAGCCCAGGCAGGGCACGCCTGCACGCCTCGTCCGGAGCGCGGGATGCAAGCTGTGTGGAGAAAGGATTTAAAAAGAAATTCTTTTAATACAGCTCTGACAACAGGGTCCCTCTGATCCAAACACGGGAACAGGGAAAATGGACAACACAAAGTCGCACCAGCGTCCATCTCCACGCCAAAATCCCCGCTCTGAGAGCCAGCTAACCGGGGCGAGCTTGGTGTAATGAAAACACAGCTCCGTCCTGTTATCTTTACATCGAACACCCCTCGCTTGGATCACTGCTCAACTTCACATTTGTGGGCGAAGAGCTACGCGGAATACACGCTGCCTTAAACCCGGCTACACAAAACCATCCTGCTTTTACCAAGTAGCACTGTCTTTCACATAGCTCTAAACAAAACCTAACAGCAAATTTTAAAGAGTTGTAGGTAAAACACGTATCTCTCTCTCTCCACACATACTGGAGCTGTAAAATATATGCATCCATTAAAAGCCCATCTATTTATAAGGAATTTTATGCACTGTTTGGATCCGAAACCAGTGATGGCCAAGAGGCACCGAGTTAAACAGACCCACTCAACGCTCTTCTGGGATACGACAGAAGGAAAGTATGCTGAGTATCTACTCCATCAAAAAAAAAAATCAAAGCACCACCTAGAAAATCCAAGCCCTCCTATCCCCAGATCACAGCTGCACACATGCTACAAAAGGAAGGCGTTTTCTTAAGCAAGACCAGATTAAACCAGCAAAACCCCAGAAGGACCAAACAGGAGAATTTTGTCCCATCTGGTGGGATCGGCAGCGTGAAATACAAAACATCGGATAGTTTGTCACTGTCGGCTTCCAGACAGGGAGATCCAGGGATTTCACTGCTGCATCGGCTGCAGCTGCACGGGTCAGAGAAAGCGTGAGCCCGAGCAGCGATACCACATCTGGCAGGAGGGCACATCTGCCTTCCGACGCCACCAGCTGTCCCCAAGGCTCCCGACTAAATCCTTCGCTGAAAGGCTCAAATAGAGGCAAACTGTTCGCTGCAAAGGCCGGGGGAGAGGATCGGGTCAACACGGGGTGGCTCCAGCCCCAAGGGGTGACCATGCTGCACTGACCCCAAGGGCATGAGCCCCCCGAGGTGTGACGAGGCTCTGTGGGGCGAGCACCCCATGGGGGGACGGCAGTGCCCCAGCTCTGGGGGGTGCACTCCAATATAGGGTATCTGCGATGCACCTGCCTGTGGGGCAAGTGCCCCTACAGGGAGCTTGCAATGCACCAACCCCAATGGGGTGAGCACCCCAGTGCCTATGGGGCGTGCAACCCTATGGGATGACAGCAATGCACCAGCCCCTATGGAGTGAGCAACCCTATGGGATGACAGCAATGCACCAGCCCCTATGGAGTGAGCAACCCTATGGGGTGACAGCAACCCTGTGCAGTGACAGCGATGCACCAGCCCCTACGGAGCAAGCAACCCTATGGGGTGACAGTGATACACCAGCCACTATAGGATGAGCAACCCTATATGGTGACTGCGAAGCACCAGCCGCTATAGAATGAGGAACCCTATATGGTGACTGCGATGCAACAGCCCCTAAGGGCTCAGCGTCCCCCCCCCCCCCCGAAAGTGTGACCGCGACGCACCGGCCCCTACGGGGCGAGGGTCCCCATGGTGCCCGCTCCCCGGTGGGGTGACCCCACGCCCCGGCCCCACGGGGTGCCCCGCCGCCCCTCCCCCGCTCGCGGGCGGGCTGGCGGCGCTGGGTACGTTACCCGCATCCCCGCCGGGCAGGGCGGGCGGCAGCGTGGCCGTGTAGAGAGCCGCCACGGCAGCGCCCAGCGCCCCGGCGGCACCGCCCGCCCCGCTCCCGGCCCCGGCCCCGGCCCCGGCCCCCGCGCCCATGTGCGCCGCCGCGCCCGCGCCTTCCGGGTTCGGCCGCGCGGGGCGGGCGGGCCGTGCCACTCCACGGCCCCGCGGGGGGAGCGGCCCCGCCCCGCCCGCCTCCCCGCTGCCCCCGGGCAGCCACCCGGGAGCAGCCCCATCAACGGCGCTCGGATAGGGAACATGTAGGGCCGCGGGCCCGGTGGGGCGACTCAACGCGGCCTCCCGCCCTCTTCTCCCCGCCCCCCCCCCGCCTAGAGGAGTTGGTACAGCCGGAGAAGGCGGGGGGTGAGGGCGGCCGTGCGGCAGGGCGGGACCACCGCGCGGGGGGGGCGGGGCGAAACCACCGCGGAGCAGCGGGGCGGGGGCGAGGGACCGGGCCGCGGCCTTCCCCGCCTGCCCGGGGTCGTCCCCTCAGCGGGACCTGTCCCCGCGGCCTCCCGATACCGGGGGGGGGTTCGTGGCCGAGCAGGACCCCGGGCGCGCTGGGGAGGGGGCACAGAGGGGTTTGCCGCGATGGGAGGTGACGGTGCCTTGGCCAGGGCCTGGCCTGGGCCTGGGCCGGGCTGGGCCCGAGGCCTCCTGAAACACCAATATTTAAATTTGTTTTAAATACCGCACTCCCAGCCTGGCTCAGCGGCTTCTGCCCACTTCGGCCACCGCAGGCCCAGGCGAGTGGCCCCTCTTCTGCTGCTGGAGCTGGTGCCTGCGGGGCGGGTGCTGGGTGGGGGCACGAGGCCCAGCCCGAGGGCGCAGGCCGCGGCCCATCTCGCCACGCTTTACCTGCCTCACAGCTCCACGTACAAGCATGGCAGTACGCAGATAATAAAGATTTATGCCCTGAACAGGGTTACACGAGATGCTGGTGAAGAAAAGGATTGAAGGTGTCGCTGTATAGAATATTAAAAGCGGCGATTCCCGCTGTGGGAGTAGTTAAGGAAGGCAAATAGCATCCTGAGACTTACCGATAGAAGACTAAAACACATCCATGGAAATCATTATGGGATTGTACAAAAGAGCGGCGAGGCCAACCTGGAGAACTGAGACAGATTAAAGAGAGGCTTTTGAATACAAATGAAAAAGGTATAGAAGAGGGTAACTAGGATAATAAACAGCCTTATGGATTAGATCTAAGTGGAGACATTAGAAAATTAGGTTTGCATTTATTAAAAAAAAGAGCAGGATTAAGGGTTGACACGACTGAAAAACTGCGCATCATGTTGTGGGGACTGGAGTGGCTGGTGCCGAAGGACCCTTTTGAAACAGCCGGCACAAAACCCCCAAAGGGGCATGAGCCGAAACCAAAAAGGGTATTAAGGGAATTTAGAGAAGGTCTTTTTACACACTCCAGCCAGTACGTACAGAGACAGCAAAAGAAGCTGAAGTTGCGACCCACCTAGGAGTTAATCGGGTTGCTTGAAGGAACTGGTGTTTGAGGGTATAAACACCAGCTGAAAAACGGCTGAGCTCATGTGGCTGCCTTCCATCCAGAAGGCAACCGCTTGGCTCTGTGGTGACCAAGTGAGCTTCAATATACTCAACTCATTGGCAGGTTTCTGCCGTTATTGGCTGAGGTTCATTGGGGAGAAGAAAAAGATACGTTGCAATCCTTCGCCAGCCATTGTCACTATGGTAATGAGAGGGGTCATTGTTCCCGCACCCGTTGGGGTTGCTAAAATGTAATTTTAGCAGCAAAGTGCACAATCTGTGTGTGAAAGCAGGCTGGTGGCGAGGCTCTTTATCCGAAGCGTGGCTTTTTTCTTTGCGGTATTTTTCTTTCTTTGTATTTAACTTGGAAAAGGCATCCAACAACAAATGTTAACCATGACTGATTACAATTATATTGATGGGGGAGGTAGCAATTTAAAGGCAAATATCGAAATGTGGAAGAATGGCTGGTAATAATATGGTAAGGACAAACTATTCTTTAATTGTCCTGCAAGTTGTTTTATACCTTTGTCATGCAGAAACTGGAACTTTTAGGGTGCCAGTGACAAAGTACTTTGCTGTAATATGGTAGGGCAGGCTCACAACAGCCTTTATCTTATTGAATAACTGCCACCCTTTCAAAGGCCAGGATTACAGACACACTTTATGTCGGCACAAACACTTTGGAGGGTGCATTTACATTTTTCTTCTGTAAGCAGAAATCTATTAATTCTTGAGATTTGATTCCCGCTTCTTCGCCAGGCATGACCCAGGGGTCTGACCAAGACAAGAAGGACATGCAGACCCTCTTTTTTTGGTTTGGTCAGGGCCAGGCAGATATTTTTTAACTGTTTTCATTCGTGCTCTGGAAGTTGAGAGTTGTCCAAACCCGAGTTAGATTCACCTCGCCGCAGAGCAACGCACGGCGACCCTCTGGGCTTTCTCAAAGCCTTGAGGATGGGCTCAACAACAATAAAAACAAAATACTGCTTAGAAAAAAACCACACTAGGGCAAGTGGAAAGCATTTGAAAGATGGCCTTGTGCTACACATATTGATTTATTAAAAATAAATCCCTGGAACTTGTAGCACGAGAGCATACTCTAGTGGCAACTGAGCAAAGAAAGTGTTCATGGTTTGTGCAGTGTCTTGATGGTGAGACGCCTCCCACCTCGCATGGGAGGCTTATTCTATCTCCTCCTGCTTCGTGCTCTGCGCTCAGCCCGACAGGAAATACCCAGGGCAGGCAGAGAGAATAAACAGGAACTTCTAAAGTAATTTAAAAACACAGCTTGAGAACATATCTCCCCAAAATGGCTGTGTATTTAGAGAGTTGTCTTTTCACCAGGCTCTATTGCAGATTTTCTCCTGAGAGACACAGTTTAGAGGAGGCAGGAGATAGGAAAAGGGAGAATAATACTTAAAGCAAATTCTGTTCACCCATGGCAGTGTCATTACAAACTTGAATGAGCACAGTTATTGCAAATAAATAAAAACAATAGACCAGAACCAGTTTTACATAAGAAAATACTGAAATACTGTTCAATTAGTCCTAAGCTTTAGTTAAACCTTTTCTTTTGCCCATCAGGTGATAAGGTTAATACAGAAAGCACTCAACTGCTGTACTTGTGTAACAGCAGTCAGCATCCATTTAATGAACTTACGTGTATACACATTTAGCAAAGCTTCAATATTGTCAGCGCTGGGCTGGCGCAGAATTTTAATGGCAAAGTAGCCAGCCCGGTCTTCATCGTAAACAATATCCCCATGTAAGGAAAGCGTGTCCTCATGGGGACCATTAACAATACAAAGAAGCACGGCTTCTATATTTAAACAAGAAGTTTGGCAGTATTTCCACTGACGATATATGCCTGCCTGCAAAACACAGAAAGGAAGATTACGCTACTTTTATTTGTTCTTGAGTGGCTTGAATAAGCTGCATTTTATGACTTCTTGGGGTTTTTTTGCAGGGGGAAGACCAGGCTCGTATCCCATGTTTACAGCAACATGACTGCAGTAGCTAGACACGGTGCAGAGGGATCTTCCAAGTGGAATAAAGTGGAGTAAAAGCACACTTGCTCCAGCGAGCATCCCTCTGGCCCTGATCATGGGGCTCTCACTGCCCCATCCTGCAAGTGCCTCCGGCTGCACCCAGCCAGGCTGTGAGCGTGGCCCAGGATGGGCCACCAAGGACAGGTTTGGATGTGGCTGGTCACCCAAAGCACGTGGGGACCTGGATACGCCACAGAGGTGGCTGCTTGTATTCACCCTGGCCATCTAAGGGACCGAGCTTCATGCGATTGCACTCTATGTCCGCTGTGACACCCCCAGTGCCTTGTGAACCCATCAAAATTCAAAAGAAAGGTAAAGGTCTCCCAGATGTTATCATAGTCACGGCCTTTTATTGCAAAGCTGGGCAGAGGGGAGATACCCAAATCAGCGTGCGCAGTGGGAGGGAGGAGGAACCCAGCTGTAACTGGGGCTGCTGGCCGGGCTATCCGCACAGCCTGGCCGCTAGCATCTTGCTGGCTGTCCTCTGACGTGGGGAAGGGGACCCTGGGGTGGTTGTGGTTGGAGGGCTGGGGGGATTTAGGGGCTCAGATCCATGGGAGAACAGACTTGGTTCCACCACTCACAGGACAGTTTGTTCATTATTCAAAAATCAGTTTCATTTTCTTCCCCAAATGAAAAAATAGACTGGACTAATTTCCCCGTGCAGATCTTGTTTCCCACGATTTTGCAACTTTGTAAGACAGGCTTTATTGTCTTGCAGAAGACGTCCAGTCCCTGCCTCCACCGGTCTTCGTGGCCTTCCAGCTGATTTTCTGACACTGAGCAGTCACAGATCCCATTTGTCTCAGCTGGTTTTCCCAGAACTCTGACAATCAGCTCTATGTTTTCACACCTGATTTCCTTAAACTAATATTATTTATTTATCCACATGCCTTTCTGGCAGACTCAGATCTGGTGTCTGATCTGCACAGTGACTCCACAAATGTGTTAGAGACCATCTTGTCACGAGTGCGGCTGATGCACCACATGAGGGCCCCGTTCCCTTCATCCCTGGACTGCTGAATTACTCTGTGATTAGTATTTGCAAGAAAGGAACACTTCTTACCACCGCAAAACACATTTAAATGCTTTTAATCCTTCTTTTAATTACAGGTGTAGGACATCAATCGCCATCTTGTGCCTTGGTGGCCATACTCACAGCCTGGCCCAAGAAATGCTCAAACGCAGCATGTAGCTGAAGACCTGCAACAGCAGACAGTGCTCAGGGGTCTCCAGTGGTTCAAACTCTCCTTTCTTCACCTACGTTTGAAGTTCCAGTGAAACTCATCAGATAACTCATTTAGGTACGAATTTTTCACGTTACATCCAGTCTTCTTTGTTTCATTCCTATTTATTTGTGATCAGATTGTATCAGCTGAGGGTCAAGCTCAGGGAATTTGAGCAAAGGATGAGTGTCAAGCAGGACAAGAAGTGCACCCTCCATATTCACTCTCCTTACCTGGGTTTACCAGTGCCTTCTTACCTGGACCTGCCATATCTTCATTGTGTTCTTGCATTGAACAAATCACCGATGCTGCTACCTGTGGTTAAGCTGCCATAAGTTGTCTTTTAATCTAGTTGGAAACTGATGGAGCTCCAGAGTCAGTTCAGAAATCTGTGTTCTCCCATAAGGTCTTTGTGTTAGTCTCACTATGGCAAGGTTGTAGTAGGAACCTTTTCTCCTCCAAGCAATTCTGCGGAGATGGGGTTACTGGCCAGGACTGTTACGTGTTGATATATGGCCAAAATCAACCTGTGAAGATGCTGAACAACGGCAGGTAGTGTAGAACTGCAGGAGAGAAGGTGATCTAAGATTCACTTCAGCCAAGGACTCCCTTCTTTTCATCAGTAGTCTGCTCCACAAAGAAGCGGTTCATGTCCCATCGCCAGGCATGTGCCTCCTAGGAGTAAGGCAGTGAGAAGCCTTATATATAGGCAGAGCTAGGGCTGTGCTTATAACCCATCTCCGGAGGCGTATAGCCCTGTATGCTCCTACAATTGCAAGTTAGAGCTGCTGCAACTTTGAACTCTGAGGTGACAATGCTGCTAAACCTTCAAGAGAGGGGACTTGCAAGGGTCTCCCATTTTCCCTATATACAAGCAGCCCTGCTGATGTGAGGTCGTTTAGAGGTGTGTCAGCATGCAGGACATGCCATTTCTGGGATAGTTTGTGTTACCTGGAGAGCTCTAATGTAATAAATCCAAATTTTGGAGGAGAGGGGCAGGATTTTGAGTTTGTTAGGCTGAGTGGACGGGTTGGCTTTTCCTAGGCCGACTAGGAGCAGATCTCTGGCTCAGCCCTCTTAGTCCTTGCTGCAGCGGGTGGCAGTCCTAGAGATGGTATTTTTATTACACAGGAGCAATAAGTTTTCTCTTACGTTCTCAGTAATGGCTGAACCATTTAAGCATAAGTTTCCCATAAAATTCAGGCTGGGTCAGTGAGATTCTCCATAGCTTCAAAAAACAAGCTTTGGCCAAACCTCACCCACTGTATGCTGGTGGCTGAAAGGAGTATGTCCGAGCTCAGCAGTTACATATCTGTGGGTGGCAGCACCATCCCCACAGCTCAGATGGACATCTGCCCTCTGTACATGCTCTTCCAAGCAAAGCTCCTGAACATGCTCCATCCACTTGTTTCAAGGTCTGTACAGGTCCTGCAGTTGTTCTTAGAGGTCAGGAAGCACAAAAGCAGAATCAAGATATTTTGGCTCCATCTCCATTTCCTGTAGAAGGCCAGGCTAGGAAACAGATTAAATGGATTACATTAAATCCAGATTAAATCCTGGCGTATACCCAGACCTGACTTGCCCATTCACATTGCAGTTGCTCAGTGCCCATGTGGCTAGAGCATTGCATGAGCAGTCCATGTTCAAGCTAGTTGCCTTGTGGAAGATGTTGTAGGAAGGACCCCAAATTCAATTTATATGCCGGACTGCAGCTGTGGGATATCACCATGAGGAGACCATGGCCCAACATCAGAAGACCAGATGAGAGAAGCACACTGTGCCCAAGCTTTCTACATCACAAGTAAGGGCACAACTGAGCACATTTTAAAAGACAACCTGAACCCAGGTCTCCTCTCCTGGCGTGCCCCAAAGCTTGCTTCAAGCTTGCATCTAAACATCAGCTGGTAACCTTACAGGATAGCCATAAGGTGATCTGGGGTATGGGCCAGGTTCAAATACAACCTGGATCTCCTTCACAGGTGCTGCCAGAGCTTTTCCTGCTGAGGCTGAAGCAGAGGGACGCACCGGTTTCTGTATGTCAAGGTCTCAAGAGTTAGAAAACCAGCACAAAACTTCAGTATGCCCCGCTAGGGCATGAGTGTTACAACAGCCTTTACCCAATGCCTGTGGCTGGATTTTGTTATTTTTTTTCCACAGGTCGTGCCTCACTTGATGCATAGGATGGATGGTGATTTGGAAATAAATCAGGGAACATTTTCATAATCAAAAAGAGCTGATGAAGATGCTGGAGGCTCTAAGGTGACTGAGATGAGGGGCTGCAGACTGGTCAAATGAAAGGGGGAACCAGTACAGAGTCCCAGTAAATTGTCACATGAATGAGGCTTCCCAGGGAGGGAAGTGGGACAGTCGGACTGGTCCCATTAAGATAGAAGACTTCCAATCTGGCACTGCCTAATCTCAGATTTGAGGTGGAGTGATCTTGCCCTGAGCATCTTTTTAACACCAAGTAGCTGTTGACAATCAATCACATGAAAACAACATTTAACATAAAGCAAGAGGTCAAGGTCTTTGCAGAATATAATGATGTTTCCTAAAACTGTTATTTCAAGGGTGGATAAAAAGAAACTATATGTACTTAGGGCACTTCTTGAGACCTTCAAAACCTTCATGTTACGTTAACTGAAGGGGAACAGCTTCTACAGCCTCCTCTTCCCCTCTCTTGCCCAGGAGGCAAGAGCCCAGGACTACAGTGTTACACGGTCAGTAGTCACTACAAAGTCTGCTTTTGTGTTAATGTGCCTGATGTTGCCACCGCTTATAATTTGGAAGCCTCAGACTTCTCCTCCTCTGCTTTCTGTGACCTGGTATTTTCAGGCTCCTCGCAAGTCAGAATGAGAAAAATGCATCTCATTTTTCAAAGGCCAGAACTGCTGGTGCAGAAAATAGCTAAGTTCTGGGGACTGAGCTCTGCTTCTGCCTTCATTGGGATAAATCCAGCATCCCTCACTGCCTTCAGCTGATTTACTCCCCATTTGGTGTAACCGAAAGCAGAATTCGCTTCTTGCTGGTTTTCGATGGCATTAAGGCCTTTAAAGAAAATCCTGCAAAAAGATTTAGGCGCAAACAAAATCTCCTGCTTTCCACGAATCTGTCTGAACTTACACTGCGAAAGGAAACACAGAGGAACAGAAGCCTCTTGCAGAGGACGGGGGACTCTCTAGCAGGGTCAGCTGTGCATATATTTACACATGATATTAGCAGGAAAAAAGACAAAATGGGTGCATCGTGACCCAAGGTGGTCCAAATGTTCTGCGCTATCATTACTGCTGGGGTCAAAGGCGCTGCCGGTTGGTGACTTGATAAGCATGACGAGCTAACAAGCGACAGCTTAATCAGCCCAGATAATTCTTCTGCAATATATGAGATAATTACACCCTTTTTTCTGATTTTTAGGAACCTTGTGGATTTTTTCACTCATAAATATGAGATAATGCTGTACAACTTGACCTTCCCAAACAAAGCTTTTGCAGAAAGCAGTGTAATATCCACCAGTTGTTCATGAATATAGCTATCGGCTTATCTAGGCTGGTTTTTTGTCCACTGGAGCTGACCGACTGGAAAGAACACTAGGAAAACTGCAAGAAAAACCTTTAAAATTCATTTAATTTTTGTACACATGGATAAAACCCATCAGGTTCTGAGTTCAGGAAGTCGCTCCTGTTATTTTCTAGGAGACACCAAGGGCAGGATGGAGGCATCCGCAGGGTCTCGTCTTTCATCTTCCCAGGAAGGACCCAGCTCCGCAGCACTCCTGGGGAAGGAAGCTCTCCCCTAAACATCGTAAGCCTTGCAGAACCCATCCCTTCACCTGGCACTTCCTTCCCCCACCCCGGCCAAAATCACACCTCTGAGAGGCTGCCAGTAAGGCCCCCCGAAACAGCCGTTCTGCCTAGAGTCTGGAGACAAAGAGATGCCATTCAGACAGCCCCTCCGTGTTAAAAAAGGCTGTAGCAGAGCAGGAGGAAGGCAGGACAGTCTGTGGACTCCAGGGTGGCCGCCTTGAACCGCTGCGTTAGTCCTGCACTCCAGACAAGATGTGTCAGAAGTCCAGATTGGAGGGTGGGGGATATCCTGTCTCCCACCTCCTTTGGCTCGCTTGAATTTCTCCCGTCTTGGGCCGGCTGGAATTAAAATAGAGTCAGGACCGCGCGCTGCCAAATTCCCTCGGTTGCAGTCAAATAGGAACGGCTGCCCATCTCCGCCCCTCGCTCATTTGTTTGTGCCTGTAATAACTGGATTTCCCAGCTGGTCTCCCAGCCCAGGACCTGCTTAACTCCAGTGAGCAAACACGAGTAGGGGAATTCGGTCCAAGCAGGCAGGTGCAGTGGCTGGATAGCTTGTGGATTTCCCTTCTGCCGCGAAACAACAGTTACTGCACATATGTTGCAAAGATAAGCGTTGTTTGCCATCGGTAGAGGAAAAGCCAGAGGCTCTCTGCAATTTGGGAGTCTTGCTGTCAAAGAGATGTGAGAGTGAAAGGTGTGTGTGAAAATAGGGGAGGATGCTCTCTCAGCAGCCGAGGAATAAAAGATGAAGCATTTTGGCTTCGGCTTCTTGCAAACAGGGAGCGCATCTGCCCCAGAGATGGTGGGTGCGGAGTTACATCTGTGTCCAGCACTGACAGGAGCATTTCTGGAGTGTTAGGCTCAGGTTAGGCTTCCCAAGGAGACTTGTTAAAACATAGGAGAGGTCTAAAAATTGCTGTAAGCACCAGTAGGGGTGCAAAAACCCCTTCACAGTTCCATTTAGCAATCTACAGCTTAGCAGAGAGGAGGGTAGGCGGTAACTTGACCGTGGTCTGTAAGTACCCCATGAGGAGAAGATTTCTGACACTGGAAGGCTGATTAATTGAGCGGACAAAGGCGAAGTGAGCCTGAAGTGCTAAAAGCTGCAATTAGATAAGCTACACCTAGAAGTAAGGTGAGTGGTTGTGAGTGAAGGGAATTAAACGCTGGAGAAATTTGCCTGGGATGGCAGACCCTAACTCCCTCCTCTGCGTGGTGATGGCCACACACACCTCTTTCTCCTCTTGATGTTCCCTGTTTCTTTTCTAGCTCCCTTTTGTCTTTTCCAGGGAATGCGGGGGACGTTAGGGCTTGAGATGACTTAAATGTCCCTCAAACCATGTGTGGAGACAGAGACAATAACAAACAGCCCAACAGAAGGTCCAGGCCAGCAGGGTTCAGTGCTTACCCGTCAGGATATCCCAATTCCCAGACCAGCTGGGAAGACTTGGCTTTCCACTAAAGCATTTGCTTTAGGGATGGAGACTCCAGATTTCTTCCCTGTCCCATGCAATGTTTCTGAGGGACTAAGACGGGCAGAGTGGTCCAGCCCCAGATAGAACAGATGATCTGTGTATACGACCAGTGCCACCAGTGGCACTGGCCTTATTCCACCCTGTAAAGCAGCATCCGTTCCTGAAGTCCATGGAGCTCCAAGAGGCCAAGGCTGGGAGGAGAATAAGACCTGTTTCTAACAGCCTCTAATCCCTGCACTCCATAATCAGTTTTAAAATGGCCATCAAATCTTCCCTCTGCCTCTAATTGAAAAAGTGATGTCAGCAGTAATCTGCTGCCCCAATTTATCTCCATTTATTTGGGCAGTTTGGGCTAATGCATTGTTTCATAAACATATGCTTTAACGCAGCCGTGCATGCACATGCACAAAGAGAAAGCTCTGAATGCGCTGCACTAGTTACAGAGACTAATGCCTTAAATATTACTTTTAATACTAATGTCAGATTATTAAAAACATAATCCATTCTCCTGATTGGACCTAATGTAAGCAGGAGGATAAGAGGGCTTCTATCCATGCATTAACACATTTCATGGAGTGTAAAGCCACTTTCTTCCTCTTAAAACATAAGGTCAGGAACTAATAGAATCTGTGCTTCAAGTGGGTTTTTTTAAAACATATTACATAGAAAGTTTAGTGAAAGTTAATCTGACAATAAGTGTCGGCTGGAGCTGCGTGGGTAAACAAGAAATAAATGTAATTCACAAGCAATTTTTTCCTGTTAAAAACCTATCTATCTGTGCACTTTAAAACATTTATGTTTAAATAGAACAGAGACCAGCACTAAGAAGCACTCAGCTCAAAGCAGCTTTATGTAAATGTGTCGTAAGGGACTAAAGTAAAGTAAGCTACCCAAATCTCCCAAAGATAAAGGGAGAAGGGCTCTGACCCCGTGTGAATTCTCCCCTCATCCTGACCACGTGCCATTCCTGGGATTCATTCCCTTTCCCCCTTCTCCTGCACCTCTCCGTGGCAGTGTTCTCCATCTCCCTCCGGGCTCCCTCACAAATCTGCTTCGTGCCCGGCCAGTGCTGGGGCTCAGGGATGGTTTGGCAGTGGCGGGGCAGCGTTCTTGGCACCCCGGTCCCGACCAGCAGGTCTGTCACCTCTCCATCACACTCAGCCTCTGCCAGCCTCCTCCTTGCCAACCGCAGGACCTCCTCAGCCACGCGTTCCCACTGTGGCGGACTGGGTTGTTTCCAAAACCAGCCCCCATCTCCCATTTCCTTTGCCCAACCTCTGGAGAGCAATTTGAAAAGGCCAAACCGGGTGCCGAAGCAAAGACAATATCCACAAAGGGCTGATTTTTGCACAGGACCCGCAAATTTGGCAAAACCATCATTTTTAAGCAGCCTCAGCTCTCCGACGTCGGCGGAGGCCAGGCAGCTGACCCTGCTGCAACTCATTTAATTGCTTATCTGGGGGTTTGGGGGGGCTGGCAGGCGATTCAGAAAGCAGGCTTTGGAGCGCAGAGCCGGGGTGACGGCCCTCCCCGGGGGAAGGCACGCAGCCAGCTGCCCCGCTCTGCCTCCTCCTTGCTCCAACAGTGCATCTTCTGGCCTGCTCCACCACCACCCTGTTTAAAACAGGAACCATTTGGTTCCCCTAAAATGGAAATAAGAGTCGCTGCGGGGGGTACCAGCTGCCAAGGGAGGGAGACGAGAGGGCAGCGGGCGAAGCAGGAGGTGGAAGCTCGCGCTGGCAGGCATCGGGACTTGGCCCCCGAGCTCCCAGCCACATGCCAGAGATTTAAGCTTCATAAACAGGCTCCAGCCACCAGAAAGAGATTGATGACATATGGATTTCATACATTCAGCAAATGAAAGAAAAGCTCTCTACGGCTGCATGGGATTAGCAGAATTTCTGTGCTGTTCCTTATAGCAAGAGTCCTGGAGGAGGGCTGCATCGCTGAGACGCCGGCGAGGGCGTGCATTCTAATATTTGCACCATCGCTACAAGTCACTTAGGGTCATACTTATCTCGATGGCATTGGAGAGGGCTGACACCCTCCAAGAGCCGGGCAGGAGGCACGGGGAGGGCATTGCATGGCTGGGACCACCCACAGGAAAGCAATAGGGATGGGGACCTGGAGGGAGTTCAGGTCCAAGTGGGTCCAGACCCTCCCTGTAATGGAGACAAGCAATTCCCCTCCTTGTCTGTCTTTCCAGTGGCACACATTGTGACTGGTCTTTCAGGCAGGTGCCCAAAGGTAGCTGGTATGTGGCACAGGTCCCTGGTACTGGCAGCACGGGGGCTATGTGGTGCTACGTTCATGGCCATGTGGCCACTTCTCAGTTGCCAAAATGAAGGTGGTGCCTTGTGAGGAAAGGCAAAGTGTTTGCTCGTGTGGCTGCAGGCTGTGCTGGGACTCAGGGGATTCGGGGCTCTCTCTTTTTAGGATCTCGCTGTCCCATCCCTACACAGGATCACGCAAAAGCATAGGGAGGTGGCTTTCCACAGGGATGGGGCCAAAAGCAGCAAAGGGGATGAAGGTCGACCCAGGCTGGCACAGCCTGCTTCATTCAGGGCTTAAATACGCTGCGTAGAGCCTAGAGAAGAAATAGCAGTGCAGAATATTGGAGGAAGGGACAGAGAGATAACAATAAGAGTCAAAATTTTGGCTTTTGTCCAGTTCCAAGGAAATGTGGAGCGAAGTGATTTGGCATTTCCCACCCTGTCATACAATTTAGGCAACACTTGCTGGTATGGAAATAAGTTGCTGATGCTGCTTTCTACCCAGCAACCTGCTACAAGTCCTTTGGCCAACTAATCTAGTACCACCAAAATCAAACAGCAGGACCTTTCACTCAAGAGGTTTGGTTTCCAGAAAAAAACCTTTTACCTTCAGATATCCTCAGGACGCGACTGTTAACCCTGTCAAACATCATGCACCAGTTCATGAGCAAAGTCACTAAAGAAGGAAGAACAAGAAGTAAAAGAAAAAAGCTAAGAAACTGAATAGTGAGCCCCAGCCATCGCGTGGCCATGTTATTTTGGTAAAACAATAAGACAACGCTTTGAAACAACTAAGAATCGGTTTGTGAGTCTGATGGTGGTACAGAGCAGGAGGGAGCTGCTATCTAAACCCCTGATGTGGCTTGTGTCCTTAGCAGAAGCTGAGCACGCCTCGGGGGATCAAAAATCCCTATAAATGGGAATTCCTTGGCCATCTATAAGGGTATGATTTTGTCATGGCAGCCACAGGAGCCATGAATTTGAATTAACTCCATGAAATCTTACAAATGGATGGAGAAATACCTCTAATTGGGCAGATTCTTTCTTTCATTTCCAAAAGATGGTGTCGTGCCATGAGCTGATGGCAGTTTAAATCAGAGGAGATATCACTCAGCAGGGAATTAGCTCTGGTAGCTGTGCCTGTGTCCAAGACAGGCAGCCAAGTGGGGATGTGGAATGAGTCGGGGAACGCAACCGAGGTCAGAACGAGATGTGGAAAATTTGAGCAAGAGCTCACCTTGGGCAGAGCAACATTTCAGCAATAGCAGATCAGTGACGGTGCTGGTTCTTAGCACCAATTAAAGAGAAAACAGAAATCGGAGCTCACCAAGGGGCAGTGGCTGGTCTGGCATTGCCAACTGGGCAATGTCACCGGTCACACCGGTGTGTGCTTTTCTGTATATGAAAATTTACCACGTTTGGCCAAATTCCAAGACTTCATGGGTGCAATTTCCAATTAAATACTTGACACCCTCTTGAACCTTGGTGCCAGTGAAACGATGGCATTCCTGCTGTGGCCGCTGCCCTCTGAGACGTCGGTCGGTAACCATCAGCAGTGCTCTGGTGAGACGGTGATGGGTATGAACTCACAGATGGCAGGTCCAGCTGAGGGTCACACCTCCACCAGCTTCTCTGCAGAGTAAATTAGCACCTCCTCACGCTGTTAGTGAAAGATGTAGCTGTCTGTGCGTGCGTATGTGGCTCAGGCAGGTGTTCGTGACAGATATCTTACCATTTAAAAGCACTTTTAAGCCAAGTGCCTTATTTGGTATCGTTCCAGGGACTTTCCCCCCTCCTCTTACCTCCTCCGTGACATAAGCTAAAATTTACTGCTCTGAACCTGTAGCGGCATCATCTGCTGGAAACTCCCTTCTTCTTTACATTTAAGTGTCTCTTGAGCAGCGTCACCAGCGTGGCAAGCAACTGTGGGTTTCTTTTTCACCTTGCCTCTCTTTTGGAATACCCGGCACCAGAGACAATGTCACAACCTCTGTCCCCCTGATCCTTCAGCAAGATCTCCCTTATTCCCACACAGCCCAAATGGAGTGAATATTTCCCTTAGGAGAGCAGAATAAGGGCAGACAACAGCTTTATGTCTCGTATTTATTTCAGCAAGAGCTTCACAGCAAAGGCATGAAGCAGGGGCATGGTGGGACTTGTCATCCTCAATAGAGCATCCCATCCCTAGGCGGGCAGAGTGGGGCTAGGCTGGTGGTGAGATGCCCCCAGGGAACATATTGCCCATCTGAAGGGAAAGTAAGGGGTTAAATAATGATGGATAAAACCATGCCTGGCTCCTGGGCAGCCAAGGACACAGGAGTGGATGTGCAGAAGGGGAAAGCTCAGCACTTGGCTCTTCTGGGAAGACCAGCAAAAGCTTGGCCATGTTTGAGCCTTGAATCCTCACCATTTTAATTGACAGGCCATAGAGAGGAACTGATTGAAATATGTTTTCATTGCAATGTAGGTAAGTGCATTGAGATATTACCCTCTTACTCAAGGACCAGCTCTTGAATTCCTCATTTAGTTTGTGTTTAGCCTTTCTTTGCTTGCCTCTGGTTCGGTTTGGCTTCCTGGCTGTTGCATCGATTAATGTGTATAATTCTGTAAAGACTTGGCTAAAGCATTAATCAGAGTAGCCTGATGGACTGTGACCGATACATGAATGACCTACAGGAGGCCAAGGTGGTGGCACAGGACAAAGTGCCCCACAAATGGCCAGGAGGGATGGGGAGGAAGGGAGATCCCTCTGCCGAGGGCAGGGTGACCCCATGCCCTGTACAGGGAGGTGGGTGTAAGATAATACATCTTTGTTTTGACCTCCGTGTAAAAGGAGAGTCAGGAACATTTGTACTGACCCAGCAGGGTCTTCTTGTCCTTGTGCAGGAGCAGACGTGTTAACACCTCGTCCCGTGGATCAGTAGCGTGGCAGGACCAGGTCCTGTAAACAGGGAGGCTGGCTATGTCGCTGCCATCTCGCCGAGCCTGCGGCTGGTTTTAGGAGGCAAGACTTGCATTTGGCTCTCTGGACAGTACATTCACCAGCATGGAGGTCTCTGAGGTGGCATCACTGGGACCTACCACAGAGGCAGCCCTGTGGCTGCACTGTATGTCCCAGGAGCGTGGCAGTGGCCGCAACTGCTGCATTGTCCCCAGGGCCAATTCACCCTTCGCTTGTGGTCCTTCAGAATTGTCCTCACGGTGTCGCTCTCCTTCCATGACCACGGCCTCCTCCAGCAGACACCTAGATCCTACCAGCTTTCATGACCCAACTCCCTAACTTAGCTTTCCTGCTTGGAAGGTCTTCCCCATCTGCCCCTACCCGGTAGGGGTAAAAAGAAGAGAAGCAAAGACACTACCCATGAGAGGAGGCAATTTTGGAAGGCTATCAGGTGGGGCAGAAGGTGGACATTGCATTAAGGAGTGGTCTGTGTGACCATTACACAGCTAAATTATGGCAACTCGTTTGCATGTGTCATAGGGAAGGAGGCAGCTGGTTTATCAAGCATGGGAGCAGCAGGCTGGACAATATGAGAGGAGGATAAAAATCATCTGAAAACACAGGCAGCTGAAGTTTAAAACATTAACAAATTTGGCAATGTCTCCTGTTTAGCAGTTCAGTGAGTATTGAAACAAAATTGGGCCAGAAGCTAATTATGTGGAAATATTTCTATTTGCACATTTCACTGGAAGGCAAAGCGGAGAGTATAACTAATGTATCTCCACAACTGACAGGAATATTAAGTTTTCTGTCGCTTTGCTACCACGGCTACCTTTGTCAGCATGCATTCTGTCCTAGTTCCTATTAAGGTGAGAGCAGAATCAAACTCATTAATTGTCTGAATTTTAGATATGATAAGAATTTAGTGGTTGGTGTTAATTAAACTACAAAACAACTCCTCTTGCTGCGGTGTGCATTCCAAGTTGGAGCAATTAATTCACTCACTTAAACTGATCAAGATTTAATTACCATCACTCTGTGCAATTACTCCATAATTAAAGTAATTTGCTTCATTCCACTCGCTGACAGTGTCATTGAACAGCCATTCATAGTACCAAAAGAAGTGATAATTAACTTAAAGAACAGCTCAAGGCAGTTTTACACAGACTTTTAGTTATTCCTAAATATACCTGTATGGGAGAAAGAAGCCCATCACATAATACAGGTGCTTCCCTAGTAAAGGGTTTCAGATATTTTGTGGTCATTTTTTTTCAGCCAGCACACTGCAGCAGACCCAATTTTGGGTAAAGCTCTGTAGTTGTCACCAGACAACATGCCATTTCATACAGGCAAGCACAATAAAACCTGGATCCCTCCAGCAGTACAGATGTTCTCTGCCTGTTCCTGGAGACTCCTCGTTAGGAAAGAAACAAGATCCTCAGTAAAAAGCTCCCTCCACCCAGATAACGCTGCCAGCTCTTAGATCTTATCAAGTATCTCGTGACAGAGCAGCTGGGACCAAGGGAAGGCAAGAGGAGTCTTAGGGTTTTTAACAATCAGTGTTCTTAGTCCCCAGGTTTGTTGTCAATAGCTTGAAAGCTTGATGTAAACGTACTCCCAAAACTAAGACAAGTGAAGACAAGTTCAAAAAAAAAAAAGCATGTGACTCTGAAGCTAATCTCGTGTTTGGAGAGTGGTGGAATCTGGCTCAAGGTTTTTTTTTAACTTGGAGGGTTGAAGACGCTATAAATAAAACCTGATGGCCTTAGAGCTCACCAAGAGCATCTCCAGGAAACCTGACCTACCACTGTGACCGTCTATCAGCCCACCTGCTTCCCCCTTCGCTCTGTGCAGCGTCTTCACCTCCCATGGGGTGTCAATACTTGCAGCAGCTACCAGCACAGGCTATCGGCGTGCTTCACCAGCTGCCCTTGGTCCTGTCGCAGGAACACTGCTGGTGGCCACAAGGGCTAAATCAGTTACTCAACATATTTTCGATGGGAACTACAGTAGACGCCTGCTTTACCTTGTGTAAGGCACTGAACTTAGAACAAATGCCAGGCTAGAGCAGTCAGGAGTATTTTTGTATATACCAATGTCATGTTTAAAATAATGTTAAATATCTGGTCTTGGTGTTCATGGCACATCTATTCAGAACTCAATTTTGTGCTTATTTTGTGCTAGAAAACTATTTTGCTGGTAGAATTATTCCTCAAGAATTGGAAATGAATATTGCTGCCTGTTTTCAGAAAAGGGTGTTTGTACTCACCAGAAACCTCTGTGCTGAGCCACCTTCTAAGAGGTCAGACTTATTAGACCAGTCTAATCTTTCCCCAGTAACCTTGTAAAATGCCCATGCCAAGCTCTCTGCAGGACGGGCAGAGGAAGAGGCAGACATATCCATCTGTCCTTACTTTTGAAGGATACTGAGGCTGGAGTGGAAAAGACGACCTTCAACAGATTGTCCACCCATGTCAAAGTTAAGCCTTCTCAGCCCATGCACAGAAATCCAAAACATGACCTGTCACAACCATTTGGACCTGAAGTATGCAATATTTGTGCTGAATTTTTTTTCCTCGACACAAAAGTGATGTTAATCTAGAGGACCATCTCAAATAAGTGGAAGAAGCACAGTAGCTATTGAGGGAGCCGTTCACGAGTATCAGATCAATTGCTGTTATCAGCCTTTGCCAGGATCTCTGCTGTCTCCATCCAGGCAGACACACAGGAAAGATGTCACTTAATCTGAGCTCTCTGAAAATTAGTGGTCCAATTTTTGCTAAAAGTACAGATTCCCTCTTCTGGAAAGAGAGAAACACCTCTGGAGAGCAACTCCTGCCACTCTGAGAGGGGCTGAAGGTGGCTGGGATGTGTTGTCTCGTCGAAGAGCCCATCTTTCCTCACCAGCGTCATGGGGAAGCCAGGCCAGCTAGAGCTGACCGAGATGAATCCACCCCATACTTCGATAGGACCATCTGTCCATGCCCAGCCTCATCCTACAGCAAACACGACATCCTCAGTTTTCTCCTCGTCTGCACATTTCATGGGTGCCCTTCACTGGGTGCAGAGATGAGTGTTGAGGTGAATGGTAATGGTGGCACCACGAGATGTAGGACTTTCTCTTGTAGCCTGCACACATCCTCCTGGAGCACCCTTTCCCTTGCAGGGGACCTCAAGTGTGTGCATGACCCGCTCCAAGAGCACAAGGCACAGGGAGCAGCATCAGGTTTGGAGATCTTTCTTGTGAGAGGAGATGAAAGGAGATGGACTTACACAGACCAGGAAAAAAACCATCAGGGGCCCTAGGGTTGCATCTAAGCCCAGGTAAACATTAGGTGTCCTTGATCTGGTGGACAGTGTGGACCCCAAACCCACCAGATTCAACTCATCATGAATCAGCCTGGAAAAATGAAGTTTTCTAATTGTCAGAGCTGGCTGATTCTGATCAGAGCAGTGGGAAGAAAACAAGGTGGTTTAAGCAGAAGTCGAGCAGCCAATAAAGAGCATTGTGGTCCCTGGCTTCACGTGGCAGCAGGTCCCGCATGGTCCCACAGCCCTGCGACCCACTTTGAATGTCGTGGGGGCCCAGCAACTCCTCTGTTGGTGCTTTTCCATCTATTAATGCGATTAAAGCTGCAATTCTCAGCAGTGCGAGACCTCCTCAGAAAGCTGAGCTGTGCCATGAATTATTCCTACACCTGCACCGTCCATAAAGCTGAGCCTTTTGGTTGGGCTCCCAAAGGCTTGTTAGCCTTCTGTGACTCAGCAGTGGCTAAGTTAATGTCAGCTTTACCCAGGGGAAAATTTTCAATATTTCTTTTTACTTAAAAAGAAAGAAAAAAAATCCCAAACGTTATTTTTAAGCTCCTAAAAGAGCATTACAAAAGAATGAAGAGGAAGAAAAAAGAGACTATGTAAATATTGCTTACCAGAGTCCTTTCACAATAGTCAGCCACACAACAGAAATAGGTGGACATTAATTCATGCTAACCTTGCACACCTAAATACCATTAATTCATCCAAACTAATAACATTAATTCCTTCAAAAATGAGATTAAAGACAGGCACCCCTTGCAGTCATAATCTGTGGCTGATGACACTAAAATGAAACCTCCAATATACAAAGCTACCAGCAGAGCTTGCAGAATCTCATAAATTGCAGCTGGCAATACATAAATCCTCGAGACAATATACATTATTTTCCAGGGAGCGTGCCAAACACCAAGCAAAAAGGAAAGCAAAGCCATATAACTTCTCTCCCAACACAGGAGTTGTTGTCAGAGAAGCATGATGCCTCTCAGACCAACGCTTACCTAAATCTGTCAGGTCAGAGCAGGATTTAGGACACACGTCATGGGAACCACATTTGTTTTCAATTTGCAAACCCAGCTAGCAGAAACAAAGCATAACTCAGAGCTGGAGATGCCCTGATCTTCTGGCAATGGGTACTGACTTTGGGTACACCACCTACCCTCGCTGGTGGATATTTGAAGAGCTGGAAAAGGTCTTTAGCAGGACCTGCTGATGCCTCTGATGAGTGCTGAGATGGTGTTAGGGTGAGTAAGGGCTCAACTATACATTGCTCTCCCCAGGGCTGCATCCAAAGGCAGCTGTAAGTCAGCTAAAAGCTTTTTGTTTGATTTCAGTGGGTTTGGGCCATTGGCCTGGTGGTGGATTGCAAAGTGGCACCCTCTAAGGTCAGGCTTGGGTGGTGGTGGGTGAGAAATACTAGATAAGGTTAGCACAACTTCTCCGTCTCAAAGCAAATGGAAATCTGAGAGTTCAGCTCTCGTACTCAGGGCCAGAGCTAGCCCGGGATTTGCATCTCTCTGCTCACTTTCCATGTCTTCTCCTCTGCCTCATCCTTTCCCCAGAGGCACGGAGGAATGGCTCCTCAACCAGCTGCCATGTCCTGCCTCTCCCTTTCTCCCTCCTTTGCTTACTCCTTGGTGGAGATGTCCCGTTGTGCTTGTCAAGGGAAGTGCTGACCAGGGCTTAATGTGGACTTCGGTGATGGGAAAGCCCCTCATCTGCTCCTGAAACATCCTTTTGCTACTTCTACTACTCGTATTTCAAGTGCATGTATCTGATCCCAGTGCCTGGCTGAGCATCACCAGGGTCCTGTTTAGCTTGGTGTGACCCTGCCACTGAGGTCTGTCACACATCCTTTCTGTTCTCCCTGTTGTACCCATCGCATTCTTCTTTTCTTCCAGACTTGGGCAGAGGATTTCACTTGCATCCAGCAGGATGGGCTGCTAGACCACAGCCTTTGCCCCAGGGCTGCATTTGCCTGTGACAGCAAGAGGGACCGCTGCCCGGAGGGGGGCTGGATCCACAGCTTTGTGCTACCTACAACTGCATCTGCACTGGTCTAGGACTTTCACTGACTCCACCTGGAAAAAACAGAGTTGTGGGCAGGCCGGGGAGGCATTCACAAACTTGCAAATTCACAAATTTCTATATATTGCACTCAGAGGTCTCCAGTCTACAGATCATGGCCAGGTGGAGAGCAAGATCACTTACTAGTGCTGGGCCACAGAGACCCAGAGATGTTTGCAGGAGGCAGTGGGATGCTGCTTGCACCGCCGGCTTGCCCGGCAGCACTACCCAGGGCTTGTGAAGGACGGCGGCTGGTACCGCCGACCCTTTGAGGCAGCGCTGATACATCCAGAACACCGGAGGTATTATTTCAGATTAAGCCCAGATTAAGCCCATTTAATTTTAACTCAGATTAAGCCCCTATTTAGAACCTGGCCCTGTTTCCAGTGTAGCTGGGCTAACCCCCCCGAGGGGCTGTGAATCACTATGGCTGGGCATTGGGTACCCCCCAGCCTCTCCCCCCCATCCTCTTAACACAGACCAGTTAAAACATTGAGTTACTAAAATAAGGCTTGGCTTGTGAAAACTCATTTGAGAGTAGAGCCACACATGGCTTTAGGGATGGGGTTTAATGCTTCGTGGCTTTAGGAGGGACCCCAACGCCTGCTGCAGTCCACGGGGGTTTCGGGCGGACGTGAGCACTAAGGAGCTGCGCCGGTTTAATCTCTAAATAACGATGGAAGTGCAAGTGCGTGTATTACTCCAAATGAATGTATCACCTACACATGCTACGCTCTCTGCATATTTAATAACACAGCGCTTTCTCCTGCCCTGTGTTTTAAGAAATACTCCACAATCCATCAGTGCCTTTCAAAGAATAACTGATTTCAATGAAATTTAGGGAAAGAAGAGTTCTGGACCCATTCAGACTAGCTGGAAAACAGCAGTGGGAAGAACATAATCAATCTCACTCATTTTTTATTCCTATTTCTGTTACCAGGGCATCCGCAAGGTCCAAGTCTAGACCAGACCCGGCTGTCCGAGGAGATACACAACCCCCAAGACAAGAAAAATATCTCTATTTCTGAGATGTAACGGTGAAGTGCAGCACGTGAGGGATGCACGAGTGTGCACAGGGAAAGAACAAAATGCTATTTCTTCGACTGAGACCTACAAGGTTTCTTAAAAACCACGCGCCACAGCAAAGGCAGGCTTTGCAGTGCCTGTTTTTTTATTTGATAGATTTCTGGAGTAGCTCTTATTCTAATTTGCCCAACACAGCCTTCATCCTAACCCTGCATTGGGCTGTGATATTAGGCGACTGTGCGGTGTGTTTTCACGTCCTATTGAGTGGTTGTGTACTTCCCTCCCGCTAATCCCTTGTTAATGGACACTTTCTTTGAGCCAGCTGAGAACTGAGTTATGTTGTCTTTGTGCTTCTTGCAGATTTTATTACTTGGATATCTTTGTTTTCATTATTTTGAGATTTGGGGATTTTGTCTCTTTCCTTCAGATTGATTCGCGCGGTTAGAGACGGGCTGGCCTCCCACGGCTCCTGTTTGCATTTGATCTGGGAGCGGTGGGAGAGCAGCTTCTCGGCTGCAAATAGCGCAGTCCCGCACTTCAGCCGCTGAAGCCGAGAGAAGACCCGCTTTTGGCTTTCGCTGGAAAGCACCACTCACTTGCAAAACAAAAAATAAAGCGATTCCGCTGCTCCCCTTGCTGAACTGGGGTGCACTGGTTTTAACTGGGCTCTGCTTGCGGGTGCTAGAAACCACCCGCAGCGGCAGGGAGGCGGCAGCTTGAGCGGGCAGGAGGAGGGAGCCCCCCAACTCTGGACCCAGGATGCTGGGGGACCCTGGGAGCTTCCGAAATGTGGAGCCCAACGCTGCCGGAGCGTGTCTGGGTGCAAGCTGTCGTCATGTGGGGAAGCCAGCGGTGACATCCCCGGACACGGTACCCATGGCGGTGAGGATACACGCGCACAGCAGATTCAAGGGCACTACCCTGACCTTCAGAGGAGGGAAAAAGCACAGCCTGTGGAGATCCAGCAAAGCCACCGGCAGAAGGGAGACACACAATTAAAGACTCAGTCTTCCCAATCAACTTTTCTCCTTCTGACACAGCTCTGGGCAAGGAGCAGAGCTATACGACCGTTTTTTCATGTATATATAGTTTAGCCCCATCATCCTTAGGATGGGCACTAAGCCGGTCCAGGGAGGAAGGGCAGAGCAGTCAGGGTTGGCATAACTTGTGCAGTCCCTGGAGAGCTGAGGCTGCAGGCAGGGACCAGACAGGCCACCGAGGATAGGTGGGAACCAAAGCAATGTTGCATCGGGTTTTCAAGACAAGGCAGGTGTTTTTTGGTGCAGAAATCAGAAACTAACCCACAGTTTCAGGAGATGAGAGAAAAATAAAAACCCTCAGAGTTCAGCCAAAGGGACGTGTTTTGTGGGTGAGTTTCTCAGCTGGGGCAGCAGACCTGGTGCTGGTCACAGTGGAGCTGTGGCCATAATGTCCCCAGAGCTGAGGACCTGCTGTTTGCAGACCGGGAGCTGCTTCCAGCCAAATGCCAGAGCCCAGAAAAGTCCCGGCATGTTCAACGTCCCCACTTTGGCTTAGTGCCCTCTCCTCCAAAAATGAATCTGATATTTTGATGCTTCCTGATAAAAGTTACATCTGTCAAAATGACCTTTTGGTTAAACAGCGATAGCTGGCATTAATCCTATTATTTCATCACGATTAGTGTTGTTTTATCAATCCAACGCAGCTGCCATTTCATCTTCCACTAAGTGAATTGAAGTTCTCAGCTGGGGCACACCACGCTCTCAGATGTGTGAAACGCTGATAGCCACAACATGAATCACCCCTCCTTTTCCCTCCTGGGACCCCACACTTGACTCCATGTCTACGCTGAGATGGTCAGAAAAATCAGCTCAGCATCAAGAAAAATAATCTCTTTCCAGATCGTGGATGCATCAGATGAAATTCATGGTTATCTTTTGTGGTGCCCATGGCTCCTCGCAGCTAGGCAATGCGAGGACATTCGTTAACTTCTGCAAAAGGAAGAAATGTGATAGAATTGCTGATGTCTTAAAAGAAATAACAAATGAATATAAGACAGTCCTATTCCAAGACGGATTTTAAGGCAGATAAAGATGAGGGCTAAAGCATTTCAAATCCAATCCAACAAAGTCCTTAAGCACATGCTTTAAGGCAAGCAGAGGAATAATGCCATCAACTCAAAGGGGTTGTTTATCTGGTTATATTTATGAGGGCGCTTAAGTGCTTTGCTGGATCACGGTGTCGGGTGTGAGAGGTGAAACACCCTGCTCGCCTGCCTGTAACGACCTCGGCGCGCACGACCACGCTGCTGTGAGCTGCTCACAAGCTTCACGGGGAGAATCACCCAAAGGAAGGTACAGCCGTGATAGAGTTAATTATAGGGGTAGCAAAGCCTGAATAGATGGCCAGGGTAGGTGGTGGGGTCTCATAGGAGGTCTTTATGAGCCAGATTTAGACAAACATCTGTCTGGTTTAGAGGTTGCTGATCCCACCTGAGGGCCAGGCATGGATTAGGTGGCCTTTTGAAATCCCTGCTAGCCTTAGTTTTGATTTCTGTGCAGGGGATGGGTTCAATTCACAGGAGGTGGTCATGCTGAGCTGGTCCTGCTGAGCCCTGTCTCTATGCTGCACTGACCATGGATAGACATGAGAATGGGCATGGGCATGGACATGGGCATGGACGTGGGCATGGACGTGGGCATGGGTTGACGGTTGGACTCGACGATCTGAGGTCTTTTCCAACCTTGATGATTCTATGATACTATGATTCTATAAGCATGGGCATGGACATGGAAGTGGGGATGAACATGGGGATGAACATGGACACAAGCAATGAAGTTAGGCCCTCTGGGACCCACCTGAGAGAGGTGCCTGGTGGCGGTGGGAGCCCGTGTCCCAGCCCATGCAGTGAAGAAGTGACAATTAATCACCAGAGCAGTTCCTTTCCTCAGGGCTTCCCAAAGACCTCATCTCCAGAATGTTCTCCTCTTGCAACCCTGCACCTGGACTCCAGATGAACCAAGGCTGAACCCCTCTCCCAGGACCAGGGTGACAATCCCAGAAGAGGACGAGCCTTAGAGGATCCCTCTGTATTTAGGAGATGGTGTTGGATGGTGCCTGTTTCTTCTGCAACTCTTCATTTGTCCTTTACAAGGTTCTGTGATTTAAGAACGTGTGTTAAATCTTCTGCAACAATCAATTCAAATATACAAGTTTGGCTATTCAAATTACTTTTCCAAAAGTACTTTAAAATGCATTAAGTTATTAATTGCCTGCTGGCACTTTAATCAAACGGGAAAATTGACATAGCCAGAGGCATGTATTTTTGTGGAAAGGAAATTTATTTAAGAAGAAACAGCGGCTCTTACTGCTTAATTTAAACTGAGAAAACTGTGGAAAATCAACTGCTATGGAAAATTAATAAAACATTTCCAGCTGCAAACAGTGACTAATTGTACAAGATGAAGACTGCCTGGAATTAATAACTTGCAATCTTCTGTGTGAAGAACCCCCTACCAGTTCAATTTACTGGGAGATTAAATTACTTCTAAGTTTGCCATATTAAAACAGAACATGAATAAAATGTTAGTGAAAGCACATCTATTATTTACTGTCTGTGATATGGATATAATTATTTCCAAACAACCACAATGTGACGTGACTGGCAATATTTAAATTATTTGCTAGTGAATGTAGTTATACCACCTCGGTTCCTATAAAAGCAGCCCAAAATGGGTTTCTACAGATGGTGTATTCCTGCCACAGGGAATTATCTCCCCACCCTCTGCCCCATGGTGCCCGACATCCCTATTTTATTGCTCTTTTAGCACCACCACCACCACCACCATGCTTCCCCCACCGCCCCATGTCATATGAACTCCATGTCTCCTTTGCTTTGCTCGATTTTTGTATTTTTTCCCCCTTTTTAAAGTTGACTGCACTGAATACCTGGTGCAAACAAGAGCTTCGGCGGTGGTAGAGCATAATCAGGCGAATGGTTTCCCTGCGTGCAAGGGCTCCTTGCTGAACCCGGTGCAGAAAGCTCACCTGCGGAGCTGGCAAACTCATGCTTATCTTTTTCAAAGCGTGCCAAGTTCGTGGGGCGCGTAAGCCCTTTTCAAGGGAGCAGAAAATAGGAAGGTGAAAAAGAAACAAATCAAGGCGAGAGGGTATTTGCTAAAACCCAAACAAAACCCAGCGGGATTTCAAAGCAACCTGAGAAGGAGCAGGAGGTGGGAGAGCCACGGAGGACGGAGGAGTTGCCAGCCCTCGGGGACACCCACTGGGATGCCGTGTGTGGCCCCGGTGTGTCGATGGGTGCTGAGATAAAGCAAAGAAAGAGGTTGTGTAATGTGTGGTTTAGGTGGAGGTGATTTTCAAAGCACCAAGTGAGCTGGGAATGAGGAGGGACCACCTGGAACATGTTTGGAGCTGATGTGGTTGACCACATGCCCACTGCCCTGCCATGAGAGGCAAACCACTTCCAGGACCTCAGCATAAAATTCAGACCCCTAAAAAGACCCCAAAATATAAAGTGTTGCAGAGAGAAGGCATGGGAGGATGTTAATGGGCTGTAGGGTGTCAGTCCTTGCCCCTCTGCTTGGAGAAGACAGGGAGAAGGACTGTGTTGCAGCATCCCTGCTTTAGAGAGGGGAAACTGAGGCATGGAGCGACCCGGAACAGCCCATCTCTGGACATCAGGCTGGGTCATTGTGTTGGGCATCTTGCGGTCACAGCCCCGGCAGAGAGACCCTCTCCATGTCCCTCTCTATCCAGCCGGCCACTGAAGGGTGCCCAAGTTGACAGCCCTAGGCGCATGGAAGTGCTCTCAGGAAGCGGTAAAAAGGGATGAGAGCAACGGAGCTGGACGATCCGCAGCAGGAATCACTCAACAATAAATAAAATAAATTATTTACCATTAAATGGGACTGTCTTTAAAGCTTTGCACAGACATTATTAACTACAAGTGCAGTAAGCCAAAGCTGTCCAGGCAGCGGTGTCGGAGAAGGGCAGGACCAGCCACACCATGCTGCCCCAAAGCCCACCTCACCCCGCAGCCCCTCTCCACCGCTGGCAGTCGCTGCTGCCTGGGTCAGAAGTTAAGCGTGGAGTGGTACCTTCACATCTTTTCCTCACCTCCATTGGTCTGCCACACATCTGCTTCCAGCCAGGGGTGGTCCTATGGACCTGCATGGGTTCCTGCAGCGAAGACACCCACAGCTTCATCATGTGTCCTGCGAGGAACTTGCTAGTCTTGGCTTTATGAGACAAAGTGAAACACTGTACCCTCCTCTGCCATCCCCACTGCTCGAGGCTCTGCTGACCTCTGCCACCTCCTTCTTCTACTGATGGTTTTCTGATGGGGCTCTTGCTGGGATGGGATCTCAACAGGAACCATTTACACTAGTGTTTAAAGGGATTTGTGCATGCTCTGTGAAAATAACTGTACTGCAAAAAAGGGAAAGGTGCTCTGTGGTAACTGTGAGCATCCTTATTTGCCATTTATTAGTCCTAATAAGTCCTCGAATGTCCTTCCCAGCTAGAGGTGAGATGGTCCTTCCCGCTCTCTGCCCAGGAAGGTCTCATCAGGAGGATGCTGAGCCTAAGCAGAAGGCCCTGCAGAGACAAGTCAGCTTGCTCCCAGCTCCTCAGCTTAACACTTGGTGAAAAGCAGCTCGTGTTCAGAGACGGCCTTTTGCAATGTGCTTCCAAGGCCTGTGTACAATAATGAGCCTAATTATGGGCATCGGGCATTGAAAGATAAGAAGTCCTTCTTCTCTGTCCACAAATAAATGAGCTGTAGCTCAGATCTGTAGGTTAATAGAGAGAACGTGCACGGGTAGAGATGGAGTTTCCCAAAGACACTTTCACATTTCAATAATCGAGTGTGTCACATTTAATTGCCGTAGGCCTGTCACTGTGCAAACCTGGGGACCTCTCCTATTGATGTCAGCTTAGACTCTATTGCCTAATTGCATTACCTGGGTAATTAGAAATATGGTAGCCCTGTGCTGCACGATGGAACCACCTGCTCACAGAATTAGCCTGGCTTTAATGTGGAAAACTTGTACACACACACGAGCACACAGACATACAACTTAAACACAGATTAGGGGCTTGTTCCATTAAAGAAATAGTTAAAAATGATACAAATTTGGTTCCAAAGAGCCTCCTTTGTGCTGTAGTTTGGATCCCAGCAACTAGAGGTATCAGAGACCATGGGAGCCACCATGCTCCCACCATGCAGCACCTTTGCAGGATTGCCCAGGAGCTCAGTCCAGGCCAGCTTGAGATGCTCCAGACGTGGATGCACCAGCCACAAAGGTGCATTTTAGGCTTTGTGGAAGCACGGTGCTGGGAAAAGTTTGGGGTGTTATGGGCTTCCTCGTCGAGTCACGCAGATGTTTGGTGCCAGAGTCACAGCAGGTCCTCTGTGGTGGTAGCAGGACCTGGAGAAGATGGAGGGAGTGGTCTTGTAAGCAGCAGGGCTCCCTGCCGCCGTGACTTGTTGCCACCATGCCCTGCTGCAACCATGCCCGCTGCCACTGTGCCTTTTTCTCAGCCAGGGAGGAGAATTAGCTTTGCTCTGGAGTGGGTTCAAGAACAAGAAGAAACCAATAATCCCCCCACGGCAGGGTGCAAGTCTCATAAATGCAAGCGGCTGTAACGCTCACCTGGAGACCTGGCAAGATTTGTTTGCCTGAGGGTTCCCTTTCCTCCCCGTAGGCACAGAACTGGGGACGTGCCAGCCCACAGCTGCGTTTCCACTGGCTGACGATCTGCACCAACGTTGGCCATGGTGTGACCAGTGAGGAGCAGGAGGAAAAAGGCATCTCCATGTGAATGGTGGCTGGTATTTAAGGCAGGATGGGCCCCTTTTTCAGCCCTCACGCTGCCATTCACCCCTGGCTGGGACAATCTGGTCTTTCTTTGCTTTGAAGGGCCCATTCCCCATCACATCTCATCTCTGCCCACACTTGTCCCACCCGTTCCTACCACCCTCAACCATCACATTTCCCTCTGATGTGCCACCCACCCTCCCTTTCTCCCCGCCTTTTTTAGCTTCTCCCCCCCCCTTTCTTTTTTTCTTCTTTTTCTCCCCTTAAAGAGCGAACAAAACAAAACAAGAAAAAGCAGTGCCAAGCCGATCCTCTTAACCCAACGTTCTTACCCTGGGGAGGGCTCCGGCAGCACCGAAGCGCACGGCGAAAACCCCCACGCATTTTGTCCTGTTTCTTCATAGCAACTCGAGCAAATTGAAAGCCGCGGAGGGGTGTGCCCCCAGGCACTTGGTAAATCCACTTCCTTTGTCATAACAAGAACAAATCCCACCTTTGAAGTTTTTCCTTCTTGTTACAAGGGGAATGTCTTTTGTTTAATCCATTTTAGCTTTTAATGCCTGACCTGGATCAATCCTGTTGGGTAGATTACACACTACTCACGCCGACTTTAAACTACCCTACAGGGATTTTTATTTCCCCCCCCCCTTTCCCCGCCGCATTGGTGTGAGAATCTCAGCAATAATCAGCATTACAACTTCAGACCATCACTCACTTTGAAGGAGGAGACTGTCCTTTAACAAAGGGGAGGGAGGGGGAGGAAACCCTCAAATATCAAACAGATTTAATCAGCTTTTGAGGTCTTGCAATCTCATATTCATATCGGATCTTTATTAGTTATGAAAATCAGTGCAGAACTTGGCTGGGCTCTCTGTCTCCGTGTCCTCCTCCTCCATTTCATGCTCCGTTTGGGACTGAACTCACTCACCCTCGCAGCCTTCCCAGTGCCGATCTGTGGGAAAGCCTGGGAAATATTAGTCCAGGACTGCTGCAAACACATTGTCAGGTGTCCAGCACCCACACCACTGCACTGTCCTTCTCCATCCCATTGCTCATGCAAGTGGAAGACGCTGAAAACTGCTACCAGGAGGACCCAGGTGCCCTCCGTGATGACCCAGACAAGCACGATGCTGCACGGAGGATAAATCTATACATGAACCCATAACGTCCATCTCATTAAATCTTACATTAGGACTTGCTGTAAAAAGAGGTGACCTCAGCTTTTGCCAGCCCCTATTTTGCAAAAGAACCTGTAGCATGGGCTTCCTTTGCTCTCTAATAAATGCTTATAGCAGATATGTCCTGTCCTGAAGCCTTCTCCTGCCTGCAGCATCTCTCTTCTTGATAGCATTGAAGCATCGGCTGTGCTGTAGGTCTCGTTGGCAGATTAACATTGGCTTCTTTGCTTTTTCCTGTGGTTTAAGGCTAATCACCAGCCTTGTTCTTGGAGAGATACAAAGCAACAGGGCTCAGGCACATGCAGGCCTGCAGGGGACCTCCAGAGGTGATGGCAAGCAGCATTTCCCAGTCCTCCCCAACTCCTGCACCAGGATGAAGCTAATAACGCTCCCGTCAGCTTTGCTTTGCTCCTGGTAGCCCCGAAGTTGGTGCTGGGGAATAACCCAGTCCCTCCCCAGGAGCTCCCTGTCCTGGAAAGCGCCAAGACGGAGGCTCCACGTAGTCCCTTCATCACGTCAGTGCTCTTCCAGCTGAAACCAGTTTTGCCTCAAGTGCAGTGGCTGCTGGTTTGACCTTTCCCCAAGGAACAGAAGGGCCAACTCCTGCTCCGGAAGGCTTGTAGCCCATCTCCCCTCACCAGCCATGGCCCAGGATCACTTCTGTTCCTCTCCTCTGGACTCTGTCCAAGTTGCTTACAATGTTTTGAAGCCCCAGTCTTAGGCATGGTGCTTCCCCTCATGCCTGCTCATGGTAGGAGCACGCAAGGCAGGACAGCTCCCTACCAGGGCTCACATGTGACTCTCTGTAATAAATCCCCAAATTAAGTTTTTCTTCAGTGCCACATTGGCCTTAGGCTGCGATTTGCTCTGCTTTCACAACCCGGCTCCCAATGCCGCTGCTCCCCCATCTCTTCTCCATTTTACACTTATGTGTCTAATTTTTCCCTCCTAACTGTACCCAGAAGCCCTAGGCCTTGAGGACTTGTATCTGCTCATTTCTGACCTTGGTTCATCAGGGTCATTTTGGATTCCTGTGCAAAAGCTCTGATCTCTCCCCCTCTCCAAGCTCCGCAGCAGGCAGGCATACCAGCTTCGGTGTCTCAGCCGACCAAGCACGAGAAGGCAAATGGAAGAGACTAAATGACCCGAATATGCCAGGGACATCTTGTATCGCAGTCATTAAAAATCCCCTAACCTCTTGGACAGATGATCCTGCCCCGTGGGTTGGTGCCCTATTGCCCCAGGACATGGCTGAGACGAGGCCAAGAGAGAATTTGAGACTTCCCCATGAGTGGGGATAAAAGGGAGCCTTGTCTACCTCCTGGGATCCCAGCTAAGTAATGAGTTGTAACCAGACCCTGTATCACTAAGCAGACCCTTTTTTAGGAGCTGGGAAGACTGGGAACATGAGGACATTGAGGATGTGGGACTCCCATCAAAGACCAATGAATGCCAAGACAAGATTTCGCCGAAGCGGGTGACTCAGGGACATCTTCCACCCTCACTCCTCCAGCAGCTCACAACCAGCAACCAGCCAAGGTTGCCCCAAGCATCCATCCCACAAGAGGTGGGAACCATCTGCTCATGCCACCACCGGCGGCCTCATTTGGGGACTTGCCAACAGGAGCCACAAAACACCCACCAGCACCCTGCTGTATCACCGTAGGGGAAAAAGCAAAGAGTAGGACCATTTTCCAGCAAAAATACCCCCCTGGGTTAGAGTAGCCATGGGTTAAAGCACAAGACTTTCCATCCCTATTCCTGACAGCACCAGCCTGAGGGATAAAGTGGCTTTTCCTTGGATTTCTTAGGACCAAGCCCCAGCAATGGAAGTGGCAGAACATTTTGGCACGTGGAGCCAGTGGCCAGCTCGGGAAGCGGCCGTTTAGCCCCCAGACATCCCTCAGGACAATCAAGTAAGGAAACATCTTCTGTCACTTTTTATGAGATTGATATGCTTTGAAATTAGTAACCCTCCATTAGCTCTCCAAAAAGCTCTGAATCATTAGGGTCAGTACGTCTGCACTCCTCAAAACGAGCTTTTACCTGAATTAGCATCTCAAAGAGGCAGGACTCCCTTCTCCGGTTTTAATTCCGGCGTCTCGCTGCACATCAGGATGGTTTTGGTGGCCAATCCAAGCCTGCATCCCAAATACATTCAGGGGAACCTGCTGGCTTGTTTAAAATGTTCTTTTTCCTTCCCATTCTTTACTAAATGCCTATTATATTAATGTTTAAAATCCATTTAAGTTCATCATGGGTGGCTTTGTGAAAAGACACCGGCTCCATCATTGTAATTAGATGATTTATTGCCCTCTCGTGGTGACACACGCTAACTAGAGAAGCTGTGATTTAAATTGGATGATCCTTCCAAGAGTGTTTGAGTGAGAAATAAAGGGAGAATTATTAATACTATTAAAGAGCAGCAGCATATACGTGCGAGGGATATACTGTGCTAGGAGAGGGATTAGCCAAAACTTGCTGTTTTGCAGCTGAGCTCTGCTTTCGCGGGTGGCCGGCTGACGAGGGACCAACATGTCCCATCAGCTGGAGCTGTGAGCCGGGCAAGGTGCTGGCACAGCAACGGGCACATCATAAAAAACAACATTAGCCAAAATCACTGGGTTTAGACTGGGAAACCATGGGAAAACCACCACTCTGGGATTTACTGCTCCAGCCCAGCCAAGTGTCCTGGCTTTGCCCCGCGAATGGGATCATCTCTGCCCTCCCTCCTTTTCGGAGACTGCTGGCCACAGGAAGAAGTGAAGGGTTTTTGGTTTGTTTTTAATTGAAATTTTGGTTCCTCTCTTCTCCCCACTGATTAAAATACATTAAGCGCTTCTTGGGTTACAAACCTTCTCCCCTTCAAGCATGCAACCCTCCTCTTCCCCACTCTTGGGAAAGCTAGATGACTCCCAAAGTTAATCCACTGTAAGATAATTTCCCATCAGTGTAAGTGAATCCACATTAACATTTTTCTCTGATTTAATTAAAAAACCAGGCAGGCCTGAATTGCAATAATTTGGTATAAAAACCAAGTATAGACCTAGCCTGGAGCTGTTATTCAAATGCCTGGGTTAATACAGTGTAAAACCATGAGCACATCCTCTTACGATGGGGCTTAAATCTTTTAAGAGTGGCTTATATCAATCTAGTTTAAGTCAATTCCTCACCGAGTTAAGCTAAATTGAAAGAAGCACTCAGACCCCAAACACAGAGCCGGTATCACCTAATCTCTTTGCACATAGCAATGGCTTCGGCCAGGTGCCTGCTGGCACGGTGGGAGAGCCTTGGCCAGACCCCACTGAGCACCAGGGCAGAAAGTTTCCCAGTTTGATCCCTGCTGCTCTTTGCAAACACAGCTGCCCCCTCTCAAAGGTCCCCTTTGCTGGAGACCACGGCGTGACCATGTCCTTGCAGAGGCAGGGGTCTCCAGTTGACCATGCCTTTGCAATGAGCCTTTGTCCCCAAATCATAAGCATCTGCTCTTCAGACTTTGGAGAAAATCTCTAACGTTGGGCTGATCTAAAGCAAAGGGCAAGGCTAAAAAGCAGCAAGAAATGGTTTCCTTGCAGGAGCTAAATGCTACAAAAGAAGTGCCAGAGACAGTGGATGGATGCCCTGTGACCACCAAACGTGCGTGCAGGTGGGGACTTCCCAGTGGTAAAGGAAAAATAAAGGAAAAAAGCTTTTCTTCTGCCTGACACAAAGGCTGTAGGCCACGCACCGGTTCCATGCCCAATTGCATGAACTTCGCCATCAAACTGGGGTCGCGCTGGCTGGCAGGAGGCCCAGGAGCTCCCACCAGGAGCATCGTGACCTGCACAGAGGTAAACTACTTTGTGGTAACTAAATAAAATCCAGCCTTGATTTTTGGCATAGTCATTATGAACCTCCTTGGTTGGGTCCCATGAGCACATGGGCCATCAGCCTCGGATGCACCGGCACCCTTCATCTCCGCTCTCCTCATCCCCTAGGATTCCCACCCCAGCGCTGAGCAGAGGCAAAAGACAGAGGCAACCCTAAATGTTGTGACCTCCAAACGCTGCCTTTACTTGTGTTCAGCCACGTAGACCTCGTGCCCTCTGCATCCCTTACCAGCAACAGGAAGGAAACATTAAGTCACCATTGGTGAAATCATCAAAATCCCTTGGAAGATCCTCAGGAGATTAAATAGACACCACTTTGAGGGTCTCGCCATTTCTCCTGTTCCCAGAACCGGAGTTACTCTTTGGGCAGGACAAAAGCGAGTTTTTAATCCATTTCATGTGCACTCACATGCATTTGAGCGGGCGATAATTATGAATATAAAGCCATATGGAAAAAATAACCCTCTGCAGAGTGATGCAGAGTAAGAAACCTGCTGCTGAGTACTTTGAAGACTACTAAATCAATAAAAAGTCATTACAGACAGCAACGCCACTTAAATACAGACATTAATGAACCCGTAAGATTTGACTTGAAGAAACTCCCTGTCCTGCAGACCTCCTGGCCAGCCCGTCATCGCGGCTACCCAAGAAACCAACTCTACCTCCATGGCAGAAGAAGGCCGAAGGGGAGCAATTTTGGAAGGACCAGAGTCCTGGCTGTGGTGAGCTGGAGGGTGGTTTTCCTGCAAGTTTTGGGCGTGCTCAGCCAAAAGGACCAACCTGTGTCACAGGTGGAGTAAGAGGGAGAGACGCGCTTCACTCGTAAGAGAGAAGTAGCAATATGTTTATTGATGTAAGACAGCGATTTAACGAAGTTTGATAGTAAATGCGACACTGAGTTAACAAGATTCGATGGCAAGGTACACTTGATTATTTACTGCATAGGGGACAGGGTCAGACAAAACTATCAGGAGACCCTCCTGTTGAGCCATGAGGTTCAGAAAGGACCCCCTTGCTTTCTAAACTCCTTCTCAGAGAGGAGTCTGGGTGCAGCTGGATCCAATCCTAGTCCTAGACTTGGTCAATGGTTTATGTCTAAAGGATTATATATGCACAATCAATGCTTTATATCACTTTTACTTTTAGCCAAGATTTCCAACTTTAGCATGCTATTAGTCACTTACCGAGGATCTGTTGCGGCAAGGAATCTCTCAACCTCGAGGAATAACCCTCCTCAAGGGGAGATCCTGGCCTGCAGCCCGCTGCCGTGCAGGAGAGCTCAAAGGGCTCTTGGGCTGCCCACTATTTATGGGGGTAAGACGATCAACTCATAGTCATATTTACATACCGACTGCAGTTAGTTTCTTCCAAATTTGGCTGGAGTCCCACATGGATCAGCGCTGTGGTTAGGTGAATGATCGCTTGTTGTGGTGTTGTCTGCATCCACCAGATGCATTCATCACGGTCGCCACAGGTGATTATCGCTTGGGTTAGGGCAAAAGTCAGGCCGGGGGCAGGGGGAGCACACCATCACAACCTGTAACTAAAAAGCATCCCGGGATGGCAGCCCTGCTTGGATGCTCCCACTACTCGCAGTTATCCGTAAGGTTCTTCGGGCTGGCACTTGGGAAAGGAGCATCATTTACTTGCAGAAACGATACCCCTTAAAGAAAGAGGGTTATTTTTTTCTCTCTTAGCCCCCAAAAGGCGTCTTGTGTTTTTTTCCCGGGTGATGCTAGCCCTCTGTGTGGCAGGGTCTGGCCGTACCGTGCCCGAGCCTCCCTGCGCCGTCCGGGCTTGGGCATTAGATGGCAGCAGCGCTCGGGGATGGAGGGGCCCGGGCAGCCGCAGCGCAGCCCCCCCCGCCCCTGCCCCTGCACCAGCCCAGGAGCTCAGCACCGGCTTGAGGTCATTTCTGCAGACCAGAGGGTTTTGCTCGTACTGTGCGATACAGGGCGGCAGCCAATATTGGACATTGGCAGTGAAGATGAAGGTCTCTTGGAAAGAAGCTTTAGGTTGGCAGCAGTATCCCGGATGCTGACCGTGGCCTCCAGAGCATCTGTGGGATTGATCCCAAAGCAGCTCTACCCCGTGTCCCAGGTTGAGGCTGGAAGAGAAGGGGGATCCCAGGAGCACTGGATGGTGCTGAGCACGCAGGTGGTGGGGGCAGAGAGCTGGGCACGTATCCCGCAGGTAGTGGCTCCACTGGTCTGTGAAGAGATGCAAGGTCACCTCCTTACTCCACCCAGAGAAGTCATCTGCTGGGAAAAAAACACAGGAAAAACGTCGCTTTTTATGGTACAGATAAGGGCCAACATTCAGTTTGCGGTGGTGGGACACAGTTGGGGGCATTGGGATACCCTGCTCTAAGCCTGACTTTTGGAAGCAATTTGCAGGAGGAAAAGCGATGCTCCACCTCCAGACATGATTTTGGGCTAACCAGTCTGGATCCCACAGCGTTCTGGTGTCACCGGCACCCAAACACCACAAGTACCCTCATCTCCAGAGACACAATGGCAGCAAAACTGGTAATTCCTTTAAACTAACTGGCCAAAGAGGGATGCTCTGCGACGTCTCAGGTGTGAGCTAAGAAATCCCCACGGCTTTTCGGCTTCATGGATGATGTTCAGGAGATGCTGGGGGTCCTTTTCCCTGGGGCTGGGTGCGCAGCCTGCGGCAGAGGGTTCGTGGCCGCCAGCCCGGAGTAGCACCGGGGTGATGTGCAGCCGCTGCTCCATCCGAAGCACTGGAGCGTGGCCCTGCTGTTGGGAGCCGGCTGTAAACTGCAGTGTGACTCTGCCAGCAAGCGTCTTCAGCTCCGGGCCCGACTCCCCTGCTTAGGAGTCGGAGAGCAGCCCTTTAACGAGTATTTTCATAAACAACGATGTTTTCAGCCCCAGATGAAATCAGCTTTCTGATTTTGTTCCCATCAGGAACAGACCATTACTTTATAAAAAAATTGGAGAATGAAAAAAAGGCTTCTTTGCTGTTGCTGCAGCAAATTCATGGACGCACGAGGGGACTTGGAAGGCACAGCATTTATTTTTTTATCTGACATATCCACTCACTCAGTCTCACATTGTCTTATCTACCATCCCGATAAGAGCCCCAGAGAAAAACCCAGCAGAGAAATTAGCAATCAAGAGCTATTTTATCAGGTCTGTGTGACAAACACGGGGACAGAGAGCAGCGTGTCCTTTGGCCCCTCGGAGATAGGGGTGCCTGGAAACCGAAGGGCTGTTTTACAAAACAGGTCAGCAGGATGACACGGCTTTGGGGTTTTTTTCTTCCCTGGTCCCACTTCTGCAAACGCCCAGTGCACCCATACCCACACCCCGCAGGGAGCAGCAGGTTCAAGCCCTGGTAACCAGTGGGTGCTTGACCATGGAGCGAGCCTAGAAAGTCTTTGCTTCAGCAAAAAAAGGCATGTTTTTTGGCGGAACCCTCAGCTGGTTTTGCTCCAGAGCCCAAGGAAAGATGCTGATCCCCAACCACCATATTACCAGCACGGCAGCACATGGAGCGACACAGATGCCCCCTGCAAGCAGCATCTTCCCAAATCTCTTCTCTGCAAATGCAAAACCCTCATAGCAAAAAACCCACAACAGACTGGAGATACTCCAGAGAAAACCCCAGATGAGCTGGCCACGCTCTCCAAACCTGGGCAACAGCCTTTTCGCGGGCCAGGTCGGGGGTCTGGCACCATGTGCCCCCACCCAAATATTCCTGCCGGAGTCACGCTGCGCCTTGCAAAGTGAAAAACCAGCAAGCTGCAGCTAAGCAAGTTAACCAGATCGATATTATCCAAATTTATATTTCAAAAAAAAAAAAAAGAAAAAGAGTGCCTATAACCTTCGGCTGTACCCTTTCTCCGCCTCGCTGATGAGATTCAGCAGCCTGCCTGCCAAGAAGGAGTCGCAGGACTTGCCAAGCGCTATCGAGCAGCGTGCCCTCATGACTCAGGGGGATTTTATGCCTTATCACATGTGCACTGCAGTGATTTCCACCGTCGGGGGGGGGAAGCAGGAGGTCACATTCACAAATGTTGTGAAAAAATCCTTAATTACTCCCCCAAGGGCTGTTTCGGAGCTACGGTAGGGCCAAAAGCGAGATTGAAAAGGTTCATTAAGGAAGCTGGCAGACAGATGTGCCCGAATCACGGAGTCGCAATATGGTCCCTGACCTTAAAACAGGGAGTTGGGAACCTGACCACCATGTAATGAAAGTGGAGGATGGAAGAGCTTTAAACCAGCCCTCTCATCAGGCATTGCGAAAGAGGCAGATGTAGCGGGGAAGATGCTACAGAGAGATTTTTCTGGCTGGTGATTTTGCTCTGTGCAACATGCAGCAATGCCAAGAGAGGGCAGCCCAAGCCGCCACATCACCACCTGGCTTTTCCCAAATCTGTACACCAAGCTATCGGGATGCTGTGAGCAAGCAGGAAAAAAAGAAAAAGAAAAAAAGAGGGGGGAAAAAAAAAAAGCATTTCTAGCCCAAATCCCAGATGCAAAAATGCTGGGAGAGAAAATACAGGGAGAAGCCAGAAGGAGACCCCAACTTTGGAGGGATGGAGAGGCTGAAGCCATGAGGTTGCAAACTGCTTGCGGGCAAGAAAATTTTGAAAGATGTGAAGTTAATCGGTGCCCTGCTAATAAGGGACCATGAAGGGGGACATGCGCTGAAGCGAGGTGCCCCGATGCAATGGCTGCATTTCACCCCATGCGAGGGAAGAGGAGCTGAAGGCCCAGGGGTTGAGGTGCTCGGATGCTTTGTTTTCAAAATGTTTTAAGAAAAAAAGAAGCTGGGGAAGTTTCCTACCAAGGGCATAAATCAGGCTCATGTGCCCGCGGGAAGAGGTCTCGGCTACCTCACCCCTCGGAGCGGGGAGCAGTGATTTTTCATGCGAGTGGCTGGGGTTTCCGTCTCCCCCGAGCCCATAAAAGGCTTTTTCCTTGCAGAAAGAGGCAGCTTTCCACATTTCCAGAGTCTTTAATAAATAGTGACAATAAAACCGGAGGAGATAGGGGTAATGGACTGTGTCAATGTGCAAACATGTCTTCGGGGCATTTCCAAGCAAGTGGCTTTAGCTCAGCGGCCCTAATTGGGGGGGAGAAGCAGGTGGGGTGCATCGCGCTCCCCAGGCGATTCAAAATGTGTATTATTCCCAGCCCCAACCGAAACACTGAGCTCCTTTCTTCCATTTCAATGCAGATTTGGGCAGTCTTAGAAAGCGGGCATGTGTGACTCAGGGGAAGAGAATAGCATCTCCCCAGCTATTGCTCCCAGAGGGTTTGGGGAAGGGTTTTATCCCTGTTTGTGGCACTGGATATTTTCCTTTCTGAAAGAGAACAAAACCACAAGACCACTTTTTTCCTCTCGCAGTGCCCAGCTGAAGCTGGGCTACATCCAAGCGAGCGTTCGGAGATGGCGTTGGTGAAAATCCAGGCCATCGAGATGAGGATCTGCCCCTGAAGTCTCTAAATTTTACACGGACAAAGTAAATTAATCAGGAAGAAAAAGAATTACCCAGCAAACTCCCTTGACGTGTTGTATCAATTTGAAGCGATGTTAATGTTGATTTATTGATTTGGAAAGGTACTTACATTTATAAAAGCAGCAAGGGCTTGTCTATAGTGCCAATAATGTAACACAGACCTGCTGTCTCTAATCCTGCAAGTCCCTTATCAGCGCGTAAAATTCATCATGCGAGAAGGATGCAAAGGGAAAAAAAACCAGAAAACTTTATTTTTCCTGCAAAAAAAAAAAAAAAAAGGAGCCTAAGCCACGTTTCCAGTAAAGGCCAAGATACTGTATCAGGAGCCAACTCTCCTGCAAAAAGCCAAGGAGTTAACAAGTCTGGGAATCGAAGCAGCGATCGGATGGAGCAGCAAGATCATTGGCACATCTGAGGCTCAGGGATCAGTTACTTGAACAACACTGTAAAACCCTCAAATAGCTCCAGAAGCAAAAGATGGTTCCCCCAGGGATTCAGCCGAGCAGCTGGAAACAGGCAGTATTTCCCAGGCATTCCAAGCAGGAAAGGTGGGAGCAAGGAGCAATTTATAGGGGTATCTTGGTATCATACGAGGGATGATGCTTTAGGGCTGGCTGAGTAAAAGCACAGAGGATCTGTGAATAAACTTGGAATGACCTTCCCCAAATCCGGGAGTTTTATGTGTGTATTTAATGGCAGAATTTGGTTTCTGAAAAGCCCCGAAGGCGTTAGGTCAGAGTTGCTCAGCAAAAAGACACTTTTTGGTAAGAAAGGCTTTTTGGACATGGGTTTACTCTGGGCGGCTCGGCAAAGCGTGATGCCAAGTGAAAAAATGTTTCAGGAGGAAAAAAGCCGAGAGATGCTGGATGTCAAGAGCCTGGCAGCGGCCATGGATAGACATCCTTGGGGACACCACCTCCCTCTGCTTGGTGGCTTATCCAGAAGAGATTCATCAATGGGACAGAGGCAGGAGGAAAATCCCCTTACACGGCAAAGGCAAAGCAATAACCTGCTCCAGGCTTGCTGTTAGGAGAGGTGTGGGAATAAAGACATTTTTCAGAATAGAAGACAGAAAATAAATAATTTCTCGTGGATCCAGCATAGCCCAGGTCAAATAGGCAGTGTAGAAAGAACTTGCTTGTCCAAGAAAATCCATATAATCTCCCCACAGTTTGATCAAACTCCTTACCAGCTTTTCAAAGTACGGGGAAAATTGAGCTTATTGCACAAATTCTGCCCCTGGGATTATTCCAGGCTCGACCAACGCAGAGAGGAGAGAAAAGCAAGAAAACCAGTCAATTTTCTCAGCCTGGACATCCCCCCTCTGCATCCCGTGGAGCTCCTGGATGGAGCCCCCATGTCCCCCCCTGTCCAAATACGTCCCTGGAGGATGGGGTACCCCGTCTGCGGTGGAAAGGGGGAGGTTGCTCTCTCAGCAGACAAATTATCCCCAAATTGTACAAGCCACAGAGGTTGTTTCAGTTACTAAATGATTAAAGCGTCTAATCTCTGGAGCGATGAGGATGAATATGGTTTGAAAAACGGGATATCTGGGGAGGGGAGAGGGCATTTCCAGCATCTCTCTGGGAGCTGGGCCATAGGAGCCCTCCAAAAGAGCCCCAGATAAGTAAGACATCATTAATAAATCAATGACAGGGAAATGAAAATGGAAGTAGATGAATCAGCGAGCTGATGGGGTCACAGATGAAAAATAGCACATCTGCTGCTGCTTTCAGTGCATTAACAAATAAGGCCACAGGCTCAGACACACTAATGCTCGGAATAATGAAGCTTCAAGACCGATTAGAGCGTAAATCACTTTTTTAAAACGTAGCGGGTCCCTCCCTGACCATGGGGAGACATATTTGCTGTGTCCCACGCGTTCCCGGCAGCTGCCGGCTGGTGCAGCGGGCAACGCCGCTGCCCCATTCTGCTCCCGGTTTCTATAGGGTTGACTCTCACCAGCTGAACGCACCGAGCCGCGGCTAATCCATACGTTAAATCCACGCCAGCGAATGCCTGTGACCTCCACACCGACCCGCTCGCCGGCTGGACGGGACCCAAGTGCCTTCCCCTTTTCTTTTCCAACTTGCACCGAATTTGGGGTTTTATTTGGATCGAAGAGGGCAGCGACCGCAGGCTGCAAAATAATCTGCTCTGTGTTATCGGCTTGGATTTTGGGAAGGAAGATGAAGCAACTTTTCCCTGGTTACGTAAAAAAGCAGAGAGCTGGGAGCAGCCCCAGCATTAACCCACAGGGTTTCCCTGGGGACCTTGGGTTTGGGTGCAGGGACACGAGGGTGGAAGCGTAGCCGGTGGACCCACGCCACGTATCGCACATCGCGAGCTGGCTCCGAACAGCCACAGCTCACGAACTCCTGCATTTTTCATCCTTTTCCCTATTCATATTTCCCCATCTCCCTGCTATCGATCATGGTGAGAGGGTCCAGCACGGCACCCCAAGGGCTCCTACTCATCCATCAGCTCCGTGCCAGCCGCCCTGCCGAAACCAGCTCCGAGGGCGTTTTGGGGACACAAACCCGGAGACACTGGCACCGTCCGGACACCCACACCATGACCCCTCCCAGCTGCTCCCCAATTTCTCCCTGAGCATCCCCACCTCCTCTATCCCCTTCCCCGGACACCGCGGTCACTCACACGTAAACGAGGAGATCTATAAGCTAATCAAGCTACTTCCCCTTCGGGCTTGATAGAGAGACAGATCATTATTGGTGTTTCTATTTTTAAATACACGAGAAGTGCCTGGATATTATAGCAATAGGGTCATCCGTGTCCCCGGCTTCACTGAGTCGTGACCCCCATCACCAACGACCGGGGTGTGTAAAGAAAGGCACAGCCTGCACATGGAAATTCGGCACCCAAACTATCGATGGGAAGAGGCAGTTCTTCAGCCCCCGAGGACAACAGGCCTGGACAACTGCTCAGACTGTAAAAAAGAAAAGGGGAAAAGAGAAAAAGAGAAGCCCCGGGCTCCTGGCATGGGGACTATGGCATGGACCACCGAGCTGCATCGCCCTTCATCCCGTCTGGGGACACGCTGGGGCTGACCCTGGGGCTCATCCTGACACCGAGCTCCTCCACTCAGCCGTGGAGCAACGTTCCCCAAAATTATTATTATTCCGGAGCAGCGGCTGCACCGCCTGCCTGTAAAAACCAGAGCAATCGGAGCTTGCTCTTCCAGCCTCGTTAAATCACATTTAAACGAGGGCAGCGCTCTGCTCGGGGGTCGGGGGGAGCCGCGCTCCGCAGCCACGCACGGGATTATTGTACGACAAGATTACAGAGCCATTACGATTTTATACGCGGCCGCTATCCAATTACTTAAGTACAAATGCCTCTCCCGCACGCCGAGTGAGCCAGCCCGCTCGCTCCCGCGCTCAATTGCTACCCCTGCTCCCACCAGCAAACACGGTTCTCCAGGCTGATTGCTGCGTGTTGAAAGCAAACTGGAATTACCAATTTGCGGGGAAGGCTGGAAGGGCCAATATCGCTGCCGCACGTCGGCGGCGATGGGAGGGTGCTGGGCTGGAGGTTTGCAAGGGGATGGTTTAAGATCAGGCGGCGGTGAAGAGCTGCTGGGGAATATCAGGGACTTTCTGATCCTGGATGAAGTCGTCTGCTCTCGCTGCGAGATGCTCTATTTATTCCGGCGGCAGCTGCCTCCGTTTGTATTCATATTAAAAGGCAAAGGACCAGCCAGCTACATTCATTCATTAGGAAAAGCATCGCGAAAGAGCCTGCTTGGGCTACGATTACCTGTTTGCAAGCGATATTAATCACTGGAGCAAAAACTAATTATGTGGTTCACTAGTTTTCCCTTTCCCTTCGACGGCTCTGCCGTGAAACCCCGGACCTGATGGGCAGGGAGATGCGCTCTGCCATCGCGATGGCATGAAATGCCTCCTCCTTCCAAAAAGGAAAGGTCCAAGTGATTTAAGACGAGCCTGGAAGAGCTGCGGGAGCATCACGGGGTTTGTGTGTCAAACCCAAACCCCAGCTGTGATCGACCGGGAGATTTGTACCCGGAGCCGAATGGGGTTTGCACATGATGAGCCCCACGTTGGTGTGAGACGTTGGGGCTGTGCAGAGGGGTCTGGGGGGGAGAAGCCCCAGCTGACCCCTGCACCCTTTCCCCACCGCTGGCTGCCCTTAGGGGGAACCCCTGAAACCTCCTCCATCCATCCTCTGCACAAATGGAAGGGGTACAGCTTACACCTACCCCAAGGCAACAGCCCTGGCAGCCCCGCGGCAGCCGGGCACGCGCTTACTTTTTTGGAGGAGAAAAAGTAAAATTCATATTTTTTTAAAGGTCATTACAGACACCCATCCCAGGGCGACATGACCATACTTCTGAATTTTTTAAAGGCGCACTTTCATGTTGGAAAGTGTTTAAAGATGCAAATTTCGACCGAAAAAGAGCACTTTGGGTCCTTTAAAAAATGTCTGTCCTTCCAGTCCAAAAGGCCCCTCTGCTTGCCTGGTGTGGCAGGGCAGGGGGCTTCCAGCGGAGCTGGGGGCTGCTAAAGCGGACCCCCAGCAAGGGAAGGGGAAGGGGAAGGGGAAGGGGAAGGGGAAGGGGAAGGGGAAGGGGAAGGGGAAGGGGAAGGGGAAGGGGAAGGGGAAGGGGAAGGGGAAGGGGAAGGGGAAGGGGAAGGGGAAGGGGAAGGGGAAGGGGAAGGGGAAGGGGAAGGGGAAGGGGAAGGGAAAGAAGGGGAGGGCAGGGGAAAGAAGGGGAGGGCAGGGGAAAAAAGGGGCAGGGGCAGGGGAAAAAAGGGGCAGGGGCAGGGGAAAAAAGGGGCAGGGGCAGGGGAAAAAAGGGGCAGGGGCAGGGGAAAAAAGGGGGCAGGGGCAGGGGAAAAAAGGGGGCAGGGGCAGGGGAAAAAAGGGGGCAGGGGCAGGGGAAAAAAGGGGGCAGGGGCAGGGGAAAAAAGGGGGCAGGGGCAGGGGAAAAAAGGGGGCAGGGGCAAAAAAGGGGCAGGGGCAGGGGAAAAAAGGGGGCAGGGGAAGGGGAAAAAAGGGGGCAGGGGAAGGGGAAAAAAGGGGGCAGGGGAAGGTCCAAACATTTTCCAGTCCAGGAAACAAGGCAAGGATGGGAGCAGCAACAGGGACCGCCGGGGCCGAGCGGGAGCAGCGCACCTCAAGTCACCTCCAAGCACTCACCGAGGAGCAAACCAAGAGTGCCGCTGATTAAGTGGGTTAATTCCCACCCCTAAATGATTATTTTATCGCAGCAGCGCTCCGCAGCGAGGCATGGGCCCTGCCTCCGCCGGCTGCTCCCCAACCCGCCTGTGCCAGCGACAGCCTCCCCCCGAAGAGCTCCCAATCTAGGTCAGAGCCACGTTTTAAACGTCTTTCAATATTAAACAAAACTAAGGCGCTGCGAATAACACATCTGGAGCAGGGGTTCTGCTCCCGTCCATCAGCTTTGCGGGAAAGGCAGCCTTGAAAAAACAGGGATAAAAGGCTCTAGTGCTAGCGGGGTCTCAGGTCTGGCAGAGCCCGAAGCCATAACACCCTGCCCTGCTAATATTTGAAGGTGCTCGCAAGATATATTGCTCAGCCTCATGCCACGTGATGGTGGGTTTGTGTCAATGCTGGAAAAACCCACGAGTTTGCTTTCTGCTTGAGCTCCCTGGGTTGAACGAGGGGTCTGTGTTTTCCCCGGCGAGGGAGGATGCAGAGCCATCTCCCCGTGCGAAGCTTTACGCCGCGGCTTTCCCATTAACACAAGCGCAATGGGTCCGGTCATCCCAAACCTCCAGGCATCGCGGGCAGGATGAAACCCCATGTCTCCAGGGAGCACCCAGGATTTTGGGAGCATTGACCATGGGGAAAAGCAGCAGTGCCCTGTATCCACGAGCTCGTGGTCGGGGTCTCCGAGGTTGGGATTTGCGAAGGAGACGGCGCTTGGTTCGGCTGCTGCCCGGCTTCGCCGCTCCGTGCCCGTTCTCTTCCATTCCAGCTGTGAAAGCGCCTGTCGAAAGGGGTTTCAGACCCAATAAATCCAACCTCAATTTAGTGCCTGTTACACTCCACGGGGAGAAGGACGCCCCTGTCCAGAAAAATGCACTCGCTGATTTTCATCCTTTTGATTTATAGAGCTTCTAGTTTAAGAGATGTTCCTCTCCTCTCCAAACGAAGCAGACGCTGACAGCTCCATCCATCACCGGGGCCGTCAGAGGTCCAGTGCTTTAAATAAGCTATTAAAGTGAGATCTAGCTGGTTAACAGTCATAACAGACCAGAAATCAGAGCGTTTACTTACTTCAGTGCCTGGTGAAATTAATTTCCTTTTAATGACGAGGGACCGGAGGGAGAGATCGCTCCGGTCTGGGAGATGCAAAGGTATTTCTGACCCTGGAGGTGGCCGGAGCTTCGGCTATAAGCATCTGCCCGTGCTTGCTCTGGAGGGGGAATCTGTCTTCGTTACTGATGGCAAAGGCTAATTAACGGTCTCAAAGACCCACGGAGCTTGGCCGGGTGAAGGAGGCGGCAGCACTTTCCCTGGCAGCCCCTGGGGACCCCCGCGACCCGCCGGGATGCTCTAGGGTGAGAAACAGGGATAAATTGAAACGAGATGCGTACAGCTTAACGACTTCAAATAACTTTTGTTATCTATTAACATTACCTATTCTGCTTTTTGTTTCCTTAAAGTAGATGTTCATTACTTACAAAACGAGTGTTGCAACAGATGTTAAAGATGAAAGTTTTCTTGTATAATTAACCCTTGAGCTTGTTTTGGTAAGCCTTGAAATTACAGTGTTAAAATAATTAGTGCTGTTAGTTTATTGCATATGTATGACTAAAGAAAGAAACATGATCTAAGTGTGATTATCTAAGGAAAAGTCCTGCAGAAGATTGAAATGGAATGTAGCAACTGTAATTAGCTAAAAGGAAGTCTATTACTGTATGATAAAACTGTCAAAATAATGATTGGGGGCTCCTACAAATCATGCAGAAAATCAATAAAGCTAATCCTACGTCATAGCTTGAGAATTTAGAAATCGTATTTTGACCTTAATTCACAATGGAGCCATCTGAAATATATTTAATAAATGGGTTATTGGACTACTTCTTAATTAAAAATTAAAACTATTCCTGCTGGGCTGGGACCATGGTGGGACAGGTCCCACTGGGCTCTGCCCAGCAAAGCCCATCACATCCCAAAAGCGACCAACGTCGGCAGCAACGTACCACGTTCCTCAGCGTTTTGTTTTTCTCCCAGCTCCCCGCAGGAAAATCCCGGCACTTTGTCTTTTTTAGTGAGCCCGGCATCCTTGTCATCTTTTCCCTTTCGATTTCCACCAGCCCATTTCATCCCTTCCCACCCCACCATCTGTCTTGTCCACCTTTGCTCCTTAATCCAATCTCCCCGCTCGTATCACCTTGCCTCCGCACCGCGGCTGATTTATTTCGGAGCAGCCGGTTTCTGCGCCGGGTGGGTTGGGACACCTAGAAATTGCTCGCATTTAATTTCCAGACCCGGGAGGGGAGCCCGGGGGGGGTTTGCTGGAGGTGTCTGGCAGGAATAGTTCCGTGTGCCCCACCGAGACAGACCGTGAGGGGGAAATCGGGACCCCCAACCATGTCCCCATGCTTTTGCCTCCAGATAATAAATGGCCACCGATGCCTTGGGGGAAAACCTGCTCTAAACCCCCTGCTTGGCTTTAAGCCACACACCGAAACAAACTGCTTCGCCTTTACAGCATTTTTTACTCCAGGCTGGCCGGTAAGCATTGGTTCCCAGCCATTAAGACATTGCTTTTCAGTAGCAGAGACAGCTCGCTCGCTGTTCGGTGAATATTTAATTCCTCCAGAGCAGCAAAGCCCCATCTGAGCTGGTCCATTGGCCACAGGTACGTTGGTGTGTTGGGGCGGGGATGCCATCACCCCACAGCTGAATGCATGAGTGGCGCTGAGTCCCCAGCCCAAACCCCCCTGAGGTTCGGTTTCATGGGCACAGACCCACAAAAGCTCTTGTCTTTATATCCACGGGTGAATATTAGGTTCTGCAGCCCCCGTTCCCAGCCCAGCAGAAGGTCGAGGCCATGGAGCTGTGGGATGCTGCCTCCTCCTTGGACTACACGTGGGAGAAAGCCCTCGCGTCCCCTCCCCGGGGACCCGCTGTGCTGCCGCAGGGATGGGGGAGCACGCTGGGATGTGGACGCTCATACAAATTTATTAAGCTGGGAAGAGGCTATTTTTGGCAGCCAGTAAGGGCTGCGTTATCTCCCCATTGCTCACTTGCATTGCCATCAGGGCACGGCCACCCTCCTGCCACTCCCCACGCTCGCGGGGACAAGGCCACGGTGACCATGGGTGGGGCCAGTGGCTGAGCCCCCCTTTTGGGGGGGATTTCTGCCTTCAGACGAATTTATGAAGCATCACTGCAGCGAGCAGAGACCCTGGAGAAGGACGTGGCCAAGGGACCCCTTCAGCACACTGGCCCCGTGGGACAAGGTACGGCCGTGGCACAGCCAGGGACCACCTCTCGCCCTCCAGCTCCATCAAACCAACTGCACCGAAAGGCATCCAGGGCTTATGCCATCGATTGCACCAAAAGCAGAGCCTGCCCGGAGCTGCTCACCTCCAAGAACCGCCTCTCCGTGGAGCAGCAGCCGCTTCGTGATCAGTTGGTGTTAAATACATACATCATTCCTTGGGATTCTCCCTCTCGTGCAGGCAGGAGCAGTCCAGGCTCCTGCAATGCCACCTGCTTGGGCAAAGCGAAACACCCCGATCCCTGCTGACACGAAACCGAGCACCGGGAAGAATTCGGGAGGAAGGAAATTGCCGGGTCTGCAGCGGTAAATCCACCCTCCCTTTGCCCCGTGTTGGGAAACAACGTTTGTTAATCTGTGAATTGGCTGCCCCTCGGCGTTCATTACCTCGTATTCTATAGGCGCTGCCTCGGCGCCTGGTTTTGCAGCGAGCGAGGGAAGTCGCGTCCTTGCCAGGATTAAACGAGACACGGGGCCTTGAAATGAGTTTGCAAACGGGGACTTTGCTGGCACTTTCTCTCATCCAGGTGATGCTTCTGGGCAAAGAGTCAAGCCCAGACCTGCCGTCTCACACCAGCATCCCAGTCCCTTTAATACCCAAAAAAGCCATTTTCCTCCCTCCTCTCCCGTCACTGCTTATTCCCCTCCCGTACACACCATCCCGCAGACACATGCAGCCAGATCAGGGCGCTTGTCAGGATTAAAACCAGCCTGCAAAGAAAAGAGAAGAAGGTTGGTTTAATTCGGATCAGCCCCGGGAAGGTTTGCACGGGCAGCGGCACAGGGCAAGGACAGCTCTGCTAGGCTTAGTTCAAAGCAATTGCAAAAATACAGCTTGATTTAGCCTAGTGCTAAAGCTCACCCAAGATTAGGGAAGAAATAAGCCGTGAGGATAATCCAAGTCTACCCATATCTCTCATTATAATTATGGAAATCTAATTACAGGCGAGCAGGAGTATCGCGGGCACCTGGACCACATCCTGCCCTTTCCCATCGCCGTGAGACCTTCTGCCGGGGGAGACGCGGAGCGAGCTGTTCTCAAGGGCTCCTTCTGTTTGCTCTGTCAAAAAGAAAAAAGAAAATAATTTAAAAAAAATAATCAAGGTCACAGCATGACGGCAAACGGCTCCTTTTGGGCCAGGAGACGGGGCGAAGAGAGGGGCCATGTGTGGCCACGGGGAGCGCACCCGGCATCGAGGGAAGCTCCACCAGACAGTGATGAATGGGCAGGACAATGAAAAGATACAGCCATATTTATTACCACTGGTCATTTCTGACAGCAGAATGTTAATAAGAATACTAATAGTCAATATTTCTTCGGGAGAGGCTTCATCCATTTTTAGCAGCTTGCTGGAGCACAGTAGATGAGTTTCTTATGGGCCGTTTCTTGCGGCTGCTGACACGATGTGATGAAATCTGAGCTCCTCCAGCTACGGTACGGTGCAGTGGCACAACTTTATTGGGCTTTCAGAAATCCAATTTTACTATGTCCAATATTGTGAGTTGATTAAACCTGATTTGAATCGACAAACGTCCGGGAGGGTGGGTGGTAACTTACTGTGAAAGAAGGGAGAGGGTTTAATAAACAGGCTCGGGAGATAAAAATCTACTTTTATTCCAATAAAAGTCCCGTGTCAGAAAGCTGATGGTAGCGTGAAGGGTAAAAGACAGAGAGGGAAAAAAAAAAAATAAAAGACATCCCCAAGCCAGTGAAGACTCAAAGATACTGCGGGTACAAGAGATTAAAATGGAAAAGCAGAGAGGAAGGCGGTATCTGGGTGCAGGACTCGTGGGCAGAACAGGGGTGCTGCAGGAACGGCCCCACCAGCGCTAACCAAAGCAGCATTTCGGTGTGGTCGGGGAAGGGTTGATACTGGGAGGAGCAGCCTCTGTTGAGCTCAGGATAAGATCAACCTTTCCTTCCACCTGCAAAAACCCAGCTGAGCTCAAAAATGGGCTGGTTTTTTGGTTTAAGGTGATGGACCACACCACCCAGGGCACTGCTGATGCTGGGGAAGAGCCTGGGATGGCAAAAGGGAAATGCAGGTGCCCTCCGCTCCTGACCTGCACCTTCATCCAGCCTTGCTCAGGGTCGGGATGCAGCTCTTGGGGTGCTGGGCATCATATCCCACCTCCAAAACCCAGCTCATCTCTCACCTCCTTCCCAGTGCAGCTGTCTGGCATCAGAAAATTGTGCATCCCCCCCCCAGACATGCCCTCCCCGGTCCCCAGGAGAGGACGGGGTGCCTGGCCATCCCTCATGGCAATCCCCGTACCCCCGCATCAACCCTAAAATCCTTCGGTCCTGCAGGTTAAACCGCCTGAGCTAGGAAGATCCCCAGCCAGCTCCTGCCTTACATTTGTATTTCCCTTTCGATAAACCCAGAAATCCTTCACCGCTCGGAGCCTCGCCTGCGTATTCGCCAGCAGCGGTCGGTGCGCTATAAATTCCCCGCATCCCTCTCCGGTAGAGCCGTTCGGTGCTGTCAGAGCCGTATATAAAACCTTCCCCCGTGATTTAGATAGCGGGGAGAGATTAAACACAAACGCAGTGCTCTGCGATAGAGTTTCTTTCAACAGCTGCCCGAAAACTGCGGGGTCCAGCGAGCCCCTGCTCTGCAGCACTCGCGCCTCGAAAACCGCGGCGAGGATGGGATATCGGGAACGTGCTGTGCCGAGCCACGGCGCGGGGCTGAAACCATGAAATGCCGTACCTGGAGATGAGGAAGGAGCAGATCAGAGCCCCAGCTCCTGCCAGAGCCTGGCATCGAGCGGGTTTTACTGCCCTGCAAAAATATATTGTCCTGTCCTCTGCGACCGCGGGAGTCCTTATTATTCAGCCTGCATCCATGCCGATGGCTCTCTCCCAGGCAGCTAAAGATCACAGCCAGGGCTGCTCAAGACGGTCGCTGTGACTTTTTTCATAAGGAGTATGTTGTCAAATCCCACAGGCTTTTTGCAAAAGGTTTAAAAGAATTTTACAGCCAGCGAGAGAAGATATAAACTGTTATTCTCGGTCATCTTAGAGAGACGACGGGCAGAGACTGCATCAGCGTCCAAGATGATGCTCACGGCTGTTTGAACAAAAGCAGAGTGCAGACTTCAACCGGGGTCTCCCGTCAGGCCAGGAAACATTTGGCTTTCCCCAGATTTCTCTGCCTCGACGTCTGGTTTGAGCAAAGAGGAGGCATTTGGCTTCCCCCACCCCGACCTCCAGGATTTGGGCATCCTCCACAAGGGCATCCTCCACAAGTCCCCCCAGTGCGTTTGCTAAGGAAGGGTTTCGTGGGTATGTGAGGGTGTGGGGGTGTCCCGTCCCCCTGGCACTTGGCAGACGGGCACATCTGCCCCCACCCAGTAAGCCCAGCACATCCCAGCCTGGCTGCTTGTGATCCCACTTCTACCCCAAATTTAATTAAATGGGAACATTAAATACCTTGCATCAACCACAAAAATCCTGGTTGTGTTGGATTTCGGTCTCTTTTGAAAAAGGTTGCGGCTTTAGCACAAGCAGATAAGGCAAAGCTCAGTATTTGCTGTAAAACTTGCATTTTGAGCGGCAGCCAGCCCTCGCCGTGCGGCTCCCCGCCGTCGCTGGCTCCTCTCCAGCTGCATCTGGGCAGCTACCGAGGAATCCAGGGTACGTAGCAATCGTGCTGCATCTTCACATTTGATAAATGTTACATTATCACACGCCCTCTATGTAAGACACCCAAACACCCATCTGGACAGTGGGTGACACCCGTCACCTTTCCTTTACCGCCTTTAGCTGATGAACTGGCGTGTCGGGCGAGGACAGGGATGCAGAGGCACAGGGACAGCTTTGCTCAGCATCCCTGGTCCCTCTGTGGTCTGAGCTTTTTTTTCTTTTTTTTTTTTTGCCCTTGACAGCCGAAGCAAACTAGCGACGTTATTCTGGGAGCTGGGGGTCATTCATGGAGCCACGACTCTTGAGGTTGGAGAGATGCGACCAGTGCTAGCACTTCTCATCGCCCCTTCCCCACCTTTCCCCTTGGCTGGACGGGAGCCGGGCCACACACCCAAACGGGTGGACCAACCCCTGGGGAAAGAGATTACGGACACGGGCTCCATCCCAACCTCACGCTTGTTTTATTGCCCTCGTGGCTATCATAACCTAAACGTGTGAAAGGATGGGCCTGTCCCTCCTTTTCCATCCTCCCCCACCCATTTCCCTCAACATCATATTTTCCCTCCATCACTTCCAGCTCTCTCCCCTTCTCCCACGAAACCAGGAGCTTTTCCAAACCCATCAGCCCAGGAGGTTGTCCCTGATGGGCTTTGACGTGCACGGTACCGATGCGTATCTCATCGCAACGGGTGCATCCCCTGCAAGCGCAAATCCACCCGCGTGCGGGGTTCAGGGCACTCACGCCAACGTGAAGCAGGAGCATTTGTTGCCAGGACCTAAAAACCACAGCCCTGGCAGGGTTAAACATACATCTGGGTCTCCAAGTTACAGGAATAGGGATAACACGGATGCACCACCCGAAAATCCCACTTGGGTTTATGCTTCGCTAAAGCATCTCGGAATACGTGGGGGCAGCAGCAAGCAGGACCCGCGGGCAGCACCGGGCTGTCCCGAGCCTCTGATCGAGGGAATTGCTCCCCAAAAACCAGCACAGGTGTTTAACAACCCCAAATCTGTGATTTTTAAGCACTTTCAAAATAAAACCATTTTATGCCAGGATGACCCAGAGCAACGGCCCGTCTCCAGGGCAAACAGTTGGCAAAAGACATTTTCAACCCAACTTTGCAAAGTAGCCAGGTTTTCCTCGGCGGCTCGTAGCTGAGGGATGGAAATCTCAAAACTGGCCCCCCCATTTTCTATAAGATGAGAATTGAGCAAAAACTTTAATTTCTCAGGGATAAAGTTACACGTTGGGATCATTTTGCTACTTTAAGTGTTGCGTTTTGGAGGGTCCATACTCAAATCCCTGGCAGGGAAGGGAAAATTTAATGAATCCCAAAAAATTTTGACCGCAAGTGCTCTAGGGCTCGGGTTTTTCATCTCATCTGACAACCAGCCCCCATCCAAGCACATCAGGTTTTCCTGGGAAAGCTGCATCTTTCCACGTACCAGCGAGCCAGCGGCCCCGGGTCCTTTACAGCAAGCCCAAATCCCTGCGGCAAACAGAGATTTTGCTCTGCCAGGGAGAATAAAGAGGGAAACGACACAATTAACAACTCCTCTGGCCAGAAGGAGCTGTGCTTATTGAAGGAACCGAAAAGCATCCCTGGCTCCGGCGCAGGATCGTGCCGTACCAGGGCCAAAATCCCTGCCCTGATAAGCAGCGTCCCCTTTCCCCGCAGCGTCCCATCCGCACAGGAGGTCACTCGGTTCATTTTTTTTTGTTTGTTTATTCCCTTATTCTATTTTCCTGTCCCCAAAGCCCTCAGGCATTTTTAAGCCAAATCAAAGCCCTGTTTTGGAGTTGGGTTTTTTTTTTTTAATTACTCATAATTAAGTGATTCTTGGCAGGGAAGACCATGGAAACAGCGTTATCCCACAGTCAGGAATCCAGCTAGGAATTTCCTCTTAGCCTCCTAGCCTTAAATACATCTGGAAAAATGTATAATCCCTTTATTTATTACAGCAAGTATTTCCTTGCAAATACAGCCCTCTCGCAGCACCCCGGGACCTTTATCACAACAGCCTCCAGCGAGACCTTGAGCTGCGCCTTCGGTTCATTATTTGTTGAGCTCCACTTTTCCTCCTGCCAAAGTCACCGGGAAAAACCCTCGGGATTTTTTTTTGGGAGGGGGTGTCCATTTTTCAGTGCGGTGGCTGATGCTAGACAGCGAGCGCAGGGCCTGTGCCCGCACAGGGCTTTATATAGCAGGAGCTGAACATCTGGTGAAAGCTCAGGGCTTTTTGGCCGCCGTCTCCATCGTGTTGATGCTCTCCTGGGAGTTACAGCGCGGCAGTGACAAAGCCCTCGCAGCCCTCCTAAAAGCAAAGCGGCCTTGGTGAGGGGAGGAAAGCAGTAAATCCCTGATGAAAGTCTCTAGGTGTATCTCCTGCTGACGGGGACCTGCAGAGCTGGGGATGCTCGGATGCTGCGTCTGAGCTTTGTTTTCGAGCGATGCCGCTTTGATGGTCTTGCAGCATCTCGCGTGCCGTGCTGCAGGGTCTGGGGCTGCCTCGGAGCCCTCTCAAGGTGGGCGCAATGACATTTGGTCATGGCGTTACGGCAGGGTGCGTTGGAGGGCACCCACTAGCATGGGCTCAAGGGTGCACAGCGGGTGCAGCAGCCACACAACGTAAGGGCTGGTCCCCCACAGTGACTCGACCGTGCTGCGCGTCCCTGTAGCTCACCGAGCTGCTCAAAGACGCCCCAGTACGAGCTTTGCAAACCAGCACAGCATAGCGAGAGGGGGAGAAGCACAAAATCACTGGGTATCCCGCGCACAAGCCAACGAGCCCCCATGGACTCAAACAGCCACAAGCCCTCCCGAACCTTTACACCCACCCGTGGCCGCCGCATTTGGTCTCTGCACACACTACACGTTCATACACTCACGTTAGAGGTTCAGTCTTAAAAAAGAATAATTTTAGAAGTTCACCAGCGATGCCTTTAGCTGTATTCCTACCAGCAGCTTAATCCTGGTGAAGTTTACATGACAAACATCATACACACAGATGATACCCACAACTGCAGCCCACACCAGCCCCAGGACACGTGCTGGACCCAGAAACTGGAGAGATGCAGGGAAACAGGGAAATCCAGCCCTGTTCATCAGCAATCTCCTCCAGCCTTTCCTTTTTATTAAGACCTCTCTACAGTCTTGGGTCTCCAAAGCACCAAACCCTTTGAAAGCAGCAGCATCCTTCCCCCACGCTCCCAAGGAGAAATAAACCCCAAGATTGCTCTTTTCTCACATCTCAAAGCATTTTAGGAAGACCACATGGGTCTCCTGGGGCAGGTAAGGATGCTGCCAAGGCTAAAACAGCCCCAACGTCCCCTTTCCAAGCTCGGGACTATTATCCAGAAATGCTCAAAGGACCGATGGAGCAGGTTTAATAGGGCGGGCTGCTTCCCAAAACCCCAGCACAGCTCAGGGAAACATCACCCTCCTGCTTAAACCCACAAAACCAGAGAAACCGTGTTCACGTAACTCCAGCATGACCTGCCGGGCCAGGTTGCCTTGAGCTCATCACATTCTCAGCTTTGCACTTGAGTTCAGCTCCACTTTTCCAAATAAACTCAAGGAAAAGCCTGCATCCAGGACTGCCAGCTCTAAATATTCATAAGTCATGAGACTGGCTTCAAAGTCGGCAGATTTTTTAGAAACTCACTCATACATTGCTATTATTCAAAATTGTCTTAAATTTTTTTTTTTTTTTTTAATGTTCTATATTTGGCTTTCTTTTGATGTATCTTCTCTTCGGGTTTGCCTTTCTCCCTGCAACCATATGGGCTTTAAAGAAGAAAAAGAAGAAAAAAGATAGCTGCAATTCTGATATACATTCACACAGCTCCAGATGTTAATTCTTAAAGCAAAGCAGATGGGGGGGGGGAGGAAATCAGAATGAAGCCACAATAGCTGGTGGGAAGCTCCAGGAATCTGCCTCCGCACCCGAAATCCCGTCTGGTCCCCGGGGTGCCTCAGAGGTCCACGTCCTATGCTCAGGGGCAGTGGCAGGGACCAGGATGGGGTGTGTGTCGGGTACCTTACTGCTCTGCTGGGTTTGCATTTGGATTTGCTAGAAAAGCAGGAGATGGCTGTAAACCTGCAGGTAAAATCCTAGGAAAAAAAAAAGCACTTTTAGGCAGCAGGGATGTCTGTTGAATGAGTCGGTGCTGCTCCCACGAGCTGGATGGGGAGACAGGGTGAATCCCCGTTTCCCATGGCTGCATCCTGCACCCAGGACCAGGCAGAAGGAAAATAAACTCTCTGGTTCCTGCTCCTGCTGAGGAAATTAGAGGAAAACCCCATGCAGCGACCCGGTAAGCATCCCCCGAGAGCGTACCAGTGCCTTACCAGTGCCTCCCTGCAGCACCCAGCCCTGCCCATAAGCTTCCCCATCCCCAACCAGCGCTTTGCAGGGCTCCCCAAATCTGAGTGACAATGAAGATAATCCCAGGTGCCACCGTGCCAGGTGTCTGCCTCATCCTGCCACTGCACAGCAAAATGCTTTGCGTAATCCGATCAAATAAAATTGATGTCTTGCTCGGCACGGCGCGGGACTGGTGGGAGCACCCGGCTAATCACCGAGGAATAAAAGCTACGGGGACTTTGATCACTGCTGTAGTATTCTCTAAGGAGCAGCTTTACCTTGTAAATCCTGGAATACAGTTTGATGTTATTGCTAGGGGAAAAAAAAAAAAAAGAAAAGAAAAATAGGGAAGTAAAGAGCAAAGGCCTGGGTGCAGAATGCTTGTGCATTAACAGACTGGGTGAAGAGAGGCATTTCTTACTGGTACTACTGGAAGCAGCAGTCAGTCATCCCTGCACATCATGGCTCCGCTCCTGTAAAAACCAGAGGTGAGAAACCTCCTGGAGCCAGTGCAGCTAATAATACCTAATTAATTGTGGATTGAAAGGAAATTCTAGAAAAATAGAAAGACGGTTTAATGTGGAGCCAGGATCAAACAACGCAAGGTGGGTAACCGCCAGATGTCTGTCCCAGGTGGAAAACCACACGCACTCGTGCAGGATTCAACTCAAAGAATAAAGAAATGCAAAAACAACTGGTTCCGCTGGGTGGTTGTGTAGGAAATAAGCATCAAACACATGTGCTCTCATTCTTAATGAGATCATGTTCAGGTTTACTAACGGCCCAGCGTGCCGTAGGGAACGCAGAGGGACTTCCAGGAGGCTTTTGACTTTGAACACCCTGACGTTTGAAAACAGGACCGCAAAATATCAATAAACACAGGCCAAGTGGCTTACGGCGTGGTCAATACCGGCCTCTGGCTCGGGGGAGCTCCCCGGGGCGCAGCGGGGATCAGCGCTGAGCCACACTGCCTGGGGACCTTGGTGTTAATGAGCTGGAAATCCATCCGAACATCTCTGCTGATTGCATGCAGAGTGGCAGGTAACGAGGAAGGCAGGACGGTTATTGGAGCAAACGGGCTCGTCTGGCAGGCTGAGCGCAGCCCCGGGAATGGGGCTGATGGCAAGAGGGGGGCTTTGGGGTGGGGGGAGGCTGCCAGCCCCATGGGGTGGGGGTCTGCAGCCAGGGGAGCCCCAAACCCACCCAGTTCAGCTCAGCAAAACCAGTAACTCCCATTACTTACCAGCTGCCTGGAGCCTTGCGGGTATGAACAGGGCGGTTGCAAGGATGGGCTATGATCTTACGTCTCTGTAAACCACTGGGGAGTTCAGTGGGAAAGCGCCTGCACAGATCTAGTAGAGAAACTTGAAAAAGCACAGAAAAGCACAAAAATAGTTTTAAAGCCAGAGAAAATACCATGTAGAAAGGCTCATAAGGATCTCATCCCGCTTAAGCTTATGGGAAAGAAGATTGATGGTGGCTTGACTATGTCCATGCACATGGACAAGAAGAAAAACCTGAGAGCTAAAGGGCTTGTAGCCTGTTTTGAAAGAGGATGGTTGAAAAGCAGGGCCAGACTCGACAAAATAAAGAGGTACACATCATTCATGGGGAGGGGGAGTAACAGCAGGACAGCCTCCAAGGGAAGTTCAGGGATATTCCTCTCCAAATGGCTCAAAAATGAAGATGAGATCTTGGGAGAGATGCGTTGGTCGGACGCAAGCTCAAACCAGGCTGGCATCCAGCAGCCTGGGCTGGGTTTTTCATCCCTCGTATCTCAGACCTGTGGATCGAAGGTGGCCTCTAAGCCCCGAGCCCTCCCAGGCTGAGCTCCCAAGTGGTACCCTGAGGAGGGAGGTTTGGGGGGCACCACCACAGCAGGAGTGGGCACCATCATAGGTGGCACAGGCTCTCAGCAGCCATCTCCTCATCCATCTGCTTTCGGACACACCAGCAAGGTGTTGTCTAAATGTGCTCTGCCCCACAAGGCTCTAGAGCCACCAAAACCCCAGCAAAAACCTGATGATGGTGGTTCATCCCACCTGGGTTCCCATCTCCTCTCATTCCCTCCGCCCGCAGCATCCCACTGTGCCCGGCTGCCAGCGCTGGGACAGTTACTGCCCTTTCCTTTCCGTACAGCCCTTCAACACAGCCTGCAGGTTGGTTTTTTGGGAAACCAGTAGGTCACTGGAAACATATGGAGCAATTGGACATTAGGAGAAATTTCTTTCCTGAAAGAGTGGTCAGGCCTTGGAACAGGCTGCCCAGGGAAGTGGTGGAGTTACCATCCCTGGAATTATTGAAAAGACGTATAGATGAGGCGCTTAGTGGGCATGGAGATGTTGGGTTGACGGTTGGACTCGATCTTAGAGGTCTTTTCCAACCTTAATGATTCTATGATTCTATAATTGCTTGAGGGCGATGGTACTTTGGGTTTTTACCCTGCAGGGGCTCAGGACAGCTCACAAGGAAAGCAGGAGGCAACTCCACATCGGTGCATAATCCTACAGTGACACTCTAACTGTCAACAGGAACAAAACACAGCAGAATCTGCTGATTCTAGTAAAAAAAAAAACCACTTAAACCTCAACCTTTGAGACACATGAGCCACCCATTACACCCCGGTACAGCTTCACTAGCAGGTGAAGACATGAGAGTTCAACCCTTGTTTCATCCCTCTTGAAGGAAGCGTTTATACAAGCCCCGGGGCTGGAAGCTATTAGTGAGCGCTGCCTGATGCTCTGCAGGTCAGGGTCCCGAGGGAAACCTGGGCATCAGGCAGGGCTGCCGGAGCAAACCCTGGGCTACGGCATCCGTCAGCTGCTCTGGCTTCCCACTGCGAATTTATTCTTCGCTTCAAAACCAAGATATTTGTTTTTTTCAGAGAAATCCGTCAGTGTGAGCGTGTCTTCAGTTGAGAAGGGCAGGACCAGGCTGCTTTTAATCCTTGCTTGCGGAGCGCAGGAGATCCAGAGACGCAGACGGGGCTGCCGTACACGTGGGGACGTTAATGGTGCTTTATCCTCCCAGGCTAAACACAGCCACGCTTCGGAGGACTCCTGCCAAACCCCCCAGCTCCGTTTCCAAAAATTTCCCTTGAAAAAAAGCCAGATCCAGAGCAGCGTAGCGCAGTAGTTTCACCAGCCTCTGCAGGGCATTCATCTACATTTGCTGCCATGAGGGGCCAGGGCCCTATTTCCTAGCAGGCTCTGTGTTTATTAATTGCAGACCTTGAATACAAAATACGCCAAGTCCTTCAAATCTGCAAACAACGTCTGGGTTCTCTTCCCAGCCTGCCTGGCATCGTGAATCGCTTGAAAACACTTCGGGCTTTCGAGGAAATTTCTGGTGTATTTGCTGGCACACGTGATGTTTCCAGTAACCAGAACCGCTGTGGAGTCATTGGCTTGAACCTCTGAATCTTTCTGGAAATGTCACCTTAGAGATGTTTTCAGTATTTTAATTGATTTCGTTGTTCGAGATAAAGCTTGAAATGCTGACAGTTGCTGCAGAACAAACGGCTCCCAACGCTTCTGTTTGGAAGTTGACGGAGGAGTGATGATGCTCGTTGCAGAGTTTACTCAGACCAAACTGGCTGGGGTTTTCTGAGTGGGGAAAACTTTATCCAGATCAGATGTTTCTCTATTTAAAGCAATCTACAGCATCGAGCATTGCATTTGTGAGCAAAGACCAACAAAAACTTACCTTCCCTGGAAACTGGATGAGACAATGCTGAGGGTGAAGACAAGCAAGTTGCTCCTTTGCCTTAAATACAACACCCTTCCACTGAGGCTATAGATGCCGCCTCTTGACTATGGGCTATGAATTACTGAAATTTTAATATAAATCTCCTCTTCCTCCACCTGCAAATTCCGTCCAAGTGAAAAAAAAAAAAAAAAAAAAAGAGGTTTGGATATTTGTGTGCTTCCATATGCTGGAAGTCCCATGCAGACGGCTGCTTGGCATGCACCTTCTGACCTGATGGCTTGCAGCAAGTCCACCCTACCCAGGACACACCAGACCTACTGCTGCCCAGTTGAACCATGCATGGACAGACCAAACCTGAAGTTTCTTAGATTCCCTGCATGTTCCTTGTCTGTCCTGACACATCCAAGTCCTTTCTGCATTCGCTGCACGCGTGCATGTCCCTGCCTGGGGAACCTCACCTTGGGTGGGAGCTCACCTTCGCCGCTTGCTGTCCACACAGCTCGGGAGCCTGCAGATCACCACAGCGACGGCGAGGCAGAACATCTGGCCCACACGTGCGTCGGGGAGGAAAGATTTCTCCTTGTTCATCAGGGACCGCCTGTAAAACTCGCTGTTCTCTTCGCTGTAGGCTCCCGGCTGTCTAGACATGTTCGGTTACATGCACTCAAATCCCCAGCCGCTCCTGATCTGGCTGGAAGTGACCCTCCTGGCTCTCCTCCCAAGGAGGGGCCGACTCTCCCCGCCAGCAAGACTCTCCCCAGCCAAGGGAAAGGCAGGAGGATCTTGATATGAAGGGCCCGGCCAGCCCCGGCCACTGCTGTGGTTTATCCTGATGGGAAGGGAGGGGAGGGAGAAAACAAATCTTACCAAGGGACGGCACTCCTGGAAGCCCACGGAGAGCGAAGGAAGAAGAGACACACGAAGGAAGACCCAGGTTTCTGCAGGGAACATTCCCATTAAAAAAGGGGAAACATTTATTTTCTGCTTGCAGGAAGGGGAGGTAAAACCCTTTAGTCAAAAGCCAGATTTTTTTCAGAAAACCCTCAAATCATCGTTTCAACCCTGCAATTCCTGCTCTTTAGATAGGAAAGGGGAAATGAAAAATGTCCAACCCAAGGGTAGAGCAGGGGAAAACCTGAAGTCAGACCTGCCCTCCCCATTGACTTGCTGCCCTCCCCTGGGCTCCTTTAATTTTTTGGCTTTAGGTCCCCATACAGCCCCCGTAAGTACAGCTATGGCCGTACTCTACGTGCCTTTCTGCGTGGACCTGAAGATTTCAGTGGAGGTCAAGGTTTCCAAACAGGACAAGAAAATACGGGTGTATGTGGGAGAGAAAAAGCAAAGCAGTTTTCCCAGGACTAGGAAGCAGGACAGAGGTGAGCCCAGGGCTGGGGAACACACCAGCCTCCTGGTACACACACAGGCAGGGCTTGCTGAATCACATCTAATGCGAGAAGAGACTCCACTTTGTACAAACGCTGCCTGGACAAAGCTCAGCCCAGTCCTCGTCCAGCCCCTCTCATCAGGAGAATTACTCTGGCCCCGTTCTCCCTTCCTCCACCCCTTCCTTGGCTCCTCACTTCTATTTAATCAGAGAGAAATAAAGAGGGGAGGGGACGCGCCACAGACCTGAGATTAGCCAGATGTTACTCATTGCTCTCCTCAGCCTGCCGAGCTGGATTTGTGGTCTTAGCTTGACAGGCAATTCAGCCCAAATCCCACATCGTCCTTCAGGCGGAGGCCGGGCCCCGGCTCCTCTCGGTGCTAACACACCTGGCTGCGCAGCCGCTCCGCAGAGCCACAGCTGGATTTCAGCAGCCTGGGAGCTGCCTGTGGCACACCTCCCTCGCCTTCGCAAGGTGATGCGCAGAAGAAGGACCACAGTCCGGTTTAGCTAGAGTTTTAAGAATACGGCATTTAAGGCAAATACTCCACAAAATGTGTTTCTTTACATATATAATTATAAATATGTATATATATAATTTTAAGCACTGATGTCATTGGGGTTCGACTGAATTCCTTTCTGCTGTTAAGTATTTCCTCGTCTTCAGCCCACGCCTTCAGACGTGAGTTTTCAGTGAGTTAAAAAGAAAAGACATCTCAGGCTCAGACACCTATGTCAAACTTCTGTCTGCCTTAGTTTTACATGAAAGAGATTTCTTCACCTCCTCCTAAAAAAATACGCATCCGTACAGTAATACCTTGAAAGGGAAAGAAAAGCAGTAATGACAAATGCTCTGGAAACCTCTCACAAAGATCATTTCCCAGCAGCACAAGCTGCAGTAAGAAGTGAAGCTTTACAGCCAGGTAAGACAGAGGCAGGAATACAGGCTTTCTTCAGCAGGGAGCGGAAAAAAAAGACCACAGCATCTTTAATCAGATAGTTGGAAGAATGAGGAGAAGAGCAGCAAGGGAAATCGGATCATTAGGATGACGTTTGGTCTTGCATAAAATGAACTGAGAACAGACTGAAAGCTGTAGGTTTAAATTAAAAAACAAACTTGTGGTGTTGCCTGATAGAACCGATACAAAATCCACAATTTGTGTAAAAAGCGCACAAAAGGGCACCCCTGAGGGGTACTACAGGGTTGCTTTAGGATCTGAGCGGTGACATTTCTCTTCCCAGGCCCTCAGGGGACACCACCAACCACCCCAGCTCCGAACACTCCCCGTTCCTCCCTCTCAGTCCTTGTTCCTGCCTTGATGCTCATCTCCTCCTCTAAGGATTAGCAGAAACCTCTCCTCCACCGATGTCCCCAGCAGAACTACTTCTCTTAGGTTGCCTCCAACTGTTCTACACAAAAATAGGGTTGTCCCTATTTTTGGTCAAGTATGAAGGGCTGTTCTTCACCCGGGCACAGATCCCTATTCAGAAACCCACCGTGCCAGAGACTGGTCTGACCACATCTATACAGCGCCTGCCCAGCGCCGCTCTGAGCACGTTTAAGATGCCCTGAAATGAAGTTGGTCCCCTTACAGACCGCGAGGGTCCCAGAGGAAAGAGGTTTTGCTGTTCTATTGGTAGGTGGACCCAGTTACACACAAATAATCCAAAGCTTCTCCCGTTCGCCTGGGAGTATCTTCCCTGGAAAGTATTTAGCGCTCTTCAATTACAAGGAAGCCCGATAGCCAGCTGGCAGACGACCACATCTAGAGAAAGTTGCAGATATCCTTATTTCCCTTGCCTATGCTCACGCCAACATTTTTTTTTCTACTTACCAAAAAAGGCAGACAATTCATTTTAGCTCATTTGAAAAAAAAAAAAAAAAAATGAAGCTTATGTACTCACAGGGACTGCATACCAAAAGGCACGAATACACAGATGCAAACAAAACACTGCATTACCATTAAGGAAATTAATTTTAAGAGTCACAAAGCATATTATTCCTGGAAATTGCTTTTATTTAGCAATTATGTTAACACCGCAAGAAGGCAGTTGGCATTGAAAACAAACAGTTCAATTTAAAAATCAGGAAAGTGAATTAACTGAAATTTCAGGGCACTCACACCTGAATACACTCCACTACCTTGAATACTTAAGAATCCTCAATCAAAGGCTTAGGTTTTTGTTTGTTGAGGAGTGGAAGAAAGGGGATAAAAGAGAAACCGTCTATTTTTTAAGTTATTTGTGTATCTTTGCAAATCAAAGTTAAACCCTGACAACCAACCAGCAGGGAAAAAAACTGAAGGAGTCAGTGACAATACTGAGATAATATTTTAATTTTTTTTTTTTTGAAGTTTTTTTTTCCTGTAAAATGGCTTGTACTTCCACAGGTACAACAGCAAAGAAATTATTTCAGTCCATTTCACATGGTGTATAAAAGACCAATTTTACAAATATATCCAGAAGTTTTAACAGCTGCTAACACTGTTTAAAGGTAAACATCACTTCTCCATTGTACAGGGCTCGCTGTGTGAACGAGACTTTTCCTACGGTTGTGCCACAAGAAGGAGCCTTCCAGGGGCCCCCCATCATGTATTTGATCCAAGAGGAAAGCGACACCCACCCCTAACCACCATGACACAAACAGAAGGGACTTCCAGGTGGCTGGAAGACTGGCTTGCCCACCAGGAAAGTACAAATACGTCCCTTTAAAAGGAAATCTTGACAGCCACCAGTTTTGTCTGTAGTTTGGTTGTCCAAGCAACTCATATTTTTGTTCCGCTGCCAATAAATGAAAACTCTGATCACCACAGAAAGTAAAGCTCGATCTTTATGACCTGTCAAGGCTGACTACTGTTCTTTCAAGAGCGAAGTGTCTGCTGCAGTCAATGGGACATGGTTTGCACAGGGCCTGCAGAACTGCTGCGACTTCATCCTAGAAACTACCCCCCTCTCCACTCCCCACCCCCCAAAAAATAGCCTTACCTTCTAAGTTTTTCCTTTTAATTCACAACACCAAGTGTGAAGACTTGTGAAGAGTGCTTATAAAAATCAGAATAATGAGAAAATCTGTAAAAGACATTTGCAACTCCAATTTTTATTTTCCTTGAAGAGATAAGCAAGCCTGAAGGTATCTTTTTAACTCTCTTCCTTGTTTGTTTTCTTTCCAAGCTATATTGACTTGTTTACCTGCAACTACATGGATAAATAGAAAATGAGAGGAGCCAAGAACTCACAAGAGGCTGAAAACTGACCAGACAAGGAGGAGGAGGAGGAGGAGGAATCCTTGGCCAGAATACTGCAGAATAGCTGGGCTGTCCACACCTATTCGGCTCAAGCGCCTAACAGGCTGCTGTTCCTACCTGTTCCGATCCACAGCTGCTCTACCTGTCGATTCCACTTCGCGTCCAACGCGGCATGTTAACAACAGTCTCGGGGAAAACAAGACTTAACCACCCGTGACAGAGCGTTCCTTTACAAAGAACAGACAAGCACAGCTCATTTCAAAAGCGTATTTGCAGCTCAACTTTAAGCAAGAGCAGGAGTCAAGCCAGCTCAGTTTTCCTACCACGCTCAAGATGCATTTAAATGCCTCCATCGGTTCTCATGATGGCCAGATCACTACTAACAGTTCTCTGACCCCAGAAAAGCATCAAGACTACGAGCTGGATGAACAGAAACATGAAGGTCTTGAGAAGCTTCCTTCCACTCCCAGAAGAATGAAAAAATGGTGAGCAAAGTGATCAGCTACTGCAACAGCACTGAAGGGAGAGTTACCACAGTTGAAACCAACAGTTTCTTTTGGGTGTGGAGTTAAAAAATAAGTAAGTTCTATTCGGAGACTATGGCAGTTTCTCACCATGATACACTCGGCACCTCTGCTCCCCAGTCAGGCTCTGAAGCACAACCCTCAAATTCCAGGAACTGCCATTAAAACAAAGTGTTTCGTTGGGAAGATCACAGCCTTTCCATTTGATCCCGGAGCTTCCTAATGAACTGAGGAGAATCCTTTTTAGAGCATGAACCAGGTCTGAAAGTGGGAACAGCTACAATCACATTTCTGATCGGTTCCTGGCAGGCCTTTGCTTCAAGGTGGGTCTGTCCCTACTGGAGCCAGCCCGACAATGGCCTTCGTCTCTTCTGAGCCCCATTGCCACCCTCACAAAGAAAAAAAATTCCTTAATTACTCTGGCAGTACAATACTATTACCGTACCCTGAGGCACAAAGTGACCACTCTTGAAAAAAATGCATTATTAAAATGCAGTATCATGCTAATTCTTTTGTACAACTTGGACCACAATTCAAAAATAAGAGCAACGCTTACCACTCAGTCATCTATTGAGACTTCAGCACTCTATCAGAAGCTGCCAGGAAAAAGGAAAGTGTTACAGCTCCAGTGTGCATGGATATGACAGACTTTTTTTTTTTTTAAGATCAGACTAGAAAAATACTTTCAGCTATAAGTTATGCAGTCAAAGCTGGTTTTGAAGCATTCAAAAAGAATCAACAGTAACAGGTGAAAAAAATCCTTACAGAATACATTGCCAGCATTTGAAATGGTATGCAAGAAATATCATAACACTGAAATAATGAAATAAACTTTCAGAACAAAGTTTGAGGGTGGTTCTCAAGTTTACTCACTCCAAACAGAGCCAGTTTTATTTATCCAGAAATTTTTTTCCGTTGAGTTACCAGACCAGTGAAGGTGTGTGTTTAATGAGACGAGGGAAGGAGAAAAGGGCTATGCAGCCAAATGGTCCATCATTTGATCGCAGCAGCATATGTGGCAATAGTTTTTGAGAAAAATAATGCCACAAACTCTTCTGCCTTCCCAGTAAATCCAGCTCTGCGGGACTCACCCTAGATTTGAATACTGGTTAATGGCAAAGTACCTGGATTCAGGCAAAGGAACTGTGGAAGTTTGTTTCCCAGAGAAGAGGAGAGTGTTCCTTCCTGCAGTATTTCTTCTGTTGTATAGAATTGCTGACAGTGGAAGAAACAAAACACAGTCCTTTCAAACGGACACTTCCCTTGGATACAAACCATTAGCCAGTCTTCCACTTCGTGCAAGCCAAACACACCACAACCGGATGGTGTGCTAGTGTTTCCAGAGAGGATTCCTCTAACGCTGTACATTCACTTTGCACAGGGTGTAGCTATACGAAGCCCTGAAGCAGCAATTAAACTGCAACAGCAAAGGAAGAAAGTCAAGAATCTCGATAACGGAGATGCCTGGGAACCTGCGCGTTTACAATCCATTTACGCTCAGAGGGAGACTACGCATGCAAGTCCTGATCGGCTCAGCTCAGTAATACAGTTGCCACCCCAGACCTGTGAAGCTGTCGTACAGGAGCTCGGGACCTCTGGCCACCAGCCTTAACTCACGGCTCGTGGCCTTAATTCAACAAGGAACACTTCCTGGACGTGTGTTTCCATAGCATCTCTTGTGAGAAACGAAGCTAAGTATTTCACAGAGTCCAATAAGAAGGAGGTGGAGGTGAGACTGCCTCTCGCAGATGAGGTATATGCTAAATAGAAATAATGCTGCAGTATGCATATGGGACCTGAGGAACTTGTACTGAATATAAACAAGGAAGAGGCACCTTCACGTTTATGACAGAAACCATGACAAGGATTTGAAGGCCAAAGGCGTTTCTTCCCAATCTGGTTGGGCTGCCACTCTTGATGAAGATTAGCCACAAGGTTGTCTTGTGGGAGTAAGAACTTGGAATACGGAATCACAAGAGGATCTCATTGAAAAGGCACTAGGAAGAAGCATATAGTTTTAGGTCAACAAGATTCATCCTATTCCCAATCACTGAGTGGGACAAAAACTGTAGCGTTTGGGATTTTTAGAGAAAATGCTGCAGAAATTTTTTTTTTTAACAGCAAAAGCGTAAAAAGAAAAGTAAAGCTATTTTCAAATTATTAAAATGCTGAACATTTATACAGCAAAATTATATTAAAAACAGCAGCAGACAAAGTACGTCCCATCACCATTGGCAAGGGACATGTAAAACGTTTATAAGGTTAACTATAAAACAATTTTACAACCAAAATATGAACAGGCCAATTCAAGTATATATATATACAGAATATATTAAAATCATATAAATTATATATTTATACAAAGGGCAAAAATATAGCAAAAAGCTATAGTTGATTAAACAGAACTGAGCTTGAATGACCAATTTCATCTAGAGATGTTTAATTTTCTCCCAAATTCTTTTCTTTTTTTTTTTTTTTTTTTTTTAAACCTGGATAGATTGATACCTCAGATACCAAGAGTACGGAAAGCAAAAGGAAAAAAAAACCACAAATCAAAAAGTTATCAATCTGTATGAAATGAAACTAACAGTGGGCGGGGTACATCTCATATGAAATTCTGATTTAATTATTTCCATAGTAAACATTTATCAGCTCTCTTAAAAAGTCAGGAATTTCAAGTGATCCACTTCAGATGTACCACCCTGGTGCATATATTTGATTACATTTGAATGTTGTTTGATTTGCAAACATTTGAAAAAAATGGATACAAACACATCTCAATCTGCAAAAAAAAGGTGACAGATGGCAGCAAGTTGAAAACTGAACAAAAATACTCAGCTGAACTAGAAACGATGCTCTCCTTACAGCATTTTGGCTAGTAAGTGAGCTTAAAAAAAAAACCTTATTTTTAATTGCTTTTTTATTTCAAAACATAACAGCATATAACCACAATCCATTGAAGCACTTAAGAATCTAAACAGTCCCATCCGTGGGTTTATATTTAAACACGAACTAAGTGCTCTCCTGAATTCAGGCCTGTGTAAATAAGTTCTGTATAAGTTGTACCTAAACCTTCTGTCTTGCTGCGGCACTACCCCTTCATTAATGCAGTTTTTAAAGGCTCGCTACATCTCAATTAACCCAATGGTCCTGGGCATGCAAGGAGCAGTTAGGGCAAGCTAAGTTAAGCAGAAATAAAAAGGCCAGACTACACATATACAGAACATTGGCTTAAAAACCAGAACTAAGTATGTAAAAAAGTAAAGCAGTTTCACCAGATGCAGGTTAAACGGGGGGGGGGGGAGCGGAGGAAAGAAAAAAAAAAATCAGCCATATATAATGAACAGTGGATATCTATTACACTGAAAGGAAATCAATGCAAACAGGATTTCCTCAGTTTCAAGTAATCCTTGATGCCTTTTTGGCCAGCTGTGTTATACCATAATAGATATTATAATAGCTTTTATAGTCTACAATTTAGGCAGCTAATTTTTCTCTTACTATCCAATTATCTCTAGTGAACATTCACCTATGGTTGTCCACACATTCTGTATTAGCTCCTTGAGAAACTATTCAAGTTAAATTATATTGCAAATTAAAGACAGTTACATTCTGTATGTTCCTTCTAGATTTGAAAAATAGGTTTTGAAGGCTTGTCAAAGTTTAGAAGAAAAAACCTTTCCATTAAAAAATCTTAGCTTAAAAAAATCATTAAGACACCTTTTTCTCACCCAGGGTACTAATAAAAAGATTACAAATATACTACAATTTGACCAAGAAGACTTCATGAATATGCTGCTTTTGAGCATGCAACACCACTGATATCTGTCAAGTCCAGGTATCAATGTATCCCAATTCCACCACAGTCCCTCACAATTTCCTCGTCAGTCCCCCATCCCCACCCTACCACCCTATTAATAACATTATAAAAAAAGGTAAAATCTAGAGTTAGTGGCAAAATCTTCACAGTAAATTGTTAAAGAAAATGTTATTGTGGTCATTGCAAAGTGATATCAGTCAATTGGACCCTGAAAAATTAGCTTGATGCAGTTGTGTTCCCCAGACAGTTGTGTTGCACAAAAAGGGCAGGCAGCATGAAATGCATGAGTACCATGAGGCAGTGGGATTTGAGACCAGTATTTTGCAGATTTCTCAGAGCACACATGTCCACAAGGGGTGAAAGCATGAGTTGGAGGACCAGCATCCACATAAAAGCCTGCTTCACAACCAAGCCAGAGAGGCACATAGGGGCCAATGGTTCTGCACATGGGACATTCCCGCTCATTGGCTTCTGTGTCACTGCGATGTCCCCAGTTGTGATAGCCATGAACATGACCACAGCTGAGGTATGCCCAAGGCTGCTTCTCTTCTACCACATCTTTACGGTTGATGCTGGGAAATGCTAAAGTGTTTAACCCAACAGGACACTGTGGTCTGGCAGCATTTATCTCCTGTCGCAGAGCTTCAATGTGTTTCTGAGTTGGAGTGTGGAACAGTCCATCTGCCGTTCTCCACAGAAGGGTGGCTCCACACAGGTCAATAAGAGAGCCATCTTGTAGGACGTTGGTCTCATTTTCTACCTAGTGGTAGAACACAAGGATAAGTAGTTAAGCCTGAGGGCTTTTACAGACAACTGAGTTAGTTCTGTAAACATGTCGTCTTTCTCACCAAATCGCTACCCTCCCTAGCATGCTACCTAATTCTGTCTTATCGTTTCCTTGTGGCCCCCCATTTGTCTGAATCCATCTCTTTGTCTCTTATCCTATATTTAAGATTATAATAAGCATGGTCTCTTATTCTGTGCTTGCAAATTTAGGACCTCATGTACAACTGTTACACGCTATGGCAATACTGATTATTATACACAGTTTTCCTTCCTGTAATTCTTTGGGAAAGGTATTACATTAGTAATCACTAACTTCTTCACAAATACCGCCTACCTCTGAGCATGCTACTTTTTCTCTCTAATATTGATTCTCTGTATGCCTTTGTCATGTTTAAGGTAAGTCATGATAGACTGAAGAGGAAACTTGCCATTCCCTACGGGCTGTAGTATTAGCAGATTGCTCCCCTGGAATTCTTTGCCCATGTAGACTGGCAGAAGCTGCTTACACAGCAAAAGATCCTTTTTGAACTAAAACCTGCTACCCAGGACAGACCAGCTGTCCTGCTACTCAGACACCATTTCTTTTGGCTTGTGGCAAGCGTAAAGCTTTTTGCAGAAGCATGAACTCCCACTGCATAGTGAAACTCTGCCACAGATACATTAGGGATAAATGATAAATGCAATTCTAGCTACATGCACCGGTATTTGCATAGATTACAGCAGAGTGCATTACCTGTTGAATTTCTCAAGTGACAAGTTCTGCAACTGAAGCCACACAGGCTCAACTTCTGAACAATTAACCACTCCAACTAGTTAGGCTCTTCATTTAATGAGGTATTCCATGCAAATACAGCCCTAACGTGCATTGCCTAAAGGCTTCTCTCATCTGACTAGAAGCAGGTACTTAGAACATTTTCAAGGGATTATGCCAAACACACGTCATACTTTGCTGAAATATTCTTTAATTTATTTTAATGTCACAAACATATAAGCAACATGTGCTATTGCTACCAGTTCAGTAGTGATGAATATATATTAAAAAGGGTTCTCTATGAAATTAAAGAGGAAAACAGTCCTACTGCCTGGCTTTATACATAGAAAGTGTGTAGAAAATACCACTAGGGCAAAACAAATACCCTGGACATTAAGTAGGTCACATGAAATCATCATGGCTGCCTAAGAATACTATGAATGACAACTGATTTGGCATTTACATTTTAATCCAGGTTAAATTCACAGATTAACTGTGGATCATCCTTGCACAAAACACCTAGATGGTACAATACAGACTACAGATGAAAGGTCATCAGTGTAATACTTCCAGCAGAAAAATCCAGCAGTTCAAGTAGAGATGAAAGAAGCCTTGATTTGATGCACATTTCAGATAATTCCTTCACAAACAGCAAAGCAAAAGCTTTCTCGTATGCAATGTGTTCAATTCATTATACAGTGTGCATTTGGTTTTATGAACCCAATCAACGAATACTGATCACATCAATACCAGCGTGCCATGTAATTTTATTTAAATGAGAATTCAAGTCATTTTGGATGCAGAGAAGGGAATTTATTTGTTTTAGTATTGCCTTTCTTTAGCAGCACTAAAAAGGTGCTTTGCTAACCACGTACAAAGGGCGCAATTGCAACATCATCTGTCCCAGTCCCCGAGGCGATGTTTGACTGCCACCATTAAAGTGACAAAGCAATTTATGTACTGCAGGCTGTCTACTGAAAGCAGAACAAAATGTTCAAACTCCATTTTCCTAACTCCTTTAAGCAGTCAGGATTCTGCAAAGCCAATGGCAAAGTTGGAAATTCAGGTTCAGCGCAAGTATGTGGGATACATCTGTAACACCACCAAGCTAAAAGCAGCTTTGGCATGGAGAAGGCTATTGCCCCCCGCCATGCACCCTTTCTCAGTCTTTAAACTCTAGCAGCTGGCTGATAAAGTTACAAGAGACAGTGCATCTTCAGTTGCACTGAGGAGAACATCCTCTCACTTCCTGAATCCTAACAAAAAGCAGGAGTGAACCATGAAGGCTTTTCCAGGTCTGCAGGCAGCACAGCATTCTACCTACCCAGAAACAAAGAGGACTTCTGGGAAAGCTCATCTGCCCGAGTGGGAATACGGCTGTCTGTGTACTTCACTGGGCTACTTCTATGTGGTGGTGTTTGACTTTTTTTCTTTTTTTTCCTTCGAGGGCAGGGGGAAGAAGGAAGAGTGATGATAGCATTCTCCCTCCTAGGCTCCACAAACCTTGGGAAGGGGCTATGGGAATTCCCTTCCATCTTCTACAGAAAAGCGGACACATTCTTTCATGGGAACCTCTCTCGTGGTTATGTATGCCACAGGTCTCTGTGGCAGCTGAAATCTCTCACTTTTGGTAAAGGCAAAGCCTATCCTGCTTCACAGGATAAAACAGCAATATATTTAGCAGGGCTTCTCTTATCTTCCTAGTGGCAGGGAAATGAAACAGAAGCTGCATTATCCAAACTTGTTTTGCATGCATGTGGACTCTTCAGATAGTACTGCAAAAGACAGCTCCCCATGCAGTAACTTCCAGATGTCCCCATGTCCCAGGAGAACATTTCAGAGATGGAGATTCAAGAGCAAAGCTTATTTAGCTTTTACATTCTATGCTATTTCAGTTGGAAAAGTGACATTAGCAGAAAACCTAGAGAGTGTTCTCCTGTATAAGCAGAAACAGAATAGCAGTACAGAATCTACTGTAACACACATCTACTTAGATGATTTCAGTGCCCACTACCCTGGGACAATGCTCTTACTCTGCAGTTACCCTATGACTGCCTCCGTTCAATGCCAGGAAAACTTTTGTTTTAACTACCAGTTACTTTCAACTTACCAGTTTCCCCCTTTGTTGAGCAGATCGGGTTTCCCGGAGGGTGTACACATCACCACAGACTGAGATTTCCCGCCAAACTCCAGGTTTAGACTCCTCAGTGAACCCTCCTTTTGGATGCATGACCAGCACCCCATTAGTTGTCAATCCATCCATGTGGCCATCAGGATTTTTCCACTTTGCCGCTTTTTCCTGCATGTGACAACCACCCCAGGAAAGAGTGAGTTTGTCTAAAAGCTTATGGACTAAAGTTTTACACGCAAGTTTTACTAGCACTGCCTAAACCACAGCATTTCCTCACCAGCCGGCAGCGCTTACACATAGATTTACAAAAAAAGCATTTTTAAGAATACCTTGTGCCAGAGTGGTAACATCTTTTGCTTATGCATCTTCAATTACTATTCTATCTTGAATATTATTATTTTTAACTCAGTGGAGTGCCTCAGACTGCAGCTCAGGTAGAAGTTAAGGTCTCAAAGGTCAGTAGCATACTTCTAACTACCATAATGGAATACCATTGCAATGGGCACATCCTTTTCCATAACGCAGCTGATGCACTCCTCGGTCTTCAGTGCTCAGAACTGCAATAGCAGCTTATTCATAGTGAGCATCAAGAATATATCAAACAAACCTAAAGAAAATCCACTAATAGTTACTAAAGTAGAGCTTCATTGTTAAAGACAATTATGACCGTGAGTCCATGTTGGTAATAAATCTGGCACATAAAACTGCAGTTTCTCCTTAACATTGCAGCTGGTACACTGCAGTAATAAAAGTCTAACGACAGTATAAGTTATCAACTAGTACAAGGGAATTTGGGGGCTTGAAAATAACAGAATAAAAAACAGAGTAGTACTTTGTAGTATTACTAGTACTTACACCAAGAAATATATTTTTAGAAGAGTCAAATCCAGCTGCAAAAATCCTTGCTGTATATGGTGGGCTCCTGTCACAAACAATCCTGCAGGCAAAACGGGATATGGTGCTTTGCGTAATCTGAGTTTCATCATTATTTTGACTTCCAGAAATAGTATCTGTTACTACAAAGTCTATGGGGCTTTCTGTTGACCTCCCAACCTGCAAAAAAAAAAAATTCAGATAATGGTATAATTAGAAAGAGCCATAGAAATATCAAGCATTAAGGACACAATTTTGCCAAGTTAACGTTGAAGACAAACTACTGTCTACCGAATTTTTGGATGGCAAGATCCAACCAGAGACTAATCTGTACTTCCACATTTGTCCTAGGCACAAATACATCACTGACATGGCAAGACAAATTTTCGCTTAGTACAACTGATGTGCATGCTTGCCCAACACAGCTGCAATGAATTGATAGAGTGTTGTCAACAGCATGAAAGTATTATCACCTTGGTATTTCACAATCCAACCACAGCAAATTACTTACCACTAATTCTGCCAATTAAGAAAACGCTAGCTTGAAATGACAAGTTTTATTCACATTTCTAGTTCCAAGTTGATTTGCCATGAAAATAAAGGACTTTTTTTAGACCCAGAACTTGGTTATTTTGATACATCATAACAAAAAGCTACCCACCTTCGTGTTTTCAGAATTTGTAGTTCTAGAATAGAGTAGTTTTCAGGTAAAACCCACAATATGATTAGATTTATTCCAAATCATGCGTGTGCATGACTAAAGAAATTTAAAAACTTTGTTCAGCAGAAATAAAACACAGCTGATCAGTAGACAATATTTTTCTATCTTGACATCTATAAATTTTAATTCTAAAACTGGAAACATCTAGGCATCTGGAACAGAAAACTTCATTATGAAGTGGACAGAGGGATCTGACTGCCAACTCAACATACAGTGAGAATTTACCAATACTTCTACAAGCAAATTGGTGTTACACCAACTTTGAGCATAACTGGGAAAGTGGAGCTGAGGAACATTGAGTGGAAGAGAGTATTAACTTTATAAACACCTTGTGATCAAGCAGAAGAAAATTAAGAGTATTCTTCACATGAAACTACCTTCAATATCAGTAATCTACATTTATATAAAATAACCTTCTCACTAAACATGATCTCATTGTCCCCCAAGAAGTTACACTCTGCTTAGCTTCTTGCTCTCCAAGAGCAAGCTTCTTGCTCTCCATTCTTCTTGCTATGGGAAGACATGTATGGTTCCATCATTAACAAGCATCTCTGCAAACTAAATTAGCTGTAAAAAAACGTTATTCAAGAGCCAAGGAAAGTGATATTATTAATACTTAATCCTCATCACAACTGAACTGATAGCAACAGTACTGGGATCTCTCCTGTGCTTTGCTTCTGCTTTCAGTTCTACTTTGCAGTGTTAATCTCAAGATGTGAATTTCGACAATTTCGTGTTCAAGTGACACATCCAGTTACTTTCTCCATATCATGGGTCTCAACCCAAGTATAAAATGTGATGAGCTTACTGCAGAAGTACCAAAGAAATAGTAAAAAAGGCCTAATCAGAAGTATGCACTTCAATTCTTCACAGAAAGTAAAGTGACTCCTAGAATACCCTAGACAGAGTTTAGAAACTGTTTAATATGGGACATTTCTGATTTATGCAACTTGACATGTTGAAGCTAAAACTTAAAGCTATATTCTTCTTCCTTTCACAGTATTATTTCTAACAGGCTTCTATTTCCCATCCAATTGCAATTCCTGCTAAGACTCAGCACCAAGCAGCAGCAGGAAGCTTATTCATAACTTTTGACTATTCTCTATCTGTACGTGAAGTCTCTTAAAGGATAATCAATAATGAACATGAAATATAAATTTGTGCATAACAAGTTTGTGCCTGTTGCAGTCTCTCAAATAGATCACTCTCTCACAGCGTTTAGATGCAATTATAGAAAAATCTGCCTTACTTTCCCTTAAAGGATGACAAAACACGCGAGTGTGTGCTCCCAGTCTTCCTCACACCGTACCAATCAGACAACATGAAATCCGAATATGTTTGGATATAAGCATTAAAATCTATATACAAAGCTTTTATGTGGTTTTTAAAATCTCTGAAATTACATGTAATATTTTAGGCAAAGTAATTACTTTATTTATATATCACATTTGTGTCACAAGTATGTCTATACAATGTCAAATATTTTAAGTATTTGGTTTTCTCTTGGGTTTTTTTGGTTTTTGTTTTTTTTTGTTGTTTTTTTTTTTTCTCTTGAAAAAGCTTTCTAAAGGATCAGTCCCATGTATTGTGCTACAGTTCAACACTAGAAATTATTTTAAGAAGTGCTCTTCAAAACATGGCAATTTCCCCATGCTCCGTATCAATTCAAAATCTTGCATTTGAGATCATCAGAAAAGAAAGCCCCTCGGGAACAAATGAAGAACTTGATGCTACCAACATTTACCCACCAAAAATTTTAACTTACCTGATGTTGCAGTCAGACTACAGTCACTACAGACATAGTTCCATTATTCAAAGCTACTCTTTACAGACTTTATTACTCATTTTTCTTCCGTTTTCTTCTATGGCCCAGAAGACTAGGCTATATTTTGGGACTCTTCTTGTTAATTTTGTCATATTCTATATTATTTTACTAAATTACTTCCAGTAACAAACCATAAATCTTCCAACTGATGCATACGACAGCTTCTGTTGTCTACACTACAGGTTATTGTTAAAAGCTGTGTAAAAGCCAGGCAGTCAATCAATTTGCTAGTGTCTACCGTCAATCAAAGAAGTGCTATTAAAAATGCTCACTCCTGAGACAACACAAAACCAGACAACCTGCCAGCAGATAATTTAACAGCTGCAGATTCTTGGACTTCAACGGAATTTCACTCTAATGATAGGGAAAATTGGACCATGCATCTTCTGAAGGCCTGTTCGTCAGGAAAAAAAAAAATCAATTCTTCATATTGAATGTACCTGGTTCTTGTATAAACTTGTAGTTATTTAGGGTACTGGTTACACATTTTAGTTCCTTGTAGTGGTATGAACAGGTATAATCAACCCATTCTCATCCAATCAAACCACAAAGGAACAGGTTATACTCCAACTCATGCATCATAACAGAATGGTTACTAAACTCTGAAGAAAATACTCTGTTTTAGCAGCATATAGATGCTGCAGGATATAGACTTTGGGAGATGACAGATGGAACATGTTAGTACATTCTTTTTGTTATTACATGAAGAAATGACATCTACCTGGACTTGTGCAAAGCATCTGACACTGTGCCACACAACATCCTTGTCTCTAAATTGGAAAGATATGGATTTGACGGACAGCCCACTTGGTGGATAAGGAATTGGCTGGATGGTCGCACTCAAAGAGTTGCGATCAATGGCTCAATGTCCAAGTGGAGACTAGTGGCGTTCTGCAGGGGTCGTTATTGGGACCAGCGTTGTTTAACATCTTTGTCAGCAGCATGGACAGTGGGATTGAGCGCACCCTCAGCAAGTTTGCTGATGACACCAAGCTGTGTGTTGCAGTCAACACGCTGGAGGGAAGGGATGCCATCCACAGGGACCTCGACAGGCTTGAGAGGTGGGCCTATGCGAACCTCATGAAGTTGCATGTCCAGAGAAGGGCTATGAAGCTGGTGAAGGGTCCGGAGAACAAGTCTTATGAGGAGCAGCTGAGGGAACTGGGACTGTTTAATCTGGAGAAGGGGAGGCTGAGGGGAGACCTTATCACGCTCTACAACTACCTGAAAGGAGGTTGTAGCGAGGTGGGTGTTGGTCTCTTCTCCCAAGTAACAAGCGATAGGACGAGAGGAAATGGCCTCAAGTTGCACTAAGGGAGGTTTGGATTGGACATTAGGAAAAATTTCTTTTCTGAAAGAGTGGTCAGGCCTTGGAACAGGCTGCCCAGGGAAGTGGTGGAGTCACCATCCCTGGAAGTATTTAAAAGACGTGTAGATATGGTGCTTAGGGACATGGTTTAGTGGGCATGATGGTGTTGGGTTGACAGTTGGACTTGATGATCTTAGAGGTCTTTTCCAACCTTAATGATTCTATGATTCTAAGTTCAACAAGGCCAAGTGCAAGGTCCTGCACATGGGTCAGGGCAATCCCAAGCACAAATAGAGGCTGGGTGGAGAATGGCTTGAGAACAGCCCTGAGGAGGACTTGGGGTGTTGGTTGATGAGAAGCTCAACATGACCCAGCAATGTGCGCTTGCAGCCCAGAAAGCCAACCATATCCTGGGCTGCATCAAAAGAAGCATGACCAGCAGGTCGAGGGAGGTGATTCTCCTCCTCTACTCCGCTCTTGTGAGACCCCACCTGGAGTACTGCGTTCAGCTCTGGGGCCCCCAACATAAGAAGGACATGGACCTGTTGGAAGATGATCAGAGGGCTGGGAGACAGGCTGAGAGAGTTGGGGTTGTTCAGCCTGGAGAAGAGAAGGCTCTGGAGAGAGCCTATAGCAGCCTTCCAGTACCTGAAGGGGGCCCACAAGAAAGCAGGAGAGGGACTTTTTACAAAGGCATGTAGTGATAGGACAAGGGGTAATGGCTTTAAACTGAAAGAGGGTAAATTTAGATTAGATATAAGGAAGAAATTCTTCACTATGAGGGTGGTGAGGCACTGGAACAGGTTGCCCAGAGAAGTTGTGGATGCCCCCTGGAAGTGTTCAAGGCCAGCTTGGACAGGGCTTTGAGCAACCTGGTCTAGTGGAAGGTGTCCCTGCCCATGGCAGGGGGGTTGGAACTAGATGATCTTTAAGGTCCCTTCCAATCCAAACCATTCTATGATTCTACGATTCTATGAAATCTGATCTGTATGTCACTAAGACAAAGCTATATAGTAGCACTTGTACACAAATTTCACTACAGAATTACATTAACAGAAAAAAAAAAAAAGAAAACGCACACACAACACAGCAGAACTACAAGTACTGCTGGGGGGGGTGGGACAGAGAGAAAGCGCCTATTCCCAAAACCAAGTACAGGACATAAGAACAGAATCAGATGAGATGTCCAGGACAATATTTCAAAGTGGCTGAACACCTTCAAGTTTCAAATCCCTGCAGCAGGAGGTTGTGAAGCCATTTTGTTAAAGTGATCCAGCAGGAGATGTTTGTCAAGTAACTGAGCAGGATACAAGTAAGCAGAGAAGACAAGAGCACCCATTTCTGCATTGTTTCCAGCTTTCAAGAAACAAGAACATTTCTGGTTAGCACTTTAAGTAATATTTTCAAACACTCTTAAAAGAGTACGCTTACTTGTCAATAACTCTTCATGTTACCTAGAAAAGAGCTAGAAGAACAGGGCATAGGACTACTCCTATATGAAAACTTCATCATGGATTCATTGAATATGCATATAACCTGCATGGTTAACAAATGATGTGTGTCTGCATTGCGGGGGCGGGTAGAGTACGTGCATGGTGATTTAAACCACTTACTAACTGCGAAGTTATATGCATGAAAATATGGTCATTTTCATTTTATTATGGAAAATGTCACGAAAATGTCAGGAAGAAGGCTCCTTCAATGCCTTCTGAATTTCTTTACTGCCCCTTGTATAGTCTCCCCACATTTTCCGTAAGTGCCTCACTTCTGATAAATGCTTCTACTTGGTTACAAGCTTGGAAAGCATAAAACAAGAAGCTATTCTGGATTTGCAATCTTCAAAATTTTCCAGTTTGTTTCTGGAAAAACTGCAGAATGCAACTCACCAACACAACATTTCTCACATTCTCCTTCAGAGGGAAGGACTGAGAACAGACTCTCAGAGTGGAAAAAGGAAAAAGGTGGCAGCTTTTTTGCAAACTGTGAATCTCCCTCATTTTCACAGGAAATCAGCTCTAACCAAATGGATTCAGTCCTCACAGGTTATAAATGGTATCCTGACCAAGAAAACAAAGACCTCTCCAATCCCTTTTCCCTATTTCAGGTCCCACTGACTAACTAAGGTGTTACTAACAACCGCCTAAGCTTCTCACATTCCTTACTATGGTTACCTTAGTGAAGTCATGCAGCGCTACTATCCCATTTTACAGAGGGGAAGATTGAGATTAAAAAAAAGCTAAGTGATTTTCCCAAGATAATACATGTTATCAGCAGCCAAGGAGGGGCCTCAAGCCTCAAGATAATCCTGAAGACCAGGCACTACCCTTCCCTTTTCAGCTTCCACATCCTTGCCAGGGTCCTACAAAAGCCAGGAAAACACATCTGAAAAGAAAACAGCAAACTCCAAGGACTGCCTATTCAAGTAATGCTTGATCAACAGTAAGGTTTTACTCTGGGGATCAATAAGGACAACGTGGAATTTGCCATCACGTACCACAGGGCAGCACAAAACAGCCCTCAAGTAACTCTTCTCTGACTGCCTACAATCAGATTACTGAGAATAATTAAAACCTAATGGCTTATCTAAATAATGGAAACCTCTTGAACTGCTGTCTGGCATCACTTGAGCAGCAAAATATTGTCACAGTCTACTAGACTATTCCTTTTCCCATTCTCGCAGCTATCAGGCCCTCTAGGCCAATGCTTGCAGTGCGATTCTCAGAAGACAGCTACAGAGAGTGGAAACATGAACCAGGACACAGTGCTTGAGGTGACACTGAGATCAAGTCACAGCATGACAGTCTACACAGCTCAAGACAGAAGAAACAGACTGCACTGAAAAGAGGAATTTTAACAATACGGAAGCCTTAACCCTGACACGTTAGCCATCTGAGGGGGCACCAGAAGGACTGAGACACTCTACCAACACAAGATTCAGCTCAAAAAGTTTTATTGTTATTAAGATGGGATAGTTTGACCTGTACAAGCCAAACCAGTCACGTAACTACAAAGGTATGGCAGATAATTGCCTGAACCATAGGCAGCCTCTCACAGGTGGATTGGTACACAGGCCAAAATTAGGGCTTTTGTGACATTTCACCAGGCACCTGAGAGCTGCTGGAAGGAGAAAGCATGATCTGTGCTTGTAAAGTGGCAGTAAGAGATGTGCACTCCAGTGCCAGCCGTGGAATTGCAGTAGGTCTCTGGGTCAGGCAGCGCAGTCCAAGCTGTCTCAGTGTACTGCCCTGTGCAAATTCCTCCTCTACTGAGCATCAATGGATCCTGAAGGGGAGCAGGGGAAGATATGTTGTTACTGGGCTATGCTATGCTTAAGCAACCCATTCCTCACTGAGCCAAAACCCTGCTTTAGATCCAAAGCATCCTTAATTAGCTGCCTTAACCTACTGCCTTAGACAAGTGTCACGAACTGCGGTCTATAGAGCACTGCTTTGCCTATGCTGTATCTCCTCATCTCGGGCTGCTAGGTTTCATTAGTGACAGCTAAGCACCTCAACCTAATTCTTTATCAATATCCCGTGCAAGTAAAAGCTGTAACTACCACTAGGACATTATGCAATCAAGAAAGTGCTGTTCTATACAATACGACCAGAAAAGCAGCTGTTCTGCAACTCTTCTTTATTCATTTTTTTAGTGTACAGAAGTGGAAAAATTCCAGCTTTCAAAAACGGTTTTTCAAAATTTACATACAGAAGAAGTTTCACCAGAGCTACTCAAGGCACAAAAGCATCTTGCAGACATAAACAAGTATCACACAGGAACCCAAAAGGATGGGTTACATTTTCCTTTTACTAGTTTACACAGGAAAAGCTATTTCAGTTCACTCCAGCTGTGTGATCCTTTTCTAACTACCTATTCACGCATTACCACATGAACAAGACTGTTTTTTTTTTTTTTAATCAATCCCTATTTGGACCTAATCGTTCCAAAGTCACACTAGGAAAAATTTTATATAGAGCGAAAAACAGAAGCCACATGAAGCAAAAACATTTTCTTCTTGACAGAGCCATTTCCTCTTCTGTCAACAACATTCAACTGCTGACCCTTCTAAATATGAAAGACTGAATGAGGAGGGATAACAATTCATGATAAGATGCTCTAATTACAGAGGTCACTGACAAGACAGACCCAATTAGTCTAGACTGGAAAAGGTTGTGCGTGTTTGTTTTCCTCTGAGCTTGAGGTTTAAGTTTGTACAGAATTTCTGCTCTCTTATTATATATAAAAATAAGCATTGCACAAGAAAATAACTCAGGTTACCAGAATGTTAGATGATGCAGAAAAACACAAATGTATACATGGGAGAGTGAAAACATGCTGGATAGAAGGCAGCTTAGAGAAACTCAGCACAGTCCCCTACACCATTTGATGTATTTGCACACCCTTTAGGAACAGTTTTCTTTATCATTCTAGCACCAGTTTGTCTCCTTTCGTGCACAGCTCCTATATACCCCTCCCTACCTTTGCTTTTACCTTCCTCCTTCCCCATCCCATGTCCTACTCCTATCCACTTCCTTTTTACTCCAGCTACTTGATTAACTGGAGGGTGGGGGGGTGTATTCGTGTGCTTATTCATTAATCCAAACAGAGCACACATTTCTTTCTACACTATTTGTACAGTTGCTACGCTGTCCTTGCAGAAAAGCAGTGAAAGCAGTAAGGCAATATGGATATTAACAGATGCTGGCACTGGTTTGAGAAGACTGCAAAATTTCAAATGCTCCCATATTAATGCAACTGGGTTCAACCATGAAAATTCCACAGATCACAGAGAATACCCAGAAGAATATAATGCAGAACTGTGGTTCCATACGTTGCTTTTAAAAAACAATGCATATATTGCAGAGAGTCTTACCTGAAACATGTCTGTATCTTTATCATGAGTATACTCCACTACAACAGTCTGGCTTCTGGATAATGTGTAAGAGATACTGTGCTGACCTTTACAGCTGATCGCCTGTTGAATTAAAAAACATGTCTATTATACACAGCTTCCAGATAAACATTATTATCAAATTTATTTCACTATATAAACACCTTTACTATGACCAGGAAAAGCAGTGTATCGTAATGTTTTATTACAAGCTGAGTAAACACATACAATAGGATTTTTTGTTTTGCTTTTAATGGAAAACCCCAAGCTGCACTTGTTTGTTTCTAGTTCAAAAGTATCCCATACCTACCATTTTCATAGTTTAAGAAAACTCCAAAACATGGTTTTCTCTCTGAAATTATACTAAGTTCCTAACCCTCATAGGAACTTTTACCCCAGCAAAGACCTGGGGTTTAGGGTTCTTTGGTTTATTTGTTTTTTAAAGTAAATAAGCAATACAATTGGTTTCCAGTTAAAAGTGCCAGGATTTCAGAGGTAGGGATATCATTACAGCTGAGCAGATTTCTAGTTATATCAAATAAAGCCTAGCAGTTTTATCTCAATTGTGACGAAGAGCGAGTACTTTCACCCTGTTTTTCCTCATTAAAGGGTACTTCTTACTACCTGCCAAAGGAAACTGATTCTTTATAGATATGGATATATCAAAGACTAAAAAGCATCTCAGTATTTAAAACAAGACTAGAAGAGGACAACTCCTGTTATTCTGCTGCACCTGACTAGGACTGAATTCTTTACTTGTTAAGACTTTCCAGGTTTTTCAAGAGGTTTTACTAGTCCAGCAACTACTTCACAGAACAGAACAGAGATATCACCCCAACACAGGAGTAGTTCCAAGTCAGAAAGGAACAGTGAGAAACAGTCTTCCTTGATAAACACAGAGCATAGTTGCCGTAGCAGAGAGCCATAAGAAGGGGCAGAGGCCAGCAATCCTTTCAAAACCTCCGAGATTCAACATACACATTTTTTGTGGCACTGATGATCATTTCTCAAGCTTAAAGACTAAAACTCATTTCAAATGATTAAGCGCTGTCAAAGTGTAATTGCACTAGCTGTACAATGTAAATGCAGTAGTAAAAGCTTCAGGACGGAGGGAAACAAGCCGAGAAACTAAATCTATTGGCTAACAGGGAAATATACGTAAATATAAGGTCCATATAACTGCACACAATTATGAAAGGTAATGACTGTTATTGCTCAGAAAACACTTTACAGACACTTAAGTATTGAATTAATAGGTTAATTAAAGCTTTCTCCAGTTTTCTGCTAAGGGGGTAACTTTCTAGAAGAGGTTCCCTCACTAGCTCTATTCCTTCATGCTGCTATTCACCCACAAAATTCAGGTAGGGATGATTAAACTAAGCAACTAAATATATTCTACTCATCTGTCTGTCACCTCTCAAAAGTCTAAATGATCCCAAAGCTACAGATCAATTGTTAAACAAATAATTAGAAGTCTTACTGAATGTTGGAGGTACTAAAAACACCTACGTGCATACTAAAAGCCTTCTTAGCAAAAGTATTTGACACAGAATTATTGAAAAAACATAACGGAAGAATTCTTTTTTGTAAACCGTGTGCATTTACAGCAACAGATTAGAGACTACTTTTACAACATGCTTCTTGCTGACAGCTCTTAGCAGCTCCAACACCTGCTAAAGGCTTAGGTGATAATACCTGGAGGCAAAGGACTGGGCAAGATGACCTTTCCCAGTCCCTTCCAGTACTTTTTTTCTGAATGAAGCTTTTAACAAAGCTTCAAGCCACAAAGTCTAGTTTCCCTGATTTTGTTCCAACAGTTGTAACGACAGCTGAAAAGTGAGGTAAAAGTATTTGGTAATCAGCAGTACGCAGATTCTAAACTTCCCAGTTTAAATTAAGAGTGTTTTGTAATAACTATTATGCTGGCGCACAGTACGTTACAAGAACAAACAGCATCTCAAGATGCAATTCAAATGAAGTCACTACCGCTTTGTGACCTGCTAGGACACTGAACTGTAGGTCTGAAGCATGTATCAAGAGCTTTTCTTCTATGCGTGTTTGACAGCTAACAAAAGGATCTTCAGCAGGTCTCAGATGTTTCTAGCACGTAAATAAAATAAAGTGATGAATAGGAGACTCTTACACCTTGCATTTTAAGCATCATATGACAATAATCAATTTATATTCATATTATCAGATATCATCATTTCAAACATCAGAAAGTAATAGCTTTCACCCACAGCTGCAGATACAATGCAAGACAAGCTCGGCAACAGTTAACATGATGGTCCTGGCTTCAGCTCCAGCCGGTCTGTGCAGCACTGACCACCAGCAACTGGGTAAAATTCCCGGGCACAGATGTGTGCCCTAAGCTTATGCTCTTGTCAGACAAGATACTAGATCAAATGGAAACTTTGGTGAGACCCAAAGCTGAAAGTTTTAAGGTCTGATGCAAAAACCAAGGCAGGAAATGTAAGAACTTCCAGAATTACTTAGTAAGGTCATGTCCTACGCCTACAGAACTTAGGGCTTAGATATGTTAATAATTCCCATTAGGTTGACCAGGGTCAGTATATCCTCTGAAATATTGGGGTAGGACGTAATCCTTTTCTTTTCTGTGTGTGTTCCTTTTCCCTCCCAACTTTTCTTCCTCACCTTATTTCCCCTCCTCTTTGTTTTCCACTATTTAAACCCAGTTATTTTCAGTGTGAAATGCTGCATTTCATTTCCTGGAATTGTGTAATCATTTTTCGAAAAAGCTAAGAACGTTATGAGAGATGTTTCAACTTGTGTGCTTTCACAGTCTGCTCAGCACCAACAGTTGCTCCAATGCAAAGACATTATACAGGCATTTTAATTGCTGGTCTCAAAGCAATTGGGCACTTCCAAGTAAAAAACCAAAGTAACAGTATTTCAGGAACTACATCAAACAGAAGAACTATGAACTGTTCACAATGACTATGACAAGTGAAAGGTAAGTATCTTAATAAAACAGTATTGTAAGTGGAATGCAGCCACAGGCAAAATCATGAAGGATTTTAACAGCCTGAGGAACTACAGAACCACACTACTACAAGTCCACAAAAAGTCTGGAGATTGATTATCCCAACCCCCTTAAAATTGGTTTGTAGCAACCAAAATAGTGAGGTTGCCTTTTTTACTGCTGTTAGCATTCGGATTTCCAGACTTTTTTCCTGCCAGTAGGATTTCCCTGCCAAAAAACCTTGATGCTGTCACATAATTGCACTGCTGTGGTAACTGAAGTTTGTGAGAAAAACCCTGACTCTCACAAGACGTACGGCAGCATCACAAGTTCTAGCAGATGACTTCAGAGTTTCAGGCTGGACACCACCACGTCCACCTTCCAGGCAGGAACTAAAACACAAAAGAACAAAAACTGGGCACTAAACCTTACCTCTACCTCTTCACCTCCACCCCAAGGCTGCCAAGATCCACCAGAGTAATAGTGGATATTTTCAAAGCTTGTACTCAGAGTCCACCAAACGTTTGAGTGTGTGGGCCAACATCAGCTTAATTTGAGAGCAGTTTTCTCCTATCTTTTTAATGAAAATCAGCAATTGAGCACAGGAATTAAAAAAAAACAAACACTAAATTAGTTCCCAACAGAAGCAAATGCTGAAAAAAAAAAATCTCGCTAACAGATATAGCATGAGCCTGCCAAACAAATCGGGAACATGTGGCTCCAGACTGGCCATAGCATATGCCACCTCTTGTCCAGTAGGAATGCTGGTGGGGAGATACAGGCTAGATTAATTCAGCTGCCTACACAACAGTTTGTTTTATACGGTTAAGTGCCTCAAGCTGCTGAATTCAAGTAATTCCCTTTGCGGGAAACAGATAGCAAAGTGGAGACTAACTGACAAAAACCCTGTGGAGGAATAGAGGGAACAAATAACAGCAGCAAGAGATTTTTCCAGAACAATTCCACTGCTAGTGACTCTATGTCCACATTGGGGCTGAGGGATTTTAAAAAGTCCAAATGCCAAATGAAAGCAACAAGGGAAACCTGAGGTGCCATATTCCACTTGGCATGAAGGGACAGATCTCCCCAGCATCTTTCCAAGACAGAGCTCGTGTTTGCAGAGTAATCCATCCATCTCCGTAGGGCTTTCAAGTTGGAAGACAATGTACAGCAGCTCCAAGCCTCACTTTATGTTGAGCCAGCTTACCTTAACAGGAAGGCTCCTCTCCTCCCCATCGCTCTAAGTAAACGCCGCAGCTACCCCCACTGCGTGGCACTCCCACTGCCTTGAGATTTGCATTCCAGTGATTTAGGGTCATCAAAACTGCCATATGTTATCAGAGACTGAAAAGAGCTGCATCTGAGAAGTCCCACTATCTCACCCCCATGCTAACACGGCCTAAGCAATTTCTTTCTTTCTTTTTTTTTTTTTTAAAAAAGCTGTGCTAGTAGCTCCTCAAGTTTTCAGTTATATCCTTCTCGCTGGTTGGAATTACACTAGGCCTTGTTTTTTCCCCTGCCTCCTTACACACACTTTTAATTCTTGCTCCTTTTTCTCCGTTTTGAGAACAAAACCTCATTCCAGCACTCTGCACTCACAATCAAAGCGCCAGCTAAAGACTACGGCTTACAAATCTGTCAGGTCTCAGAAGAACTAAGATCAAATAGAGACTGCTTTCCCAGCAGCCATGTTGCAACTCAGCCAGCCCCTGGAACATCCCAGCCCACCTGAATTCTTTGTTCTCCATTCATTTCCCTGGAAAGGTAGCTGCTATCAGTTTTACCATCATTTCAAGAACTGAGAAAGTAGAATTCCCTTACCCCACATATAAAAACACCTTGCAGGTAAGGGGAATAAGAATACACAAAGGTTTCATTTAAAAAACGGTATTTCTTAGTACTCTGCTTTTTTAGCAAAGATACAGAAAAAGGAGGGAACACAAAAAAAATCTTGAGCAGACTGGACGTAGGCCGAACCGACTGGCAGCGATGCACACCATCAGATTTGCAAACAGACAGCGTTACCCAGCAGCGTGCACTGCACTGAGCGACACCACTGCAGTGAGTGCCACCTCTCTTAACCACTGATAGCATAGGTGGCTACTGTCCTGGAAACCAGCAGAAAGGTCAGTACATCTGAAAAACTTCAACCATTTCCTATTGCACAATGACAGATTAGTGTCAAACACAGAAATGCCTTCATCGACCGACAAGCCACAAGGAGGCAAAACAGCAGCAAACTACTCCCCTTCTGCAAGAGCATACAAAAAGCCTGTAAAATAATCTGACCTAAGATGGAACTCTTTTTCAAGAGGTCAACACTGCTATAGTTAGATTTCTCCAACTGCAACAAGAAAACCGACATTTTTCTTGCACTCCTTTTTCATGGGCTATTATTTGAGAGCTCTGAAAGCTCCTGTTTTGCACATAGTGATGAACTAGTATATATTCTTAAAACTTGTCTTCTGTAATAAGCATACCACTGTTTTGACCAACAAGAGAGTACAGCAAACATCCTGACTTAAGGATCAAACCTGAAAAAAGGCTTGCAAAGTACACGTCGGTTTTTTTCCTTCCCCAAAAATTATACTAATTGTTTTAGTAAGAGATTCTATATTTATCTACTACACAGACTATACATCTACCCTCAGCCAGACGTTCCCTATCTAGGAGCATCTTCTGGTATGCCACAGCTCTCTCCCGCACACTGACACTGATAAAGTTGCTCATTTCCCTTAGACATCTTCAGCCCAAGAGTTCAAGAACATGTCACGAGCTCACAGCATGACTACATTAACTTAACACTATTAGGTCAAACCTTCCATGTAAGAGTGTTTCAATGAACTAGAGAAGCAGATCCCAAAATTCTCACAGCATTTAGGCTGCTGCTTACAGGCTTGCAGGGAGCAGGTCTAATCCACTTCTAGAAATGGAGATTTTGCCGCTTTCTTCTGGTCTGCAATGTTTCCAAGAAAAGAAAAAAAAAAGCTCTGCATTTGGAAATTTAAACTTCACAGTTCACTTGTGCCTAACTAGCTCCCCAAAGATCATGAGAGGGACTTAACATTATTATGGTTACCAACTCTTCTGCACTACAGAAGAAGTGAAGGCTAAAATCCATTAAGAAAAAGAGGCAGATGTGTCACAGGAAGGGCTGCTCCATTAGAATAAGAGTTTTAGTTTAGTTAATTAGGTTGGATTAGGACAATAAAATGATTTATGGGAACACTTTAGTTTTCTTTGTTGGTAGTCAAGCTGACCGACACCACAGTGACGTGTTTAAAATTAATGACAGCAGTGCCTTCATGAGTTAAATGCTTTCTTACTTGGCTGCCGGCCTTCAATTTCTTTATGAAAAGAGAACACAAGCAACACTCAAGGACGTCAGACAAAAGATCTTGCAACTTAAGAGAAAAAAGGAAGCTTTAGCTAGCAAGGAAGGAATCCTTTTAAAGTGAAGAACACATCACGTTTCTATTGGATTTTTGGACAGACTGACTGCCAGAGCCAGCAGACATTAGGTTACCGTAAGAAAACACAACAAAAGCTCATGATCATGACACACTGACATTTTGCCCGTCATCAGAAAAGTGTGTCCACTTAGGAAGTTTCCCAGCAGATTATAACCAATGTCAATTCATATAACATTAACTAAAGACTGTTTGCAGTTTTACTCTGTCTCAACTTAAACCCAGCAGTAATTGACCAGAATTACTGCTTCTGTAACACTCCATTTCATTAACACTGAATATTTACACTGACCTCTGGCTACTGATACAGCTACTATATACAATTTTCCTCTAGCCTTTTGCAAAGAAATAAGAGACATTATCATGGAAACCTTGCAGGCTTTACATGCCTACAGGAGGGGCTGAAACGACTGTACCAACCAGAATCACAGGCCCAGCTGTTGAACAAGTCTGCATCTGCTTCCTGCACAGCTCCATACAAGCCCATCCTTCAATGTTCTTCCTTCCTTTCCTTATAAACAAGTGTCTACATTAGAACTGCAACAACATCTATGCACACATTTTTTGAATACCAATGCTAAGACCTTGTCTGTCTCTATTTCAGCTGTCAATATTCTCTTGATAACTAAATCAGTGTTAGGAAATGGTCAAAAAAAGACCAAGAGTCAGCAAATGCAGGTAAAGTAAAAGAATAAGCCCCCATAAAGAAATTAATTACATTTTGTACACAGCACTTAGCGACCGTTTCTGACAAAAAATTTTAATACATATACTGATGTTGCAACTACCTACAGGCAAATTATTTCTTTTTCTTCAGTATGTGGTAAATGGAATAGAGCAATGTTTGCCTTCTGAAAAACACCATTTAACTGTAAAAACGTTACAAATTCCTTATTGGTTTCAGATAGTTTTGTTTATTTGTTAAATGATCCAAGCACTAACAAACAGATTGGGGAAAAGTTAAAAGTGCACATGTAACAAGTAACTGGACAACAGATACTTGTCATTTAAAGAAACAGTTTAAAACTATGTATTGTGTGCCACTGTCTGCAATCCCAGTCATAATAAGCGAGTTGATGCATGTAACCTGCAGGCCACCTCTCTTCAATCCGCTGACTGCAAATCACCCCCCTAAAACTCATGGTACATGGGCTCAGTGCCTGCAGAAACAATTTCAGCAAATACTCCAGTTTGTTTACATTTCAAGGTTTTACGGCTTTCAAAGCATTCACAAGTTTGTTCTTATGTACCCTTTCATGCTGAGCTTGGAGATTTGAGGGGAGGGAGCAGAAAGGACAACACATTTGTCTTTTGCATACATCAAAGCCATCTGCTACAAGTGCACATGTGAGGTTGTGTGCTACCCACTCAAGCAATTTACCATTTATCAACTCAATAGGCAGACGTTAAACGATTTTTCTCCATTTGTTGAATTTGTGTTGGTGTGCAATTTCAGACAACCAGCCAAGACAGTGCACACCACCCTTTTTCCAGAAGAGGCATCAAAATCTGCCATTCCCGTAATTCTCTATTTTGGGTACTGCAACAAGTAAGGAGGCAACAATCAAAGTATTTCTAGATAAGCTACTGTTAAGCTAGATAGGAGTTGACAGACTGCATGCTGCTATTCCACAGAATAATGTAGAGTAGGCTATTCCTCAGACAAAAACGAGTATTGAAAACGCATCTTCAAAATGCATAGTGGGTGCTGACTAAATTGTACAGATGAAAGTTGGGTGGCCAAAACCATCACTGTTGCAGCCACTTACTAGACCCACGTCCTACCTCATACCTAGGACTCCTGACCAGCTCTAGTAAAGCAACCCAAGTTTTTCCACTTAATAATTCAATGTATTAAAAGCAGCTTAAAATAGGTGCCAATTTATACTAACAGGCACAGCTATATGATACTGTAGTTCAGGAATTGTTTTGTAAATCACATACTTTTGGTGGTTGTGAATCAACACTTTACCTACCTAACCTCTGAATCATTTTCCCCCCAATCTCACCATTTAGTTTTTCTAACCCTTAAAACCTTTATTTTCCCCTTCTATTTTCTTCCATCCATGTTCAGTAACATTATATTGCAAGTGATCTTTCATCCATCTTTGAAATCAAGTCTGTAGTTTTCCTCCTTTAGTCAGCTTGCTAAATTTCCTCCCCCAAGCAGACTAGAGCTAGAGACAGCTCAGAGGCATAACAGAAAGCTGCGGCAGTGTCAGATACATCAACTACCCACAGCATAAATCATTTACCCAAACTCCAGAATGCTCCTTTGGGCAAATTACTGTCTGCACATTGCTGCTACGCCTTCTGTTGCCACTGCTCCGGAGTTGCCTGCTGTAGTCCTGTGTTGAGGACACATTTCACCTGCTTTGGAAACCCAGGAGATGTATATTTTTATCACTGTCCTGTACTGAGTTTCATCTATTTGATACGTGACCTTAACTGGTTTTTGAACAATTGTTTCAGACTGTCAGTACATGCATATTCCTCTAAATTTTGCAGTTCATAAATTGGTAGCCAAAAATAATTTATTCATACTTTATTAAAAAAAAAAAAAAGTTGTACTACAACTTCTCATTTACTCCACCAGGTACTCTCTTTTCATTATCTCAACTGATCACTACAGAGTATATAGAGATCCACCCACTGTATTACAGGTTAGATTTCCATGTACCTGTCGACACAGATTACAACTGAACGACTAAGATACTTTTTGGAAGACACATCTGTTCCTGTTTCAGCTTCAACCCACCATGCAGTCATATCACTATCTAAAAGAAAAACGCGTATGGGCATGAATTTGCAAAGTGTTTTTGCAGAGTATTTTACAGCCATTTGTGAAAAGGAAGCAAAACAGCCCAGAAAAGTAGGACCAAAATGTTGAACATATTCCTGCCAGGATACTGCTTTTGAACAAGACCTCTTACAATAAATATACTGAGCATTCGAGGTCCTCTATCTGCAACGAACAGAGAAGAAAGAAAGAGATAAGCAGCTGAGCTCTGCTGACAGCTACTGATCCTGGTCATGCGGCTAGGACTTTGGTAGTATTATGGCTTACTACCTACATATACTGGAGCTAGTTCTCCTCATCTCCACAGTGAAGAAGCCTAAGAAACCTTCTTGTTTAAAAGCAAGAGAAGCTGAAGAGACCAGCAATCTACTAAAAAAGACTTTTTTGCAAAAGAGACAGTTCAGCTACAGCCACTTTAGGGAGAAAGAGACTAAGTTGTTGACTGGAAAAAAGCCTATTATACCAAGAGCTGTGTTGAATATGATGTTCACTGTACTAAGATCACATACTGAAGACCAGTAAGATCTTCCCTGATGTGTGACCTTCTGAAAGCAAAACGTCTGACCCCAAAACTCCTGGTATTAGTTCACTAAGGATAGGATTTCTTCTGGAAGACTACAAGCCTATAAATTTAAACATGAAGGCATAAACATGATTTTGCCACTGCAGCTGGAGCACATCCCCCAAAACTCTTGATACACCCACAAAAATATCAGTAATTAGAGAAGGATGCAACAGTGTTTGTAGCTGAACATTCTGGTGCCAACAGTCTACAATTCATTTATATACATCGGGAACAAAAGCAGCAGATGCCTGGCTATACTTATGTGTTTGGATATGCCAAGCACACAAAATAGCCACAAATTAGAATCCTTAACTAAAAACCAGACAAAAAAATACAGCGATAAAGTCCCCTCAAGGGCTTCTATCAATACATAGACTGAAAGATTTGTACACTCAGCGCATCAGCAGTGAATGCTTCTGTGAATCAAAGCACCCATGAGCACCAATCTAAGCCTGCCTGCCAAAGGAGAGCACATAATAAGATGAGAAGCTGCATATCATTCTGTAGCTTCCAGAAACCATAAATTCAATCTGACACAAATCAATTTTACATTAAGACAGCCAAAGACTCTCCAGACAGTTACCTTAATAGACCTGTTAAGCAGCTGCACAAAAATCTCTCAAGAGGGGGGAAAAAAGTGAACTTCCTCTTGCCAAAAAGCCATTTACTGCTTATAGAAAGCAGTTACATTTTATAAAACCCAACAAGGAACAGAAGCTGCTTTCTAGACTTCACAGTATAGCTAGAGTATTGTCCTGACAGAAAGCACTCTTTGATAGAACAAACCCAAAAGCAATCAGACTCTTTTCTATTGGTCTGAGATTCCTACAGAAATTGCAACAAGTCATCGCAACAAACTGGACTTTGTAGCATTTTCCTTCATGGAGACTACCAACAAAAAAAATTCCTGCAGAATAGTTCAACTGGTACTTGACCCAAGTTGGACAAACATTACTAACAGTAGCTCTCAGGAAAAGCAAGTTAAGCCCACCTTTCAAACAGAGCATCCTTGCTGTAAGACATTATGGGGGAGGAAGGCACAGAAGGGTACATTTCTACGATCCGTCTCCTATATGGATGAAGGTGATAGGTCTGACCAGCAGGCTCTCGGTATGCTAATACTCAAGTAGAAGAAATAGCATGCCAGTTAATAGCAGCATCTCACATGTGGAAAATGATCACTTCTGTTTTTTTTTTAAAGTCCTATGAGTTTACAGTAAACAAAAGTATTTCTAATCTTTTCAGTTACCATTTATACATATGAGCAACCATCTTCCTGGGTAAAGTTCAGAACTTACTCACATTCCTTATACACAACTTAGTATATTTAAAAATACACACACACTCTTTGTTTGAGCTCTGTTTAACTGAGCTACTTAAGTGATTTAAGTCACCAACATAACACACTAAAGAGCAGTCAAAATGCAATCCTGATTTATGCTGCTGCACAGGAGTTGAAAAATCAACTTGCTAACAAGTGGGAAGCAAGTAGCTTTTTCCACTATAAGTGCAGTTGCCAAGCTCATTTCAAAACATAACTGACTGTAAGCTCCCTCCAGTGCTGTCTCTGAATCTGCACAGAACTGAAGACAAGTCTGGCCCTGATTCCCAGGCTTTTTTTTTTTTTTTTAAATTATCCAGGGAAAAAAAGACAGACCATCTCTTCATGCATCTCTTCATGGAGATGGCCTGGCTCTGGGAGGATGCAGTAACTAGTACTGCCTCTCCATCTTCCATGTTGAGAAGGGCAGTGAGAAAGCAACAAGTATGTATCCCATTCTCAGTCACCCACCTGAACTGTAACAAAGTGTTAACAACCACATTCAGGATTCATTTGTCAGAATGTTTTGCCCCTGGCTGTCACTCCAAAGATTTTACAGTCCAAGCTAACAGCTGGGTTCACAAAATACATTCAATACCAGCACAGGGAGGTTCAGCTGAAAGCCAGGTATTTAACTTCAGCATCTTTGTCTATTTACCAACTTCAGTGTGGAATACCAGACTGGGGAAAATTTCAATATCAACAGTACACTGCAAAGTAAAGCGAGTACAGAAGAACTGTCTGAGGGCACTTAAGCTGAAATATGGGTCATGTCTGCCACTAAATAGCTCTGATATCAGAGTGGAGCCAAACAGAACTTTTATAGGTCAGTCCAACACAAACAGTCACTGCTGCAAACGCGCCACATCCTCAGTCCTCGTCCCCCAGAGCAGAGTCTCTACCTACCTGATCATTGAGTTAAATTTCAAACCCCAGGGTGTGAAAGGGTGAGCACAGGGCAATTAACACCCAGGAAAATTCAAGCCTGTAGACAGACATTTGGCAGAGCAGCCACATCTGTTTCACTTCTATCAGATAAAGACCACCACAGCCCATTACTATTCTGAGTTGGCAGCAAAATCCCTCCCCCTATAGATTTGGAATGGAATAAATTTAGCTTACTCTAGATTGTACTGAAGGATATTCTGCAGCACAATTCCCAGTGTTCAGAGAAAGTAATTAGAGGATTAGTCGCCTCTATTGGTCTCAGTTCCTGTTATTTTCATTGTGTTCTCAAATTCAAATCTTCTGTCATTTTTCAGTAAGATTGATTCAGACAGAGAGAAGGAAGGAAAATTTATGTCCCTAAAATTTAAATCTATCATGCCAGCTTAAAAATTCAAGCCACAAAGATTTGTTTTAAAATTTATAATACTGGAATTTGGTTTTAGCAGGCTGTGCTAGATGCACTCATATCCAGAAGTTACCACTTATCTCTTCTGCAGTTTATTAAAATTTAAAGCAAGCTTTACAGGCGAATTGCTTTATATTCATATGTAATGTTAGATAAGAGAACGGCTCATCAAAAGCCATGCACTCCCACAAACACATACGGGCTCTCCCAGAAATAAGCAAGGCAGAACTCTGTCCTGTATTAACACATTTATTCCATGTATACCTTTAGTAATAAGGCCCAAGTTATCTGAACATGTGGTGAAAAAGATTTTTTTTTAAAAGGTATAGCACAAGACTAGAGTTGCAGTAGCAAAATTATGGGATACGTTACTATTTCTATGAAAACTACAGATTAGTACCCAGTGATGTGTGGGATTTGGGGTTTTATATCGACTGAAACAAATGCTGAGAAACAATATTAAACAATGACACAATGCACTTAGCAGGCCCACAGTAAATAAGGCACAGTTTTAATTACGGCTATAGAATATCAAGTGCTTCTGAGGGTAAAGCAGCCTACATTTATGTGGAGAATACAGAAGGCTTATGAAATTACATACAGCAAAAAGCACTTCAAGTACCTTTTTTTTCCCCCCAGCATGCCTGGATACAAGTTCTTTACATAAAAATTAATCATGTTTCCCAGTATTAACTGATTTAAATCATGTTTTTAATTTGGTGTCTTAAACTACTTGATTTCTTAAATCAGTTGTTTAAACCCGGGTTTAACAAGTTGGAAAATCTTTGCTGCGTTAACTCTTCTCCTAGTAGAGCTTCGAATCTCAGTTTTGTGATAGTTAAGAGTATTTAGTACTCAGTACTATTAGGCTGCCCATAATAAAGATGATAAATGAGTTCAAGACTATTGCTTACATTTAAGAACTCATAAATTTACATATATGTTTCTGAGAGTTTTAATAGCAATATTTAACATGTTTCAGAGTCAAACAACCTCACCATCCACAATTTTACAAGTTTACTGAGAAGTAGGTAAAAAACCAAAACCACCCCCCTCCAATATTTCATTTCTTAACCTCTTTTACACTGCAGCACAACACATGCAGCATGAGGAGCCTGCAAGACTCCCCTGTATGACACCACACCGCATTCAAGCTACAGCTCTGTGAACTTCCAGAAGACTTTGCCCCAAGTTTAATGGTTTTGACTGCTGGTGAGACATCCCTTGTTTTCCCTTGCAGGCAGCACGTGAGCTGGAGGTTGCCAGTTAAAGAGCCTTGATACAGACACCTACACATTTTGCATACAGCTGAAGGGATTACTGCTTACTCACTCACTCTCTGCAGCCCATGACCACAACTGTTGCCAATGGAAGAGCTTGCGCAGAAGTTCCTGAACCTGTTTGGATCCGTGAGCTGAGCTAGCCGATACCCACCACTTTATGCATTTTTGACAAACTAAGCAGTTTGAAGGACAACCTCCTTCATCCACACAACTGGGTCTGAAGCTATTAGTCTTTTGGCTATTCACATTACACAGGTTTTTAAGCTTATTTGGCACATGCAATGAATACATACTAACTGCTGCGTATTACAGACCAGCATTCATAAAAGTTTCTGAGCTCTGATGACTCCAGCTTAAAAATTATGTTGCAGATAAGAACAAAAGATTCCCTTCTGCAAGCCTTCTGCAAAAAAGCCCCATTACCACTTTCCAGAGAGCTGCCGCATAAAAGCATTCCCAGAATCATCTAAATACTGTGCACCATCTTTTTCTTCTGCACCCACCTTCACCTCAGACTTGCCCTTTATGTTCTCTTGACCAAATATCTAATGACAGTTGTTGTATGATTTGGAAAATATATATATCACATTATATATATATATATAGCATATAATTAAAAACGTGTAAGTCACATGGCTTTGGGTCAAATGTTAGTCAAATTCCAGTACACTTTTGGAATATCTGGATGGTATCCAAAGGAATCCTCAGGACACTGAATGTACAAATGGCAAGTGAAGTCAACTGCGTGTGAGTGAATTAGGAAGCAGCTATAGTGACTCCTTGGGGCAAACGCTATCTACAAATAAATGATCAGATTATCTAATGCAGGCAGCAGTAGAAAAATTATGAATAGGCTTTTTTTTTTTATAAAATAAACAGCAGGGGCCGTGAAGATCAAATTGCAAAAACTGATCAGCCACCACTCTGCTGAGCTAAAAAAGTAATTTAAGAATAGTTAATGTGGGAATCTGCACTGAAACCAATTGATTCTTTCACAAGGTATGAACTGTAAAGCTACAAAAACCAGCAGGAAGCGTAATTAATGACAACAGATAAAAATGGCAATCTACATCAAATGCCAGATAAAAAAAATTAAGAACTTACATATTTTTAGAACAAATATAATAAGTGGAAATCCAAAGGAAAAGATAATCTCTTCAAGTCAATATAACTGAAGAATGTTTTCAAATTCACATTTAACATAATTATAACTGAAAAAAGCTTATCAGTTTTCGTAACAACCACCCAACAAGCTAGTACAGATTCACTGATCCTTAAAAACAAGAACTAAATAACATAGTATTTTTGGAGACATGCAGACCACACAGAGTGCAATGGCAACACAAAAATTCTTTCTATGTACAGATTGTACACAAATAGTTAGCTTTACTTAAAGAATTACTTTCAGAAAACTGAGGCAGAACCCCTATTCAGTTCTTCTATAAACATGTGAGGAAGGGTTTGAGTCTGTCTCCATAACTGAATGCACTCCCCACCTGCAACATGACTTCGAACAACTTACTGTCTCAGCATGTCTTGTCCTATCAAAACATTAATTTTTGCATTGACTCTCCCACACTTTATTAAATCCTTGGGATAATGGCATTCATTCATTAACAGAAAGCCTAGTAAGTGAGGTAATATGTAGAAAACATTTCACAACTAAAAGTTTTTTTTTCAGCTACATTAATCTATCCTGCTATATCAACCTCTATTATTATTATTACAGCTATTATATACAATAAGTAATTTAGAACACCTTTTATCAAAGTATCTCATTTTGGCCTTTTAGTTTCTGTACATGGCAACTGATGTAAAATTATTTTCACTCGAGAGATTCGCCCTCTGACTGTTAAGTTAGGTCAGCGAGTATGGGTAACACTGGGATTTAAAGTGATGGTAGAAGCTATAAACCAAAACTTATGGTTGATTATAAATCACTTTACGCTACATACAGTATTATTCCAAATTTACAATTCTGCAGATTAAATACAAACTTCAGTTTGAGGATTTTTTTGGTATTGGATTTTGTTATTGAGCCTCTATAAGAGTTGCAAATAATCTCTTAAACCTCTACTCTGTTAAAGGTGGATGGCATTTGCTTTGTCTAATGAAGCACCAGAAACAAAAAGCCCCAACAACTGAGAGGGGTCCTCCACATCCATGCAGGCATGGGCTTTTACCTCCTTCCCTGCAATATGATGCCTCCGCAGACAGAGCTGAAGCTACAAATCACAGATGGGCAATAAAGCCGGTATCTTCCTTTAATCTTCCAAGACTAATGCTTCTCACATTTTCTATCCTTATTGTATACACAGATACTACACTCTCTCTCTAGAAGCACTATCATTTTCTACACCTAAAAAAAAAAAAATGTGTCTCAATTTTGGCATTTACTCACAAACAGCCCTAATTTGTTTTTAAACATCCATTACCCTCCACATCCAGTTTCATGCATTGCGAACAGTGGCTACTATAACATACAAGAACATTTTCCATCATTCTCAAAACACCATAGTTACTGCGACACAACCTACCTCACCTCCCACCCCGACTCTAAGGAAAACAGTGAACACCTACTTCAGAATAACCAAATACCTTTGTGCACTTGATATTAATTTCTCCAAAAGAGCACTTTAAGTAATTCAGAGTTTAAAAATCTTAATTATAATTTCTTTATCAGCTCCAACTTTCCCCATACCAGGTATCTTCCAATTTCATCCAGTTGTCCCCGTATTGGTTTTTAAGTACACCGTGTTTGGCTAAGGTCTTTCAATCTGCTCCATGCTAACTTGATTTCCTCAAGATATTAAGTGTCATCTTTCTTACTAGCTTGCTGCAATAGTTAACTGTTCTCCTAGAAAGTTTCCCATTTGAGTTGGTTTGGCTTCAGCTTCTAGCTCTCGTTACTGATTCTCCTGCTAGAACAGAATGCGTTTTAGTATCCCGTATTTTCAAAGCCGCAGGATGCACACTAACAGAGCTCAATAGTCTTTGAGAAGCAAAACAGACTGTTCTTCAAGGAGCTTCAGCTTTCATGCAGCAGCAAGTTAAAATTGCTAGGCAGTTGCTGCAGTTCAGAAGCAAATTTGTGAGCCACTTTCTGCCATAGAAATGGCAGTTTCTTGAGTAGTGAGTAACTTGTTGAATAGCTAGTTTAAGCTGCCACTTTTCATTTGATGCTATGCAAGTCAGAGTCTCTCTATTCCCTCCTTCAAATCAGTTTTGCAACTCTTTTGCATCCTCCAGTTTTTCAAAATCCTTCTGAAACCTTGACAGCAGAACTGCACACAGTATTTCATTAAGCAACCTCATCAACATAGACTATACAATGCTACCATTCCCCTATTCCTACTACTCCCCTTTTCATCCAAGCCAAGAATTCTAATACTCCTTTTTACTGACTGTAGAATACTCTGGTTTCCAAGATACAGTCCCTGTTGCAATAGCTATAGACCCTACTGAAACCCTCCAAATATTTAGCTTTGTTAGTATTTTGGTTATAGTTGGATTACAAATAACATGCCTTTTTAAAAAATCCGTATCACCAAGCCATCTAGACAACTCTATGCAGCCACTTTTATTTTATTTACCCTTCTGACAGCTGAACTGCTACTAATTTCGTCAAATGAAGCTTGTTTGGGGAGGTTGTTGTTGCTTTTTTTTTTTTTTAATTTTCTTTCATATGATGTATTTAATGCAGCAAATTCCTTACCTCTATGGAATCCCATTAGTAATCAGCTCAGGAATTTAAATTTCCCAAATAATTTCTTGGGATTTCAATGAATTAATAGCCAGCTGATAATGGTTAAGATAATACCACATAGTGCTCCTTCCCATTTCTCTCTTCTTGACCTTTCATACCAGAATACCATTAACTTAAAAAAAAATCTTAAAGAATAAGGAAAATAAAAGAGATAAGTTATTATCAAGCAACTGTTGTACCATCCTTGTACACAATTCTCACTTCACAGCATCACACAATACTGTGGGACACTAGCAGTTACTTTATCCCTCGCAGTTAAAAACAAGTAAGCTTCCTCACACTCACCATAGTAACAGCACGGTTAGACTGTTATCACCAGGCAGCTGAACCGCAGTAACGTGTTTAGGATTATATGCAACAGGGTATTGATACAGTTAATCAGACAAGCTTGCATGTCAAGGTCCTGAATAAATCAGTAGATTATTGACAAACGCACGTTATTCACATAGTTGTGTTCGCTAGGACTGTATTCCCGCCCTGTTACGTGGAGTTACAAGAAATTCAACTCTGGTCCCTAATCATCCAGTTTACCTTTTCATGCTCTTAGCAGACCATTAAAACTCTGCAGGAATTCCCCCACTACTCTAATACCAGCAATCAATTACCAAGTCAGTGTACGCTCTCACTCTCTCTCTCTTTGGCCACTTAGGATTCTTGGAAACACACCCATTTAAAAGTGGTTTTTCTAGTACTTACTCAATAGACCAGGACTCACTTTATAACCCTCCAGTGAACAGACACAAACTGTTCTGCTTTTTTCCCCAAATACAGGCAACAAATATGTGTGAACAGGGATGAAAAAGCCCTGAAAAGGTGCTGTGCAAGTTTTATCATGCCCACCTACCTTTGGGAAAGAAACACAGCCAGGCTCCCTCATGTTCCTAACAAACTTAAAGAACGCCTCCTTACTTTAGCTATAGGGAAGATACTGTAAGGGGCTCAATCTAACCGAAATGAATGAGGAACTAGGTCATGGTATTCATGCCATGCTCCTGTCCCCTTCCTCAACGAACAGGAGGGTAAGTAGTTCAGAATACCACATCCCCGCGTCCTACTTTTCCATACGCTTCCTGAAAGTGTCCTGTATTATATCAGCATTTCATTTACACAAATCATCAGCAAGTTACAGAAATGCCAAAGAAAGTTTCTTGTCAAGTGATGACTTACAGAGATTCCTTGCATTATTATGTAGGCAAGCAAGAAATTTCTTTGGACTAGAACCTGCTGAATGGCTTCTCACACATGCTGCTTAACACCCTTACCATAGACAGTTTTCCTGGGTGCTCTAAATTGTCTTCAACCCAGATGACAATCCCACTTGCACAAAATTAGAGACATCCTGCATATAGTCCTGTTTTCCATTGAAATGGAACAAAATAAGGCACAACACTAGAACATTTAATTCTCAATAGTCACGGTACATTTTTCCCCCTCCTCCTTGCTGAGAGAATCTGAGAAAGCCAGGATTTGCACGGTGCCAAATCTACATATTGACATATTCTCTTTTAAGAAAAATATTTTGGATAGACCACCCCTATCACCTCTATTTCTAAAAATAAATATTGAACAATAGTTAACATTCATTTTCCAGGCATAGACAGAGTACTGTGAATTGCAGATAGCAACTTAAGCACATTCTTTTCAAAAGATTATAGACATTCCCTTAACAAGGAGCTACAAATGCATGTATAAACTATTCCTTTCCCCTGACTTGCACTGAACACTTAAATGCTGGCAAAGGTATCACCGTATACACTATGAAAACAGAACTATGCCCCACTAAAATACATAAGCAAAAAAGAGCATTTAATTGTAAATAAAAAAAAATTTAATATGAACTATATGGAGTTTAATCATTTAAAGGGTCTTGAAATATCAGGTGCCCAACTGACACATTCTTACACAGTGGAAAGTATGAGCATCAGACAGTTTGTGTCTGCAAATGCATCTTTATTACAATCTGCATCTTTATTACCAATGCATCTTTATTACAGTCTTGTGCTGAGGCTTAAACTTTTATTTGATAGCTAAAATTGTCAAATGAAAGAAGGTTTAAGTGTTATGAGAAGACAAAGCACTACCTAAAAAGGATGATGGTACTACGATGCAAAACTAACAGCCTGGAAGGTCTGAAGTATTAAATACTTGCCCTCAGAGTTGATTACCAAATCTAAAACTTCAGGAAAGCCTGCTTAAATACACACTAACCCATCATGAAATTCTTGTTATAGCATAAGGTTTTAAGAGTTAAAGTATTAAGTGCCTGTCAAATTGTATTAAGCAGTATTAGAAATCCACCAGTTTAAAGCCATTTCAGAGACGCAATTGTCCCTCTCTTTAGCTGATAGCAGTGAATGAGCTGATGCAGCAAAACAGTCAATACTTTTGCTACGTTGCTATCAAACAAGTAGGTTTAAATACTAGAAGGTCTGTCAGAACTCACACAGATTCTCCTGTTGCTACAAGAACAGCAAAAAAGGGTGGTTAGATGTTCCATCTGCAGATATGAAATACTACACACAAAACAATATTTGTTGTGTCTGTTGAATCCTGAACTTCACCGAGCTGGGAAACAAAAGCAGCTAAAGAGGAGCCACTTTAATGAAGCCCCACGGGAGTACAAAGATAGAGATAATTGCAGCTTTGTATCACTGCACATCAACCTGACTAACTTCTGTCAGGAAGTTCAAATGCAATTTCACACAGTAATGCAAGATTTTTTTTTTTTTTCAGTTAAAAACAAAAAAAAACCCACACAGCACTTATGGAAAAGGCATTCATAAAAGAACAATGCGCTTAAGTTGTAAGAACAAAAGACAGACATTCCTCCTGGAGGAAAAAAGCTGAGTTGTTACTATGAAGCCTCTCCAGTGCAAACGCTACAGGAAAAACGAGCTGAAATTCTGTCCAGATCTAGAAAGACTCATTTTATTTGTGACACTAGGAGATCACAAACCAGTGTTCTGCCACTAGAAACACAGATAGATGACTGACACTTTCTGCTCAGACTAGCTTCCAAGCAAAATAATAGTTTTGAGGAAACGATAGCTATGAAAGAACAGCATGTATCCTACATTCTTCCCTTCAGTAGCAAAAAGCCTCGGTACCAAGGAAAATATAAAAAACAGCAGAAGAGTTAGAAGTCAACTGTAACATGCAATTTTTAATGCTTGCCTCTGTGCATCTCACTTAGCAAAGCATATAAAGTACTGATTTTCAGTATGAAATAGGAAAACGAAGAGATAATCCAGTGTAACTAATATTCTAATTATAGAAGCATGTTTATTACTCCAAGATTCCCCTTCACAGAAACATGAACAAATAGCAATGCAATAAAATCCTACAATTTCCTGCTTTACAAAGTTAAGACCTATTTATTCATAAAGATTCAAAACTAGGATTCAATGAAGATTTTAGGATTTAAGCCAGTACTGGCAGTGTTCTGAACTACTTTCCTGAACACAGGCATTGAAAACAAATGATTAAGAGAACAATTTGTAGTTCTACATTTTAAAGTATCTTTTCCAGATCTAATGTTATATGTGAATATTCTGTCAACACACCCCCTCCCTTTCTGTTGCTACACTGCCATAATCTGTGTTCAGAGACAAGGAAAGAAACTTGCTACGGCAAAAACAAGTTTCTCGTTTTGCCAAATCACAAGACAAAAAATAAAAATCAATTGCTACCAACATGGAGCAATGGATCGACACGGTGCAAGTGTTAGTGGTACGAATGAAAACTGGGACACATCAAGTCTCACAATTCCTGAGCATACTGGACTATTTTTACTTTATGTATTCCAGTAGGAACAAGGCTCTACAACAGTAGTGAGTGCTAAGCACAGTGCATATATGTTTTATATGTTAAATGGAAAATGAGACGGAAAATTCTCTTTAAAAAACCCATGAGGACAGTTTTAACATTTTTCTTTCCAAAAAGAAAATGTTCAGCAATGTTTTTCTAAAAAGCTCAGCAAAGGCATCTCACAAAACAAAAACCTCAAGACTCCTGGTGTCCCTTACTTCCCAGTGACAAAAGAGCACTGAGTAGAGGAGCAGCACAAGATGGGTAATTGGCAGGGGATGGGAGAGGGGAAGTGTGCTGGGAAGGAGAGTAACTGCAGAAGGGCTTTAACCCATCCTTTCAAACCAATTCATTAAATCAAAGGCCCAGTTCTTTAAGCTATGTATTGTATCTATTTTCATAAGACGCGCAGGAGATTATGCATCAGGGAAAAAAGAGAAACCGCAAGCTTCTTTATCAGCTTATTTCCACATTATGTGTCATCTTCTCATAAAAAGTTATTAGAACACATTCCCCCAAAACTATGTCACAGCCCGATCCTGTATGTCAATTAAGAGTTTAATGCAACCTCCTCAGCCCCAATTTTTAATGCTTTAAAATCTTAGTAAAGTTAGGAACTAACTCCCAACCTAGCAATTTTGCAGCAATTCACCCAAAACACCACATCAGAGAGCAAGTCTTCACTCTGTTTACACATACAACCAACCAACCTGCATCCTTGACAAGAAGACAACCTGCCCCAGAAAGGTACCAATCTCAGTTTCTGCCAAAAGCACTTCACTGTAACCACAATCCCTATTTTAAAGGCAAAGTGAAGCAAATGTGAAGCAAAATATACACTCAGTGTAACAAACTATTTAATATAGAACTACTACAGCAAGGCACAATCATAAATTAGATTAATACAGCACTGACAATGCCAAGACATTTAGTACATTTTTGGCCTTTCTGCTCCGCATGTAATTGTTTGCTGTTGACAAATTTATGTTAGCGAATTCCATCAAAGGTGAATCTTATTCCACTCCAAGTCTTCCACTAGTCTGCATGAAAGAGCATTCAAACATCATACTGGCTATAGTTAGCAGGCACTGAATAAACAGATTTAAATGTATCTGAGATGCCTCACACAAAAGGGTTGCAACTGTAAATATCATGGCCCCCCCAGGTTGTAAGTTTCCTTAAACACTAGTCATCTATTTTAGTAACAAGAGGAGTGTGGTATCTAGATCAATGCATAAACAAAAAAAAACACCAAACCCCAAAATAAAGAAAGTCCATAAGCAGCAAACCATCATACCAAATTAATGTGAAGACTTTGGCCAGTCATTGAAATGAGACTGAGAGTCCTTAATATTTGAATGAGGAGGCTTTCCGTTTTAAAGAAAACCTACTTTTTATCTTTGCTGCCCTTCAAATACATATTGATACACAACGGGAAGTTATACAAATGATACAGAAGAGACATTACGTACCTGTAACAAGTGTTCTAAGTGCTCTCTCCTTCCTGTTAATCAAGCCTGAGAAACATGAGACTGGAACACTAAACAGGCTGATTAGACAGAATTGTGGTATCTGTGATTTATGAACTTTCACTAGTACCAACAACTCAATTCACAAGTTGGCAAGTGAAAGCCAAGAAAGTATTGCCTTTAAGACAGAGCATTCAGGGCTAACAAAGCCAGCCCTAAATATCAGCAGAACTATGCACAATTAACAAGCGATTCTGGGTATGACATTTCCTTGAAGAAGATTTCCTTGACTTCAAAACAAATAGTATCTGAATCTTAGCAGGACTAGAGAAAAAAGAGACTCGGCAGACACTCCTTGAGTGTTTGGCAGAAAAATTACTGAAGGACAACAGATTACATGGCAAATATCCACTGTACCCAAACTCGCTAGAGTTCCTTCTGGAGTCACCTTCAGCTGGGGTTAAATCAGCAATTAAGATATCTAAATTGGTATGACCTACCATACACATCAGATGTCTAAGCTGCTACTGAGTCAATGGAGCCTTGACCAAATCAGTTTGCTCTAAAAGAGGCACTGAACCACCTTCTAGACTCCACCGATATACAGACTAAGCCTGCACAGACAAGGTTTCAGCATCTTCACACATACAGCAAAGTGTGTCAACACAGGTGTCAGCCTCAGACTTAAGCCCAGCCTTAATAGCCCTGACACTCCTCCCAACGACCTCCACAAGTTAAGAGTTGCTGAAACAGCTAGGCTGCCGAAGTGATGGACTACCTCCACTGTATCTACCTTTGAGCGCTGTTGGGGTGTTTTGGTTTTATCTAGTGCAAAGTGGCTTATTCAGAGCAATTCTAGGCAGGACTGTTACTGCTGGGAGCAAGACTATTTGGGTATCAGAGATCACCTAATTCACATTAATGCTCTGCCATCAACACTGCAGCTAAGCATTACGTGGCAAACACTAGAACAGAAAGGATGACTGCTTTGTGAAAGCTGCAACATTTGCTTGTTGAGGCAGAACTATCATCGCTCAGCATTTGCATAGCCCGCAATCCTACCTGAGGCAGAGGTACTGTTTGTTACATTCCAAAATCTTCTCCTTTTCAGAGATTTGTTTGAAGCCTTCCAACCCTTTGACCTAGGAGGGTGCCTCTACGCTCCTGTTTCAAAGTGGTTTAGTGCCTTTAAGGCTAAATGTGGTTACCTTCACTACCACCAAGTAAAACAAATTACTACTTCAGTCTGAAAAAACTGTCATCTGTATTTGGTATGCATATATGTATTTTTATTTATCATTATGGCTAAAGTTTAATCAGACTAATTTCTACTCAGACAGAATCCCTGAGCGTTTGCTCACGCAGTTACAGAGAAAAATCAGGGCCCTACTTTTTCATCTTAGCAACTACATCTTCAACTGGAGAGAGAAAGAGATTGCAGGAAGGGAAATCCCTCCTCAAGGTGATGGAATGAAGCGATGCAATGCCACTCCTTCACCATCACCACCATCACACAAATGTCAACTTTCCAAAGCATTAGACAGTGTTCCACATCAAGAGTTTACAAAATGAGGAAAACTGGAACTAAAGCAATAGCAGACAGGACAGCAGGAAGTATGCAGATACTGGTATAGAGGAACATTAATCCTAGAGCACCAAGGATTAGAAATAAACTTGGATGTTACAGAGGTTTGCAGGGGAGGTGCAGGCTGATCTGTCAGGACTTGGGGATGTTCCTCACACCCACTCCCCAGGAAAAAGCCTTCTGAACTCAAAGGTCTGGAATTAAACCCCACAGCAAAGAGGAAGAAAAGCATTCTGCCAAAGGGTTTTAATAATGGATTGTAAAGAAGTAGTAGTTGTCCAACATCCAATATTGGAATAAAGTACAAGGTACAGAACATACACCCCTGTTTAGACTTACTGAATGAACTGTGCACCCAAATTTTACTGTAACAAGTTTTATACTCACTGATCTAACACTACAAATTCCTTCTCTCAAAAAATTCCAGTATTCTTTAAAACACGATTGGAATGCTTTCTTTTTTCCCAATCCCTAAAATGTTTCCATAGCAAAAGCCATAAAACCAGTTTAAAAAAAATAGCTGTAAAACATACATTGCATTATCTAAATATGTACATTACATAGGTATTTGACAAAAACACTTCTGGAAAAGTTTTGAATTAGAGTAATGAATGGGGCTACCTTAACTCGATAGCCTGATCTTTTCACAATCTACTTGAGACCTTGGGTAAATTCACACATCCAAAGGAACTTAACAGATATGCAACTTCTTTCCTGTATGAAATCCTTTTCTATTATTTCCAGAAAAAAAAAGTTCCTCAGGAAGAGTCCTGTTTTTTGTATGCATCACATAATGACACAGTAACGTACTGTCCTGGTCCTCAACTCCAGCAGTATCTGCTACTATAGTCCAAAGATACTATGATACAACATTAAATAACCAAGATATTTTTAACCAAGAAACTAGAGTTATACCTTCCCAGTAACAGTCAAGATTATAACAGAGTGATATTTTAAAGCTATTTAAACATGGGCTGTCTCTTGCACAAAATCGCAAACATTTTGTTTTGACTTACAGTTTATTTATTACATTCAAGCAGCAATAGAGTCAATTTTTGTGACAAAACACCAAACACTCAGATTTGAAAAAGCTTTGAGGGGGAGGGATGAGTTAAGAAGAACACTTTATGAGCTATTAGAAGTTTCACAATCCAGCTTTCCAAGGCCAGCTTTTCATTTGGAACAAAATAAGAGCAGCTGCCCATGTTGAAGTGAGGTCAGCTTTGTTCCTGTCTGCCTCCCACCTGGACCACCAAGGCACTGCCTTATTGCTGACCCTCAGCAGTGGAAGATTCTTTGGTGGGCTGAAGCAGAGAGAAAATGGTGTGGAAAACCAAATGCTAGCATAAGAAAACAGGGAGGAGGAAAAATTTCTGCATGTCTTACACAGTAGTCTATCATCTGAAGTTTATAATAGTAAATGTCATTATATGAAGGCTAGCAGTCAAAAGTAATCTACAAAGCCCCCCCAAAGTTCCTTTCAGTCCTCCTTCCAGTTTTTGTGGGTTTGCAGTCACTGTCCTATTCAATATTTCCTCCAAACCTACTTTGTAGAAAATTCAAACCTAGTAAGGTTTGGATATATAAAGTACAGTGCCATCAGATGTGCAAACTACAGAAACTTGCCCATAATTGTTGAAGATTTTTTTGACCATTCATGCACTTTTTTGCATTCATGCAGTACAGATAAAAAGTTTTGCTTCAATAACACCAAGCACTCTAAAACCTCAAGCACAAAAACCACACCTCTTCCTCACCTTCTTGCAACCACATTATCTCCTTAATTACCTCTTCAGGAATTCTGGACTCAGGAGGAGACTGCACGTTAAACAGATGCATAGTCAAAATACTGTGAAGGAAAGAGCTTCAAAGAGAGAGGTTGGTTGGCTATCTGTGTGATCAGCTTACGTCCACCCATACAGTGAGGGACTCCAAGCAGAACCATCCAAAGACCCAGCTGTGTGAAAAGTCTCCCAGAGTCCACACTTAAGCCAAGGACTGAAGGACACCTTTATCCAGGTACAGCATCTAGATATTTCAGCAACAGTGTTGCGTTATGCTGGTGACATGTAACTAAGGCAAATCTCAGGAGCAAGAGAGACCACAATGGATCTTAACACAGCTAGGAGAAAGTCACCAAACCTTTGGCCATTTGTGGTAGAGATGGGGAGTTGCTGGTCCTATAAATTTAGTCGTGTCAATGTAAGAAGACAGCACAACTCATTCGAGAATGCACACACCTTATGAAGACAGGGAGGGGAAAGGTGGAATAATCTCATTCAGCTGAAATTAAGCTTCAGCAACAGCAGCTACTGAGAAAGAGCACTGTCTGGAGAAGGGAACAGAAGCTCTAATCCTCAGAGGCTGTAACCCCTACCCCAAGAACAGCTTCTACAGAGAATTCCCCAAAAAGCTGGAGAATAAGGAAGCTGCTACAGGTTCAGAAATACCCTGATCATCAGGGATGTAAATGTGTGTGCTCTGGTCCCACAAAGTCCTGATTCCAGGAAGAAGTGTGATCCTACAATAGAAAGTATCTCTTCAGTTAAACTTAACTGAGATTTGAGGTTACCTAGCAATAAACAGAAGTTTGCCTTGCTGCAGAGCAAGCATAAAACATGGTTTATGTCCCCAGGAAAGTTCCAGGTTCTTGTCAGATTCCCCTGCTCAAGAACAACATCCCTCACTGGAGCTGAACAGTACCGTTTTAGACACAAGCTATCCAAGCTGCAAACTGGGAGTGCTTTGCCATCTAAGCCTCCAATCAGTTGAGAAGTCTGGGAGGAGAAACAGAATTGCACAGCTACAGGTAACTACACAAAAGGCCCTGGAATCAAAGTTTCTTTGGTCACATGGGAGCCATGAAAGAAAACTAAACAAATAAAAATCAAACCTATGTTTGCTTCCCCTTTCCTTACCCTGGGTTAGGGCAAAAGAGAAAGAAAAGTATGTCTTAGTATCTTAAACCCAGAAAACAGGAATGGTTCCCAGGGCAACCTCTGGAGCCACAAAAGTGGTAGTTGTCAACATCCGAGGCTAAGCGCGCAATGCTTCTGGATGATCCCAGTCCAAGACAGATCATTGTTAAGACACTGGTCTTGTTCTCATGAGCAACCAGTCAGGTGCCAGGCCAGTAGTCACTGGAGTGAGAGTTCCAGGGAGAATATGTGAATCTGACTTCAGTGGACCAAAGCCAGTTTTTCAGCTTGACAAGGACTGACACCCCTCCTTGCTTGCCCATATCAAAAAGGAGAGGAGAAAGCATCCATCATTCCCTGACTGTGGTGAACTCAGTGTAGGAGAGATCTCTCTGAGCTCACACTGATACAGAGCTGGAGGAAAATCAAGTACTGTACAACCAAGCAAGTTGGCAGTGCTGGGCCTTTAATGAGCTTCCTCAAGTCAAAGCGATAGGCATCTGCTGTTACTGAAATTAGAAGGCCAAAGTATATATTACCACACGCATTATCTCACACCAAGCATCTGCAGAGTCCAGAACTTCCTGAAGTACTGGCAGAATCACTATGGACAAGAGACATACGCAGAATTTAAAGACAAGTCTGCACACAACACACGCAGTCTTCCATGGAGGTCATCTAAGTACAAGCTCTGATGTAGACCGAATGGCTAGACAAGCTTGTTTTCATGGAAGGACAGCTCATGAGATGATCAAAAAAAGATAATGATCTTGTAGAAGCAAACCCATAGTGCTAAAGAATTATAAATTACTCTTACGACTGCCAAACCCAGATAACAGAATTTCTGCACACAGCGCTAGACAGCTTGGAGCATTCAGCGAATGAAGCATCCCCATAAGCACTTTGCTGGGGATACAACCCTTCAAAAGAGATTATCCTGATAAAGTACTCCCTGTTTTCTCCTAAAATCTTTGTAAGATCTTTGGTGTTGAGTGGGAGCAAACAGCAGGATCCCAAAACAAAGTAGTCCTGCATCTAAAAGAAAGCATAAACACGTCTCAGACAAGAGACCTACAAACAGTGGAAAGAGGAATCTTGTAGTCTCACAAGTCAGTCACCCCTCTAGTGCTTCACTTAGTGAACAGATAAAATTACTCATTTTACAGATGTAGTCATAAAAGACTCCCAAAAAGAGAAATATTTAGTTTTTGTTCTTTTCATCAACAAAATCTCCAAGCACTCTGGAAAATAAGTATTTTCTAATTTGTAAAACAGGAATAGCAGCTGTTTGTTTCTTTGAAAAGTTACTGTTGGCCCATGAAGCTTGAATTGCTTTCTGTGTTTTCAAAATAATCACCCCTCTCGACAAAGCCTTCGAGCATAGGAGTCTCATCTACTCTTTGATGCAGTTCCAACTCCTTTGTTCCAGGAAAGCTGTTCCATACTGCTGTGACTGAGCATATGCTACCTGATTTTTCCAAAACACAATTTTCCATCCATTTAAGACAATTTTGTTTGGACATTACAGTTTGAGATAACAGGAAAAGCACATACATCATGAGTTGCATGTTCCTTGTCACAACACTTTCTTTTGAGCATGAAACAACCTATATACATATCATTAGCAACAAATACTCCAAGAACCTTCAATTTCATTGAAAGAGGGTAACACAAGAATAAGATGCAAACTGCCTTATGCCTCTTCATAGTGCCAGAACATCTGTCTTCAGTTCTGCGGTACAAGTCTCACTCAAAGACAGACTCTCTTGTGTCATATGTGCTACAAAACTACATTCTATACAGCCTAGAATCCGACTGTCTCTCTCTACAGGGGCTTTGCAGCTCAAAGCTAACCTGAAAGTCACACTTCAGACTTGTGTAAAGTCCCCCCATGACAGAGGTGATAAAGCATGTTTCCAAAACAGTAGCTAGGAATTCCTGTATTATAGATGCTAACAGTCCCAGACTCTTCTAACAGTTGTATACAAGCCCCTGTAGTCATCAGGCTGTTCACAATTGTGCTGCAGCACAGCCCACCCAAACACCTGGAACACACCAGCAGATTGTCATCACTTTTTAATATTCTAGGTAGGTTCTCACTTACTAATGCCAACTTGCTATGATGTGTTATTCCCGACAGCAAGTTCAAAAGGCAGTACCACCACGCAGGCAGAAACATTACATTTAGTCCCTGCAGCTTCATTTGATCTGAAACCAAGTTTCAAGTTTTCTCCTAACTTTTAGGAAGCTCAGACCAGCCCAGCTCTCAGGAGACATGCACTTCTAAGACCAGATCCACTCCAGCCAATTAAGAGTCCGAACAGAATAAATGTGTAACAGGACAGAGCTTCACCACTCCAGCAGGTGATCCAAAATTTCCACTCTAAATCCTGAGGAATGGTGGGAAGCATGCAGAAACCAGTCAAATTGGAACTGGTTTTAGGTAACTAACTGGAGTTAGTTTTAAACAACTCACGCTACATGAAGCTAAAGTAGCGAAATTGTTATCTTTCAGTGAAATGAGTGGCTTTGCTGCCTGCAGGACAAATCCTACGTATAGCTTTTCCAGTGGCACAAACAATTCAGGACATTCCCTGATGGGCAGCAAAGGTTTGCAGCATCTGACACTCAGCAGAGATACAGTCTCTACTTTACCTAGCTCTCCATTTCCACAAGACTAAACTCCCCCAGGTTATTTCTGACAGGGTAAAGGAAGTTGCAAACTAATAGATATTGCGCAGTGGTGGGTTACACAGCCTGGCTCCCTGCGGGAAGTGGAAGCGTATGGGGAAACGCAATGCTCCTGAGTTTCTTAACACTAGCCCTGGTGATCACTGCACCTTCCTCTGCTTTCAAAGGGCACCCAAATTCAAGTAGAATTTGCTCTAAATATTGATTTATAGCAGATGTAGTTTAAACAGAGTTTACAAAGGAAAGCATTTTTTGATCTTTTGTCTACCCTCTGAAGGGAGAGCATGAAAACAAAAAACAATGTTAAGTCATAAAAAAAAAATTGTTGTAGTCCTCAGCAATTTTTAATTCCTCTTCCTTCACTAAACATCTGTTTTTTGTTAGAAAACACTGTAAAGTGATTTTCCAAAACCTTTGACATGCATTCTGCTCAATAGGTCCCAAAAGCTCAGGAAGGAAAGCTTCAAAGTTAGTTGTCATTTATTAAGCCCTGCTAATGAAATTGGTCTAACCATTTTCATCTGTCTAACCGCTGCCTCCTCTTTGCGAGGGCAAGGGGATAGGGACTTTGCATGTTAAGATGATGCTCATTTAATAGAAGAAAAGGACACTCTACGCTGAGGAAACTGTTATTCAAGTAGATCCAGTCTGATGAGCCAAGAAAAAGCTGCCTCTGCACAACTCGGGACTCTCAAGATACCTATGTCATTAAGTTACTTCAGAACAAATTAGTGCTCCATGAACTGATTACACCATAAATAAGCCCAATAGGAAAGAGAGAAGCCACTGACAGACACAGTACCCTCCTGACAGCAGCTGCGCTCTACAGCTCTCACCCAGAATGAACACCAAAAAGCTGTCGGGTGCCAAAAGGATTTCTGGTCTTTTTACTCAAAATTCACGAAGTATGTCAAAGCAGATGCAATATCTACAGTAGATAACTAATCACAAGAATTCTACACTTTCATTTTCTCTCGTCACTCAAAGCACAAATTGCAGCTCTCTCCCCGACCTAATAATTATTCATATGGCTGCATTTTGTTCTTCTCCAGTAGCAGCATGAAACTTGATTTGAGCTGCAGGAACCCAGCCAGTGACTATACAAGCTGCTGTTGTGATAGCACAAAGCAGAAGCCAACTCGGCAGGTAACTGGACTTCAAGTCAGAAAGATCTTCCCCAGACAGCTTGAAATAGTAATTTCATAGGGGAGAAAATAGGTTGTCTTTATCTACCACAGGTTACCAAAGGAAAACTTTGATCCCAAGAAAGACAGACATAATAAATACTAAGACAGACCACCATAAAAAGGTATTAAAGGTGGGGGTTTTCGTACTCTGCAGCAATTCAAAAGACATTTGCAATCTTCTATCAAGTCAGTATTAAGAATGCAAGCGCTTAGGTATCAAAGCACAACATTCACTTGTTAGAAAGGAGTACTTCTAGTGCTTGCTACTTATATTCTTTTGCCCACTGTCTCAATACTTGGAAGGTCTCAAATACCATACATGCTGTTACAATAGCATTCATTCATGCTTCCAGAGTAATCCTAGGGAATCCTGGAGTGCTAATGTCGACAATTCATGCTTCCTAATGCCATACTTCAAGTAACTCAAAGGCACATGAAGTTCCTTCTTCATTTTTCTAACCTTTATACCCATGGAAGTAATTCTAAAGCATTAGAAACCAATAAAGAAATCTAAATGCATACATACCTAGAGTCATGGGGGATTGCATGACTTGAGTGTTCAGTATCACCAGTAACCTCATTGTTACTGCCAGCTGCCAGCATCCCGCTCATATGGAACTGGGGGAGTTCTCTCCCAAGGTTCCATAAAAAGAATTCCTCCAACTAACAACCTCCAACAAGCAGTTAGTGATGGCTATGAAGAGGAGGAAACAGGAATGAAGATCCACCTGTGTTTGCACAGGGGAAAAGTGTTAACCTAACAGCCAACTGAACCAACAGATTGGATGTGTACAGGAAGATGAACATCTTTGCTTGGCAGAAATTGGGATCATACAGTTTTATTTAGACAGGGCATATTATTCACCTACTTAAGATCTGTAAGAAAGATATACTGTCCTCAAATATTATTCTACAGAGATACTAAGCTGGTTTTGTTTTCAGTTACAGACACTACTTTCCCTGTCAGACATGTATACCCCAAAACAAAAAAAACACCCACGAATCCCCAAAATACAAAAAAACCTTAAAAGGCCTCCCATATCCCCCCCCACAAACCTAGTAAACTCCAGTTTAGCACCCCATCATTTCCAGGTGATTATTCTGAAAACTTACATCCCCCTCTCACTTGAAGTTCAGCACTCACTGGAAAATTTCTGCACAACTGAAGAATCATCTCAGACACCAGCAGACCTAGACTAGAGTTCCACCGTATTAACTATTGTGTGTGAAAGCAACAGTTAAGACAACTCAACCAAACAAAATAAACATTACAACTAACTTTTGATTTTGTTAAATAGCTCTAACAGCTTGAAAACAAAAATCAGCAATCCTGGCTAGGTCATGATGAGCTAGTAGCAATCTTACACCTAAGCGTTTGGTAGTCAGAAGAAGGTTTTCACAGATCATACAATCATGACTGATGACAGTCTTCCTCTTCATCATGAAACCCAAGTCAATGCAAGGAATGGCCTCTCCTGCGAGTTGATGATTTTGAAACAAACTCTCTAGTCTAGCAAATGGGATTATTAAAATCTTGAGTAAGGTTCATACACAGTTAATAAACAGTTTCACACTTCCCCCCCACCCCAGACATGTATACACAAACAAGAGACAGCATGAGAGTTTCAAGCTTCCTTTCTTACAGTAATACCAATTTTGACAATGCTGGAAAAAGTCTGTCTCAAACAGTCTGAGTTTTGTAAAATAGGGGACACTAGAAAATTCCCTGAACGGTGCCTAAGCATAGAGTTAATAAAATAGGTTTTAAAGTCGAGTGCATAATGTTGAAGAGACGCACGCATATTTTATCAATACTCTGAAAAAACTTGAGACTTATTACCCCACGCAGCGCTTTCCCCCCAAATATACCCATATACCCTCAGAAGGCCAAACAATTCTAAATTTTCTTCGGCACCTTCAGAAGGCAGAGTGGCAAAAAACAGGCACTCCAGTGGAAAAAACAAAAGGCACTGATTCATATGCAATTAGCTCAGCTAAATTTACTACTGAAACCATTGCTACTCCAGCTGTCCTTGACACCTGCATAGCAGGGACAATGGAAGATAACAAGCATCCTCTTACGATATATTGCAGTTTTCAGGCCGACACACTAAAACTGGTGACAGTTACAGTTCTTGAGCTGCTGCATTAACGGAATTAGCCGAAAACCAGCTATGCATCTTATTCAAGTGTCCATGCTACAGCAGTGACAAAACAAATGGAGACAGTCAGTGCTTTACCCACCTCTGCTAAATCCAAAGAGTCAGTACTCTGAAAATAGCATGTGTCTTTCCATTCAAAGATTCAGTTTACACAGTGACAGACAAGCAAAGCAAAACAGAACTGGTATCTGAAAAGTTAGAAGGAAGGATGTAAAGGGAGGAATCTTGTTAATATCCTGTGCGGCACAAGTTCCCACTGTTTTATCTTCCTTAAATAAGAGTTAGACTGAAAGACTGAGGGCAGAACAAAACTTTTGAGGTCAAGTTGCACATTATTTTCTAAGAACAAAGCAGCTCACTCTTTTCTCTATTAGCCTATGTTTCTGGAATCACTTACAAAAGTTATATGCAGAAGCCATTCCTAGTAAAACACATTTAGGCTCTGGTGTTTAAGATGTTAGAAAAGCCTATGAACGTGTCTTAAAATGGAAATGTCCTTTCTGTGCATCCAAAAGAGCACTAACTGAAATCCACTGCATCACTGTTCTGGCACACGTCCACCAGCCTTGCCCCAGACAACAGTATAAATACACAAAAGCTCTTTTATAAGGGTTCAGAAAAAGTGCAAAAGAATATATTCAACCTGACATAATTACCTGAATCCAAATCCCTAAAGGAGGGGCTTTAATGTCTCAGACCCTATGCTATCTTTATAAGTACACTGATTTGTACAGCACATATATTTTATCTGCACTACAGTAACAACGCAGACGAACATTAACCAGATACCTTGTAGTGTCTGCCAGGTGTTTAAATATTTTGCAACTCAAATGCTGAAATACTATCTGCAGTCCAAATGCTTAAGATTATCCAGTGAGAACATGTGTATATTTCCATCAGCTATGTAAAACACATTTTTTTCATTTGTTACATTTTAAGCAATCAGAGTTACCAACATACAAACATATACTGCAGGCATTCTATTTGGAGGTTGATTTCATCAGGAAGCTTTAACTCACAAATGCTTTCATTTTGAAAATAGGAACACTGAAAAATATTTACAGAAACACTTAATCCAAAAGACTACATATTTATCTGCACTAGGCAGGCCCTATACAATCTTTAAAAAAAAGAAGCTCTGATATTGTATATTTTGATAAGGATAGGTGTATACTGTGTGTGGTACGTATTATAAAAGAAAACGTAATCCTATATTTTGTATTAATATGCTTCTCTTGGCCTAAGTTAGACAACACGCTTACAGAACCATGCAATAGTTTGGCTTGGAAGGGACCTTTAAAGGTCATCTAGTCCAACCCCCCTGCCGTGGGCAGGGACATCTCCAACTCAATCAGGTTGCTCAGAGCCCCGTCCAGCCTGACCTTGAATGTTCCCAGGGATGGAGCATCTACCACCTCTCTGGGCAACCTGTGCCAGGGATTCACCACCCTCATCCTCAAAAATTTCTTCCCTACATCTAGTCTGAATCTGCCCTCCTTTAGTTTAAAACCATTCCCCCTTCTCCTGTCGCTATGCGCTAATAGAGTCTGTCCCCATCTTTCTTATAAGCCCCCTTTAACTATTGAAAGGTTGCAATAAGGTCTCCCCGGAGCCTTCTCTTCTGCAGGCTGAACAACCCCAGCTCTCTCAGCCTTTCTTCATAGGAGAGGCGCTCCATCCCCGTGATCATTTTTGTGGCTCCTCTGGACCTGCTCCAGCAGGTCCATGTCTCTCCTGTGCTGAGGACTCCAGAGCTGGACGCAGTTCTGAGAATGGTGTATGTTGTCTCCCTCCCCTGATACATACATGCCTCCCCTGGTAAAAGTGATGTACACCTCTTACAAACATCCACTTTTGTGAGTGTCACCACAGAACTCGCCCTCCAGTTTGACCAAAACTCTAGCCACGTTTTACTTCTAGGAAAAAGGGTTTGAGAGAAGAGATAGGATGACTTTTTGCAGCTTGAAATATGTTCCACCACCAGGACTTTAACCTGGACAGTTCTATACATTAATATATTACTATGTTAATATATTTACTTTACTGCTTTTCCTCCTTCACCTACACTAGACTTCAAGTGAAAACATATACAATATCATTATTAGCAACAAAAATGAAAGGCCCAGAGGGATCACTAAGTTTTTTATACCATGTCAGTTATCTTCCTGAAGAGGAAAGACACATACCAATCTTACACTCGAGTGAGAAAGAAATTAAAGTACTTCTTGTATTTGCATCACATGACTACTCTATGGCTGAGATAAAACCATGAGCATTGACAAAGTCAGCTGTCTGAACAGGAGCAGAAAGGTCAGATTATCTCATACCTGAGGTTAAAGACTGTTTTAAACAGGTAAATGGATTAAAATTAAAGATATACCCTTAGAAAGAAAATCCACTGCAGACTTTTCATTAAACCAAATATATCCGACTACCACAGAATGAACTGGCAGCAAGGTAAATCAGAAGTAATACCAGAGTTGTTCTCCACCCGGGATCATCAGAAAAACAGGATTTATCCCACTGTCACATACCTTCGATGCTTGCGGAGTAGAAATCACGTGAACAGTGCTGGGCTTAACTCCATTTGCCTTAGGTCGCTTATAAAGGGCAAATCTGCTTTTCCTGCGTCCTCTGTCACCATTAGGGAGGGATCCATTATACCTAGAAATAAACAGAAAGAGTTTGGCATAAAAGACCACCAATTTGAAATAGAGAAAAGGAAAGCAGCAATTTGGTCACAATATCCTGATGCCATCAAATGCATGGTCAAAACCAAAGACAGTAACATAACCATGGTAAATTTTGTTTCCTGAATTATGAGCATTCAAACATTCTTTCCCTACCAATAGTTGAAATTTTATTCATCATTAATACGGTCATCAACTACAAATGAAATACTGAGTTGTTCAGCCACAGAACTACTTCTTCAACTCTAGAATTAAAGGTATTTGGGAGACCAAATCTTAAGTCTTCTCTGGAATTTCAGCACATGGGGAGTTTTAAAAATGTCTTTACCCTACCATCCCCTTCCCCACATCTCATGCAGGAATGGAGAAGACAAGAGGCGATTTTGAAAAACAATTTAGGGGCAAGTCAAACTAAGTGAAAGGGAATTTTACTCTACTCACATAGGGAATTTTTTAGGTTATTTTTTCCCTTTTTTTTTTTTTTTAAATAAAGCTCTAACCTTAAAGGCTTCATCTATTATTAAGGAAAGAGGATGCAAGTGTTTTTAATTTATGTGAATGTATCTGAAGACTTGCTAATGACTTCCTTTATCAGGTGTAGCACAGTAGCCTTTGACAGTTCTTTCATCTCTCTCCGAGGACAGAGACCCAACGGATTAATTATTCAGAGAAGTCTTAAGCCTCAAGGGGACATAGCTTCTTCCCCAGGGAAGGAATCAACTGGAAATTTCTTTGCAATACATATGCATTGAATTCACCACCACCCCACCCCAAAGATTTAGGACAAGTAAATGCTTTTCATCACAGCACTGTCACCTGTAACATTCTTGATAACTCTCAGCTGGTCTATGAAGAGCTCTCAGGGCTTTGCTTTACTGCATAGTAGTAAAACTCAGACTTTTGCCTGAAGACCTGCAGATGTTACTCCACTTACAAATCTCATTTGTCTTACTGGTGAGGTCTATTCTACACTGATCATATATATCCCTCTCCTACCGTCTTTATGATTAAAAGCTAACATCGCAGTCAGGAAAAGAATCTGAAAAGAAGAAAGAGGATGACTGAAAGGTGACTAAGTCCCTGCAAAGCACAAGAGGTTAAAAAAAAAAGTTAGAACTCATTCTCTGTTTAGAGATACACTTAGAAGTAGTTCAGCTCTACATCCACCACACCATCTGCAGATTAAAATCATTTGTTTGTAGCCCTGCAGAAGGCTAATAGCCACCCACTGCTCAAGCTGTAAGAGCAGTTTATGACAATCACTGACTAGGAAAAGCAATGCAGTAACCCAGAATCTTTTTTTTTTCCCCCTTATCATTACATTGTGTATATGTAACTACCTAGTTTGTGTAACAAGAGAATGCACTTGGAGAGCCTTGTACCCTTTTGCAAACAAATGAGAAATGGGTAGTGGATGAAAGCAAGTGGTCTCATTGTTAACACGGGGAGTGCTGCCCTGCAGAAGGCTCACTGCTTCCTTCAGGCAAGGATCATGTAGTGTCACACAGGAAAATAGTTTAAAACTTCACATGCACAGTGTCTAAATACCAGTGATCTCAATTGCAGGACTGCTGAATGTTTGTAAGCACAAATAAGAACAGATTTAAGATTGAAATAATCTCAAATTTAAGTACTCTAGAACATAAAAACAGACTTTTTTTTAAATATACATTTAGCTCATGATGTTAGAGACACATAATAAGTTAAGAGCTTTTCAGCTGGACTACAATTGAACTTGTTCTCTCACTCCCATTTTCATAGGGAAGACTACTGTATCTTTCTGGAATATTAAAAGAGATTCCCAACACAGCAGAAAAACAACAGGACTAAATCACTTATTTCATGCCAGGCCTACTCATATCTTGGAAACTTGTTATTAACCCTACACAAGAGAAGAGTAGCACTCAGTTAACACAGCAGATCCTCGTCACAAGAGACCAATTCCTAGAAAGATATATCAATACAATCCACGAGCAACTTAAATACCAGCCCTTAAAATAGGAACGATTTGATTCTCCAGCTTGAGTCTTCCTAGATATATACACATGCTTTCTTTCAAAGACACTACATTACCATGAATATGCCAGCAAGTTTTAACTTGTCTGAAGACAACATTCTTTCTACAAGTATTTTTATCTGAAAACCTGAGAAAGCAATAACTCCTTCAGAAATAATACATAGCTAGTATCACCACTAGCTTTATATTCTGTAATTACATTTTTTTGTATTTGTGTAACTCTTAAGCAGTACTGAATTTAAGTAGTTCCACTGAAAGTTATAACCAGGCTAGTGGGGTTATTTTGTTTGTTTTTTTTTCTCATGTTCACAAAACAATTGTAACTGGGAAAGGCTACTTGATTTCATTTCAGGTCTCTATGGGATTTAATTATCTTTCAAAACAGAGAAAGAAAGAAGCCACTCAAGGTTCAAAAGCCTTTAGGAAACTTTAAATAGGAAGGAAATAAAAGCAAAGTGAAAGTTTAATTCATTCATCCTGATTAGCACTGACAAGTTTTCATTAAGGTTTTCTTTCTGCCAATTTCTAAATTTCGTTTGCACAAAAGGGCAGGAGGAACTGAGTGGTAGTTTTACTATTTGTTATGCTTTAATTATAGACCTGCAAGTTTTATTTGGATCTGACACTGGTAAAAGAGCTAGGACAATTACAAGGCATACGTATGTGTTTTACGGGAGAAAAAATGAGTGTCAGAGGACTTGCCTCCTTCCTCTCCACAGCCAAACACCTTCATCTTTTTCTAGGCCAACTCTCAATTTTTTCACCACAAACCAGCCCTCCCCATGGCACTTGGGCCACACCTTTCCTTGCCACTACCTAAACAATCTACATACCAAATGAACCGATATTAATGCCATGGGATCTTGTCAGCCGCAACAGGACCTGCACCCACCCACCCATCTTCTCTATCCTGGTAAGTGTGCAACTAAGATTGCTCTTGAGGCAGCAGACCCACGTTCACTCCTTGGCAAGTCCCTGCCTTTCTAAACTGAGCTGTCCCGCAGGACGCAGTGGGTTTCAGCATTTAGGAGGAGAAATATAGGCATGTCCACCCACACCTTGCTGAGTCAGCTTTTCTAAGCACAGGCACAAGAAGCTATAGTAAGACAAGCAGCCCTCTCCTATTCTTCATTTTTCTCAACTCTTCAACTGAGCAGTGCCTGGGTGAGCAACTGCCTCCTCCCGGGCAGCAGCAGGATGGAGCTGCCAAGGAAGAGGAGGGACGAGGACTAAGGCCACAAATTCCCTGTCACCAAACACTGGGAGACTCCGAGCTTCCCCATAGCCAACAGAAGCTTCATAAACAGAACAGAAGATCCTTGTTAAATCCTCTCACAATCCCTCTGCACAAGCATCGGCCCATTTCCCTTCTCCCTGCACCCTTCCAATAGCTCCAGAAGCCTGATGCAGCTTAGGGACCAGCACATTAGTATGCCAACTTTTTGCCTCACAAGATGGCCAGCACTACAAAAGACAACCTGCAGCTGGAACTCTCCTCCACCCCACCAAAAAGCCTAGAACAAATGTTGTTTCCAACTAATAAAACAAACCCAGAAAAATTTCACAGAGACAGAATGACCATTTCTGAGACCATCTTGCTCACATACAGATCTACGGGGCACTTCTGAAGTTCTCCAGATGTTCCAAAATATCAGACCAACACATGTGGGAAGAGCAGCCCTATACTTTTTCCAAATGCTTCTCAGTGACAGCAATACTGGGATAACTAGCATTATGAAACCTCGTGGGATAATTATCTCTGTTGATAGCACTATTCCTTGCAAATAAGGGAGTGGTGCTGGCATAGGCTATGGGCACCATAATTATCAAAGCCAGTTTCCTACAGATTTACATCAAACAGTTGAGGACTTTGCTATATAATGAACTGCAAACTCCAATTAAGTTTTTCCCATGGTTGGGATATGTAATGAAAGCCTCTCCTCTGCGTGGATTCATGGTTGTCTGGAGAGCAAGACCACACACGCTCTCTCCCACAGTCCAAGCACTCTAGCAAGTTCCTATTTTCTACAAGTCTTGTAGGAACCTACTTGACTACTTCAGAGATCATCAACAGGTTTTGAATCATTTGTGGGATGGCTTGTTACACAAGTTTTTCTGTTTTGTTTTTTTTTTTAAAGAAATCAGGCTTAGCCAGTGGCAAAGAGTAAACAAGACCTCTGTTATTTAGGACAAGAGCTCTAAAAATCTTGACCTGCACCTCAAAAAGTTAGACTTCAACTCAGGGAAGTTATCCCCAAAATTAAGGTGAATGTCTACAAGCTACCAGACACAGAAGCTGCTGCATGTAGCTGATGTTTTCTTTTTTTTTAACAATGCTATGAAAATACAAACTATCATAAAACTTAAATACTTCTCCATACTTATGCAACCTACCTCCTAAAAGACTACAAACTGAACAAGTCAATTTTCACAGGTAGTATTTCCTCTGGACAAAAAGGAGTAATTTCACTTTGCTCTCCTCACCTATTGCTAACAGTTCTATTGCACACCTCGTCATTTTTAGATGCAAGCCATCCCATTTCACAGCTTTAAACAGCTGACATGCAGTTGTTACCATAGCTCTAATGGGTGAGAGAAAGCACATCTTTGCTGCGCTAAACAACAAAGCTGCAGAAGTATTAGCAACAGCTTTCACTGTGAAGTCAGACTTGAGTGAATTTTTCCTTTTAAGTACATTCTGATTCCATGTTTGGTATCACACAATAGTATATACTCAGCACATAGCAAAAATTCAGTTTGTGCTTACACCGTATTTTTACCATCACTGAACTAGTGTGGGCCAACACTGCTGCCAAAAGCAGCAGTCCCACCTTTCATTTTCTATTTTGTTCCTGCTACTTCTCTCCCTGGTTCACGTGAAGGAGAAACAAAACCAGATTTACGCTTTAAATTTAGTTTTAAACCACATAATTCCTCACTCTCCAGTTCACTGCCAAGCCACAGCAGCACTTATATCAGCAACCAGGGAAAAATGGCACAGGGGGCAGGAGAGATTCTTTTGGAAGTATTGCAAGTCTACAGTTATCATGACATCTACAACATTATAAGCCTAAAGATACATTATTCACCTTCACAACATCCAGCCTCAGAGCTTTTCACAACCATATGCTGAAGTCCTGACTAACTGGAAAGCCCTCTGCTGCTGAAGCATCCAACATTTATTCTCTTGAACACAGATTAAAAGGAAAAAAGCCACATGCTAGTTTATACCAAAACACAAACAGAAAGCTTCAACATATGCGACGCTGACAACAAAATAAGTGAACTTGTGTCTCCTTTTATGTATTATCACTGCCAGTATTTCATACTCTTTACACCACCCTCCTTGTATCATACTGAACAATTCATTTTGCATCTAGGAGAACGGATGTACTATTTCAGCAAAATAATTTGAATGGTTTGGGATTTTCTTTTTTTTTTTAAATGGCAATATTTATTCCAGATATATTTTTCTGTATCAGACTTTCATAAAACAAGCAGTTGCTGTCTGCCAATTATCTGAGAATTTCAGTGAAATAGGACAGTGAAGTTATTCTCAAACTTAATCTCATTGGGAAGTGTTGCCAAATAGGAAAAGCAAAGATAAGCAGTACTTCTGTACCAACGGGACAGCACTGGTTTATTTTCTCCTTTGAACTCTATTCTCTGGTACTGTGTATCAATATTAAAGATATTAACTAAATATGAATTTAAGTCTAAGCTTGTCTCCAGCTGATTATTACATGCATCAATTTCTGTCTCAGAAGCAGCCTCCACTACCAGAGATATTGTTAATCGGCAGCCTGTTCCTGTGGTGAAGTTTTGGAAATGAACACAAGACTGCTTCTTGAACAATGTAGTGCTTCACAGATGACTACAACAGATTACAACAAAAACATTTAATGCTGAAGTTTCTTGGAAGTTGGAAGGAGCATGCTGTTGTCCTCGTCATCATCATCCCCCGGCACTCAAAAACTCATTCTTCAGAGGTAGCTCAACGAGCCTAGACTGACCGGAAAGTTCCCTTCTGTCTTCCAAAGATGCACTTTCCCCATTGCATCACATGTACCTTTGGCAAAGTGCACAGCTGCTTCCTGATCACAGAATGACAGAAAACAGAGCTAGATGGAACTTCAAGGAGTCACCCAGTCCATCCCCAACTCAAAGGCTTGATCCATTGCATCCATGACATTTCCATTTCAGTTAGTCTGGAAAATCCAGACCTCCCCATCTTGTTTCAACATCTTTAGAGTTAAAACTCTCCCCATGCACGCAGTAAGGGAGATTCAGGTCAAAGCAAGTCTCCTTCACTTCCTGCCAAATCCACCAAAGAACCCAAACAACCTGTTCTCTTTTCCTTTTCACAGCAGGCTCACGTGCTAGATTTGATGCCCATCTGATTTTTCTTTCTTTCTGAAGGAAAACATTTTAAGAAATTACAGCAGCAAACTAAAGTAGCCTTAAGAAGAGTTTTTGTTACTGTAACAACTATAGCAATAAGTAACTCACAGGGAAGCAAAGGGCTTCCATCCTTTGAGTAACAACAGCCACTGATCCAAGACCTTTGGTTTATGCAACCTTGGAGGAAGTCCTGAATGAAAGACACAGTCCCACCTCAGACTCTGCTGGCTAAGACATCTCTATAGGCATAAATGCTTCCTAATCACTACCAGTAGTACAGCTTAATACAGCAGTCTTCCTGCCGAGCAAGAAAATCCAAACCAGCAAGTTCCAAAGTCCCAAATAATCTCATCTCTTTCCCCAATTAAGAGCAGTGGTTTTGCATCTGTGAACTTGATCATCCCTGAGAAAGGTATGTTGGAATAGTTAATTGTGGCTATAATCAGCTCTTTTTTTTTTTTGAGACAAGTGTTTGTTCTTACAACTCGTATCTGTGAAGTCATTTTACTCTCATAAAACACTTTAGGAAGTATTCCCTTCTCCAGCACTTTTGCAATACTTATTGGCATAGTGATCAATCCTGTGTGTTCACCACAAGCCTTCCCTTCCCCAGCACCAAATTTTAGCACTGCCTGCCCAGTTTACTGGTACCTGTACAGTCCTGGAGCCTTCAAAGAGGTTGCAGTGGTTCAGTGAAATGCAGTCTGACCTGATAACCCCTATAGTTATTAGGCAGATTTTTCAGAGAAGGCTGATTTGCACTGCTGGCTAGTGATCCGGGGTTTAGGGTTTTTCTTTGTTTTGGGGTTTTTGGGGTTTTTTTACATTTGGGTTTTGTTTTTTTTTTTTTAGCTACCCTTCAAAAGTTGCTCCTAATTGCTCCTGCTACCATTAGGAGCCTAGCAGTCAGCTTGACCAAAAGTTGTATACTATGCTTATGGTGCTTTTATGTTCAAACACAGCCAACCTCTTTCTGACCAGAATCAGAAGTATGGATCAGCTGAACACATGGCTAAAAGGTTATGCATACCATGGGGGGGGATCTTTCAGAGGCACTTAAAACAGATCAGATAAGCTCGAACCTACTTCCCTCCTTCCCGAGGTATACAAATTAAGTAGAACCTTATCTACTGAAAACACCGCAAGAAATCACATGTGAAGTAGCTGGAGTTCGCCAGGGTGACCTTACTTCTCTCTTGGTGTTCCGGAACAGAAATGGTTGCTCTTCCGGTTCAGGGGGGAAAAAGCCTGTTTCTGAGGGGAAAAAGCCTGTTTCTCACTTCTATGGCCTCTTCTCCTCCCTCCACCCTGCTAAGTGATGAAAGGATCTGGTACACTACAGTTCAGATTAATTCATAGGCTGCTTTTTGAACTATTCCACTCCACATATTCCCTCCACTGTCAGCAGGACTACCCTGCTATTATAACAACCGGAACATAATAGTTTAAAAAAAAAAATCAAGTTTGTTTTAGGGAGAATATTTATAGAAAATACAGCTGACTAATCCTCATGCATGTTTAACTTAGGTAATACACGCAATTCAAGAAAATATAAACCTGATCTATATTAACTTCAACCTATACAAAAAGTTAAAGGATGCTATCAGCTTGCAAATATCAAATCAGTTGTGTAAGAACTACTTTTAATCAACTTTATTTACACTACACATCCTGTTTCCTTCAAAATTCGCAAACCTCTCTGCTATTTTGACGCTCTTGCCCTCACTGATGTGGGGGAAAAAAAAAATAGAGCAAGAAAATACAGAAGCAAAGTAGCAAAAGCAACCAGTCTCAAAGGGAGGGGCACAGGAGTCGGGGCTTTATTACTCCAACTACTTGTAACATAAGACAACTGAGATCCAGTCAGGAGCATAGTTTTGACACTCTTGTCAACTAGCTGATATTTCTTCTGGAGTGGGAAGAACTTCCATAGAAACTTCTTATAACTCTCTGTGATCATATTTTTCTAAGCAAGTGGTTTGTTACTTGCCCCAGATTATTCTTCTGGATTATTTTTCTGTTACTTCTGCTTTTGTGAAATCAAAGACAGCAGACCCTTGCCACCACTTTTGAAAGATGTTTCTGTAGAAGTTTCAGTTGGCATTGTAACCTTAGTCTAATTAAAGAAATTCAAGATTTTCAATTGCATGTGTTAACGACAATGTGGAAATAGGTATTTCAAAAGGCAATAATGGAAGATATTTGCTGCATAGGCTTTTGCAAGACAACTATATAAGCAGCACAAGAGTTTGATTAAAAGCTAATACTCTAGAAGAGCCTAAAGGAGCACACTGATGCAGACTACTAGAGCATCAGGATAAGCCTCAGTTAAAGCAGTCAAAAAACGTAACAGTTCCAAACAACTTAACAGCTGATAACCTATATCGGCAGCCCAGTTAAGCACCACAGTCAGAGCAAGGAATGACTATAGTCTCACCTACAACAGATTCTTAGAAGCCATCCGTAACCATGACACTAGTAGGGAAAAAGAGCAGCTACCTTTAACAGGAAAAAAAAAACCTACCAAAACCCCACATTTAAGATACTATTATACCAATTCCAATATAAGTAATATGCCAGAAGAGCATTAAAATGCAAGGGGTTTTCCTTTTAGAAAGCAAAGGAATCTGTTCTTTCACATAATGACTTCCTTAACAATCCTTATTTCCAACACTTTACTGCTCCCCCCAGCATTCATTTAACAAGGAGACAATTTTATTCAGTGCTTTAAGCCCATCTCCAAAGCTGTCAACTAAACCCATTCACCACTGCATAAAACCAACAGTGCTAGTGTACAGCAAAATACAGGGTACAAACTAATCAAGTTCACTTCAAAGCATGGTTTTTATTCTAGCTAAAAGAGCATAAAACGTGGGCAATGCACCATCTTTAGAGTCTTCTTTCCAACCCTAAACCTCTCATACTATAAAGAAATGCTATTCATCTGAGAACTATCTATAATCTAGCCAAATGCTGCTGAAATTGTTTGATACAGCATTTTGTTAAACTAAATACAAATAGATAACGATAGAAACTGAGATCTAGCTTTTACTGCATTCAAAACAAGTCAGATAAACACAAAATCTCTTTCAAAGGAAAGTACTATGCACAGCTGGGTTTTGATGCAGGAGAGAAAGAAGTGAAGGAGGAAGACTGTTTATCCAAAACACCAGAGGCTTAGGATCCACACATTTTTGTTTGGAAACAATTTACAATCTTCTCTTAAATACCAGATTAAAAGAAGGCTGAAAGTTTCAAAATTAAGACAAATTAGACTTCATATGATGCAAGGGGACAAGAGACCTCAAAACACACCTGCCCTGACATACCAAACATGCTCCCAACCCAGCTATTTGTGCTTCATACATGCTTGAAGGTGCAAAAGCAAGCTGTTCACGTTTTAGTCTGAGAAATTAATAGTAATAACACCATGTTACATCTGAAACTTCACTACATTAAACATTATGGAGAAACCACATTTGATTCAAAGGACCATTTGGGCCATTAAAAAACAATATGCACAATTCAGACAATTCATTTCCTAAGCAATCAAAAGCTTTCCTTAAAACACTATCAAGGACTATTTGACAGTTCACATTTTCATAAGAAAAAGTGATAGCTTTCTCATAACTTCAGTTATCCTCCAAATACAAGCAGTTGTAGTATCATTTTTTGCGATTCCACAGACAAGAAGTTCCAGAGCGTTTGTTACTTACTTAGCTTTTTCAAACACTCAAGCATGACACGAATCTTCTTAGGTCCATTCCAGTATCATCTAGCACAGAGGAAGAGATAGAATTTGCATCCATTTTGTGAATATAGGTGATCTCACAGGCGGCGTACTGAATAGAAAGTGAAGGACTCAACTACTGTACCCTGACCTGCAACATCCGTGTCAAATCCTATCAAGTTTAACATCCTTTTCAGTTTCCCAGGGAAAAGACAGCCTTACAAATGCACAGGTCCCTGTTCAATCTGCTTAACAGAATCCCAAATGTTTGCCTCAGAAACTGAAAATAAAGTACTGCCTTTCCTTCTTTGTAGCACTTGCAAGCATTACTGCCTCTCTGAACACAGCAGAGATTCAGATTCCTCTAATATCACTGGTGCTGCATTATCATTGACTGCTACAGCAGCACAAGCAGTTAAAGGCAGGATAATCTACCGCACAGCCTGCTCCAAGCAGATTTAGAGCAGGTAAATAAAGAGAAAAAACGAAGAGTTGCCTTTCTGCCTTCTAGCACTCAGCAAGACCTAGAGGCTTCCAGATGGAGGTTATTTTAGAGGGCTGCTGCACTACCACCTAGTTGGACCAGATGCATCAACCTAGCTGAGAATCATTCTGTGGTTACGTTTAGCATGTAGTATTCAGTGAGAGTTATTGTCAGAGGTTCCTGCTTTTAATTCTTATTCTCCAAACAATATAAAAAAGAAAAGAATGGGCATTCTATGAAGTAGATGTAGAAATAAAACCAATGAGACAAAGAACACACAGAAGGCTGGAAGAACTGCACAGCACTAGAAGTCTGGAGAGCACCATGAAGCAATATACAGCATCACACCTCGAACAGCTAGCAAGGAAGCTAAGCAGTACCTATTCTTTGATAACAAGTGTGTTATGTGCCCTAAAAACCATACAGGATAAAGTATTCTTCATACCCAGTTTTAAAGAACTACCTGAAACCTACCAGACCAGTGTGTGTACCCTAAGTACACAAGTATCACACAGCTGAAGCTGTAGGTTTTGGTTGGGTTTTTTTAGTGTCTTAATAAACCAGAAATTAACAGTGCAGCAATGCAGAGAACTAGACTTCAATATATCTTCTTCAGACTTAAAATACCCTGACAACTTACTAATTCACAGCAACCTTGCGTGTTTTCTCCTATCATAATCTATAACAAAGTTAATCAGTCACCTCTAGCCAGGAAAAGATTTTGCAAGGCTGTTAAATGCTTACTGCTGATCAGCAAAACTAATTCTGATCTATATAGCGTTACAACAGCAAAGTGTTTCAGTTTTACACTTTTTCTTCCTTTAAGGGGACTTCCCAAAACATTACCTCAAATAAACATTGAACCTTTACAGGTCTCAGAACACCATCACAAATATCTAAGAATTATGACATATCTGCATGAACTTACTGAGAATGAGTCAAAGTCACAAAAGTGATGTATTGCTAAGGTTTTTCATTTCTAGATGCTCAGAGATTCTGATCTCTAGAAGAATCTCACCACACAGCTTCTTGCAGCGACTGCTTGAACAAGAGATTTTGCACTACTGTTGTCTTCAGATGGGAAGGTATGCCATTCTCAGTGATGTAACAAGACACGTTTTATGCAAGTTAACTATGCAAGACTGTCTTTATATACAGATGCAGCCATTGAAACCCTAAAGCCACACTGAAGGCCCTATAGAGATCAAGTTTCTTGAAGGACCAAAATTTTCACTTAGTTTATTTGCAGTGCTAATCCAGCCTGCCTAGTTCTGGTTACATACTCTGCAAATTGAAGTTTCATAAAATTTGCATTTATACATTCCAACAGATATTAAGTAATGCACACAAGTGGCACAATGGTTTGTAGAACAGAAAACAAGTTTAAAACCACATATAGTTCTCCCTCAGATTTTTTCCTTTGGAAATCCAGCTCTTTTTCTTAGCCAAAACCCACAAAGACCGTCAGCATACTATTACTATTTTTGTTCACCAGCTTTCAAAGACAAGCCACCCCATATGCTTCTCTTTATTTATCTAGATTTCTTTGATTTTAAAGGCAAGGAAGCCCTATGGGGCAAACCGGACCAAGAAAACAGATCTGTTTAAAGCAATGTTTTCCAAAGTACAGGCTATAATTCCAAACATCATTACAGGACTTAGAAGTAGCATTTGCAAGCCAAATGGAAATTCAGTTGTAGAAATAAAGCTCATGAGCCCAAGACTGAAATTAGAAGTGGATTCCCCAGCAAAGCATGTCTGAAGAGAGCTAGTTCAGAGACACAGAGACACAGAATAATCGATTACAGCTGGCTGGCTCAAGAGATTCCCTTTTGCCCTCAAGTTTTTATACCTGACACCACTCTCCATAAGGGCACCTTGGCCATGATATGCTGTTTTGAACTGAACAGGGGATTAGTACGATGCTAAGAAATTTTGCGTCCCGCTCCCCTTTTTACATGGGTTTTGCAGATACCCAAATTCTTACCTCTTCTCCCTCGCACAGCTAAAGATACTGCATATGCATTTTAGAAAACAAAGAGCACATTCCCTTTCTACTCTGTCAATACTTCAGCATTATATCCATAAGAGTATCTGTGCACATCACAACTGTTTTACTTTCCTCCTACAGCCCTATCAAAAGCAGAGGAAAGAGCTATGGCATTTGCTTCTATTATGTAGAAATCTCCCAGGTGAGAGATGCCATCACTCTACCACTTTGGAGGGTAACAGAAGAGAAGAATGATGTACAGAAACACTCACACCCCATCAGTCTGTTTCAATATCTTTGTCTGTAAAACTCAGAAGAAAATCTTCTGGAACCGCCCATTATAACAGAACAAGCCTGAAGTCCACTAGAAAGGCATTCATGGCTGGACAAATCCCAAACAAACTTCTCCTTTCAGAGTTTTGGCCAAGGACAAAAATCCTCAACTAGGCTATTTTACAACCACTTGGAAAGGGAGACTTTTCACATACAGAAAATTTAATGTTTACATTGAGTAACACAGAATACTAGTCTTAGTTCTGAACTGAGCTCATACATGAGAGGCTGCTAAACTACATGGGACATTATTTGCAACTCCCAAAACAAAGTTTCAGGTTGTGTTCAAAATGCTTCCCAAAAGCTGGTTTTCCAAGAAAAGCAGACACTTGGAGTTATTCTTCAGTGACATCTTTTTCCACTGAAAAAGCAGAGATTAACTGATCCAAAGCAAAAGTACGTATCACCACAAGACCTATGTTCTATAGCGAGTGCTTCATAAAGCACACTTACTTAAGGTTTTTCTAGTACCCCAAAAACAACCAGAACATTTTCCATCCCAAGGCACTGTGCTGACTTGTACATACAACACAATGAACATTTACCATACTGAAGTTTTCTTCACAAACACCTGCGACAGACCTTATGGTGTGGCCCAGGCTGCCACTAGGGATTACACCACTCATCTATATCCAAACCTCTTCCCCATAGTTACTTGCAGTGCCAGAACATTTGTGTCCATTCCCATTCCCTCCAAGTTGACATCCCACCATTACTGCAGGCAGTAGAGGTGAAGCAATCATAGTGACAAAAGAGAACAATCATAAAACAAGGAGTTTCATAAGCCAGAGAACCAGCAAAGCATGATTTCCTCTGGGTACACGTCTTGCAGTTGGATTCCTTCTTTGTCTACTAAGGTGGACAGCTCCAATTGAAGCTTTTCCTCAGAGGTGAGAATCACAGTCACATGGATTCCCTGATACCTAATGAGGTGGGGGTGTGAGGGGCTCATTCATCTCACAGACTCTCCTCAATAGAGCTCAAACAGCATTGGGAGGCTTTGGAAAAAAGCCAGTTCAATGACATACTTCATTTCCAGTTACAGACTACAACCTCACCTGTCACTACATCTTCCTGTAAATCATGGAGTATTCATCAGATGCAGATGGAAAACAACTGGAATAGGGAGCTAATAGTGCCAGCAGAGTTGAGGATGTGGTGTCCTCCCACAAGAAGACTGCCTAGACGGCCGGGAGCAGTAACTACCTCAGACATCCAACTTCACTCCAGCTGTTTGGGTCACCACACCAAAACTGACTACCTTGGTCTGCCACTACCCAACATCTGCCCTTTACAGCCTCAAAGAGGCATCAGATCTTTAAACAGTTTATCCCACACCACTTAAACACAAGCAGTTCCAGAGGCTATGAGCTGTTACCATGATCAGTTTGAAACAGGCACTTTTTCAGAACTTCTCTAGATTTTACCTAGGTTTAATTTATGTCAAGACAAACTGCACTTCTGAACAGTCATTATCTGGACTTTTTTTTCTTCTAAAGCAAAGAAAGATAAAACAAACAACAGACAATAGGAAGCTAAAAGAGCCTGTCAAATACTGCATGCTATACGACTTATTTTTTTAAATTTTGACAACAGCTGTCACACTCTGCATAGGTCGGTACATCAAATAAAACTCCTCTTTCTCCAAAAAAGGGCAACAGCATATGTAAAACCTAGGAGTGGAAGAAGGAAGGAAACGAAAAGTTTAGATTATCCCTGACCAGACCACTCTTTAGACTTAGTCATGAATATAGGTGGGAAGTTACCTTCATTTAAGTAAACAAAAGACTGCTTACAATCACTTACATAGGCTTCATTTAGTTCATGCACAAGTAAGAATGGTGGCAGGGGGCAGGTCACTTTGCACATCTGGTTTTATTAAAGAGCATCATACATGCTTATCTACCAATATTTCTTTTAGTTTAACTCAACTAAGTGTTTTGCTCCCTTGACCTATGACAAACTGATCTTTAATGCATTTCTCCAACTCTACACAGCACGAAGCATCACACCTTTACCATCTGACATATTCATAACAAATTTCATCAGTTCATAAACCTGAGACAGCTGTTTCTTCTCAGCTGCCATCTCTGCCCAAAACTTACACATCAGACCCATACTCTTTCTGGCTTGGGTCTGAATAGAGTCTGCAACTGGAATCTAGCCAACTCCAAATCCAGTTCCTTCCTGCCTGCCTGCACTGGCTACGAAATGCCCAAAGGAGAAAGAGCAAATCACTTTTGCCACAGAAAGACCTGCTTACCCTTTAACAAAGTATTACTTTACAATTGTTCTCTCTATGCTGAGAGATTTCCGTAAAGCCTTAATACAAACCCGTTTTCTCCAAGGAGTTTAAGGTGAAACTAACAATATATGATCAGAGGCCAATTCCTGAATTGAATTTAAAGTCACATTGCACATAATAAACTAGGAGGGTACACTGAGCTTGACTTAGATCCTGCTAATCACTTAGACCCTAACTTGGCTTACAGAGGTAACTGTACTTCATAGTTTGTAGTCTTCCTGCATCCTTACATGGAAAGGTATTTGCTATATTACACCAGCCTCTGCATGCTGGAAACTCAAAACTTGCAGTAAAACTAGATATATAGCACTCAAGTATTGCAGCTGGATTGTGCAACCAAAGAGATAAGGCAGGGCTGAGCCAGCAACGTAACAGCAGTATTTTGTGCTCAAACATTGAAAATAAGGCATAAAACAAAAGTCAAAAGTTAAGGCTCTTTTGCTCTGACAGCAAGCAGACTGTGAAAATACTGCAAAAAATGGCTTATTTATCTCTCAAAGGCAAAAGAGGGAACATATTTAGAGCTTTTGGGAAAGCTCTGTCAAAGCCTTTAAACGGGTGCAGGGGCTCACTACCAAAAAGGGTTATTTTTAAGAAATGCTTTTGGAATTGTGGAAAAAAATTGCAGTGCACATCCCTAAAAACAAAAGAGTAGCTTGTAATCTCTACCTTGGCAGCTTCAGCAAGACATCTTCCCTAAGAAAAAAATCTCATCACAGTCAGTAAGACTAAAGCATTGCAGCTTCCATAGACACTGCCCACGGAGGCACATTCCTGTAACCTCTAGGAACACCAGTACTGTCCCAAGAGCAGCTGGCTTGCCAGAGGTGTTTAAAGGCGTCTCTCATGTTTTAGACTTTTCATTAGCCCAGTGAAGACCAGTTAAAGACAGAAGAGGAGTAAAAAACCATCCAAGTCTCGTCTGTTTGGCTATTGCCAAACTTCCTTCTCCAGATTTAGCTCTGATGGAAGAAGTTACTCAGCTGCTCATGTCAACCAAAGCTTGCCTCCTCATAGATCTGCCCTAAGACCAATTTGCTCCATTTGCCTAATTTGCTGGTAGTTTTTTGGCAAAAACCACCGAGATACACACAGCGCATTTAATGAAATCTTCTGGCAGCATCAGATTAGGGAACACTCTTATGAAGAGATCCTCTGTCTCCACAACTGTTCTACCAACCAGAGAGGGACAGACCTGCAGCAAGTCACTGTAACCTCTCCCATCACAGACGTGGTTCTGGAATAGGACTTCTGCGCACAGCCTATGACAAAAGGCCACACAGCAAACTCACAAATTCAAAACTTACTCCCTGATGCACCAGGAAACTATTCCAGCAAATTTTAAGATCCAGAAAGGAATTCAAAGTAGGTCTTATACGTCTGTTAGCAGAAAGGTTAGGACAACTACAAGATAATGAAACCTACCTAGCCTGAAATATTCCTCTCCAATGCCAAAATGATTTTCGAATCCAAGTATTGAGTTTCACAGCTGCTTGCTCTCAAAGCTCACACATGGACAGGAGGAAAGCAAGTTGGAAGTACAGCAACATATTGGTTTATTAGTCAATGTTCCATAAAAAACACGGTCATCTGTGAGATACAGAACCCTGTCACAGGATGTGCAGGAAAGCAGGAACCATACAGCTCTTAGTATCTTTAAACAGCTTGGTCTTTCCTATGAAAGGAGGACATACACACACTACTCCTGTTTCAAAGGCTACGACTCCACTATTACTAAATCAGACATCAACAATCACAATAAAGTCATGCTGTTGCACATGAAGAAATACAGCTGTGCTTACATCAAAGTTTCAGCCCATTAACTTCTGTGTCTAGACTAAACAGTTCTTTCACTCTTCCTAAAGGCTAGAGAGTTTGCACATTTGGTCTCCAGTTTATTTGCAATACATAAGAGGAGCTTTAAGCTTTTATATGCTTCAATTTGTTTAGTTCACTTTCATACTGTGACTAATTGTCTTCACAGTCAGTACCACTTTGTCTTTATCCATGACATTCACATGCCTTGAGAGGATACACCTCATAAGTTTGAAGCCTACCTGTTTGTTTAGGCATTACTAAAGCCATACAGTTTGAAGAATAAAATTGTTTCATGACAGTTCATGAACTTACTGGATTCTGAATTAAAGATAGCATACATATTTGAGGGTGAAGAGTAATTTGAAAGCCTACTAAACACATCACTACAGTTGAACATGAAGATTGCCTTCCAAAACTGTTTATCAGTTAGAGAGAAAGACTATGCCAACACTTCTTCTTTGTCCTCAATTCCCTGTGTAAAGAGGAAAAAGGAGAATTTTGCAACAATAGGGATCAGTTAAGATTACAATACTCAAGGAGAAGACCACAATGCTTCTTGGCCTTCTCCTTTTTAACTTACTATATGCCAGCTATCTCTAACTTTTCTTGCCTGTCCCCATTCCTTTGGGGAGGCAGTGTAGTAAACTGACATTTTAAGGTAGTATTTGTCTCATTGTGCAACTAGCCGCTTTCATCTCTGTTTAATACAATTAGTTGCTACACAGTAATGTAGCTACATCATAGTTAATATAAGCAATAAATACAACAGATGAACATTAGGTCTTTATTGCCAAACACTTCATAAGGGCACGTATGGCTTTCGTACCATTCCCTGGCATAGGAAGCCTTCTGCTAAATTAGATTAAGAACAGTGCCACATCTAGTTCATCCTCTTTGAAGCACGACAGTTTTACCTACAGTGAGGTCAGGACATACGCAGCATGCCTAAGTCCAATATTAAAGATGATATTGTTAAATGGGGAAAAAACCCACCTGAAGTAAATCACTTCCAGAAGCACAAAACAGGGCTTGCTTACTTTCCCTCCCTACAGGAGAAACAAATTGCTATTGATAGAAGCATGCCTAATAGGTCCTTCAGCAATCGGCACCTTCATATCATGCCTAATCAAATTGAGCTCATCTCAAAACCACTTTGCTTTTAATACAACAAACTCTTCAGCACTGTAGACCTTGTCTGTATCCATTTTCACAACTGCTGTTTATATCATCTTTCATCTATACGACATTCTGTTGTGAAACAGAGGAAAGCTTTTAGCTGAATTATTCTTTCTTCACCATGAGCTAATAACTGCCGCTACTATGAAGCTGCACGCACACTTCTGACTGACCTCACAGGACTTCATATTCTAGCCTTGGAAGGACTGAACAAAACTTCAGTGCAAAACAGCTGATACTCGCTATTTTTAGGCACAGAAGTTATACTAATCAGAACAAGTAAAAGCTACATCTAGACAATGCAAGTCCAGCGTCACCTTGTTCACCTATCATTCGTAACCCAACCGTATTAAAACGCCGTGTCCTCCTGCCACACAGCCCCTCAGTAACAAGTTTTCAAAGACTGAATGTTTATATTACAACTGTTGAAGTTTCACTCTGCAAAGATTTCCTACAAGGACTGTCTTTTGTATCTTAAGCTCTATCAACTCAAGCCAACAAGTGCTGTTTGTGGGAAGGGCAGTAGAAAGATGTTTATTTTGTAGAGTCAGCCAAACCCAAAGACAGGTGACTCTTACTGCTGAACACCCAGCACCACCATGCCTACTCAAACCTTAAGAAAACCCCACAAATAGCTTACTGCCTGCCGCCCTTCCCCTCCCCCAGTCTTCGTTTGGTTTTAAACACATAGCCAGAAGTGCACCCATTATATAGTCATCAACAGTACACAGAGACCCAGCGAGAGAGTACTTGCACAGGAGGTCATATTACAAGGTCAAATGTACGAGTCCTCACAGAAGGGGCACATCTGGTCATCCAGAGAGGATGCACAATGATGTACCACAGCTGAAGAGCTGGGACAGCACCGCTCCAGCTATTCCCCTGCCCTCAAAGCACACTAATCTGCTGCTTTGGAAGCCCCTACTGCTCTTGACTGTACTATTTGCTTAATATGATGACTGACACCTATTCTAGGCCACAGAGTAATAGGATTAAAACAGTCTAATCCCAGATGTTACTTACAGTTTGCCAGAGAAGTTACGAATTGGTCCCCCGAAGTATGGGAATGACACTATGATCTTAAGACCCAGTATTAACCTGCATAAAGCAACACCAGTAGACGTCTAAAAAATATGAGGCAAAGGTAAGGGAGCCATAAAATTCTGAGCTGCATCTTGTCAAGAGGGAAGCAAGTCATCTAAAAGAAAAGCGGGACCCTTTCAACACAGTATTAGCATACGCAGGTGATAAAAGTGAAAAATGCGAGGACACCATTTAGTGATATGTTTATAAAACAAAAAAAATTAGCAGCTTTGCCTTACAAGTCTTTCTAGAAGCGGGCATGCTCCCTATGCCAGCATCCCTATTCCTGTCCCTCAAGGTTTAAGCTCGTGACAAGTCACATGTGAGCTTTTCAGTGGTGACCTTGGGCCAGAGTAGAATAAACATAAGGATATTTGTTGATAAAAGGAAAAGCATCCTCAACACAAATGAGATTTAGGCTGTGAAACAGTACAAACAGAACAGGATTTGACAGCACAAAGTACACCTGGAAACCAACTAGAGTTTCTGCTTCAAACTGGGAGCTCAGACTGAATCCTCCTCCTCTTCACTTGCCTTGCTGACCACAGGTCAAATAAGCCACAAGTATGACAGTGCAGAATAACCAAACACAACCCTAGATGACATCATGAAAAGCACTTCTACTAAACATGAGGTAAGACTGCAACTGTACAACACGCTAGAGGAGTCTCCTTTGGAAGGTTTCATACCCATACTCATCACGGATACTCAAGAAAAATTCAGAACCAAAGCAACACCAACAAGAAAAACGACACAAGACAACGGCTGGTTCAGCCTACCTAAACAGCTGTTGCCTACAGGCATGTCTATAGTATTTTGCAAACAGTTGTAAAACTTCTCTGCTGGCACTCTGAGCTAATAAACCCTACCTTCAGCAAGGCATGTTGGCTCAGGCTCAGTGCCATATTACGCTCGCGCAGCTTCTCATTAGCTTAGAGTACAGGAAAAGGAGGTTTCATCTTCTCAAAGTATCAAGTTGATACGTGCTATCATTACTGAGGAATAAGGACTAAGCAACTTAGAGAGCAGCATTAACTCCACAATAAATGGGTAGAAAACAGCCATAATTTAGTTTGAACTGGATAACAAAAAGTTCGTGACTTCTTAGGAAAAATCTGTTCTTAAGCAACCTTGTAATCATAGTTGAAAAACTGCCTGCTGTTAAGATGGAGCATGAAATAGCTTAAGCAAGATGCTGCTTTCAGCAACAAAACCCAAATCTTAATAGCCTAGAAAGCAATTTCTAATTTTATATGCATATTTTTGAGTAGAGTCAAGTGGACCTTCACAGTATATACTCATTTATAAATTTCAACTGAAAATGGAAAACTACGCATCCCTGATTCTGCCAAGGTAGGAAAGCAGCAGCTATTTGGTTCTACAAGGAAAGTGCATCAGTCAAAGGCAACAAAGTCTTACATTTCTCAGACTTGTTTACTTAGAGTAAAGAGTCTGTTTCCCATATTTTAAGAAAAAAATAAAGTCTTCCACTTCTACATGTGTGACCTACTGCCAGTACATGCCGAAGGGATTACAATTTAACTTCCAGAATGCACTCAGTTTCCTTTTTATAACAAGCATTAAACATGCAGATGTTTGATGCTCTGATTTGCTTCAACAAATAAAGATTTTAGCTTCTGGAGTTTGAAGTTTCTACTCTCTGATTTTACATCAGTATTGAGATGCTGTGAATAAAGCCTACAGCTGGATACAAATCTGCACTCTGAGTCAAAAGTACTCCAAGGAATAGGATAGTCGCAGAGAACCAACTCGAGAATGTTTTCTTTCTTAGCTTAAATGAAGCAAAACCTTTGCTCTATCCAGCCATACACAAGCTTTCACTGAAAAATCCACGAATCTTTCCTCAAATATAACCCTTTCTACTATTTTTTCTCTACCTTGCAGTTAATGTTCTATTCAGACACAATACTTCTGGTGTTTGATTAATCTACGTGCAAGCCCTGAATTGGCACTGATCACATATTCTCAATATGCAGCATATAAAATCCATCATAAACTAAGCACAAGACATAAAGGTCTCCAAGAAGCCACTGTCAATATCAAATTAAAAAAAAAAAAAAAAATCAGTTTCTCCAGAACAGCAGCCTTCCAGCTATGATTGTTGAAGTAAATGATTCTCAGAGAGAATCATGACCTTGAATGTATTTAACGGGTGGCTACCATTGTTTGCTATAGACGCTCCTTTAGACGAAGCTTAAAGTACATTTTTAAATAAGGCTCAAAAGCAGAATCCGAGTCATCTGAGCAGCTTCATCAATATATCTATACCATATAGTGCAGAAAATTACAGAATCGTTAAACAAAGCTTCAGCTTGATATCAAACAGCATATCCATATAAGTGCAACGTTAGTCCCCAGTTTAATGCCATAGCCAGGATGGCCCTCCCTCTGCCTTCGGTTCATAAACAGAAACAAACAGCTATCAAGGACAAGCAGAGATACCATATTGCGTCTGCATTTGTCAACAGCACTGGAAAACTGCATCAGCTTCTTCCTGAACTGCACAGCAAGAGATTAACAAAAGAGTTCCGTGAAAAGCCAAACAGATAAGTTAAAAACTGGAAATGTGCTTAAAAGTAGGAAATACTTCGGGAACTTTATTTAGCTCATTAAGGAAGTAGTGTTTAAGGAGCAACTTTGATCCATCAGAGAAAGCCTGTATGAGAAACAGGAGTCTAAAAATGGAGGTCCCCTCAGATTAACACAAAAAGACATGTTTCAAATCTAAATTTGCTCCAAGTATAAAGCGGTGCATCAATCAGAACAACTTCCCAAAAGTTATTGTAGAATTTATCACTGTAAACATAGATGAGAATTTTATTCTATTTTTTTCAAAAGGTTAAATTTAAGCAGAACTACAGCCTGTTTATTCGAAGATGTCCAACGGTCCACATTGAACAAAGCTCACATAACAATTCATAGTGGCTCCTTTGGGCACTGCAGCCTGTAAGTTAACAGATTCATTTATTTTAATGGTTGACTCTGGAAAATTTATACATAAAATGCTGATAGTGATTTCAAAGTGACCACTGTAACAACACTGAGCAACAGCCCTTAGTTTTATCTAGTTGGATAAAAGAATTGATTAGATTTGCAAAACCCATTAAGTCTATAAGACAAAGTCTTCCTCAGCTGAGGACGCACCAGGCTGCACCTCCTTGCTAATTTAGAGCAGCTAACAGAAGTCATTGGTTAGTAAGAAATATTACACTTACATGCACACACCTATTAGAAAGCCCATCCAAAACTCTTTAGAACTGGTTGCAATACACCACACTGAAAGTATCTAATGTCAGGTACAAAATCCTTTCATCACTAGACAACTCAGCCGTTGACTAAAGCTTCTGCTTCTTTGGTATTCCTCCTTCAACTTACATCATTTTAATCAAGTGACTTTTCTGAGAAGTTAAAACTGCCCGTGGACATCACGCAGTCCCAAAGGAAGAGAGATTTAACAGCACCAGGCCACTGACATCTACCTTCAGTGAAAGCTACCCCACGCAGCCAAGGACCAGCACCCAGCACCCAAAATGGAGCCATGCTGGCCTGAATGCCATTATGCCAGAATAAATGCTTCAGAGTGCAATTCAAAGTTGGGGGGAAAAGGGGTACTGGGAGGAAGGGGAAGGACATACACCTCAAGACGCTAACCAGATACCAGACAAGTCAAATGAAGGCTACTGACAAACAACGTACTAATACCGTGACACTCTATTCAGGTACTTGTTAGTGTAGTCAGTATCTCCTTCAAAACTCCCTCCAGGCCCATTTTCCAATAAATATATAATGGGCCATTACTTTGACAGGACTTCAAATAAAGCTTCTCCCCCTCCCCCCCCCCAAAAAAAAAATATTAGAATATGGATGTTTCTGCTTCACCAAGAAATCTACAGCCTTTTGTGAACAGATGATGTAGGAGCAGATGCACACAAGCAGATTCACAATCAAGCAGATGATCTCTTCTTTACCAGCCATCTTGACCTGTCTGGCTTGATTTACATAAACTGTTTTTATTCACTACACCATTGATTATGTAAACCTCAACAAAATCTTAACCAAACACGCACTGCCACATCACTGACAGAAAATACGTAACAGACTACTGAGAGAAGGTTATTAGAAATGTATTTGCTGCAATGACTTCAAATGCCTTAGGCTTTACCCTCTGATCACAGTAATGCGCAGACAAGCAATCACAACTATTGCAAGACAATACAGGAATACTTTCTGGTGGGGGAACTACCTACTGCCAAAAGAACACCTTCCCCTTGATTTAAAGGTCAAGTATACAACCACCCCACTTTAATACTGCTAAGACAGAGTAGGAGCAAAAGATAAACAGAAACTTTTGCCATCTTAAGAACAGGACTCTCACCAGTTTGCCAGGTATGCCAATTCCTTTGTTCACCATCCTTTTCACCACCTAATTTAAAAGTCTTACAGCTCAAGACAGAAGTTATTCATCAACATCACAATCAATGCTTTTTTTTTTTTTTGAACCACACGGTGCCTCAAAACAACTTTTTTTTTTTTTTAAATCTAGCTGTGAGGTCACTCTATCAATTTTAATCAAGCAGTTGTAACGAGCTGCGATGCTATGCTTCTGCGGTTCACAAGTCTCAGTTTCACTATGGGGAGGAGAGCAGATTTATATTGTCTTAATTAAATGGAACTCCAGATTACAAGATTTTAATACAAAACAGGTATTAAGAATATATTTTTTTTTTTTTAGAATACTGAACAGATGCTTAAGCTGTTCCAAGAGTTCCTAGTCACAAATGTTGAGTCACCAAAGAGTGAAGTATGTTCACATTATTTATGGCACAACATACAACATTTAAGACATCTTCTGATAGGAAATGCAGTAATCAGCTCCTAAAGTGTCAAATGGATCTTAAAACCCCAATCTCCAGTCCAAAAATGGAAAACGTAGTTACTGAAGTCATGGCATTTCCTGGACTGCTTCCATCACGTCTACCTATTTCTACATCACATCCCCCAAGCGCATCGTGTCAGTAAGCTGTGACAGCCAATGCCCTATTGTTTCAGTATAGCCTACAGACACGTACTGACCAGAGACATTCAGCTGCCCGTTTGCAGGCTTCTTGTTCATAATTGTACTACAAGGACAAGAGGATTTGTTTGCTTTTTTAGTACATGTAACACCCAGAAGATGTAACCTCAGTAGTTTTAGAGAACAGCTGATACTCAAATAAAAACTCAACTCGGTCATACAAAGTTTATTTAAATTTTATTGGCATGTTTCAACACACAGCAGTGAAGATCAAGACCTCTGGCAGAACCGATAAGCCGAGATCAATGCATTTCCCTATTAAAGGAAAAGCAGACCAGACTTTGCTAGGTTAAGATCAGAGCCAAAACATTTCATACTTCTGTACGTTCAACTGCTGCTAAAAATAGTAAAACAACAGAAAGGAAAATGCTTCCAGCTGTGCACAAAAAGCCTCTGCAGCACAACATCAATTTATGCACTCTAATTTAGTTAAAGATTCAACATTATACCACGACTTTATTGTCAAAGACAGTGTTGCACAGCTAAGGTTACCCTCCATTTCCACAACTGGAACAGTAAGAACGTTGCTTTATTAAATTTAGTTTGATATGGATATTTCTCCCGAATCAAGTTACTCGACTTAAATTCAAGTCTTCCAAGTGCCAGCTATGCCACGTTCATGGTAATAGCTGTATTTTATTCCATGGTAACTGTATCTTGACCTAGTCTCGTGATAAGAAACATTTAGCATCCCTTAAGGAAAAAAGGTACACCATTGGACACATGAGTACCCAGTCTTGACTGTTCTTTTTATTTGCTCCCAGCAATTCAAACAGTTATTCTGCAGAGGTGAACACAGTTCTTTATGAGATGGCTTGACCAAAAGAAAACAAAAAAGATCCCCTAACAAAGCAGAATAAGGTTTTCTACGACCTTGCAGCAAATATGTAACAGATTCTGGAGGAGGCTGAATAACGCAGCAAGGCTGTAACTGTTCTGCTTCACGGCTGGCTTGAAACCTTTCTATTTTATTTATTACTAAAAATTATTCCATTAACCATACGTTTCTACATCTTAAACTATCAAAATTAAGCATCTCTTATAAGGTTCACAAGGGCTCTCAGCAAGCACGGCTTAGACGCTTCTCCCTCATCTGCTTCTACGGTGTTCAGCAGAAAGGCTTCAAGCTTTAACAGCAGGGCAAGAACATAATACCAAGCGGATTACTTGAAGATCCGTATCAAGCTGAGAAAATAAACATTTCCACTACGAATCTGAATAGAAGTGCTTCATCCTCCTCCCCCCGCCTCTCCTCCTAATTCCAAAGTCATCTCCCCTGCAATCCGCACGGAGGACGCCGTCTCTCGGAGCGAGGGGAAGAAACCGCCAGGGAGAGCTCGGCAAGCGGCTGCGGAGCGCGCCTCGATCGCACCTGCGACCGGCACCGGCGAAAGGACGGGGCCGGGGTCTGCCCGCGGCCTCGCCCGGCAACTCCCCCACACACCACCCCGCACAAAGTTTCTCTCCAGCCCGCCGCGCCGGCCCCGCAGGCCCCGCGGTCACGGTGCCCGGCAGCCCGCCGCCGGCCCTCCCTTCCCCCGAGCGGCCGCGGGAGGAGGGCCGAGCCGCGCTCTCCCCGCGGGGAAAGTTGCTGGCGGCAGGGACAGGCGGCCCCCCCACGCAGCGGGGCGAGGCGCGAGTGGGACCCCAACGGCCGCCCCGCGCGCTCGGGCGGGGGAAAGGCGGGAAGCGGCGCCCCCAGCCGCCCCGCTTCGCCCCCGCCGGGGGTCTCGCGCCTCCGAGCGTTACCTCAGCGGGGAGACGCGGCCGGCGCTGAGGGGAGGGGACGCGCCCGCCGCTCCCCCCGCCCCGGGACCGGCCCCCGCGCTCCCCCCGGCGCCCCTCCGCAGCGCTCACCCCAGCACCACCAGCTCCCCGTACTTGACGGGCTCCTTGTTAGGCGCGCAGTGCTCCTCCTGGCTGGGGGAAAACATGGGGCCGCCGCTACAGTCCCACCCGCCGCGGGGGGCGAGTCCCGAGCGGGCTCCGCGCTGCGCCCCGCACTGAGCCGCCGGCCGCCCGACAACGGCCACTACACCCGGGGGGGGGGGGGAGCGGGAGGAGGAGCGCCGAGGGGGACGTACCAACTCGCCGCGGCAGGGGGCGGGAGGAGCAAAGCAGAGCCCTCCTCCCCCCGCCCGGCCACGCGTGGCCCCGCCCCTCTATTCACCGCCTGTGGAGGGGGCGCGCCCGCGGGGGGCGGGGCTCCGCGCCGCTACGGTCCGCCCCCTTCTTCGCACCCTCCCCCCCTTCACCGCCCGCAAGTGGTACGGCCTCGCTGTGTTATGTAAACATAGAGTAAAGGGGACGGGGCCGCTCTTAAAGGGGCCGCGCGCCGCCGGGCGCAACGGGGTGGGGGGGGCAGGGGGCGGAGCCAGCACGCGCCCGGGGGGTGGGGCTCTGGATCACCGAGGGGTCCCGACCGCTGCCCGCCCGCGGGGGTTCTAGGTCACCTGAGGGGGGGGGGGGGGGTCCTGGGTTCCAGATCACCGGAGAGACTGGATCCCTGTGTGGCGTTCTGGATCACCTCCTGCCCCCGGGGGGTGTCTAGATCCCGGGGGGGGGGCCCTTAGACCCACACCTGCCTGGAGGCCTGGTTCTAGATCACCTGGGGTCACCTCCTCTCTGGGCTGGGGGTTCTAGATCACCTCCGGGTGCTGGATCATCTCCAGGTGCTTCAGGCCACCTCCTACCCAGGAGGGTGGTTCTAGGCCGCCTGCAGCTGGCGGGGGGGGGGCTCTAGGTCACCTCCCCGTGGCTCTAGATTGCTGTGGTGCTCTGGGTTCCCTCCAGGGAGCTCCTCGGTCACCGCCTGCCCGCGAGGGAGGGGGGCTCCAGACCACCACCCACCTCCTACACCTTCCCCGCGGGCTCCAGCACGGGGGTCTCAAGCGATGAGGCCACCACCAGTTTCTGCGCTTGCGGCTGAGGAATGGCTGCTCTCCCATCTCCCATCCCTAGACGGGGAAGGAGCTGTAGAGCCCACCTTACAGCCTCTTCTCTCCGTTGTCTTCTTCTGAGGCTGCAAAAATCCCTGCCCTCCGCCTTCGTTCTTTGGGAAGAGCTTTACAAAGCCGGCGCTTTTCAATGCTCCGACTCATCTCTCCGGGTGTGATGGCCATCCCCAGCGTCGCAGGTCTGCGCCAAAGCTGGGCCGGAGCTGCTTTATTCCTTCAAAAAACTTACTTTCCAAAAAAAAGGAAAAAGTCTGGAAAGAAAGCAGGTGACCGCGGTATTCCTGAACCCACGGCCCCTTCCCTGAAAGCCCACCCCCCCCGCAGCGCTCAAGCGCAAACGCGTTTTCACTCCATTTCTGACAAATTTGGGTGAGAGAAGTCATTGCGTCAAAAGATTGGTGGGCAGACAGGCGTTGGGCAATGCAAAACCGGCCTAAAAAGGCACCGGGGTGCAAAAAAACCCCAAACTTCCAATGGCGACTTCCAAGGACTTTTCCCCCCGCAGCCCGCCGCTGCCTCGGAATCTCCCCCAACACTCCCTCCGCTCGGAGCTTAATTTCCTTTCTCCTCGGTACCCGACGCAAGCACAAAACCAACAAAGATTAGCTCTACATCGATCTGCGTCGAGGATGGAAATTCTCATTAGCCGCTATTTGAGGTCTACAAGCCGGGAGCCCGTTAGCGAAGACAAAAGTAATTGCAGCGGCCGCCACGCCGCTCTTGGCCTTTGCCGAAAAGCGTTCCCCGGCCCGGCACGGTCAGACTCAGGATGGAGTCCCGCTCCTCCTGCCGAAAGCTTTCCCTCTGCCTGAAATCGTATTTAGCTATTAATTTTCCCGGTAATGTTATTTTTCTGTCATTTCTGGTGAAGAGGTGAAATGGAAAAACCCAGCCAATCTTGCAGGGCTGCAAAATGGAGATCTTCCCAGGGGCTGTGTGAAGAAGACAAGATTTTATTAAAGACAGAGAGCTGAATTATTACAGATTTATCTTCTTTATTGCCCTAACAAAATAGAAAAGAAAGCCAGGCTGTAAGTCACTGTCAAAGAAAACAAATACGGCCCCGAAAACAGTGTGAAAAACAAACCTCCTGGCTGCATCCTCTTCAACTTCTCCCATTTCTCCCCCCGAAAGCAAGACTGTCGCGGCAGCTTGGCTTTCGTACGGCATAAACAAACTTCAATACTCTTCCAAAAAACCCTCCTGAACAGCTCGGCTCAGCTGGGCTCCCCGTAAGTCAAACCTCCCATTAATGTGGCTGGATTTACAACATCTTCTGCCGCTTCCCCAGCTCTGCACAGGGACGGAGGGAGGAGGAAGGACCTTCAAGATCTGATTTTGTCCCTTTTTCCCACTTTCTTATTTTCTAACACTACGCTTTTTGGAGAAGGGGCGAAAATTGCACAAAGCCTTGCACAGCGGGGCTCCTAAGTGCAAGGCTCTGCACCCTTTTGCCAAGCCCGCACATTTTTTTCGGCATGCAAACCAGCGCATTTGCTGTATTTAAATACAGAAGTGCAGAAATTATTAACTACCGAAAATGGTTTGCATAGCTGAAAAAAATTATTAAATGCAGAAAATGCATTGGTTTGAATTGCTGAAAAATAAATGCGCAGGCCTGGGAAAAAAGAGCCCAGTGGGATTGATGGGGGGGATATTTGCACCTGATGCATTCGTAGGAGGCGAATGAGCTGCACCAGGTTGAGGAGGCAACCTCTACGTACCTTTGGTGGGAGACGGTGAGATAATCCCTGCCACTTGGGTTCATGCATTTTTTTTTTTCCTTGGAGATGTGCTTCATCTGTACATGTGCCGTCTCTTCATTCTGCATCTCCCCGCGGGGTATTTTAGGCTGGCAAGCAAAGAGGGAGGCTCAGCCCCAGCCCCGCGAGGTGTTTTAAGGGCTGCTGGGGCTTTCTTCCCAAATTGTAGGTTTTCTCATTGCGATTTCCAAGGACGTATTGCTCCTAGCACTGGAAACCTGCTTTTAATTTTTTAATTTTTTAAATTTTTAATTTTTGGCTAACGAAGTGGAGCCAAGAACAGGGAGCAGCTTTGCTGTACATTGCCCGGCTCCCCGTCCCGCACAGATCACAGCCCCAACTCCCAGCACTGCTATTTCCTCCAGCTCCAAAAATTCCTTTTGCAACTGATGCAAGCAACGCTTTTTTCCCCAAATCCATTGAAATAATTGAGAAATGTACCCACAGCTGCATTCCGTTATTTTTCAACTCCAAATGCCTCGCGGTCTCAGATTCGGGATGGCTTAGCATGGCTTTTCAGCGCAATAAAGGGAGGTTTGGTTGGTTTCCCCCTGGAAGTGGGAATCGCAGATAACCTTGTCGGATCTGCTTCCCGGCGGCATCGGCGCTGCAAGAGGGAGTTTGCTCCCAGGTTTAGCACGAGCAGCTGCTTGGCTGGAAGGAAGGATATCCAGCCAAGCCAGAAGAGCATTAAAATCAATGTTCAAAAAAATCCCAAACATGAAGAAATAGTACATGCCCATTTATTTTTAAAATGTAATAAAAAGTTATTTTAAATGCAGGAAGATTAATAAGGCTCTAATTCAGCAAAGTACTTACAGATGTGTTGGACTCTAAGTAAGTACTTCAGCGCTTTTATGAATCAGGGCTTAGGGACCGGGCTGGAACTACAGAGAAAATATTGAAAGATGTAAATAGCCCTCACATCATACCTGCGGCTTACACTGCACGTGAAGCTCATGGAACATGGGATCAGCGCATAAATAGGGATAAAGGTTTCCATTCCCAGCTTTATATTATTGCCGTTAATGGAAAGGTTTCCAGGAGCGGGATCAGGTTTAAGTTCAGCCATTGGTGCGGATGGTTGGGGCTGGGAAAGTTGATCTCTGGGGTCACAGCAGCCTGGCTTTGGTGCTCCAGGATGGGGAATAAACCCCAGGAAAGGAGAAAAACTGTCTCAGCTCCAAGGTTAGGATCAACCAGGTGATGCCTGGGTGGGTGCAAACCTCTCAGGCTGGGAAGTCCCCAGCTTGCAGGTGACCGAGGCTCTCGAGCAGCCACCAAGTGGAAGCAACAGAAGAAAGAGCTTTAGATGTTTTAAAATTAGGTTTGATAAATATACTACAGGAAAAATATTATGTGATTGCTCATGATGATGCAGTACTGAGCTTAGCATGTTTTGGGGAAGCCTTCAGTCCTGTGTTTCAGGGGTTCAGTGCCTAACATAGATCGGGCTAAAATAAATTTGCTTTTTTTTTTTTTACAACATTTGGGAAGCTGTCTATGTGCTTTGGACCTGCTATTGTCTTAATTTTCCACCATGCCATGTAATGGTCTGGATTCACAGTAACACCTAAAATTTAGAAAAGGGAATTACATTAAAAAATAAATGGAAGAGCTAAAAGGATGAAATACTTTCAAGTATCATGGCAGCAGCTTAAAGATATATTACAGACTCCAGCTTAACATGTAACACTCCTTAATAAAGACCCTAAAGGATTTTCTAAAAGCAGAGAAGTTAAGTAGCAGAGTGAAGAAGGCTGTTAGGAACAAAAAAGATAGCCATCAAAAAGCTATGTCTAAATGAGGAAAATAGAATACAGCATAAACACTGGCAAATATAAAACCATAATAAGGCAAGTGAAAAAGATGTTGCAGAACAGTTTGCCAGAGGCATAAAAACACATGTGAAAGCATAGCAGAGACAGAAAGTCTACCAGGGACTGGCTGGGGCCGGCAAGCAGTGGAAGTGTGAAAGAAGTCTTGGGTGAAATAAAACCCTGGTGGGTCGGGTAAATGAGCCCCCCACGTGTCTGCAGCGGGAGTGGGGGCTGGAGACTCCCACAGCAAAACCCTCTTTATTTGGAATGGGCCTGATGAGCTTCTTAAATACAAGTGTCACCAACAGAGATTTTGGAATAAACAGGTAAATTGAGAGAGGAGCAAATTGCTGGGGTGAGATGTCACTGGCCGAAGACTTGTAAAGAGACTCAAAAATAATTATGTGAATAATTAACAGTATTTGTCCCCAGCAGATAGGAAATAGCAAACTTGACACTGGTTTCTGAAGAGGCAAGTTTAAGAGCTGTGGCCCAATCGATCTGACCTGCGCTAGGCAAATTAATAGAAAATACAATCAAGTATAGATAAATATGGATACATAGGGATGCATTTGGCAGATCTGATATACCGGGGAAACGGCACAGGGGGCTTTTGCAGAAAGAATTCAAGGTTTATAATGCATTCACATCCCTCGAAGCACTCAATGAATTTCGTGAAGGTGATTGAATGTGTATCACGTACCTGGGTTTCATGAAAGCTTTGCCACCGTAAGAGCTGTCAAAGCAATAAAAGTAGCATGAGATAAAGAAAGGGCTTCGTGGATTAACAGCTGACTACAAGAGAAACCGAAGGCTAGAAATAGGTTCTCATTTTCACAGTGGGGAGAGGCTATTGCCGGGATTTTGTGGTATTGTGGGGCCCTGGCCAGGCGGCTGACTTACAATGGGAAAGTTTGCTGAGAAGCCAAAAATTTTAAGCTGACTGCAAAGAGTTATAGAAGGACCCGGCAAGAAAATGTCCAAGTAAGGTACATAAGAGAAGATGACCTTAGCCATATCTGTCTAATCACTGTCTCTAATTGAGCTATTACCATTCAAGAAAGATATCCTGAGGTTTTACAGTCACTATAGGTCCTTCTCTTGAAAGATCAGCTCAGACATCAACCTAAGTCTAAAAGACAAATAAAATGTGCCAAGAAGCTTCCGTACATCTTTTCCAGCGAGATGGGTTATTCTGGATGGATGGTCCATATCCCTTTTCCTATGGGGCAGAGCCCTGTGCCCCGTAGCCCACCTATCTTCCCTGGAGCACCAGCACTGTGCACTCCCTTCACAGCTTCTTTACTGAAGGACTTGTGCTAGCTAAGGGGGAATAAACACATTCTGTACGTGTCTGCCAAAATCAGAAGCACTGGCGACTCAAATCTCAGCATCGCCTTCCCTGCCCTCTCCCCAGGAGGATCCAGGTCCGTCCACAGCTCCAACCCCTGCCGAGGACCAGCAGCCCAGAGCCAAGTCCCCTCTAAAATCACCGCGTCCCTCTTTGCAGGATGTTCTCCCCCACCCCAGTTGCTCCTCTGGGAATGGACTTTCTCCAAGATGTTGCCCTTTTTTGCTTTTAGATTTTGTCTCCATTTGAAAATTAACACTAACACAGTGGTGGGAGGTAGAGGATGGGGACAGTTTCCCTCTAATTTACTTATACCTAGTTTAAGAGAAATTCTGCTGCTCTGACCTTTATCCCAGCAGACAAAGCTGGTGAGACCGGTTCCCGGGGCTTGGACCACATTATCCTACTACGGGAACCATCCCTGGCAATGATGCTCCCCACTCCCCAGGAGAGCAGCTTCAAGAGCAGATGGCTGGGTCCCCATCTACAAAGGGGTATTCAGCCATCCCACAAATCAGCCAGACTTCCCCCATCGAACATAATGAAAACACCCAAATCATTGAGGGATATAAGGTAGGAGAGGAGCTCTGCTTTTCAAGTGCTGAAGCTCTGGCAAAGCTCGGGTGCGCGGTCTCAGCCTGGCTCTGGTTTACCCTACACCAGCCCGTGTATGAAAGGCTCCTGTGGCAAGGGCTTGTCAGCTAATTGCACTGATCTCTGCCTGCGCTGAAAGCCTCATCTAGCTGCTGGTATCACACAACCATTTTTTATTAACCAAGGAATCTGCTTTTCAGGGGATGCTCAAGGAGTGCTGGAATGACGGGAGCTCCGCTATGTCAGCACCGTGAACCTCAGACTCAAAACTTTCCCAATTTGCAGGCGCCAAAGTATTTAACCCACCAGCAAAGCGTGAACACCCACAAAGCCACTTAAAATGAACCATCATTTTCACATATTTCTGCTACAGAGAATGAAATGCATTTTAGAAATTATTGCATATTAGAAACGGGAGACAATCCCTTGGCTCCCATTCAGCCAGCAGATAGTCAGCGGGTTACAGCATCCTCCTCCACATCTCCAGCGTGATCCAGCCCGTGCTGTTCCCAAGCAGGATTCAGCTCTGCGGCCAAAAGCACTGAGCCGATGGGGGCCCGTCACCTCCTCTCCCCAAACTCCTGAGCACTCCCTATTCAATCCTTGCAGCACTGATACGTACATATGATTTTAGAAGAGAAGAAAACCACTGTTTTGCTAAGAACTATAGGATCTGCGGTTAATAACTGCTTGGGAGTTCAGACTTCACCGGCAGTAAAACCTAAAAATTAATCAGTTTGCTCCTCTTGTTAGAGTAAAGAGGGCCGGGTCATATCTGAATATGTTAAAAGCAGCATTTGGCCTTCAAAGTATATACATCAGTAAAGCCTTATAACTACCTCCTAGCATTTGACATTTTTTTCATTACTATAATTTACTAAGTGCATTGCCAGGTGCTCCTGGCAGGCTTCCAGGCTGCCTTCAGCCAGGCGATAGATAAACTCAGAAAAAAAAGCTGTCGCTGCCCCCGAAACCTTGAAATCTGAGCATGAGAAAAAGAAAAAAAGAAAAAAAAAACTGAAACACCCCACCAAAAAAACCTGACCGCCAGCTGGGCACAGACATCAGGAAGATGCAGCAAAAGGAACAACGTCCTGCGACATCCTCTTAAATCAACGTGCAACTGCAGCTCCCGAAACCCCGAGCGCTGCCTTCCTCCCGGTCGTGGGAGCTTTCGCTATATAGATGGGTATAGGTGGTCACTTCTCCTACGCCTGCTCCGTATGGGTAATTAGTAAGTCGTTAGCTTTGTAAGCTGAAAGGTTTGCTATTGTCAGGCTTGCCCGAGACGCTGGTTGAGTTGTCATTATTATGGGCTCTTTAGCAGATGGATGGCTAAAACTCTATTTCACAGCAATAAGGTAATGGCTGAGAAATGCAATTCTGGTACCCCCCTGATTGCTACTGGCTTTCGCTGGAATCATTAGGAGATGAAGATGCCTCGTACCTCATCAGATAATGTCTTTCCTTAACAAAGGAGATGAGTTATCTTGGAAGAAGTTGAGAGCTCCTCGCCTTTCGGACAGGGAAGAGGCAGCGTTATGGGTTGCTGAGATTCACTAGTTATGTTAAATTAGGGAAGATTTTGTATGGAAACACTAGAAAAAGCTGTGAAAAGATTGCGAGACTTTTTTTGTGCAAAAAGAGCACACATATACCTGCTGTTGCCATTAAGAGACAGAAGATGAATGAAAAAAAACCTTTGAGCTGAAAGAAAATCAACATGAATTCATTGCTAAGTGTTAGCGGTCATATATATAGCATACATCCAACTACAGCAACAGAAAATACGTTACTGAAGGAATAGAAAGAACAGGAAACCACTTGCTAATAAAAATCGCCATCTGCCTTCTGGAATGAAGGACTCCTTGGTTCAGATGTTTTAGTCAAATCAAAGCATCCAGGAAAGCAAAAGCAACCTTGTAAGTCCACGCCTGGGCAGAAAGGAACCGTAGAGCTGGTGGCGAAATCTCATTGACTTAATAGGTGAAGGATATGGTCTTATGACTCTGGTTCTCCGAAGGGTGAAAGCAATGCAAGGTGGCCCTGTGGCCGCCTTTACAGCCCCCTGCCAAGCTGATTATACGATGAACATCCCAAACCCGCTCTGACAAAAAGATACGTACCATTTTCTTCTCCGCGGGCTGTTAAACCCACTGATTTCCAGGCACGTGATGAAGTCGACGGTAGGAACACGCTGACATCTTCACGAGGAAGAACAGGCTGTGACAGCGCTGTGTGCGAGCGGGGAGTTATTTTGTGTTTTGTTAGCCTGATTTTTGGGAACAGATGGGAATAGAGCCATAGGAAGCCTCCTCCTTCAAGAACTGGCCCAACTTGCAACTCATTAGCGAGGCCCTACACAGCTAAACCCTCTGCTTGTCCCATCTGCAGCAGCCAAAACCTCGGTGACCTGCGAGTCCGCCACCTGGGACCCCCAACCCTGCCATCACTGCTTATAAATCTTTACATTTGAGACGGTGCAGCCGATCGATAATTTCAGGATGCAAATGGAGCATATGGAGACTATAGCAAGCAAAACAAAGAAGCCACGGGCCGTTTCCATGATCAGAAACAGAGAGAATTTCTAATTATGCAAAGGTCGTTGACTAAGCGTGGTCCTACATTTAAATATTTTAGTGTGCGTTTGCTTGGATCCTCAGAAATGTTTGTGTGCGTGTGGGTAAATGCTCCTCTGTGGTTTTGGTAAGATAAGGGAACACAATAAAAGTGCAGATGTCTCTGTTTCGTGCCACGTGAGGTCTTTAAAGCAGACTCAAGCATCTTCAGGGCTTTGGGCATCTTTTTTTTCCCCTGTAGTTATTTATTCATGCTTTGACTCCTGGTTACTCCACACAGTTTCCAGCATGAAGTGGAGATAAACACTTCTGCCTCCCAAAATTCGCATCGGCTCTGCGCAGCGCTGATGGATGCACCCACAGGAGCTCTGGGCTGTGGGGTGTCACCTCCACCCCAGCCACCCCATCACCTCCTCTGTGCCCACAGGGCATGGCTGGCACGGTCAGGGCCAAGGAGACAAATTTTGACTTTTTTTTTCCCCTCCTCCTCTTTGCAAATGTGTAACAGTGAGAAGGGACATTGTCCGCAGGTCCGTGGGAAGCACAAAGCAATGGCTGTGCCGTCCTCCTTATAAAAATTCAAGGCTGTCCTCATTTTTCCTGGAGGTTTTGGTGGTTTGCACACCCGTATCTTTGTTGTTCCCCCCTCCAGCCCCAGCGCTGGCCGGTCCAAAAGCCTCCCATGCCAGCCCAGCCCTGCTGCCCACACAGAAACCAGCAAATTCTGACATACCCAGTCAAAACTTTGACAATTAAGGACAAATATTGAAAATTCCTTTTTGGAGAAAACCCCTGCTTTTCTTTCCAGCGATGCTGCCAGTTCACAACTTCAGTGAAGCTCGGTTGCTAGCGCTGGCACCTCAGCTTTTCCCAAAATCAAGCCCTTGAAGCCTCTCTGGCCGGTTCCTCATCGCTGCAAGCGCAGGGAAGGGTGGGATGCTGGGCTTCCCAGGAAACTACTTTACATGTGTAATGTGGAGGTTTTCATTTAAGTGTATTCTCTGTGACCACTGAGGTCCCTGGCTGGAGCCTGTGATTTTTAAAAAGGATTAATGCTGTGGGAGCCTTCATCCAGATGCCCCCCAAAGAGGTTTTGACCTGGTTGTGTGCTGAGTACTTTGCCCTCCTAAATCTACTGCCTCAAATCCCTTTTGCTTTTCTATTTCCAGCCCTATTCTTTTTTTTTTCTTTTTCTTTTCCCCTTTCAGGCATTTAAATGCTGAGCTTGCTACAGGTCTACAAATCTTTAAAGATCCCTCGAGTTAACAACCTGACAGCTTATATTGTATTTTTTGGGGGGAGGATGGGTGCCCACAGTCACGCAGGGGAATCTGTGTTCGTGGGGAAGCCTGAGCGCGGCGGCTGGGACGCGTATGAAGGGTCCTCGCCTCGCCCCATCGCCCGGTGGCGTTTTTGGATTGATGCAGATTCGCTCGACTCTGCTCATCTCTGAAAATTTGGGATTTAAGCGGTATTTGGGAGCGAAGAGTTACATCGTTGGTAAATACGGGGGACGTGCTGGTTTCTTCCCTTAGCCACAAGCAGGATTAAGGCCAAAGACCTCCTTCCTGCCAAAAACAGGGAGAATAATCCTGTCATAAGCTATTAATATGGAGCTGTATTGGCACTTGGCAGCAAACCACCAAACCCACAAAGTTGTGTTTAATTTGCTGTTGGAGGACAGACTGAGTCTTCTTCACTCAATTATACCGAGATGATATTTCAGCACCGAGCTCTGGCAAAATGCCACCGCTCAGCTCACCGCGGCCCCACATCTCCATCCCAGGCTTGGGGGTGTTGCCCATCCCCTGCTACTGGAAAGGAAATTTCAGAAGCTCCTGTTTGCCGAGACAGCCCATGTGCAATAAATCAAGGGGTTTGCCGTGCACGCCGGTGCTGCCGGGGGAAGCAGAAGGTGCTTCACCCTCCACCCCAGCAGCCCCGAAAGCCAGCCCAAGCCCTGGCCCCCATCTCATTTTGACCCCATGTGCATGGCAGAGTAGGAAGAGCAAGCAGAAATAACCCCATGTCCCCCCAGAAAAAGGGCCAGAGTAGATTTTTGCCTTTCCACAGGGTTTCTTCACCCTCCTCCCATCCCAGCCCATGTGATCCCGGCTACCCATCGGTGCTGGACTTTGCCTTGAGCCTTCCTGCCTTTCCCAACTCCCCGCCGGACATGAAGCCTTCCCTCGTCATCCAGGATGTCGTTTTCTATTTTTACTCAAATCCCTTTAACTTCTTGACATTTTTAAGGCAGCAGCCTGGAGGAAATAGATTATCCCGCCGGTGGTACTGCGCGCTCCAGTCCTTGGTTAAGAAGATAAAACTTCTTCTTTTCAGGGTTCATCGCATTCCTGAACTGGCCGCAACTCCTAACTCACAAAATAGGGAATACAATGCCCGTAAACTTTTGTTCTGTAAAACTTTATGATTAGTCATCATATCCTTCATGTAGATGGGGAACAACAAGAAAGGAACATCTCTTGTTTTAATATATACAGCCTGGGAAATAGCTATAGCCTTTTATCTCAGTTTGTTGAATATCTCTTGGCTTGCTCAAGTCCCATTAGAGTTAGGAAGCTGGTTAGCTGCCCCGATAGACAGCCTCCGTTGCGTGGTGACATTAAAAAACAGGCCACAAGGATGCACTGAGGTCTTTTACAAACTGCAGTGACTGAAGCAGGGATCGCTGATGCTATTAATTCTGTCCTACACTTGCTGTGTAGAATATGAGCTTGATATTTTTTTCTTTCTGTTCTGCAACTGCAGGGCCTAATCCTGCTTTTTTTTTTTTTTTGCCTATTTTGGACAAAATTGCTGTTAGGTCCCACTTTTCCTTTGTTTCCAGCACATAGAGATGTGCAGAACAACCACCGCCTCAGGAGTATTTCAAGGCAGCAAGAGGAGAAACTCCAGAGCGGCTCCGGGGAGAACGCTCCCACGTTCCTGAGATTCCTCTTCCAACGCGCCACAGGCAGACTCGCAGTTTTATTTGCAAAACCTGGGAAAGCTTCCAAATCCCAGCCTGTAAAGCCTTCCACTAAAAAAAAAAAAAACCCACAGGAAAATCACATTTTCCCCTGCTATGGAGCAAGAGACCCTTGCAAGCAGCGAAGCCCCTGCAGATGTGCCCCCGTGAAGCACAGCATGCTGCGAGCGTTCACCGCCGATGCGCCGCTTCCCAGCAAGCGTGCGGGGCCCAAGATTTCAATTTGCAAGCACAGCTCTGGGTTGTGTCTTCAAGGATAACGTGCTCTTCATCTGCAGGAAAATTCAAGATGAGAATAAACAGCGCTCGCTGGGAGCAGGGTCCCTTGGCTGAGCTCCTACACCCATTTTTCTTGTGTCTTGGTGCCTCCAGTGCGAAGCAGTGGCTGAATCCCGTGCACGCAGGTGACAGATTCTTGCACTCGCCCCCATTTTCCCAGCAAGGGGAAAAAAAAGATTAAAAAAAGGAGTGTTTCTGCTTGGTGAGGGTAAGACACATGTAACCCCTCACATCTGCAGCCAAGCCAACGGGGGCAAGCGCGGCCCTGCAAGGTTTGACGCCTTGATGCGAACACTTTGACTGATGTAGGCAGCGGCCGAGGAGCTCCTGCTGGTGGCACGATTTTGTGACGTGGGCTCAGGGCTTTGTAGCGGAGATTTGACTTTTGCTCCTTCATGTTTTATTATCCTGCTGGAGCTCAGAAGAACCATTGACCTTGAAAGCGCAGTTACCCTTCTCTCCAAATGCTCCACTTTGTCTTGGTCCGTTACTGTTAGTGCCACCAACAGAAGAGAAATAAAAACCCGAACCAATGGATATTACATCGTTTTAACCTAATTTGCCACATCCTGAGCACTCGTTCTGCTGACCAGAACTCCACGTTTCCAGATCTGATCCACTCCAACTTGCTGTAGCCTTTCCTGGAGCCACACACTCTCAGACCCAGGGGTGACAACCCCCCGACCAAAGTAAGGCAGATGGGTGGCACCGATGGACAACCTACCTTTCAAAGACAGGGCCAGAATCGTCTGGGTCTGTCTGTTGGGCCGCGCAGCCTCACCACGTATAAGCAATTAGCGTTCGTGCAGAGAGGTCTGATAGACCCCGTTTTGCAAATGCTGAAGTGTTGACACTTCACGCCAAGGTGCAGCTTGTGTTACTGGCAGAGAAGAAAATACTCTGTTAAACTCGCAGGGCTTCCCCGTCAGAGCTTCCCATTGCTCTAACTCCGAAGCAGCCCAGCGCTGATTGTCCATATCTGCAATGGAGCGCATTCATTTAATTGTCAGTAAGGCCACAGTCTGCTGGCAGGTAATCGAAGGCAGCAATGGAGAGGGTGGACAGGCCTGGCTGAGGTGAGCTGGATGAGGCTGGACTTGATGGTCCTGGAAAAGGCCAGTGTCCAGACCTGGCTCTGGTAGCACCAACACCTGACACATCTCAGGTCCCAATGCTGATATTGTTAGAGGACCCTATGAGCAGCCCAGATCCACAACACGGCCAGGAAGCAAGATGAAAAACACATATTTTGCTGCCCTGTGTCTCTTCCCCAGCCCTCTCCACACCCAAACCTTTGTTGTGTCTGGAGCTGGTACCCAGGCACCATCCTGCTAAGAACCTAAACGCTCCCATCACCTCTTGGTTGTCATCTTTGCTGTTTGAATGCAGACTATGTAGAAAGGGTGAAGGCAGCTGCTTAAAGGTCCCCCAGCCACCGATGCGCCCGTCTCCCACGAGAAAACCTCGGTGCCTTTGAAAGCCTCCCCTCCTGGGTGCATATATTGCTTTTGCTTTGAATTTGAGCTGCCTGACAAATAGCACGCTGGGTCCCCCCCCACCCGCAGAGCAAAATCTTTGCCGTTGCGCTTGCACATTGCAGCCAAGCCCTGCTGAAGATGTTATCAGGAAAGGGAATTATTTGCTACTGGAGAATGTACTTGTGCCTCGCAGCTATTCGGCTGCACAAATATGTGTCGTGTTACCGATAACTCACCAAGGGAAGTCTGGAAAACAGATTCTGCAATGGGATAATTCTGCTTGTAGAACTCTTATTTTATGTATTTCTGTTTCCTTCCTCCCTCTCCACCCCCCCACCTTTTCCATTTACATCTAAATGGGAGCTTTGTTTTTTCTGAGTCAATATTTAGTCATTTGTTCCTCGTTCAAGCCTCCTAACTCAGTTTCCCAGAGCAGAGGCTTTCCCAGGGGAGAGCCAGGCCTGAGCAAGATGCCGGATCTGGTGCCACACAGCTCCTCCAGGTATTCACGGTCCACACCTGGAATTACTTTCACATGTGGATTTGTAATTGAGGGAGCCAAACCTTCTTATTACAAGCACCCAGAAATAAAAGCCACATCCTATATACTGATATCCATGATATTTGATATAACAAAAATCCAGGATTGAGTCCACCTTTAGCGGTGATCTGCATCGATGTCACCAGCAGACTGGAAGTTCACATAACTTTAGCTAAAGAGACACTTCCCAAAGACCCTTCTCAAACAAGGATGTGTCCCTAGCTAATCGTTTTAGATCCTCTCTCTTGCAGACACTTGCATGATCTCTAGGAACAGACACGGAAACCTGTCCATTAACGGATTGATTTCCACTGAGGTTTCGGCCGCTCTTTGTCCAGCTGTTGTCAGACCAGCCGATGGTGCTCTGTTGATTTACAAGGCTCCACCACTCATGGTCATGGGTTTTTCTTGCTTTTTGCATTGAAGCTACAGGTATATATATGTTTGCTTCTGGGCTTGTCTATATGCAAAAGTATTATGGTCTTATCTGCAAGATGAGCTACACCAGCTGAAACACAAAGCTTGCCGTTATTTTAATACAAGACCCTGTTACATCATGTGCTCTAAACTAGATTTAATTTATGTTTGTAAATAAGCAGATACATTAAGCAGACAAAAAAAGATCTTTTTAGGCTTACATAAAGCACCTGCACAGACCTGCACTGAAATAAATACAGGTTGGGTTACAACCTATAAACATGGTAGTTTTTCTAACCAGAGACCCAATGGTAGTTTCTCAGTTCCACCATGTGGAGAAACCTGTAAGGTGAGACCTCAAACTTTCACCAGACCTCATTCACACAGCTGCATGGACTTTTGGGGTTTGTTTTGTTTGCTCCAAGCCTGTTCTGCCTTTGCTCAAGTCAGCTGGGAACGGGACTTGGCCATATGACAGGAATCGACTTCCCAGGGAGCAGCAATGGCTGAAAACCAGGGATGCCTAGTTGGGTGCAGCTGCTGGGTGAAGAGAAGAAGGTTTCAGCCACCATCTCATTGCCCTGCCTGCGATGCTTGGCAGAAGTGTCCTCACCTTATGGATTGCCAGGAAAATAGAAATACTGGAGGGTTTATGCAGAAAAATAGATTCATCTTTGGTGTGAGAATACCAAGAGTTGTCCAGGCCACAGATGGCCCTGGATTATCAGCCCACACAACCACCAGGATGGAGGTGGGCTTCACTGTGACCGGAAAAGAGCAGCGGAGAGCTTGTGGGGAGAAAGGGGGGAAGTGCTGCCAGACACACACAAGGAGCCATTGGGTGCAGACTACTTGCGATGGTGGCCAAGATGCTCAGGAGGATCTGTGAAGTGTGAGAATCATAGAATGGTTTGGGTTGGGAGGCACCTTTAAAGACCATCTAGTTGCAAACCCCCTGCCATGGGCAGGGACATCTTTCACGAGACCAGCTGGCCCAAAGCAACCTGACTTTCAACACTTCCAATGATGGGGTATCCACAACTTCTCTGGGCAACCTGTTCCAATATCTCACCACCCTGGTCATAAAAAATTTCTTCTTTATATCCCATCTAAATCTAATCTCTTTTAGTTTAAAACCATTACCCCTAGTCCTATCACTACAGGCCTTGGTAAAAAGTTTCTCTCCATCTTTCTTATAAGCCCACTTAATGTATAGAAATTCCTCAATAAGGTCTCCCCAGAGCCTTCTCTTCTCCAGGTTAAACCACCCAACTGTCTCAGCCTGTCCTCATAAGAGAGGTGTTCAGCCCTCTGACCATTTTTGTGGTGCTCCTCTGGACCTGCTCTAACAGCTCCATGTATTTCTTGTACTGAGAACCCCAGAGCTGGACGCAGTACTGCAGGTGAGGTCTCGTGAGAGCGGAGTAGAGAGGGAGAATCACCTCCCTCGACCTGCTGGCCATGCTTCTTTTGGTGCAGCCCAGGATACGGTTGGCCTTCTGGGCTGTGAGCGCACATTGTCGGCTCATGTCCAATTTTTTGTCCACCAGTACCCCCAAATCCTTCTCCACAGGGCTCCTCTCAATCCATTCATCCCCCACTCTGTACTGATACTGGGGATTGCTTCAATCCAGGTTCAGGACCTTGCACTTGGCCTTGTCGAAGTTCATGACATTCACATGGGCCCACTCCTCGCCTGTCGAGGTCCCTCTGGATGGCATCCCTTCCCTCGAGTGTACCAACTGCACCACTCAGCTTGGTGTCATCTGCAGACTTGCTGAGGGGGCACTCAATCCCACTGTCTATGTCATTAATAAAGATATTGAACAGCAGCGGTCCCAATACTGTCCCTTGAGGGACACCACCAAATGATCTCCATTTGGACATTGAGCCATTGACTGCAACACCTTGGACGCGTTCATCCAGCCAGTTCCTTCTCCTAAGGAACAGCCGAATTTGTGTTGGTAGATGACTGTTGGAGACAAGGTGTGAGCAAAGAGGAGGGACCCATGTCCTGAGGCCTCTTCCTTAAATAACTGGTGGAAAGAGGATTTTCCAGACATGCTCTGCACTGGCATGCCAGTCCCTTCCCCAGCCACCCCTGGGAGGGGAAGGGGCACAGAGGCACAGACACCCACCCCCTCTCCCTCTGTGGACCCCTTCTCTGATGGCCAATGCCAGCAGAGCAATGCCTTCTTCTCCCTCCTTTCAGCATGGCCACCTTTCCTTGGGACATCAGCTTTTTTCAAAGTGAAATACAAGAAAAAACCCATCCCTACACCCTCTTCCCAGGGGGAGATTTATAGCAGACGGGAGTGAGATGCGCCCGTTTCCTTCGGTTGAGCTCTCCCAAGCATACACACGCAGCTTTATAGACACACGTATTTAATTCTGACCAAAAGTACCTCGAATCCAAGCGATGCTATTTAAAAACATTAGGTTGGCACTTGGCCCCAAACCTCTTCTGCCTCCTCAGCCGTTGACCACAGCAGGATGATTTTGCAGCCGGGCTCAGTGTAATTCTTCTGCCTGCTGTCTTGAAGTCACGCAGAGATTGAATTATATAACACTACTGTTTAAGCACTAGCAACATGCACGATTTGATTAATCTCAGCAATGCGCCGACTCCCAGATCTAAAAAGACAGCCGTGTGCATTTTAACAAAGTTAAAGCCCAAAGCTTTTCATTTCATCCTAATGGATAGCAAAGGTCATTCTCCATTTGATAAATGACGACAGCACTGCTGCATTTGTCTTCTGGCTGGCAGCGCTGGATTCCTCTGAAGTTCGTGTTAATGAGATTCCTCCTACCACTGAAACAAAATCCTCCAGTGAGGCACTGGCACTGGATTTATCGTGAAGATACCCGTTCTGCATGCACACGACAGGATAAATGCAACTTCCTATCTCGCTGGCGAGGTGCCCACGTCCTGATGGAATGACGTTGTCCATGACATAAATCCCAAGCTGTGGGAACTGACTCTGCAACTAGATGTATTTCTTCTCCCCATGACTCAGTTGAGCAACATTTTTCAGAAGGAACAGGTATCAGCAAAGAATTAAAGGGTAGGTTCTATATTTCCCCCTTGGGAAAAAAGCCTAAAATAAAGTTATCAGCCCGAATCCTGGAGGAATGGTATTTATTTTGCTTGCAAAACCACTCAGCAACATCCAGAAGCCATGGAGTTCCCAAGCTGGACCGTAAATTAGCAGAGATATGTGCATGTGCTTAACGTTGCTCTTGTGTCTTCCACAGTGAGAAGTGGATGAATTAAAGCTGTAGGAGATGTAGGACCTCTCTTCCAAGAGTGAGGTAGGAGCCATGGGGGAAGAATGAGGCCAGACAGCAGCACAGAGAGTGAGATCCTTCTGCAGAGGAGAAGGACATGGTAGGAAGCTCAGGGAGCAGGCACGGGTGCTGTAAAATCACCAGAAGAGCAAGCACTGTGTGACAGCCCTTCTCCTGCTCCTCCTCCTCTTCCTCCTCTTCCTCCTCCTCCTGCTGCTCAAGGAGCCCAGCAGACCATCAGGGAGGCAGTGGGAGGAAAAGCCCAGGAGACAACATCTCCGGAGAAGAAATCCTAGCTGGAGCATCAGCTGCCAAACTGGGCATGACTAACTTGATCCCTTGTCCCAACTCTTTACCCCAACACCATGAATTTTGAGGGCTGTTCCAGCAAAGAGACAGACTTTCCCAAAGAAATGCTGCGTCTTCACAAGCACGCACAGCCCCATGATTTCTTGGGCACTCAAACGTACACATACGTCTTCTTTGAGATGGAGACATCCACCTATAGTTTGGCTCTGGAGATCCCTATTTTTTCCAGCCGCCTCCTTCTGCAAAGGCAGGACAGTCTTAGTGCTGATGAGTGACTTGAAGTGATGGGGAATGCTTCAAACACAGGGGTTTGTCCTTAAATTACACAGCCCATTAACAAGCCCAAATTAAAACAACACTATTAACAGGAGATCTGAGGGAGATGGCGGCTTCAATTTTCATACAAATGACACATAACTGAATACCAGAGATTTAGTATACAGATAATAGTCCTTCAAATCCCGTCTTACCAACTGCAATTGTTCAAGTATAGGCCAAGCCCCCCAAAATCTTGAGACTGACACTGAAAAAATCAGCAGATTACAGAAAGCACTCCCTTTTTTTTTTTACTTTGACATTGGGGTGTTGAGATTTCATATTTTGAAACTGCTCAGTACTCAGGAAAAATGAACTTTACATTTAAATAACCCATGCAGGGCTACTTTGCGGGTAGTGGTGGAACTGAGTTAGGTAAGAAGCCCTGGGCAACCTGTTGCCCAGGTACCCAAAAGGCTTTTTATATTTTAAAGTATGAGATAGCACCTGTGTTATTCTCCCTAACCAGGACAGCTCGTGGGCAGCGAGAGTCACCCAGCCACTGGCCAAGCAACACAGCTCACGTGCGCCCATCATCTCTGGGGACAGTCCCGTGCGGCACAGGACCTATAACATATGAGAGAGGCACAACACGACCGGCAGGTGGAAGTCACCTAGGAGCAGGAGTGGTTATAAAATGGCTCACCTGTGGCTATCGTCTTATCCTGCTCTCTTTGCATCTGCTTTTTCACCATCTGCATCACCAGCAGAATCCCTTTGTGCAGAGAAAGGACCGCAATGAAGGCCTTGCACTGCCTTGGATGATCACACACTTCTGCAAAACCCCATGATTTCAAAGCCCGAAGCATCCCTGGTCTATAGGATGGCCAACGCAGGGCTGAGCATTACCCCAGAGGATCAAACAAACCCCTCGATCCCAAAATCAAAGGGCAGCAACTGTGCTCGGGGCTGACACATGATGAGCCCTGCTGACCACCAAGCCCTTCCCATGCCGGGCAGCAGACAGGCACACACAACAGCTCCTTTCATCCTGACCTCCAAAAGCCATCTCCTTTCGGGCGGCCACACAGCCCTCTCTGTCCGCATGACTTCGCCGCCCGCCTTTGCCTCCGGGCAGGCAAAGAAATCACGGCAGTAAAGTTTAAAGAGCTACCAGCACCCAAAATTCCTACTTATTACACATAATCATAATCCTATAATGACAATATAGTGCATTATAATTTGCAAGGGGAGGGGAAATCTTCTTGACGTAAATTGTTTGCCTCTCTGATTCACCAACCTGAGTGCAATTACGGCACATCAGTTACGTGGTACAGATACTTCATGGGCAAGTCAAAAAGGGAGAGGGCTTGGTATCAGTTTTGCTACCCTTGCCTGAGGTGCAGGACCCGCTCAGGGAAATCTCAGCACCCATCAGACTCAGCCCATCATGCTTGGGGTCATTATTTGCACCCCAGAAATTTCCCCGAATGTCCCACTCACGGGCCAGGACTCACCTCTCCAAATAAAAGGAGCCAGAAAGCAAACTCTGCTGCAAAGACTCCACAGCTTAAGCAAACCGAGGGACCAGTTTTGAGTCAGAAATGTGCGTTTTGGTGCACGCTCTCTGACCGAATTGCTGCCACTGGGACAGGCTGCAGCCAGACCCTTCCAGGCACAGCCTCGGCACCGCAAGGATCGGCTTGGCAAAGGCTCGCTCCAGGTGCTGCAACGCTGCGGCAAGGGCTCTCGGAGCTGCTGGAGCTTTTAAGCATTAAAACACAAATAAGATTTACTGGAAGTTGCTGCAAGGCTGAGTTACGGGGCTCCCTCCCCACCAAATGCCAATGCTGCTATAGGAACTGAATGCATTTCTTGGGGGGTCTCCTTCGAACCCTCAGCAGACACCTCCACATGTCCTACACCGGCACTTTGTCTCCATCCTGGGCTCTGCTAATAAAACACAAGGCTGCATTTAAATATGAAGCTGTGACAGTCCCTGGGACTCATTAAAGGTTATCACGGCTGAATTACTCATCCTGGAGGGGAAGGCGGAGGGAAGCAGCTGACTCACATCACGGCAACAAGGAGAGGGGCCGGCGAGACTGGAGCCCTGATTTTCCCCCGGCACGGGGCTGATATACGAGCATGGGCCATGATTTTCCTCCGCAACTGCTCTTTTTCCTGACTGCTCTCCACAAATGAAGCTCTGACAAGCACAAGAGAGGTTTAATTTCCCATATGCGTGTGTGTGCGTGTACCTGCACGGGGATACGCCTGCTTTTCGACCTGAATATAGAACATCTTTGGCAGCCTCCGCATGCCTTGCGTAGCCTAGGGGTCTAAGCCTCTTTCCAAAACTTCCCCCACGCACTGCACATCCCATCCTTACCCCAGCTCGTTTCCTGCTCTTTACTAAGGGAAAAGCCAGCTGACAGGCATATACATAAATTGCCCCAAAACCCCGGTCACCCTAAAGGACATGCCAGAGCCCTCTGCCTGCCACGGGCAGGCTCAGCCCCGCTCCCGGCGTGGTCCAGGGGAGCCTCGGCTCCGCTGCACGATGGGGAAGGTAGGCTGCAGGCAGTGTTGCAAAAAGGTCATTTCTTGGCATGGCACTGAGTCGGAGCTGTATTTTATGCCTTCTGATAGCGTTAGCCAGAGCATCCAGACGTGCAAAGTATCTCTGGAGAAATGGACCCATCAAATTGACCGCTTCTTTTGTGGTTTAGGGCTTGGCCAAGGTGTAAAAGCAGATTCCTGGGAGCTGCTTTTACCCAAGCCTGACCTTTCAACCTTGATTACTCTATAGCGGCCATTTAAAAACATCCACCATGTTCATGCAAACACCATGGGTAGCACCTCCTGGGACTGGCATGGCTAATGGAGGGCTGGGAGGGGGCTGCAGAAAAGATGCTTCTTGCTTTCCCCGTGAAACACAGCAGACTCCTCTCCCAGCAAAGCAGCCATTCCTTTTTTTTCCAGCCGTCTGTGTTATTTTTGTGTCATGTTGCTAGTTAAAAATACTCCTTGCCAACAAGAACGGAGTTATTTGGGGCACCCTTGTTTATCTTTGTTTGGAAAGAACGCACGCTGCTGTCAGCTGCCTCCTTCCTCCTAAAAATCATCTTCTGCAAAAAACATTGATCCTGTGCCTGATCCATGGTCCTGGGGAGATGCTCGTGGTCATGATGGGCTTTCAGGCCTGATGTCACCAACAAAAGGGGAGATGGACACAAGTGCCTGTCAGATGTAGGGTATGGGGGAGATCTCCCCAGTCTCTTCCCTGGACATCAGAGTTTGTGGTTTTTGAAAGGATCCCGGCAAGCACATCTCTGCCTGCAGGAAAAACAAGAAGATCTGGACATCAAGGCGAGCACGCTGGGAGGTTTTTCTTGCTGAGCATCTCTGTGGCAGCAGATGCCCCGAAGACCCCAGGAGCTAGCTGCAGCGGGAAGACAGTAATGACCATAAATAATTTGTGGGTGAAGCTCTGGCCACGGATCCAGCACAGCCCCAGACCCCTCCGCCCACTTCAGGGGGAGAAACAAGATGGGAAGGGTCCTCCCGATCCCTCGCTGTGGGCGTGCGGGGAAGGGGGTGCCCAGGAAACCCAAAGTCCCTTCAGGATCCTGAACAAAAATAATTCGAAAGGTCTCTTCATTAGCAACCACAACTAATTGCTAATTGCAGCCAGGGAGCATCCCCTGAACACCGCTCACCCAAACAGCATCCTGTAACTCGTTAGGTCGGGCAAAATAATCTCCCCTGCTCCTTGGCAATCCTTGGTTGTTTTTATTTACTACAGGGCATTTTAAGACCCGAAAGCATTCCTGGGAAAACTGTAGCACCCTGTGCTCAGCAGTGCCGTGCCCTCATCAATGAATCAGGCCTTTCTTTTCACCCTCCGATGTATTGCTTTTCTTTCTAGGCTAAAGTAATCAGGGAGTAAAAAGTCTGGAATCTAACCGCAGGGAGCACGAAAATATTTAAACAAGCTGGTTTAAATCAGGGCTTTGACTTGCTTTTGTAATGGCCTCTTTGGTCAAGGCTTGAACGTGCTGTTGCATTTTGGAGCGGAAAGCAGAGGATGGGTTTGCTCCCGGAGCGAGTGCGGAGGCAGAGGCACAGCCTGCGGTCTCCAATATTCCAGAGAGAGAAAGGAATTTCTTTAACCCTCCTTTTTTTTAATTGTTCTTTTTTACTAACCTGCACAGGGGTGATTTCAATCCAGCCTACGGTCAGCTGGGCTCCCACCGCTCATCCCCCTCCATCCCATGGCTGCCACTGCATGAGGGACGGTGCGGAGGAAACCCTGGAGAACCAGAGGTGCCATCGACCCTCCCAATGGCTCCTATTTCTTAATTTCTTTTTTAGCTTTACCTCCAGGCACCTGGAGGAGCCATGTGCCTCCATTTCCCACCCGTCCTCCTTCTCGGCATGCCCAGGAAACATGGCAAATCCAAGCCCTGCACCCAATGAGGGCTGGAACAGCCCAGTCTCCCTGCTTTCCAAGGTAAATAATGACTTTAATTAGGAACTGTGTCTAATTAACCATGTGGAGTTGATGACTCAGCTGACTGTCAAAAGCCTTTTTGCTCAGGTTTCGAGTTTTCGCAACTTGACCCCACGTCTGCCCCTGGATGCGTTAGTGCAGCTCGGGGAAATACAAGTTACACCAGGTCCTTCAGGCTGGCCTCAAACCGCAACATCTTATCAAGAGGTGGGTAAAACCCCTCCTGCAGGGGACTGCCAGCCTCCCGGAAGGGAGATTATTGTTGTCCTCATTTGAATTTTAAAAAACAAACAAGCTCTGTTGATTCAGACGTTACATTTAGACTCGGGGTGGTAAGTAATGCAAGGTTTGCTCTTTTTAGCTTGCTCGGCAAATCAATTGGAGGACTTGAAAACGTATTGTCATCATAAATGAATTAATTCATTAATGCCCGTTGTTTGCCTTCAAGTTTTAATCGAATGCAAAGCAAATATACATCCAAAGAGTGTTTGCTGAGACAGTCAGCCGAGGTCAGGCAGGACTGAGATCTCCTGCCGGTTTTAATTTGCCTGGAAGAGAGAGGAGATGGAGACGAAGACGTGGCAGGACCTCAGTGAAGATGACCGGCAAGCTTGGGACTTGCATCTCCTCTCCTATGCATATCCCGAGGGAAAGAAGTTCATCTTTTGGACGTGCTGTCCGAAACCCCCGCTTCTTGGGAGGCATCTCAGGAGCAGAGGGATGTGTCCAGCTGAACTCCCACCCCTCCCAAAGCCCGTTGTCTTACCAGTGAGAGAGATTTCATCCCAGTTAAAGCCTCTGGACAAAGCACTACATGTGAAAACTGTATTTCTTTAAATACTCTGTGCACCCTCTGACAGCCCTCACTGTATTCCCTTTCCGTGAATCACCAAGACCCAGCCAGAGCAGCTGTACTGGTGGTTATATGTGTTCAGCAAATATGTTCTTTGGCAGCTGAGCGGTTTCTTCGCAGCACTTTTGATGTGCAAAAGGGGAAAGATGCAAAGCGTCTGCTCCCGTGCCCTCACATGGTTTCGGGAGCAATAACCCACGGTCCCATCCAGCCTCACGAGCCTGCGACGGCGGCGGGCAGGCTTGCGGGAGCCTGGAGCATGCCGAGGGGTTTGTGCGTCCCCCTCCTCGAGCAGACCCTTCTTCTAGGCGCTGGGGAGCAGGGTCAGATCCAGACACGATGCGGGATCCAGCTCTTGTGCCCTTCTCCACTCCCCGTGGGTCCTTCTGGGACTTTGGCAGCGGGAACGAGGGAAATTAACGGCATTTGCCAAACATCCAGGTACCTGCAACCACGGCTGGCTGGGAGGCGTTGCAGATACTGCTCTTAATAGACTTAAAACCTTAAAAGAGTTGCTTTCGCCCTGCTTACTCGGCAGCAGAAATGTCCCTTCTGCCATCCCCGTGGGAAGTCATCTTGGCACGGCCCCTGCGCGGTTACACAGGGATTAATCTGGCCCCATATAGTGCCTGCCTCAAACTGAGCCACCGCCAAAACCAAGCTCATTTGCACATATTTATCATCAGAAAAAAATAGCCGCTCACTGATCCAGAACATTTATCTCTAAATATTTACAAAGCATTATTTATCCGAACGAAAGAGACATTTTTCCACTCAACAAACCAGGCATATGGTAGCGGCGTGCGATAGGAGATGAATTGCGCTGAGTAATTCTAAACAGATTTAACGCCAGCAATAATTATTTTTAATCAGACAGAAAGTTCCCTGGGTGATAACCGAACATCTAGCATTTAAAAGTAATTGCATCGGCCCGTATTGTTGGATACTCTTTGTTCAAATACACTTGTTGTGCCGTTTGATACTTCAGTGCAACTTCAGCCCCCCTTTCCGTCTCCCTTGGGGATTAAAAAAAAGGAGAAAGAAAACCCAACCCCAAGCCCTCTGTCATTTATTTCAAGCATGTCTTTTAATTACAGTGCTGCATTTAGATAGTGTACAAAATATTCCGGGCTGGATGCCTATTTAACAGACTCCCCGGTTGCCGCTTGAAGCTGCTCGGCAGAACACTGTGAATCATTATAAAATCTCCCATTTCAGTACGTACCGAGGAAAATGGAGAACAAAATGTACTGACAGAAAACATTTAAGGAAGAATGACACAGGAGGAGGGATTTTGCCAGGCTTTCGTTTTTCAGAGGAGTTTGATAGATGCTACAGATGAACCCAGCAGGTCCCCGGCCCCGAATCGCTCTCCCCTGCGCTGCAGGTCGAGGTGGTTTGTGTAACCCGCCTGTCCTCACGCCGACACGCTGCAAAGCTCAGAAATACCCTTCCAAGGGCTCCGAGCTCCCGGGGTTTTTTTTGTAATGCTAGGAGAGCGCACCTGGAGAAGCTATAGAAACCTTTGCCATCTCTTGCAGTCAAATCATAGGATCATAGAATGGGTTGGGTTGGAAGGGACCTTTAAAGGTCATCTAGTCCAACCCCCCTGCAATGAGCAGGGACATCTCCAACTAGACCAGGTTGCTCAGAGCCCCGTCCAACCTGACCTGGAATGTTCCCAGGGATGGGGCATCTACCACCTCTCTGGGCAATGTGGTTAATTCGTTTTTTAACGATGGTTTTATGCTCTCTGCTTGTCACCTCCCGATTTCGGCTGCGGAGGAGGAGAGGAGGTGTTTGTCCAAGGAGCGTGTGTCTCTGCCGGTGCAGAGCCTGCAGCCGGGGAGGGGACGGCACAGCCCTGCTCTTGCACTGGGACCAGTGCCTTTCCCCATTACCCTGGGAAAGTGACCCAGTGCCGCATTCAAGCGGCTCTCGAGCCGCGGGCAGGCTGGCATGGCCGTAGCCAGGCTGTCTGAGCTCCCTCGCCGCTTGTTTTCAGCTGGGGAGGTGAGGAGCGATGGCAATGTGATGCCAAGGACAGGCTGAGCTGGAAACACAATCTCTTCGCCAGACGGGGGAAGGAATAAGATCTGAGGAGGTGAGCAGGGCACACAAATAAGGCTAATGGCATATTAATGAAAAATAAGATCTACCTGAGAACGGCTCGTCCATCTGGTGAATAAGCCCCTGTAACAAGCTTACGTGCTGCCCTTACCTGAGCTCTTCGTTAGGCTCCGGGAGGGTGCAGCAACCCCCAGACCCTCTTCACCGGTCCTGAGCTCAGGGTTGGTCCCCTGCCACCGTGAGAAGAGCAAATCCCCATGCTCAGCCCCCGAACGCAACATCTCAGAAAAGATTAAGTTATGTTTCTGGCAGGGCTGAGGGTTTCCCAGTCCCCTACAATTACAGCGACAATTACAGGGCTGCTAACTGCTGTAGTTGGCAGTCAGGAGAGCAGCGTAGGGACTGCTGCAATTTAAGGGTTTATTCGTGTAGTTTCCAGCTTAAGGGAATTTCGATGCCTGCTGAGGGATGTAACCAACACCGCGACCTCATTGCCTAAACCTGCACAGACGCACTACCAGGGGTAGTCCTGGCCCTGACAAACCCGCAGTAAAGATCAAGGGTGCAGGAGAGATGAGGAAAAGCAGCATGGAGAGTGCACGGGGCAGCTTTTCATTTCTGGTCCAGAAGAATATGAATCCAAAAGGAAAATGCTTTGGATCTGATATACTTACAGATGCTCAGGGCATCAATCTCCTAATCCCAGAGAAAACTTATCCAGGAGGATCATGAACATCTACACCACTTGGGGACGTTTGGCTGGAGATGTGTCTCAGAGCCTAATACCTCTTCCAGGAGAGCAGAGGAGTTCAGGAAACCCTCTGCAGCCTTGCTTGGGGGATCCAGCACAGATCCCATAAAGACAGGTCCACTCCATTCACCCCCCAAGGCTCTCCTCATGTCTGTTAACGTGTTTCTGATAAACCAAAGGAGGTGACCACCAAAGCCAGGAACACAGTTGATGAGAAGCAGACTTTTCATCTTCAATGATGAAAAGGTAGCAAAAACCATCTTATGCAGCAAAATCTACCCCCTGCACATGAAGATTGCTCTAACCTCCTTCTAAATGTGATAGACATCTCTGATCATCCAACCGTTGGTGTTCAGAAAAGAGAAATGGGATTTTGCTTGCATTCCCAGAGCCTTTGCGCTCGGCTGGGCTGGAGCACGCAGCCGGCACACACAGGCTGAGCTGAAACACAGTTGTTTCACCAAGTGGGAAGCTCAAGGGGAATCATCTTATGCCTCTGAAGTGATATCATCAGGCTGAGAATGGCTGGGGCTTGAGGTTTAATAGTCAAGATTATTTTAGGCAGGAAAAACCAGCTGCTTCATCCTGTGGACTTAGCCAAGTGCGGGGAGATAACTCTTGAGTTGTTCTCCACCTGGGCACTGGGCGGGCTCCTGGGGAGAATTTTGGGAGATGCTGGGAGGTCAAACTTGGGTTTGACCATAAATACACCCAGGAGAGACTCACTTGCCCATGCCGGTCCCAGCAGAACACTAGACATGAGACCTGCCAAAAACCTCCACCAACATTGACCTTGACTTTCAAACGAACCTCAGCCCCCCAGGGCCTGATGGTGGGTTTTGCCGTGTTCTCAACCAACCAGGCTAAACTTTGCGATGATGCACAGATTTACTAGTGCAGAGGCGAAATGATTGCTCTTTATTGCCAGCATCAAAGCCGCACTCTTCCAACGCGGAGCGTTATCAGCAGTTCATTATCCCTCCCGCCCGCCCAGCCTCCTTGTCCTGCTGTAATAAGACGAGAAGCAGAAGTCAAAGGCATCATTCTGGGGAAAGCTCTCAGGAACTGTTCATCAGATTCGCCCTTTTATAATGAGAACCATCTAATTTACATGCTCATTTAACGCTATATCCTACATCAGACAGCACATTCCAGGTACCTTCCTCCTTTATCTGAAATCCAGCCTATTTACAAAACCAGCGTTTCCCTTAAATCATAATTAGGTCGCTGTAACCCCACATAAGCTTTAGCAAACCCCTTTGTGTCCAAACAGCACAGCCTCCCAAACGCTTTATCCAAACACCCTCATCACGAGATTAAGCATATTCCAGTCCAACAAATTAACAGATCTGCAAGCTTCGTCCAATTAACAAAATTGAAATGCCTAGGGAAAAAAAAACAGGGAATCATTCCTAGGTCTGTTCCTGCTGCGGAACAAACACCCTTTCCCCCTGGGGAAGCCTCTCTCGCTTCCCTCGCATGACCCTTTCCAAAATCCCCAGTGTGGCTGGCAGCCCACAAACCTCCCTGTGAGAGCCTATCCCAAAAAGTACCAAGAGGACTTCACGATTCATCCATCTGGAGGCTCCCAGCTTGCAGGAAATATTCCGACTAACTGGGCTAAAAAAGTCAATTTTGCCCAGTTTTCTGCTGGGCATTTCTGGGCTGCTGTTTTATAAAGCGCTAATGCAATATCGTGGTTCCCATAACAGGAGCAGTACACAGCAGCTCAGAGAGGCTTTGCTGTGCCCACGCTCCCCCACGCATCCTTCTCTCAGGCAGCGCTGAGCATCCCCCACCACGAGCATCCTTCATCCTGGTCCCTCCAAGCTCCCGCTGCCTCCCCTGTCCCCGGGGCACAGCACCCCGCAGCCTGCAGCACTGCTTCCCCCCGTTTTGCGATGTCCAGACCCCATCAAACCCTCCAGTCCATGCCTGCCTCACCAGTTGAAGCCATGCTGGTTTTATCGTTCTCTTCATGCTCCTAAAAACAGCCCCGGGACCTCCCAGCATCGCCAGGGCACGGCTTGGCTGCCCAGCCCAGCTGAAAGGAGCTGGACATGCACCCGACCCGTGCACGGGCTCGTTAACTCTGCTGAGCACTCGGGGACTGATAACAGCATTTCTGTTACAGCTCTGCTCATCAGCACACGACCCACGCGAGCTCATTTACGGGTGGCTTTGCATTGCTGCCACTCCTTTGTACCTATAGCAGGGACCTTGCCGGGAAGCCCCCATGCTAATCCTGTGCAAGGAGGCATTTTCAGATATTCCAAATATTTTTTTTTTTTGCAAATAGGCATGCAAAAAAATAAAAAAAATCATGTGGTGCTATTCATACTCACTACGAGTATCACCATGAGCGCAGGGTCACTGGGATGCTGTGGATGCAAAGTCAGGGAGCTCACGGTAATACACACCGAAAGGGATTTCCCAGCTCAGCCGCCAGTTTGCTGCTGGCAGAAATGGCCCTGTCACATCTTTCATCAATTTAACAAGCTCTGCCGCAAAATTAGTTTTCAGGTCTCTCACCCCCACCAATCCTATTAGCCCCGTCGTCCCAGGATCCTATAACTGTGTGCTTATCTCCTTTTAGATTTATTCCTGCCCAGTTCAGAGCGATTTGTTTTTCTGCTGACATCGCCTTTCGAGTTAAATCAGTTTGCTTCCCTCCCTGGTGTTTACATTCCTGCTGTATTTATAGACAGGCATCACATCCTCTCCCAACCTCCTTGGCCAAACACAGAGGATATTTTTCATCTCCTCGCCTAAAATAGGCCCCTTTTCCCTGCCCTTCCCAGGGACCCTTTGCGGCACCTGCTGCGATTTAAACTCAGCCTTTCTGCGGCAAAGACCAGAACTCCGTGGCACGTTCCCAAAGAGGTTTCCCCAGCGTTTCGCAGGGCGCTTAAATATTTCCTCATATTTATTTTGCTTATGACACTTTAGGGTCACATTTTCCTTTTCCCCAGCAGCATCGCATATAAGTTGCACACAGCAGCCGAGGTCTTTCTCCTCCTTTTCATTTCATTCATGAGCCCTGAGTCTAGCGGAAAATCTGCTTCATCCCCCAAATTCCTGAGCTCACCCTTTGCAATATGACATTCTGCCCTATTTTATATCAACTCTAACCCATCCTCTTGCTTTCCCAGCCCTTCCCCAGCCCACAATAACAACACTGACCCTTAAACCCCTGTTGTAATCTTCTCTCGGCACACGGCCGATGCTTTAGGGAAGGCAGGCAGACCACAGCCGCCCTATTTTCCCTGCCTAGAAAGTCTGCTCCCTTTCAAAGAAAGAAATCGGGGGACAGCGGGTTGGCCTGGTGTCATCTATGGCAAAACCCGTGCCACCGCGCATCCCGTTTTCTAGTACCTGCTGGCAGCCAGCAAGAAGAAACACAAGGGAGAGCGTTTTCATACAGGGTTCTCCGGCCAGGGATTTAATTTTCATATAGCTCATTAACTCACCCAGCAGCGAGCTTGCTGCCCACACTTTATAACTCCAATTATTCCCTCCTTCCCCTTTCATCCCTCAGCCTCCCAGCCTTGCGAGCTCAAGAAAACAAAATCATCTTGATGACTAGCTCTTTTTTCCCCCTTTTCAAGTATTTTCTGTTCTTCAGTCAGATGATACCACCTCTGACTTCTCTGTCCACAAAGGGCTACCTTAAGTATTTGACGTAAACGCTGCAGGGAGAAATACTCACTCCATTTAGGGTTATTATCTCACCAGAATACCATATATTATCTAGCAATCTCCAGCCAAGCAGGGGGTCCGCTGTATCATCACATTATCTTGTTTGGAGCACACAGATTGCTCACTACGTGGTTCTGCCCACAAAGAAGGATACATTAAAAAAATATAGAAAGCATCCATTTAGGCTGCTGATAATATCCTGGTGGAGAAAAAAAATGAAGCAATCGTTAATGGCCTGGGATTCGTCACAAACACACAGAGTCTCCCAAAGCCTGGCTTGAATCTGTAACACTTGGTGCCTGTAATACTCTATGTGACTCTGCACACACGCGTGGCAGCGAGGGATGCTGAGGTTCACGGCAAAAGGCAGAGTTTAAACGTCAGAGCTCTTTGAATGCGTCAGGGGATGGCGCCTCTCATCGTGTTTCCTCCTGGAGCTCAGAAAGTTTGCACGGTTTAAAAAAACATTTTTAAAACCGTAAATGCATATGTCAAAATACATAAAATCCTTTAAAATACATTCTATTAGATACCTGGCTCCGTGGTCTTTTGCTGCGACAAGTTTTCTACCACCAAGTGTATCTCACTGCTTTCAGCATGTTTAGGATCGGCAAGTCCCGTCCGTTCCAGGCCGGTGGGTAACAGCGAACCGAGGATGAACGGCACTGGTGAGCTGAGATGTGCCTGCATCAGCCCCATCCCCAGCCAAAACCAAGCTGCCTCCATCATCTCCACCACTATGGCCGGGGAAAAGTCCTGCTGGTTGCACCAACGTGGAGCCACTTGAGACAAAAATCACGGCTCCCCTCTGAAGAGGCATCAGGCGACGGGGCATCGCTCCCTGGATTTGGTGTTTCTCAAGGGAAGGGACCCCAAGAGCATCTCTGCTCTTCGGCAGAACACACCACAGGGACTTTACAGGCATTTCGTAACTAAACCAGTGCGAGTCGTTTATGGATTTAAGGAGATAAGAAATTTTTCATGCCCATGGTAATCAATTCCTCCGCTCAATTAGCCTTGCAGATCTAAGAAAAGATGGCTCTTATTTCTAGGGCAAAAAAAATCAGCCTCTCCGCAGCACAGCTGCACTCGTGGATGCTCAACGCAAGATGGGTCTGCAGCAGCGTGATGGGCACCAACCCTTTGCCCTGCAAGGAGCAGCAGGAGCCAGGTGTCAAGGAGGGCAATAAAGCGAGAGCAGGGGCAGATGAAGACAAGGTCCTGCCGTAAGGCTAGAAGGTGTTGAAGTTATTCACCGAGGCAAGGGCACGTGTTGGGGACTGCGTGCCTGTCCCCAGCTGACCACTCCTGGGCTTCACCCATCACTTGCCTTTGCCGGAGGGAACGGCTTGGAAAAATCCATGTCCCATGTCCTCTGGGACCGCAGCTGGGGACAGAGCAGGGGCTGCAGCTTTGCCTCCAGTGAGCTTAGTGCCAGGAGAAGGAGGCAAAGTGATTTAACCTGCCAAGTATGAGCTGCTGAGGGGCAGGGGGAGCTTCAAATACAAAAGAAACGCTGCAGAGTGTTTCCAGCCACTGCCTCGCTCCCCTCCCGGGAGCCAGGTCTGGGGGGACGGAGCCCAGCTCCAGCCACCGGCCACCAGCGCTCTCCCGTCTCTGCCCGTCCTTTAAGTCCCCAGGGTTTTCTTCACCGAGCCCAGCCTCCCCTCCAGTTTCTCTCTAATTAACTGAGCTGGCTGGACTTTCTAAGGCTGTGTCCGTGCTGCTGGACAAGAGGCTGGGACACTGCAGTGTCCCCAGGAACAAGTGGCACAGCCCTGGGCTTGGAGCCTGGCTGTCCCCACCATGTCCCTGGTGCCTTTTGGCATGGTCATATCGCGACCTCAGCCGTCAGCCACAAATGCAGTATTTTCTGCCGGTTGTAACAATGATGAATAGCAACACAAAAAAAAAAAAAAAAAGAAATAAAGAAATCCCTGAGCGCAGAGAGCCCGTCCCGCAGCCCGGAGCAAAGCAGCCACCGCAGTCTGGCAGAGAAATAGGGCAGAGAGGCAGAGGAAAGAAGACACCGGGGGGGGGGGGGGGGTCTGACTGCTCCCGGACTTTCTTACACCTTCCCCAAGAACGTCTGGCCATGGCCAGTATCGGTGCAAGATGCTGAGGGAGATGGACGGGGGCTTAATCCGGCACGGCGGCGTTCACGTTCCCGTGCAGGGCTGATCTGATCCCTGCGGACACGTGCACTCTGATTAACCAGAGATGATTTCTTGCTGCTTTTCCTCTCTCCTCGTCTTCAATAACAGCTCTCTGGGAGGACAAAACCCGACGTGTGGCACAGCAGCCAAGTCGGGTGTTTCTGCAGGAGCGGAGCATCTGTCCTCACTCCCTTAATCTCCTGCATTAGCTGCACAGAGGTCAGGGATTAGAAAAGGTCTTGCTCTGCAGGCGCTGCGGAGCCCGGAGGTTTCTATCCCTATTGTGCAGCCCGGCTTTGTGTGGCCCTAATACCCTACAACAGCTTGGAGGGGTTTTTCCCCTGGACCAAGCATATTTTACTGCATCTGCTCTGCAGCTTCTACTTGGCTATGCCAACTTGGAGAGGTGATGGCAACCTCAAATCCCCCCCGCTAGGAAATTTTGCTTTTCCTATATTCATCAGTATTATGTCTCCTCACCATTTGTATCCTTTGGTCCCAGCTCGGGAAGGGAAAGATAAGGATCCCGAGTGCTGCTGGGCTGACTGGGGAGGTACGTTACTGAATCGCCTGGGTAAGGCTGCAAAAAATCCCCGTTGCTCTAAGGGATGGAAACGGGCAACCCACGGGTGCTCCATCCCTCCTGGCATCAAATAGTGAGAGGTTAATTAAGCTTAATCTTGAAAGCAGGAAGATTAATATCCCAACCAGCTCTCTCGTTATCAATGACCATTGCAATCCCAGGTTCTCTCATTTTCCACGACAGACACACACAGCTCCTTCGAACGAGCTAAACCTCAGCCTCGGGAAATCCTGACATTAGCTGATTCCTGTAGTGGGTCACCTTTTATCAGATCTGACCCCTCCTCAGCCCCCAAAAACCTGCTTGAAAAGCAGGCGATGCTCTGCCCATGCCCCTCTCCCAGATAATCAGCAGCAGCCCCATGTCCCTGCAGCTGGGCTTGTGGGGCATCCCCGTCCCCCCGTATCACTGACTTCAAAATCCAGCTTCAGATTAAATAATTCTGCATTCAATAGAGAAATAATTGGTGCCACTCCAACTGCGAGCTATTGCTTTCGGTAATTAAAGCCTCTGTTCCAACCCAATTAGCACGATACGCCAAAAAGGCAAAGGACAGTGCTATTATAGCTTGGGGGAAAAAAAGCAGATAGTGTAGTTGGATTGGGGGAAAAAAAGAAAAAAAAAGGTCACGAGGACATCATAACCTTACGGCAGCCCTCACCCCAGCTGTGTAATTCTGGATCAGGTGGACAGCGTTTGAGCGGAGCGAGGAGTCGCAGAGGTCACAGGGATGCTGCAAAAAGGCATCGCGTCCCGCGGCAGGGATGCAACCCCCGTCCATCCCCACCGGGACGTGCCCCAGGAAACCCCCCAGGTTATGGGCACCCCATACCCAGGAGTGTCCGTGGGGAGGGGAGGGCTGGAGCCTCAGCTCCCGGGATTATTTGAAATAGAAAGCTAAAAACGGTGGGGCCTGAGCCTTTAAACACCTCCGTGCGCGAGCAGCCTCACGTCGGTAACTATCACTCAAGGGCTGCTAAAGACGGCTTCGCCTTTGCAAAGCTTCGCGCTTACATGGAGTTTATCGGGCTGTAATCCGGGCTGCATTGCATAATGGGTTGCATTACATGTAATCCATACGCTAATACATTCTGAGCGGGAGCCAGAGTGGATATTAGACTGTTTACCCTGGAAAAACAACATACCCTTCTGCAGGCTGGAGGTTGGTGTGTCCCTAAAGACACCCTTAGGGAGCTGCCTTCATAAAATAAAGCAAACCTGGGTGATTCTAGGCAAAAAACTACTAGTGCATATAACAATTACTGTATGTAAATGTATTTGGAATACTAATATATAGCTATATAGCAGACAGACTATATATAGCACATAGGCAATATATAGCACATTTCTGTGGCTGCGTGGTAGGACTCGTGCAGGGAAGGAGTATGAAGGGAGGAGGGCGAGGGCAGATGTGGTCCCTAGAGCAAACCCTGACCGTGGGTCCAAGGGGATTCAGAGCAGAGACCCCAGAAAAAATGCAAAAGCAGTGAATATAGCTAAAAAACCATCCGAGGCGAAATAAAGCTGACCAGATTTATGGATAGTATTTTAAATTAAAGGCTTTGCAAAATGCACAGGGTTTGTGTTCTGGTGGATTTGCAGCCAGAAGGAGAAGAAAGTCACGGCAAGAGGGAAGAAGGGGAGGACACAGCACAACTTCCCAACCCTGCTCACCTCCCAGCCAGGGTGCGACCATGAGCAACACCATCCAAATGGGAAACAAATGGGCAAACACCAGTGCTTTCCTATATATCACACAGTAATGAAGAGCAGGACATTTAACCCACTTTGAAAGATATGTTACAGCTGTGACAGCTTCGTGTTTGTGCCTCGGGGGCAAAGAGCTTATCCCACCTCACCTCCTCTGCAAGCACAACCTCGGCATCCAGCCTCGTTTTCTCCAGGTTGAATGCAGTTATGTGTCTTTATGGTAAACGTATTTGCAGCCAAAAAAAACCCAAGCAAATGGTTTTGCAATCCCAGAAGCTAATTAGCGTTTTACAACCTAAATTATCCCTTCCACACACACCCCCCCCCCAGTTTTCCAATACTCTTCTTTCAACTTGCTAAGATCGGCTGTGTTGGCTTTTTTTGCTGCTCCAGGACCAAGGGAAACTTTTAGACAAAAGAAAAAAAATCTTAATTAAAGAGTTCATTTGAAAATAACATTCCCCGTGATTTATATTGACTGAATGCATTTCACGTGACGTTTCACACACCATTAAAATGGAAGAATTTTTGACCAGCCTGCTGACAGTTTCTGTTGGGGGTACTGATGTTTTGCTTATAGATGTGTATACTCCTCTATGCCAGCTATTACCATGTGGGAACAGCCTTTTGCTACAGTAGATCTATCACACAGAGAAATAAGCACAGTTGTCAACCTCTGTAATAAAGATGAGAGTTGCAGTACAGATCTAAGCGCAAAATACTGCTCCAGATTCCCTACTAAGCTGAATACTGTCAGGTTTCTCCTGTGTCTGTTCCCTTTTCCCAGCTATAAAGAAAAAGCAACTGCGAGGCTGAAGAAAAAGGAACAACGTCGCTTAATCTAGAAAGAAAACCAATTTTTCTTTGCAAAGAAACCCACTTGGTGAGTAGTTCAGAGATGGTCACAAGCACGGAGCTGCTGGTACCAGAGCTTAGCCCACATGGGGCTGTACAACATCTTCTCCACAGCTGGAGAAGGATTTTGGGTCCAGAAGAGCATTTCCAGGCTGTTTCTGAGAAGCTCTGAGTGTGAACTGAGTAGCTTCTGGGCTCCTAATTCACACCTGACCACACTCCCAGTTGGTTTGTAAGGGCAAATGAGCCCTAAAGCTTTAGGTCTGATCTTCCCATCACCAACATCTTTCGTATCTGCCAACGAACCATGAAAGCAGCATCAAGCAAAAGGGTATAGTCTGCTGTCAGTCTTCCTTTTCTCTCTTTTTTCTTTTTTCTTTTTCTTTTTCTTCTTCTTCTTTTTCTTTTTCTCTTTCTCTTCCTCTTCCTCTTTTTTCTTTCACTTTTTTTTTTTTACTTTTTTTAAATTTTTATTTCCCTTTCCCTTTTTCTTTTTTTCTTCACCCTTTGCTAAAAGCAGATCAGCATCTCATTCCCTTTTTGCGAACCACTGTGAGATCCCGGTGAAAAAAACCCTTTGCCAGGTGCTGATGTGTCTGTTAGTGCCAGGTCCCAGGCTCTGAAAATGCCTAACTTTAAACATGTATTTAAGGCAAACCTCTTCAGCACAGCGCTCGAGCCCTGAAATCACCGGGATTTCAAATCCATGCTCAAATCCATGCTCTAGAGCCAGGGCTCGCACTGCCACGCAGCCGGAGTCGTCCCTGGAAGGGGGGTTGTTTTCCTCCCCTTTGCAACGCGATGCCTGAATATTTCATAACCCTGGGATGAAGCAGCGATGGCACCTGTGTTTGAAGAAAACATCTTGAACACAGGGAGGTTTGTAGCTCAGGGCAAAAGCAGCGGGAACACTGCTTGCCTCCGCTTCCCAGCCCTCCCTAAACCTCTTGCCCAATTTCAGGCTGCTCAGAAGATGCCAATATGACAGAAAATATAATAATAGAAATAAGCTCCCTCTCACGCTGCACTTTGCAAGACTGTGACTGTACGTTTAATGGCCATCGTTTATTTAAAAGGCTTCCAGTGAGCAGCTGTATATCTTCTGGTTTGCTGCACAGAAGCGTTATTCTTTCAACAGTGTTTGCCCTTTGTATTCCCAAAGCCATGAAATCCTCTCTCCCGACAACTCTGTGCAAACAGGACGGCGGTCACAAACATCGCATCGTTAGGGCACTTAGCACCGCTGCCAGCTCTTAAAGCTGGTGGAAAAGTGCTTTGCAGGCATTTTCCTCTTCTGCTGGGCTAACACAAGCCAGGGCGAGAGCCGGGGGTCTGCCACGAACCCAAGTGGCAACGGGGAATATCTGCCTTCAGCTGGGCAGCAGCTCCGATGGTGGCCCACAATCACACCCATGTCTGCCCTTTCAGACAGCAAACTTTGCCAGAAGTGGCATTATAAATTCAATTTAATAATTTTATCTTCACTTTCTCTCTTTTTTCAAATTAAGAAGGACTTTCTTAAGCTCCCCAATGATTTTGCTGCACCGTGGCCAGTATACTGTCCCGGTGTCTTGCGTACCCTCCTGCCACTGACTTCAAACGTGGCATGGCTAAATGGGACGTGACATAGAATCATAGAATCATTAAAGTTGGAAAAGACCTCTAAGATCATCGAGTCCAACCATCAACTCAACACCACCATGCCCACTAAACCATGTCCCTAAGGGCCTCATCTACACGTCTTTTAAATACCTCCAGGGATGGTGACCCCACCACTTCCCTGGGCAGCCTGTTCCAAGGCCTGACCACTCTTTCAGTAAAGAAATTTTTCCTAACGTCCAATCTAAACCTCCCTTGGCGCAACTTGAGGCCATTTCATAACTCAACATCAACCCAGAGCGTATTACCAGAGGGATAACTATTTTATTTATTTATTTTAAAGCCCTATTTTACTGGTCCATTAGGCACACACATGTAAAACAGGCACATTTCTTGTGACTGGTTAGCAGCATGGACAGCAAATTATCTGTTCTTGGCCAGCAGCAACAGCACTTTCTGCCCAAATTTATGCCAAACTGGCAAATCTTCCCATGATTATTTCATTTGTTGAGCTTCTGTGGCTGAAAACACAAGGAATTTTGTGCATGACGTAACTCTGCTATAAGGACTAAAAGGAGGGGCAGCTGTGGGATTTCAGCCTGGCTTCCCTGCAGGTTAACCTTGGAGACCTCACCAGAGGCCCCAGGAGAAACCCTAACCCCAGGGACGTGGTCATCAACTCCTCTTTGACCTCAGTAGGGCTGGAATATCATCCCATGTCCCTTAAAGATGTTCCAACCTCTTCCTGAATCCTGTATCAGCTTGATTTGGGATTCCCCTGATAGCCCCAAAGCTGACCTCCTGTAGTGCCCACTATGGAAATACGTTGGGAGCTTTTCCAAGGATGAGGCATCCCATTTGGCATGAGCTTTCCAAAGGGCTCCGGCACCCGCAGAAATGCAACTTTTCAGGAGGACTCAGCAGCAGCGATGCTGAACTCAGCCCTGGTTATTTGGGGATGGCTGGAAAACATCTCACCTCCGCTAAAACTCAGGAGGGCCATCAAAGACAGAAATCAAGCTGCTGGGGCTGAATTTAGAGTTGACTCTCCAGGCACAGGAGAGAAAAAGCCAAGCGCTCGCTGGTGTGTGCAGCCGGCTTGCCAACTGCGCTCATCTGTGGCAGCAAACGGACAGAGATTTGCAGTAATTGAATGGAATGATATACTGTACAGCAATTTTAAATATTTTTCATTCAGAGATAAATTAGGTTGTAATTAAATGGTGTCATTTAATGTAGTGCCCAATAGATACAGTAATTGCTTTTCTTAAGAGGCAGCATGGTAATATCTACTCATTCGTAAAGGGATAATGATGCTAATTTAACCTAGTGGAGGTATAAACAGCCACGCTGGGTATCGCACCCCGGTGCAACAAACCCAGAAGTTCCCTTTGATCACAACAGCTACATTTTGTGCATCCTCTAATCTCCCTCCTGCTCCCATCCAAACCAGCCGGGAATTAGCACTGGTTTCAAGGAGAGAGACGTGGGTCTTGCTCCTTTCCTGCCCCAAAAGCTTAGGACACCTTCTTACGGGAGTTTGTCTTTGAGGATGCAAAAGGGAAAGGTGACACCTTACCCTTAGCCGTCTTCTCTGTATCTATACAAAACCACCAGTTTAACCAGTATAACTGCTGTAAGTTTAATGCCAGAGTTTGCAAAGAGCCTGAAAGAAACCCATTTGTATTTGTGGCTTATGTGTGGCACGGGGCTTATCCCAAATTACTCACAGGTATCTCCTCCCCTGGAAAATCCTGCTGCCTGAGTAGAAAAAGCATTTCCCAAAATTTTAAGGGCTACCTGTAAATGTCTGATACCAATCAGCTCCTGGAGCCCCGCGTGTTGGATATTACATCTCCCTTCATCTCCATCCCTCGCCCTGCTCCCTGCTGGGTTAATTCCCCTCACTCTGAGCTGCCCTCTCCTTTCATCCCTGCTTTAATAAGCTAAGTTGTAGTTAATGATGCTCCTCTTTAAAGCAACAGTGGTAGGAACCGGGTTAATATTCAGCGCTGTTCTCTCAGGCTCCCTGCAAACTCAGTCTAAATCGACAGAATCAATTTGCCACAAGCGCTGCATTAGTGAAGCAGGTAATTCATGACATGACTAATATCTATACCAGCAAAAGGAGCCCTAGAAACATTTTGATTTTACAGACAGCATCACTTTGCTCCAAACAACTTGAGGTTTACCTACCATCGATTTTTTTTTTAGTTCACAGACTGAAAGTTTATTTTGCAAACAGAGCAGCTAGAAACTTGTAAATATATATATATCTATATATGTACATACACACCAGGCCGGATATCTGGGGAGATTTTTGCAGCTAGCGGCACCCAGTGCCTCCAACACAAGAATGAGGATGGCGGGGTCGAAGCTTGCACAAGGTGAACCCAAAAATAAACTCCTGTTTGGAGAGGAGCTGTGGTGTTTACTGCGGCGGCTGAGGAGGAAGGATGGAGAACAGCCCTCACTAGTTAATTTTAACAAAGCGCACATTTTTCTGGCTCTATCGTGGACTTGCATATTTTAACTCCTATCTTCTGTTCAGCAGCTAAAAAGAGACTTTCATTCCGGTTTTGGCTGCTGCATCTCGTTTCCCATTCACGGGCTGTTACACAGGCACTATTCTTGCAGCCACCCTCCTGCTGATAACAGGGGAAAGACGGGGGTTCACGAGACGCCCCAGAGCTGCTCCCTGAAACAGGTGGGGGTTTTCTGCAAACACCGGCTTTTACAAGCCCATTACTGTTATGTCTGCAGCGAGGAAGGAATATGAATCAGTCCCGAGGCTAAATTAGCTTTCTGCCCACAGTTCTTCCAAGGAATTCTTACAGAGATATATTTGTATTAAATAAAAAAGATTAGAGGAAATCATATAAATGCAATCCATCATCCACAATTAGAAATAAATGAGGATAGGAGCAAGAGAAACTTTCTCTCTCTGAGTCCTTTTTCAGGAATACGCTTACGTATATATATATATATATAAAAAAAAGTGTGTGCATATATATATGTGTATATATATACACACACAGGCACACATACATGCATATATATATATTCATATATTCAAGAATTTTTGTTAAAGTCAAAGCGATACAGTATACATATACATGTGCATATACAGCATGTATAAATACATATTTTTATATATGTATAGATATAGATATAGATAGATATAGATATAGATATAGATATATGCATAGTGTACATATACACAAGCAGCCAAAAGAAACAGAGAACCTGCCTGCCTTGCCCGAGGCCAGACACGTCGTTACCCAAAGCCAATTTTATCCCAGCATTTCACCTCTTTATTTTCACGCTTAAAGACCCAGCTCCAGGAGTCAAGTGAATCTTTCATAACCACAGCTTTCTTCAAAAAGGCAACCAGAAAAAGCTGTTCAACCAAAAATTATATCCTCATTATCAACAATTCATCGTCAACATCTCACCATCAACACCCTGGTGCCACGCTGGGCTCTCACCAGGGCTCAGGACTCGGGAGCAGGAGGACCCTCAGAGCCCCCCACTATTGAAGGGGGGAACTGGTGCATAAGCCAAAACCATCCCTCAACTTAACCAAGGCATAAATCATTGCAAAACTCAAATTGCCAGGCCAACACACAGCTCCAGCACGCCTCTCGCTGCCTTTCCCACCCGTGCCGCAGAAGGCACTTTCAGGAGCATTAAACTTACCGAAACCATTTTAAAAAAAACTTGTTTGTTTGGAAGGTGTGGGAGGTGAAAGGTTTCTTTAAGTAGATTTAAAGTGAAAACCATTAGCAAGGCATTGTTCATTCAGTTCCTTTATCCATGACATGAGAACAAAATGATCTGATCCAAGCAAAACTTCTGGTTTCATAGCAACAACGAATATATATTTTTTGTGGGGAAATATGATGCAAATCAGCGCTTAGGTGCATAACTTGTGACTACTTTATTTCCTGTACTAAAGTCTGTTGAAACACTATTAAAATATAATTTGACTAAATGGCTTCCTGGAAAATAATATTTTAAAAAAAACCCTTTCTAGTTTAAAAGTGAAAAAATGTCAAAAGTGCGGTTAAGTTGTGCAAAATAATAATGCTGTTTAGCTCTTATATAACTCTTTCCATGAGATCTCAAAATAATTTTTGAAGAAAATAGGGTAGATTACCCCTCTTTCAGTGCTGGGAATAAAGAGCCAGATCCAAGGAAATCATCCTGCCGTAGCTCCGAGCGTCAGAGGACACGGCAGAAATACAGCCCAGGTTTCCTCAGCTCCCTGTGATCTTCTGGCATCTCGCAAGGAGAGACACAGGGGGTAAGGAAACAGTGGGAAAAACTCCTAGAAGTGTTCAAACAACTGAGGAAGGGGCATTGCTTTTTCAAAAGTAATTTGGGTGTCTCAGTAACTTGGATGTCATTGAAGTTGTGTCCTTCCCTGAGGTCCATAAACGTGCTATGAGTTCACCACTGGTGTTAGGTACCTTCGCTGAGACAAGGGGGCTGAGAAATGCATCTTTTCTGGTTTTATACCCATAGCTTTCATAACGTGTAGCCTGCGACATGACACCCTACTCCACGGACACTGTCTCTGTCCCATCCTTCCCTTGCTACAGCTACCTAATGGCCGTTGCCCTTTGCAAAGCAAAAATAAAGTTCCTGCAGGATCCAAAGCATCTTGTATGTTGAAGACTAGACATCTCCACTAAGTTTTCTAGCTTCAGGTTATTATGTAAAAGACGAATGGCAGCAGGTTCTTCTGCCCTCCAAATTTGGGGTGAAAATGGCCACGGCTCCCATGCTGTGCCTGACTTGGGTGCTCCAGGCACCCAGAAGACTTGAGAGACAGATGCCAGTTTTACAAGCAAAAAATACAAAGAGTTTCTTATGCAGAGGTTTTTAGCCTTGATCTTCAGGCACACGCCATCATCCAACTTTGGATACGTGGTCTTCAGTCCTGCCAGGGAGTGCCGGCTAAATTTGAGGTGACTCTGGGAGCAGGAGAAATTGGATCATGGTTTTCTGGGCAGTTCATTTATAAGCTGCTTCAACAGCCCCAATGTCCCAATCAAAGCAAAATTTAGCCAGTCCAGATCTTGCCTTTAATCTTCTTCACTTTCTACAAAATAAAGAAAATAATTCTCTTAGGGCAATCAAATCTATGAGTTTTTAGGGCTATTTTACCAGAAATCCCTCCACAGATTGCCACTTCTGGAGTTTCCTTCCCCGTGGGGAAAATGGGGACAAAAGGGACTTGGGGTGATGGACTGATGCAGCAGCATCAGGGTGGGGACACTGGGGTCACGGCAGTTCCTCACCACCCCCAGCAAAGTGCTCGAGTGCTTCACTGCCCTTCCCCTAAGAAAAAAATGCTCCTGATGTTTAATCTAAACTCCCTTGCTGCCGTTTAAAGCCTTTATTTCTTTGCCTGCCCCTGATGAACAATAACGGAGAAATATTGTCACACAATATAAAATATTAAACACCTGTTGTAAATATTAAATTATATACAAATAGAACCTGGCAAAGATAATACTCAATACATTGTTTACATTACTACTGATTAATATTGGAGATTAAAATTAATACTCATATAATATAAACATCAACATGCTTTTAGCATGCAATTAAGCCGAACAATTTCATCAGCACAAAATGTTCTCATCCTTGCAAAACCAAAGCAGGTCTGAAAATATCACTGAAATCAAACCCTAAATGCCAAACATTTGGAACACGAAAGATTTTTTTCCAGTTTGGAAAAGCTTTTTCCCAAACTGGAAGGCCATGGTTGCAGGCAGTCAGAAGTCCCACCACGATGGACAGATCCTCTTGTCTTCTCCACGGCAGTGTCCGTCCCCCTCTTAACCGATAAGACCGGGCCATGACAGCCATTGATATTTTCTTTCCTGAAAAAGCCATTAAAAATGGGATGAGTTAACACAACTGTTGGATTTACGGCACATGGAGTCTTCCTTTGGCATGGCTCACCACTGGCGAGGTCTCAGCTGGAGAGTAGCATCGCAGGAGGATGCAAACAAACTGGGCAGAGCCCGAAGGGGTGAAACAAAGATGATCAGAGGTCGAGAAAATTTAAGGTCTGAAGGAAATGGGGAAAGAAGATTGAGGGAAGACCTCTCACCCATCCTCCGAGGTATAATATCCCTTCAGAGAAAAGCGTGCATGGTTCTCCATGTCTACTGCAAGTAGGACAAGAAGGGTTGAATTAAAGTGCAGCGCATTTGGGTGAGATTTGAGGAAATCTTTCTAACGACAAGGTTAATTAAGCAGGGGTATAGATTAGCTGGGGAAGCAAAGGAGTCTACATCACTGGAAATCTTTAAGAACAAGTTAGACAAGGATGTAGGAACGATGCAGACCAGAGTGTCAGGTGGAACAGGTGACGTGTAAATAGCCATCTATTTTCTCTGATTGCTCTTATCCTCTGCTTATTATCTCCCGAGGAGTCAGTCCAGCTGGATTTTAGCCACCTGGGAGCTAAGAGGTGCATTAGCTCTCAGACACCAACCAGCACGAGGAGCGACCGAACCCAGGAGATGCCTGCAGGGAAACCTCTTCCCGCTGTCCTTGTCCGGGATGTCCCACCGCTCTGATGGAGCACCACTCAGTGCTCCATCTAAAAAACTCGTGGCTGATGCCTCTGCAGGAAATAAGGCAAGATGTAAAGCAGAGAAGACAAAATGTGGGTGTGTAATGAGGTGACGGCACATGTCCTGGCAGATGATTGCAGTGATAAAGCATGCCATATGCTCCGGCTCCTATGTAAATCTTCCTCAGCTGACATTGTTATGGAGCATTTGAGAACACACGCCGATCCCTTATGTTTTCTCCATCCTTCATAAATGTTGCCAAGCGCCAAATACCTAAACACAATTAACCTCTGACATTACATCGAAAGGCTCTGCTACATCCTCAAAGAGCAGGAGCTTCTCCCAAATATCCTCAGAGTGCACTGCCTCCACGGCGGGCAGATTGCCTTCCACGGCCAGAACAAATCTATAGGTGTTGCAGCAGCCTGCGCAGGGAGCAGCCTTCGCCCCTCCAGCCTTCGCCGACGAAAGAATTGGTGAATCAAATGTGCCAAATTGATCCCAGTTTGGGATCAGCAATACAAGACCCAAATGAGATGGTGTATTTGGGCAGTGTCCAGAGCATCCCAGCCGTGACCTGGATCTCAGCATCCAGAAAGCTACCGGTACGAATTGTTAAGCAATTTAGAAGTATTAGATCAGAGGGAAATAAGGAGAAGAGAAATTGCCAACAGGGATTTTTCGAGAGCAAATTCCTGTCAATCCTTTCTACTCTTTGACAAGAAAACCAGCCCGGCTGATGGAGGGAAGCTGTAGCTGTGACAGATCCTCACTCCAGGGAAGCTCCTGGCACCATCTTGGCTGACAACTTCGCAAACAAACAAGGGAAACCTGATCCAGGTGAGGTTATAAAGGGGGGGCACAACAGAGGGGAGAAAACCTGTGCTCAGCAAGCTGTTATCAGACATGCCCTGCCAGGCTGCGAGGGGATCTGAAGGGGCACCCGGTCCCCATATATTCAAAATTTGCGTTAGCAACCTGGATGATAGACTAAAGAGTGTGGTATAAAGTGTGCGGATAACTCTGGGCTATGAGGACTGCAAGGTTTTTGGAAGGCAGATCATTAGAAAAAATCTTAATAAATTCATGGCATTTATTTTGAGTGAGCTAGACAAAATTCAGTAAGAACAGAGAATTAAAGAGCTGTGTTTTGGCTGGATAGCTAATGCCCAAATCCAAGTTGGGGAATAGCTTTTGGAGAGGTCTATAACCCCCCAAAAATATGATGGGATCCAGCTTGGGATGATGCTCAGGAGGGAAAGGCACAAGGGCCACCCTCGGGCGCATCCGTGGGAGGTGACACCTTTGCTTGTACGCAATGCTTCGACTCACTGCGATGCACCACAGCTTAAGGATAATACAGATGAGCTGGAAAATAATACAGATGTCCAGGAAAGAGCAACCAGACGTGGTCTGGAAACAACGGCCGACACAGAAAGGATTAAAGAATTGGGGGCTGCCGACTTTTTCACCATCTGCTGTTTTAAAAAAAAAACAAGCTCAGGTTTTGCCTCCTTCACCCAGAGACAGAGTGATAATTGGATACATTCAGCGGCGTATTTCGCAATAAGCAGCTTCGCATCAGTGGTTGGATCCCCAAAGCGGGTCTCTGCCCTGCGAAGGGCTCCTGGGCTGAGGTTTCCCCGAGCAGCACCTTCCCTTCTCTGCAATAGAACACAGCACACGAAGCTTGGTCACGATTTTCCTTCACCATGCTTGTCTCCCTTGGCTGCTTCTTAACTCCTGAAGCTCGCAGAAATGGTTGTGATGAGATTCTTTTATTTCTATTAATTTTACAAAAGTTGCGCTATGGATACATATGTGTATTTTGCTGAACCTGTCCTGGAACAGCTGTAGACATTGTTCTTCATTCAGTTGCTGCTTTCCACCATTTTTTGCAAAGTTATTTTCTGAATCACTTCTTTGAAGTAGCTTTTTTCCCTCGGGTGGGTTCTCTGAATTTCCTTATTCCCAGTGGAGGTCTGGGCATCGGCAGTAAGGAAGCAGGATAACCGTCCCCGTCACACGGGGTGGGCAGAGCAGGCATGGTACCTATTGTTCTCTGCATCCGCTGTGGCTACGAGAGGAGGAAATCAGCTTTATTTGAAGCAAAGAAAGACATCAATTAGGAAATTCATTAGGAAAAACTTCCTGGCAATAGAGTAGCAATGCATGGGAACAGATACGGCAGGCAGCTGCGGAAACAGCCGTATTTTTAAGAAACGGGCTTATGGGAGATGCTCTCCCTTACATCAGCTCCTGCAACGTTCTCACCTCATCCTCTGTGGTCCACACCTGATCCTCTCCCACGCTGACTATAGGGTTCCCCTCTCTTCCTGCCCTTCATCTGGGGTCCCTGCATCCCTCCTCCTTTGACAGCGCCACACGCCAGGGTCTCACCCTGCCCCCGGGGATCCACTACACTTAGCATCCCGCTGAAGGTTAAGAAGATGGTGCACCTTTCCGAAGGGCTGGGAGAAGGGCAGCGCCTTTTGCAAGGCAGAGGGAAGGATGGGGGGACAAGGGCGGGTGTTTCGCCTTCCCTCGCGAGCAGCACTTGGCAGGGGAAGCCGCATGGTGGTATTCGCTGCGAGCCCACCGCCATTGGCACTGCCTCTCAACTGACAGCAGCAGAGGAACAAGCTTGCAAGGTCTGCTCTGGAGCCCACCCAAGCATTACCAGCATGCAGGGGGTCCCTGCTATCAGAAAAGCCACCTGTTATTCTCTTACAAAGGCAAAAAATTCCATTTTTTTTCTCCTAGCCCTAGCAAAGCAAGCAACCAACCAACCCAAAAAGCTGCAAGCTCCCTTTTAACCAAATTACTCCCTATGAATGATATTCAAGGGAAGAAAATGGGGTGCTGTGCTGACCCCCCTGTCTGCCAGCAGAGCCAGCCCAAGCAGCCGAAGGCAACACCCAACAAGGGGGCTGCAAAAGGGCCACAGCGGTTTGGCACGTAGCAGCGGGCGAGATCAAGAGCAGAGTAATCCGCTGGCACACAGGTGGCTCACAAATCCCATGTCTAGTGGGCTTTGCTTATTTATTTATTTGTTGGGGCGGGGGGGGAATCAAACAATTAAATACATTGCTCACTTGGCACTTTTCGGGTGTCTCTCTGTCCCATGTTGCCCCTAAGCTGGGACAAAACTGGGATGCTGAGCACACCTGAGTGTGGAAACGTGGATTGGGATGGATGTCTCAGGAGGTTCTGCAATGAGCACACATTTCCTAAAAAGCTAGAGAACAGAAAAAAAAACAAAACCTTCTCCTCCACCTGTGTCCTTGCTAATCATCTCAGCAGATATCTCAGTCCATCAGGCGTGATGGAGGGAACCCCTCCTTGTCCCGGCAGGTCGCTGAGCCCCATGGTGTGCGGCAAAGCCTGAAAGCCGTTCGGATGCCCGTGGCATGGCACGAAGACGCACGGATCCAAGCCAGAGACCAGACTCGCAGACCTGCAGGCAGGAGGGTGCCGCCGGGACTCTGCCAACAAGCTGCTCCTGGCATGCGCCGCTTTCCGGCATCCCTGCCCTCCCGGCAGCCTTTCTGCTTCAATATATCCATCTATTTGGTAGCAAACTCGTAGCCGTACTGATATCGTTGCTATCACAAATGCAATGTTTAGGATTGGATCTCTCCCCTGAGTCAATGCCTGTTGGTCCCTGATATTCTCTGCTTTGCCTCCGCATCTCTCCATTTCCAGCTCATAAAATTACACCGCTCGTTTCCAACTAGCAAAAAAATTTCTGACCCCAGGCTGAGGCTCCCTGGGGGCTTGCAGGGTTGGGGCGGCTCATGTCGGGGAAAAGCCACGGCCCGCAAGGGAAGGAAGCTCCAGGAAAGAGATGTATTTTTGTTACTGCGGCTGTGTTTTAAGTTTCTATAGCTACCAGAAGCGAGCTGTCGGGAAATATTGTTGCGCTCTTCCCCGCATGCTGCTTTTGAGTGGAAAAGCAGGAAATGGGGCCCATCGGAAAGGGTTTTTACCTTCCCATATTTAAGCATCTCTCCTCTCATCTCCGTACCCCCTTTCTGGGTGGGATGAGCACATTTGGCCGCGTGCTAGCGATGCTTCACCAAGCTCAGCGATCAGATTGCAAGGCCAGATGCAGCACAGTTTTCCTGCAGAGCTGCGAGCGATGGTGGCCAAGGTTCCCGAAATCAGCTGGGAAGCAGCATGCCAGGCTGAGCGGGGGCTGCTGCCAGAGGAGACAGTCCCCAGCCCTCGGGTCTCCTGGTCCTGGGCACCGATGTCGCGTGCTGCTGGGCATCCCCCTCTCCGCCCTGCAAGGCTCCTGCAGAAATGCAAACCCCAGTCCATTTTTCCTCCCTTTCCCTGTTTCCATCAATCCTTCGGCATTTACGTACACATATATAGATGCACACAGCATGCAACAGATAACCTTTAAATAACTTCTAGTTCTACTCTCTGATTTTGAGAGACTCGAGCCCTCAGCACAGGAGGAAAAACTTTCAAAAGCCAGAAACACCCCTCCGAGCCCACGCCGAACCCCAAGGCCACCTTTGCCTTCTGGCACTTGCATCCCCAGCTCACTGCCACGACAATAAAATCCACCTTCCCTCTTCAAACAATGAGCCACTCTTCCATATGTTGTCAGGAATAATGTGCATGCTGTTATACACGGTGCCTAAATTGCTCCGAGGGGACAGAGGGGTACTCAGACACAAGACGATAAATAGGGTGTAAGGACCATTTCCTCAAAGGGGTTGAGTTATTTGAATCCTAGCGGTAACAGACCTCATTTTGTTCAGGGACAGACGTGTTTCTGGAGGCATTATCTAGATCCGAGGTGTTTCTTCTCCTTCTGCCAAGTGTTGGGACACAACTGTCCGAAGTAATGCACTCACATCCCTGCTAGTTTCTGTTCTTCTAACAGTTTGGTCGTCTTTCCACAATGCACGCACACATGTATAGAGATGGGCTGGTCCCTCAGTACTTATGAATTAGTGAAATGTGAGGCTCAGGAGGTCAGAGGTTGGGTTCATACAAACATCCTGAAGTTCAAATATTTTCCCAAAGCTTGTCTGAACTTTATGTGACCCTCTTCAGTCTGGAAATGTGAGGCAGACGGTGCTCCTCATGAGATTACCAACACGTCATGAATCTAGCAAAGTCTGCAGCATCACCAGCAGAAACCGCTTTTCCTGGAACATTTGGTCCTTGGCTTCAGCTGCAGACCAAGGCCATGAGGGCTGGGCTCTGGGTCATGGTCAAATGCCAAATGATGCTTTGGACAGCTTCCAGGTGGTCTCCAACAATGTGGACGTGGCCTTCAGGCATTCCTCCACCTGTCTTTGCTCCAATCTTTGAGACCCAAGACCCAGAAATCGGTCAAAGAGCTTTTCTTCTCAAGCACAAGCTGCCTACGCCGAGCTCCGATTTGCCAGCTCTAAGGCAGGGGTGATCATCACCCAGATGCTGGAGGAAGGCTTGAAGATGACAAATGCACACCATTACCTGTAACCCTGTTATTCTGCAATTTGTGCGATATCCTACCCTGATTTAAGGCCCAATTTGCTAAATCCTTGGCACACATCTAGCAAAGGACAGTGGCACGTTCTTATCCTCGTTATAAAATCTGCCTCCTTCCCACAGCAGGAGATGACTCAGACGCTGAGCCTGAACACGGTATTTTGCAGATATTCGCAGAGTAACAAACTTCCCAGAAGCGGTAACAAACACCGGGATCCTGGTGGACATTTTGCTGCCTGCTCATTGATATTACAAGACGTTTCACGACATTAAAATCACTATTTTTTAACATAACTCACAAACAAAACAAAGCCACCTCAAGTCAGTGTTTTAGTTATAAGTTGCTTAACAGCAAGCAATATTTCTGCCGTTGTTTCTAACAAGCAATTTGCTACTTTTTGCTGTTGTCTGAAATGCCAGAAGATTAACAATCTCTCTCCTGGGTCTGCAAAATCTCCTTTTACCACTGAAACTAATTACTCTGTTAACCACTAATGCTGCCGAAGGAGAGCTAATGAGTTGCTAGACAGTGGGCGTTTTATCTCCCATGCAGAAAAAGCTACAGCCGTACAATATGCAGCACCAACAGAAAACTTCTGCGGCGGCCGCAGCCTGCCTGGCAAAAGAGAAAACCGTGGAGGAGGAAAAGCAACTGCTCCGAAACACCTCTCCCCGTCTCCATCACCTGCAATGCTCAGAAAAACAGCCGTGGAGATGTAAATGAAAGGATGCCTCGTTGCTTTTACACCCCCAAGACATTGTCAGCCTTAATGAGTTAATATTGTTAAATCCTTCTGTGCTCATCAGCTGGGAAATAGCGTAGGAAAGGCGCTTTCGAGGAGGGCCCTCCCAAGACGGCATTTGTACATTCCCGTTTCCTCCAGCCGTCTGCTGCCTTTCCACGTCCCCCCAGGAGACGTGTCCTGCATCGTGCACCGCTGTCATTGCTGCTGGTTTCATTACTATCATCGTCATCCTTTCTTAATGTTAATATTGTAGAAGCAGCTTGGAGCACTCATCACGGTCCCGGACCCCTTCGTGCTTCATGTTGCACAAACGCTGTTGGAGATATCCCGCTCTTGCCCCGATCACCCTCCAGTGCAAACTGAGTAAATTCAGGACTCCGCTGTGCATTGTCCTACCTAAAAAACCTCTACCCCCATCTCTAACGGGCTGATGGGCTGCGCCATCACAGCCCGCAGCAGACCAGACCAGAAGCAGGGTTTGGAAGGAGGCGAGTGAGTCATCTCCTCCGTGAGGCTGAGACGGTGGATATCCAGGGAAAACACTCGTGATTTGGTTCACCCCCGAATGGGTACCTCTAGCAGGACAGGCCATTTCTCCCCATCGCAGGTGCGTTAGACACCTGTGGTGGGGTAGGAAGACTCCTATGTGGGATGGAGCACAACCAAGCACCACCCCACAACTGGGTTTTTCTGAATTACAGCATCTGGTCCTCAACGGTACCCAGTAGGGTATGGGTCACAACGCCCAACTTGCTTTTCTTCCTCCAACACTAACCCACTCCTCAAAGGCCTCGTTCATCAGTTTGACCGTAGGGTCGCTGATGCTATCCATTGTCCCTAGGATATCACAGGAATTAAATTAACACTGTACAGTGGAGCTCAGAGGTAAAAAAATGACCACAGGCACTGGCGATACTGCCAATTTTACGTTGGATCGTCCTCCTCAAGCGACCAATTCAAATTCTTCCTTTTCCCCACATCAGCACTGCTGAAGAAGCGCTCCCGGGAGCAAAGCCAGAGCTGGGGTACATCTCCAAGGTGCCCAGCACAAATATTTGCAGCGGTGGACATCTAATACTCTGCAACGCTGTTTGTGTTCACTGAAGACATTAATACCTATTGCTGGTCATGCCATGGCTCATTTTTATTGAATCCAATGGAAACAAATTCTCCTTGACATCAGCGAAGCCAGGGCTTGGCCCCAGGAGCAGAAGGAGCCGTGCTGGTTGCTGACCCAAGGGTGGGCAAACCCGAAGCTAGGTGCAGGACAGACCCTGCAGTGAGCCCTAGCAGATCAGGATGCTCAGACATGCCTGCGAGCTTTCCAGCTCCCTTTCCATCCTCATGCACGCTAAATCTGCATTCACACCTACACTTTATCAAGCACCTCGCCTGTCCATGCAGCAGGAGACTTCCCTGCATGTCACTAGTTTTTGACCTATATATTCATGGCGTTAATTGTGCTCAGCAAAAGCAGCAGCATCGCCGCCATGAAACAGTCTCCACACTTCTCTGCTTTCCTGCCCAATTCACATAACTCCTCCAAGTCCTCTGTGACCAACTTTTTATGCTGTGCAGCCTTTCCCAGCTTCCCCAGTTTTGAGGGTAAGAACATTTTTATATTGCATTCTTTGATGGATCATTCAAAGGCTTCAATAACCACATTTCAGGTTTTGTAACCTTGCCTGAGCACTGCCTACTGCTGTTGTTTACATCTGGGACTTCAATTGCACAACGGTTCCTTCATAAAAACATTAGTTCCTCTCACTTGGGTTGAATTCATGGCTTGAAATTGTGTCTTTCCATGTGTTTGTATACATTTTCTGTGTCTGCTATGGCCAGAGAGCAGCTCTCTGCTTCCTGGGGAGAAATTGTTGCTTCAAAAACATCCCCTGCATAGTTATAATGAGTTCTGAAGGAAGAGAATAAAGTGTACGGTGCCACCAAGGTAGAAAAAAAGGAGGTCAAAGTGCTAGAGAGACTCGCACATCCCTGGAAAGCTTCTGGAAGTGGAGCTGGGAGTGGGGAGCACTTGCAAGGGAGGGGGTGCTGAGGGGAAAGTTGTTTTGCCCTCTTTTTGCCTTCTCCATTTCCTTGTGTGTGCCCAACATGGAACCTCAGGGTGCTTCTGCTCAGGAAAGGGGACTGGTCCCATCACAGACCAACAAGCCAAACCAGGGAGCTGGAGGTCAGGGCATGCAGAGCCCCGGAGGGCTGGAGCCCGAAGGTGAACTCAAGTTACGCATGTGCAGACACAAGGCAAATTCAGCATCTTAGGGACCTCAGGAATAAGTAGCATTACCGATGTAGACTGACCCATCATGGATGCACCCTTGGGGTTTCACACCAGTGAGCTGGGACCTTGATTTATGTCACCTACCACTGTGAAGGTCTCTTGGGGCTCCTCAGCTTCCAAGATGCTGTATCTGATCCAGGGCAAAGGAAACAGCTTTCCTGTAGGAAGCAGGAGACATCTTTATGGGCTGTTGTCTGGAGCCTCTGGGCTTCCTTCTTCTCCACAGGCCGTGGGGAGCCCAAGGGGCTTTCCTGGCTCAGGGCTCAACATCTGCATCTTCTGGGTGAGGTTTTAACCTGGGTTTGGCCCTCTTGTCTTGAACCACTCACCTTGAGGCAGGAGCAGCTGAAAGGCTCTCGGGTGGAAGGAAAGGAGGAGAAGATGAGGGAGAGCAGGGGTTAAATGTTCAGATAGTTCATCTGATATCAAAACCTTTCCAGGACAAGAAGCCAAAAAATCATTTCAAACCAGCAGCTGTAAAGGTCACGAGGGAAACTACAGTGTTGAAATAATGTCTTCGGCAGAGCAGAGGAGCACACTCGGAGCAGCAGGTTGGCCGGCACCTCTTCACCCCCCGGCTCACCAGACACCAGCAGAACCGGTGGTGACACCCTCGCACCTTGCACGGCCCCACGTTGCCACCAGGAGCAAACTGAACACAATTGGGCGCGGGTGTTGCTCAGCCAGAGATGCTGGGAGTGGGAACTGCCTCCCCCACCAAGCGTTGCCGCAGGCGGTGGACTTTGATGCCTCCACGTAAACATCTTTCTGCTTGAGGAGCACTAGCTGGAAAACAGGCTGTTTCTGGGAAAGAGAGCAGTGGTATGTGATGTGCCTCTTTGCTGTCCATGTATTCTCTGGTTTTTACGGTAACGGCAAATACGCTGGGCCAGAAGTGCCTGACCACGTATGAAGAGTTTTAAGAGTATACGATGGTGAGCAAACCCTGCCTGCACATGGACCTGAGCAAACCCTGATTGAACAAAGTGGAGAGAAGATCAAAACAAAACTCATTTTTTTGCCTAGAAAGGCTTGCTTTGCTTTGTGTCTCCTCTGTGCAAAAACTGGAATAATTCCATTAAAAAAACAAAAAAAAAACCAAAAAAAAAAACAAAAAAAAAACCAAAACCACCTGTGTTTTCCTCCTTCTGGCTAGACCCAAGACAATTCAGCCCAGGAGCACTGCTGCTGGACATCCTCGGGCCTGGGACTGAGACATCCCTTGCTCCTCTTTTCTCTCCAGCTCAACTTTTTAAGTCAAAATTCATCTGCCACGACATGAGCTGTACGCCGACGGAGAGCAGTGCATAAGGTAGCAGGGCAGGGACCGACGGGGACACACTGATGCCCTGACATCTCATCCCCCCAACCCGCCTCCAAACCATTTTCTCCAACCCAACACAGCCTCCCCTCTCCCCGTGCCTCTTTTCTTTCTTTCCTGAGTCCCGGAGCTGAGTTTTGGCCCTTGGGCTGGGTTCCTCTCTGCTCTCGGGGAGCTCCTCTCTATTTATTTTCCCATCATGTTTTGCCTTTAGCACATTCCTCCCAGCTCCAGCGGTTCACTTGCAAGACACGGCATTTTTCAGATTGCTGCCATAAATCCGCAAATCGGCCGTTACGGCGAATATTGGGTGACCGCACGCCTCCTCTGACCCCAGCCAGAGAGCATCAGGTTCCCTGAGACTGGATCAAACATGGGTTATTTTGGCTTTTTTTCCCCAGCATTTTATTTAACCAAGCAAAACCCGCCCTAGGGTCGGCCGGGACCCGAGTGCCACCCCGGGAGAGCCCCTCTGCAGCCTGAATGCAGCCTCTGTTGCGGCTCACACGGGCACCGCTATGCGAGACGCCCCAGGCTCCCTATTGTACGGGCACCCCTAGCCCGGGGGGGCACGGCCGTGCCACCCTGCCCATCTGAACCCCCTGCCGATGCACGCAGCCCCTGGTGCAGATGTGCACCACTGTACGCGAAGCACCAGGGCTGAAGCCCCCGCAGAGCCAGGGGAACATTAATGCCTGATTTTTGCAAAGCCTGGGGCTGGAGCGGTGAGCCAGGGAAGTCATGGACACTGAAACCTCCTCTTTAAAAAATAATTCAGCTAATTGGTTGCTGATTCTGCCTTTTCTTCTCCTAAATTAACGCTCTGGGGCCACAGCAACTTGTAGCCAGATTTTGTGGCAAAGCTGGGCTTGTCTGTTAAGAAGACTGTCCCTTCTGATCCACACCCTAAAGCAGCAAAAAACCCCCACCATTTTCCCCAACACCCACCAGCCTTTTATTCTGGTTTTCATGGGCTGGGGGCAGCTGCAGAGCCCTGGGCAGAAGCGCAGCCTGCAAGCACAATGAAGTCCCACGCTGGTGGGCTTGCAATGAGCAATGAGGTGCCAGGCATTTGGCCACCACCGTCATGAGGTCTATGTCCCCTCTGGGAACCTAACCTAGAGCCAGAAAGACATTACAGGTGCCCCCCTGGGGTGAGAGACTCGTGATGTCCCTGGGCAATCGGGCACGGGTGAATACGACCTGATGGACAAGGCAAAGCAAAGCCAGCACTGCAAGCTGGTGCACTTACGTGGCTTTTGCTGCTGATTTTTTTAAACCAATTGATTTGTCAATGCACTGGAGAAACAAAATGGGGAAAAGGCAATTACGGAAGAGACCAGCATCATATTAGGGATCGCTGCTGCTGCTGCTATTAGTGTTATTGCCCTCTTCCCTCTGAGCCTTATTAGGTGCTTACATGAGAGTCAGACTGTCCTGAAATGTCAGTGAGCACCAAGCACTTGAAAATCCAGCCCTGCGGTGCCCAGAAAATCTTGTTGATTACTTCAGACATTGTATGAACGCGGGAAACTACAGCAAGCCTCGGGCGAGTCCCGGCCACGTACGACAGCGAGAAACAGGGAGCAGAGGCAGGCAGGGCAGAGGGGAGCCGCACTTTTCAGACTTCTTACTCTGAACCAGACGTGCTGGGAACATTGCACAGCAATTCTTGGTGCCAGGAGACAAATCCTGCCACTCACATTCGACCAGCTGGGTGACAGGTCTTGTTGCAGTGCAGCCATTTCAGCAAACGTGGCATCAAGTTCCCCAGGACCGCAGGTTTTCTGAGTACTGCAACAATGCTCTGCTCCTGTTGTTCAACAAGGGTTGCACGCTGTGACCAAACTCTTTGCCTGCTGGCAGTGGGGCATCAAGAAGGCAGACGGACATCCTGCCGTGTTTCCAGAGCAAATGTCCTAAAAATTGTTGCATTCCAGGGTTTGTATTTTGCTAAACGAATGTCCACCGATGTAACACATCCGAGAAAGTGTCCTTCCCTTCTCCTCATTCCTAGATCTCTCTTTGCCTCTCTCTTACTACTGCGTGAGCTTCTATTTTCCCATATCTTCAGAGCAAGGTCCCATGCTCTCCATTTCAGGTAGGGGAAGGGACTTCCATGCGTCCTCATCCATACCTAAAGCTCTCCATCAGCCTTATTAGAGATGAAAAAAGTAATGACCTGATTCCAAAGAAAAGCCAGATTTTCCCCACTTTTCCATGAAACCCAAGCAGCTGCAACTGCAGGAACAGCCTCCAAAACTCTGGAGCTGAGCAGGAGCTTTCCTGGAGGTGGGTCACATTACAGCAGGTAGAAATAGCTGGGTCTGATTTTTATTTTGTAAGTGTGTGGAGGTACGTTCAGAGAGCCAGTGCCAGCCCAGGGGAGCTTTTGGTTCAAACAGCCAAAGAGCAGAAGGGAACTGGGCTTGTTGCCAGTCACCCCACAGCTCTGCTCAAACGGGACTGGAGAAGCAGTGTCAGGTCTCCTGGTTCCCAGCCCAGGGACCTGTTCACAGTTAAGGCTTCTTCTGAACTTTCCCTCTTTGTGGCCTGCATGGCCATGGATAGTTGTTGACTTCTTCTCTCCACAGGACATCGATGGTTTGAGTTTTACAGACTTCCAAGACTGAGGTCCTCGCCGAGGCAGACACAGTGGGCTTGCTGTCTCCTGGGGAGTTATATTTGCTCTTCCTTTCCTTGCTGTTTTCCTTAACCTAAAATAAGATGTCCCAGACTGGAAAAAAAAGTGAGCCTGTTTTGCTCCCAGTCTCTGGATAAACATATCGCTTCCCAACCCTTAAATAGAGCTAATGGGATGAGCCATGGGGAGCTCGTTGAGATGCGGCAGCTTCAGAGGCTAACGAGAAACGCAGAGGTGATGGGGCCCCATTTGCTTCCTCTATCATCTGCCCTGCCAGACCCACAAGAGAGTTCTGCTTGGTCTGCTTGGCCATACCCCACACTACGAGGCTTGGGAAATCAGCCCCCACCCGCCTTGCTCTTGCTCTCCCGCAGTGCTTCTCGTTACGAATACGTGGCTGTAATTAGCGCGGCCCATGCCCGCTCGCAGCCCCTCCTTGGGGACAGCTGCTGGCTGGAGCCGTCTATTTTTTCCCACCACAAAACAGCATTCGTGTGCGAACATGTCGTTTGCTGGGAGCTGAGCTCCGCCGCGGCGAGAGGGCTCGGTGCTCCTCATCCCCCACGAGCCGGGAGGAGGTCCGGGAAGGTTGGGTTTGTCTCAGAGGAAAAGCAATGATCTGTTTTGGCCTTTCGATGGTGGAGGAGTTAGTATCTTTTGGCTTGGATGGGCTTTTTTCTACCTCAGACCGCCTCTCCCTGGATTAAATGAAAAGTTTAAATGTTATCAAGTGCAGATAGTGCTGAAATTACATCCTCCATCAGTGGCAGACAGGGCTGGTTGATCAGGCTTTCATGTTTTGCATCAATTTAAGAAGGAAAGATAGTGAGAGCAGGCGTGGTATCTCTCAGAGACCCTTTCAGAAACGTCCAGAGGACGAGCTCAGAGGAAATGAACCTCCACCAGCTCTCAAAGGTGGGCCAGGCAGAGAAGCAGCCCATTTAGCCCATCTCAGTATCTCAGAGAAGACCAAGATGAGCCACCTGCACCATCCTCTGCTGGAAACTCCTGGGGCACAGGCAAGCGCCGCACCCCAGATCCTCCTGTGCATCACCAGCTCTTTTCGCTGGTTCTGGGGAACTTTAGCAAAAGCACTTTTCACTTGGTCAGGAGAGCGTGGCACATAAAGAGCCTGCTGCAAATTTTGGCACAAGTCCTTCCTCAGCATCTCCAGGCATCTGGGCAGCAAGGGGACATTTGCTCACGACGCTTGTTCTTGGCTGGGGAGGGCAGGGAAGATGCTCTCCTTGGGTCACAGGTACAGCAGAAAATGGGGCAGCCGGTTTCTGTGAAACCCTGTGTCCAGGTTTGCCGTTCCTTCCTTCTCCCACCTCCAAAATGTGACAGGGGAATGGGTCCCTCTCCTCTCCTGAGACAGTCTGGATGTAGGAACTTGCCTAAAACTACTACCCCACAGCACCAAAAACACATATCTCCTACTACACGATAAGACCTCAGAGTTACCTGTTCTCAGCAGTAACAGCAGCCAGTCACTACTCTATTTCCTCTACAGTTTTGCTTCTGCCATCAAAGGTACCTGTGTAGGAATCACAGCTCCACCACCATGAGTGACGCAGGCAGAGCAGAAGGAAACCCTCCTCTGTGCGTCACCAGACATCGTTCAGCCATTAAACCAGCCCTGCAACGTCTCTCTGCTCTTTCTAGGTGACTTAATTTTGGTTGCCTTCTTATATCTTTTGAACTAATTCCCTTCAAAGCTGGCCTTGCAAAAATAACCTTGCCTCTGGAAAAAGAATCCATCATCTTCTGCCCTCGTGAGCTTGATTTTGTCACCTTGCACCCTCCTTGGGGGGATGTGCCAGCTGGAGGGGACCTCTGGCCACCACCCGCCCGCTCCACCTCCGGGCTTTTTGTTGACCCCGAGCCAATTTCTTGGAGATGGTGCAAAGAAAAGCACATTCAATCCTTTGAAACTCCCTGCTCAGCCCCTTTCGGAAACCAGATGTCACCAGAGCCAGAGACTGCTAGCCGAAATATCTCGGTTGACAACTAAAAGATGTTTACGCTGCTGATGGGAAACAACCCACCGAGCGAAGGAAACCGCTCGGCAAGGGAGGGAGATTCAGCAAAAACAACGTGAGTCAGCAGCCGAAACGGGAAGCGACGGCGATGACGGTTGGCAGAGGGAGAGCTGGCGGCCGGGGAGACACGAACAGCTGATCCAGGTGAAGCACAGCCGGACCAGAGAGCGGCTGCAGGGGTGCAGGAGCCGCTCGCAGAGCAGCTGCCCTGCAGCAATGGGGCAGCCACAAGCCGTGCTCTGTCTGGCTGAAGAGGAGAGGATTTTCTCTCCAACTCAGCGATGAAAAAAAACCAGTGTGGATTGAATGGGGCATGGGTTAAGCAGCCTACCACGCTGCTTCTGATTTACCGTTTATTTACCACTGGGATTTAAATAATCTGTTTAGGCCTGAACGTGAAGGATGCCTGAATCGGGCTGACTCAGCTCAGCAGGTGAAAGCCTGGGAAGAACAAGCATCGTTTCCTTCAGCTCCAGGGCAAAAGAATTTAAGGACAAGGATTTATCCAAGGAGAATCCCACAGTAATCTGCAAACTGTCCTCGCAGCCAGTTGGCTGGAAAAGAAACCATCCCATGCGTTACTGAGGATTGGGAGGCTTCGGTCCCTGGTCCACTCTATTTTTCAAGGCAGAAGCCCCAGGGCTGTCCAGCCCATTTCCTCCCCTCCCTCCCATACATATCTCTGCTGGTGGAGCTGTGTGAAATCCAAAGCCTTCACTACATCTATTGCAAAAACATCTGCAGCACAACATCTGCAACATCTGCACTACGTGCTAAACCAGATATCTGAGCTGTTCATTGCAGGGTTTTGCACCACAGAAGTATCTAGAGGCCCAGAAAATGATGTCCAGCCGTGCTGGTCAAGACTGGCCCCTGCAGTGAAGACCTTGCTGCAGGCAAGGAGGAAAGAAGGACTATAACCTCCATTTCTCAGAGGGAAACCGTAGGGGCCGCAAAAATATGTCACCTCGGTCACTTTATAGAAGAGCCCGCTTCCACATGGCCCAATGAGCTCTTGTTGCGTTTGGTAAACCTTCATGGTGTTGTCTTAAAATAAAACAATCTTTTATTGGACCTTTTCTTTGTGCAGCAGCAGGCTGACGCTCTTGTCATTGCATAGTTTAAAAGCCAGGCTGTAAAAGCAGAGCAATACGTCCCTGATCATTAGTGCATTTCTGAAAGGCGTTCTCACTTCTTCGCTTTGCTTTTCACAGCCCAGATGAGAAAAAGGCTTATGTGAGCAAATCTAAAATTAATCACCTGAGTGTCTTACAGATTTCCAAGGGTAACTGTGAATCGTTGTCTTTGCAAGATGCACAGACCTCAAAGACCGTACATCTCCTCTCTCCTCCTGCCCTTTCCCTGGGTTTGTTGCTCCAAGACTAGAGCAAACCTCGCATCCTTACGTGCAGGTGTTAGAGGCAGAAACTGGGCAGCCTCGCATGGATGGGCAGGAACTTGCAAACATTAATACCATTCTACCTCTGAAGCAGGCTGTGGGTGGCAGATCCCTTCCCAACGCTCTGCCCCATCCCCATTCCTCCTTGTCTGCTGCGCTGTCAGGAAGCAATGATCCTTCCCGAGCAGCCAGGATGCTCCAGAAACGGTCCCAGAGCTGATGGGATAAGCAGGAGCTAACAGCTTAGATTACCACCAGCACTACTAGCATCATTTCTGCCACCAAGTAAGACATTTACACATGCTAGACCTTGTTTTTAAGGGTGCACAAAGCTGGAACCTAACACAGAGCACAGATACACATTCACAAGTGCCGCCCACATTCTGGCTGAGTCAAAGAGCTGAGCTAGCGTGGCAAGGAAAGTGAGAGCTTTAGAAATCAAGCATGCATTAAACGTCGAGCAGGCTGGACGTCAGACAATTTCACCTATGGAAAAGAAACATCCCTGGTGAGATGTTTCCCTGGTGGAAAACATCCCCGGTGAGAAAGACCTGCCTTAGATAGGCAGAGCAGCTGATAGAGAGTTACCTTCTACGTATACTTCACCACTGATTCCTTTGGGAATGAGTGAGGGATAAAAGGGCATTCCTTGTGTGGGCATGAGCATTGGGGTGGGCTTGATCCAAATCTGTTGGAGTCCAGGGACACTTTCCATTGCCTCGAACCAGACCCCAGCAATCCTTACTGGACTGCAAAGTCCTTAGGGCTACAGGGCAATTTTTGAGCTGATAGGAAAGGCTTTGCAAGCAGGGATTAATTTGTAAGAAGAACTGAGAGCTGTAGTTGTAAGACAGGACCCTGCACGGGTTCGTTGCTACCGTTCAATAGTTATTTGAGCAATGGCTATGTTTCGCCCAGATACTGCCTTGAAAAACTGTAGAAAACTTGATTTACAGCTTGGCAAAGGGTGCGTGTGCTGCCTACCTGCAGCAAAAACAGCATTTGCCTGCCAAGAGCACGGTTTGAATTCCCTGGGCTTCAGGCTGGAATTCGCAATATCCTGCCTGCCAAGCTGCCGAGCACATACCCAGCTTTGTGTGTGTTTTGATAAAAGAGGGAGAAGATCCCTTTGCCACATCCAATGTCTTTTGTTGTTCTCAGAACACCTTTTCTGGAGGCTATTTTCCCATTTTGTCCAGTCCTTTCATCTTGGCGCTGGGTTTTCTACCCTGCTGGTTTTCCCAGCGGTGTAAATCTGTGGAGTGTTAGCAGATCTCCCAGCTCCATTGTGCCCGCTTTCTCCCATGCAACTGGAAGTTCATCTTTTGCAGCCCATTCAAAGAAACATTTGCAGGATAAGGACAACCACCTTGCCGCACCTGGAGCTTCTTCCACCCATCCTGGGGGCACGACAGAGTGTTCAGCCCGGTTTGCAAACTTTTCCTTGTCTTTCTTGTTTTGCTGCCACAAAACAGACAAATCGCTATTGCTCTAACTTCTCATAGCAACTCAAGTCCAGGCTGAGAAAAACATTAATCAAGTTGGAGTTCAAAAATGAAGGAGCTGATAAAGTTATAAGCAAAAGGAGAATATTTCTGCAAGGTCAGCGATGTGCACGTACACTCTGCATAACGGCAACACGCTGCCCAGCCACCAGCCCATCCAGCCCAGCCAGGTCCCAGTCTGAACATCATCTGCAGTCTCCACCATCGGGAGATGAAGCAGCTTACTCATGACCACCCAGGAAGCATTGTCCAAAGCCCACCATCTCCAGTGTCCCAGCCTTGTGCTGTAACCACTTGCAATCCTGGATTTGCAAAATGAGGGCCTACAATAGGCACATCGATGCATGTGCAAAGCTGATAATTGCAAACTTATGGATACTTTATATCACATTATAGGACACCACTCTTCATTTATTCCATATTCATCTTCAGCACAGGGGTGAGCACTCAGTAGGCACCAGCCCTTTGACTGACACAACCTGTGGAGTTGGTTCCCCCATTAGATTGCATATTTTCCAAGTGAATATGTCCCTAATAACAGTTATTTATTGGAGATAAATGCAGACACCAAGAATACCTTACCTCCTCGCCATCCCAACAAAACATGCAAGGAAGCAGCAGTGGAGGAGACTCCTGTGCAAAGCTTTCCTACAGGGCAGCACCCAGGGCTGTTGCACATCCCTGATGTCAACAGCAGCAATGAGGGAAGGCAGGAATAAAGATAATCCAAGTGGATGGAGAGAAGAAACTCTGATTTCCCTGCTAGGATCCCGGTGCTAAGACCACCTTGGTTTGGTCCTCTCCTCACCTCTGTGCTTACAGATGGGTACGTGTGGTGTCACCCTTGCAGGTTTGCACGCCCATAAGCCTCGTGTCAGGGATCAGCAGCCCCAGTGCGACATCTGCCAGACGTGCCCTACAGAGTCAAATGATTGCTGGAGCCAATGTGATGGTTAAAAGCTCTCTGTCCTTGTCCACAAAACCCTGCAGGAGCAACCTCTGCTGTTCTGCGCTGCCACTGCTCTCTGCCCCAGCTGGCTCCTCACATAGCCCTCCCGAGAGCATGTCCCATGCTCGCCGGGGCTGTCCTGCACCCACCACACTTCTGCGTTTGCTTTTCATGGATGTTGTCCTCAGGACACCTCCTCCTTTCCAGCCACTCTACACAACTGCCTGCTCAGACCATTTCCACCAGCCATGAGCTACATCCATGCCTGGGATCCTGCTTTTTTATCAAACCCAATCCCAGCCCCAGCTTCTCCCCTTTTCCTGTCATCAACCCCCTTTCGTGTGAAGGCTGGGGGCTTTCCAGCCCAGCTTGGGGTGACTTTCTGTGGCCAAGAAGAAGGCAGGATGGGGACAGCTTAACTCAGCCAACTTGCAGCCTCCCTGGCCCCAGGACCACACAGTCCTTCTGCAGGGATATCTCTACTCTCCATCCACCAGCTGCTGGGAGTGGCGATGCGGGTTTTTAAACCAAAATTCCCTTGCGAACAGGGTGCTGCAGAGAGCTTGGGTTCAGGGCCAGCATGGGCGGCAATCCCTTGCATTTGGCGTCCCCCTTTTTGCAGAGTTGAAGAGAGGTCAACTTTCAATCAGTGCCTCAAGTGTCTTCTTAGAGGCTACTTGAAGGCCCCGGGCTGGCGCTGCACAGCCTCGCCAGCTCCATGGGAGACATTTGCCAGGAAAAGCGCTGCAGGCTCAGTTTGTTTTATCTGAACCGATAAGTCCGGGAGAGGGGAGATCAGCTTAAAGCATTCCAGTTTGGAGGCCCATTTCTCATAAACTCCTAAAGCCCCTTTTCTTCCAGCCTAACCCAATCCAACACATTTGTTACTAGGCTGAGATCCAGCAAAGAGTTTTATTTTGAATGCCAACAGCAAATTTTTATGACCACAAAATAAACTTTGAAATATGATATGTTTAGATAAGCGATGGGAATGCTAAGAGACTCTCAGCGAATTAAATCGAGAGGTGTGAACAGTTCTGCTTAAAGGACATTCAAAAATAATGGCACCGAGGCTGTGCTGCAGCTTCCAGGAGGAAACATGCTGGAGGCAACAGTCAGCAGACCATAATAATGCTGGTTTGAATTATGGCTCTGCAAAGACGAGCTATACAGGAGCAAAAGGAGATGGATTATGATCAGCCCTGAAGCAAGGACGAGGTCCCAGGGAGTTCAGACCCCGAAGACGTGCCCCAAACCTGCCTCTTGAGGGCTTCTTCCAAAGCTACCGAGCAGCACAACCGGTTGCATCGTGGCTGCCTCCTGTAATGCAGGGAGAGAAATCTTCTTCCCCTGCACATCCACGTCAAAGCAGCCTTACGTATCCCAGTGCATTTTTTTTTCCAAGCATTGCGCTGAAGGGATATCCGTGCTTCCAGATGAAACGCTCAACCTACTCCAGTTCTTGACCTGCTCACCACCACTGCCCACATCACTACCACCAAGGTAGCCAGTGTTGGACAAGATCGGCTCCTGGGTGAAGAACAGCTATCTGAAGGTAAAACTGAGGAGCAGAGATAGTTTCGGTCCCTGGGTATCCACAAAGCACGTGTGCTGTGTAGCCAGCTTGGAAGGGATATGATACATCTCAAACAGCATGGATGGATAGTGCATGTGAGCTATATCCGCAGCTGTCCTACCCGGGGCTCCTCAAAAGTCTGGGGTGGCCACAGCATCAGGTGCTACATAGCCCAAGCATACCCAGACATGTCCAGGATTTCTGGACATGCAGCCCTCAACAAAACTGCAGTGCTACTGTGGGTTCTCGCTACGAATGCAGAACTCCACAAATACTAAAGATTATGGCTGAATATTTAGAAATGCTCAAAATCTGCCCAGAAGAGATTTCCTGGTGAAAAGAGAAGACATTTGCACCACATAGTCCCAGATGGAGCAATTCCTGGGGAGGAAGAGCCTGCAGCCGTTTGCACAGTCAGGACATCACAGGCTCCTGATTCTCCCATCCAGGATGAACTCAGCCACCACGATAGCACCCTGTGACGGTTCCATCACCCTGATGAGCAACCACAGGCAGGGGCCCAGGCGAGCAGACAATGACCTGCCCTCAGGCAGACTTCTTGCCAGCTCAGGGCTGAATTGCAGCTGCGGCACAGACCTAAGCCCGAGTCGTCATCAATTTGGAAACCCCAGGGAGCTGGGGATGTTGCAGGTCATGTCCTCAATCCTGTCCTGCCCTCCTCTCTCGGTGCTTTTTTCCCCTGGGGATTCAGTCACTGTCTTAATCTTTGAAGCACCCTGTGGTCAGGCTCCAGACCAGCTGAACACACCAGTAACAAGCTAAATTGGTTGCCAATGGTGTTGCTGCAAGAGGGGCAGAGCTCAGCTGTGCATTAGCAGTGCTTTCTCAGGGGGGTCATTGGCGATGGGGATGAACTCCTCCAGGAACCATCACAGACCTCCCCATAGCGTGTAAAGGGCATTTTGCTTACCTCGGGAAGGCAAAACAACGCATTCTCAAATTAACAGAGACAAAACAACATGAGTGGCTGCTCATCTCACTCCCAGAGGAGAGGATAACACGACAAACGCCCAGCAGATGCTGGCCACCTGGCTCCAGGCGCGACTCAGAGTCACTCCAATGTGGTGCACCAGCCTGCGGAAAAAAGAACTGGGTTCTGACAGTCCAATGCTTTCCCTTAATATTGGCATTATCAAAGGTGTTGGGGGAATGGGATTCAGAATGGGACCCTCGAACTGAGGTGCAAGTCCTATCATGGTTAATATTTTAATTAAAGCCCCAGGTTCTGGAGTCAACATGATGATGGAGAGGACTCCGCTCTATATTTCAACCAAGTTTAGCCCCTGAAGCCTGCACTGAAGCTGGAGACACAGTTTCTTAAATATTTTAACAAATCCATATTTTGAAGTCAGGCCCAAGGGCGAGCTGGAAGCCACCTTAACGAGCTGTATTCAATCACCTGGGCCCCATGGACGGCTCCAAGACATATCAGGTATCCTGCTCTGGCACTGAGACCCTGCCTGGGTGTCCTGAACCTTGTGTTAGCTTTCACTGTTTGAGTTTTTCAAAAGAATGAACCCAAGCCTGGGACTTCTCTCTATTTTTATCATGTTCCATCACTCCCAGCAAGAACCAGACAAACAACCCCAAGAAATGCCTCAGAAAGTCTGGAGGACAAAAATAAATGCCCAGACTGTGGTTAGAGGGGCTGAGCTTGGCCGAGCCAACTTGGGCTGGAAAACAAGCAAGCTGTTTTCTTTTAAAATAACTCCGGTGCCCAGAGAGGCAGAAACACCATCCCACGGGATCGGGGCAGCACGGATCCGTGAGGCAGGAAAGAAGGACAGGTCTGGACAACCCCAGCCTCAACGTGCCCAGAGAGTGAAACTCCCGTAATCCCGGTGTTACATTAAACAGCTTCTTTCTCTCCCTTTCTGCCGCCTCTTTTCCCTCTGCTTCTCAGCCAAGCCTACATCTGGATGCACCAAAAATAGTCTCGGAAATCCTGTTTTCACCCAACTTCAGCCACCCACGGGCAGGACTAAGGAGCAGATGCAGGGCACGGTGGCTTTGCAGTAATGTAACCCAGAGAAGACCTGAGTTTAGCCTTCTGCTTCACTACAGAGTTTCTGTGCAACCCTGGGCAGGTGGGCATGACACGTCACCCTTTGGAGCTCCTCTTCCCTCACATGGAGATGGCAGCACCATCGCTTTGTTCACCTTATCGCCCTACTTGCTGAAATTTTACAGGTTGAAATAAATAAAACGGATATGAAAAAAAGCCAATAAAGTAGAACTTGTGGTTTCTCCAGACCCAATGGACACAAAGAATCGCTCCACCAATACCCTACAGGCCAATACACTGAATTAAGTAGTCCACGGCCAGAGCTGGGCTCAGGGAAGGAGAGACACATGGACCTGTGCAGGGCATAGGGAGCTTTCCAGAAACAGCCTGATCCTTTCAGCATGAGAAACCCAGGCGTGTGGGTGGGATATAACCTAGGAGGAGATTTTCTAGAAACTGAGATCAAGAAACAGAGGAGAGATGAGGCACCAACATCTCTTTAGCAAGGAAAAAAGGGGCTCGAAGTTAGTAGGTACTAAAGTTCCTGCTAAATGCTCTGCTGAACACAGGTTTGATCTAGACCTGTTCTTGTGAGCACGGCAAGTACCTTGAACAGGGATGGGCAAGGCTGTACCAAGCAAATTTCTACCTATCCCTAAATACGATCTTGTCTAGGACCTTGGATCATTTGGAAACCTTAGTGAAGGATCCAAGATGCCAGCTCTGGGTCCAAGCTACACCTCCAGCTGGCCTTGCTGGCAAAGCAAATCCCCCCTGCTCTTTGTCTAGTATCAATAAAGATGCAGCCTACCTCAAGTCTTCTGTATTCTTGGTGGGTCTTAAGAAATTCATGCAATCCTTAGTAGTCAAAATAATGAGATTGCCTCCTAATGTGAGATTTCCTTTGCAGGGTAAAGTACACCTAAGGGCTGCTGATGTAATTCTCTCATACTAAGCTGATTAAATGCTGAGGAGTTAGAGCCTTTTATAATTTTATTACATTAGATCCCAGAGATGAAATGAATAGAAATGACCAGACACTGAAGGAGGCAGAAATCTGTGTCCGCAGATTTTAGAGACTATAAATTACATTCGGCCAATATAGCTAGGTGTCTGCAAGAACAAATCTAATAATAGAGTATCCGTCTGTTCGACAATATGGATAAACTTGGGCTATCGGTATTGTACAATATTAAAGGGAGAATTACAAGCAGGACCACAGAGAACAAGTAAAGGTTGTCGTATCCCAAGGATTCGTGCCATCCCTTTGAGGAAGATCAGCAGCCATTAGAACTGCTTAGCAACTGACTGCAGGATATTATTACCACCACTAATTATTTGTAGTGAGAGATGAAGATTTGCTGGGCTGGGCAGAGGATGCGACATGATAAATCCATCATCCCTGCCCAAAAGGTCTGAGCTGGAACCTAGTAAAGTCCTAGATTTGGTTGAGTTTGGGGAGAAATAAGGATTGCAGACACCCCTGAGAAGCTTGGATACCTCTCAAAATGAAGGCAGAAACAGCAAAATGCTTCAAGGTGCAAATCTAGATGTGGCATTGGTGATTTGACTTCTTTCAGCCATCCTGGCACAAAACCCTTCATTTCACTAAACTCTGGCTTAGACAAATCAGCTGGGGACAGAGATTACAAATGAGGCATCTGCTTTTTGAGCTCCTTCCCATTTTCCTTCACGAGGAAAGCTGGATTTATAAGTAGCTTCCAACCAGGTCTTTGTGCACACTCTTGGGTCATATTGGCCATATTGGCCACACGACCTGGTTTGCAGTTGCCTGACTGGGTGATTTATGCAACTCATCAACAAAGCAGCCAGTGTGAGTCGGACGACCTAACACACAATGTGAAATTCAAGGGATATTCATGCACCGATGCTTTACATTTTTCTCCGGGCATCGCCGTCAGCAAAATGCTCCAGTATTCAGATGAGGGTCCTATAAAAGGTCAAATTGAAATTTGCTTGCATATCTGAACAAATATTTGCGAACAATTTTCCCCATTATTCTCTAAGCTTTACATATGGCCTGTTCAGCTGAGAAGCATGGTCCTTTTTAAAATATTGCTAGGGACTGCAATGACTTAAAAACTGCCTGAAAGCTATTAAGAAGCTGACTATTCAAATGTATTTTCTGCAAACAAATGTTTATTTGCTATGTATAGATAAATGCTGTCAGTGGGCTAATTTGGAAGCATTGTTGATTACCCATTGTAATGAGGCCTATTACATAATTAAAAGAGTTTTCTCCTAACTGCATTTTGCTGCTAATTAACATTTTATGCCATCTACAATGGACACTTTGGGCTGCGTCAAAGACATTATTATGCAATTTTATCCTAAGAGCAGTCTATGAATTATTAATTAATATCAAATCTGTTGATTAAAGGGTAATTTGTAAGTAAGCCAGTCATAGCTAGGAACATGCTTTGCCCATAAGTATTCCCCTGAAACAGGCTCCAAAATAATATGGACTAAACAAAAGGTAGAAGACTGGGAGCGTGAAACATGGGAGACCAGGATAATTTATGAGAACCTCTGATGTTTTTCCAGAAATTCCAGTTGTTGGTGTTTTAATTAAATAGCGTCTTCTAAAATGCTCTGTCATGTCCCGGCAGGATTCACGAAGTGCAAACGATAGAGTCCTTGTTCTTTATGCAAGTCAAACAACAACAGAAACCTACCGTACAAATTCACCGCAACCTGGAAGTTCAGGTCAAAAAATACCCAGGCTGGGGGTGGAAGCAGCGATGTTGGCAGAGGTTGGAGAACATCTACAGAAATGCTTTTGCTGCAGCAAACCTTAAAAAACCTTTTGCTGCATTTACCTTAAAAAATGAAATGTGGGCCGGACCAAGGCTGCAGTATGAATGTGGGGAGGGTTGCCTTCCCGCTGGTCGCTTATACAAGTGCATTTGTCTAAATATAGGTTCAATCGGTCAAACCAAGCTGTGGAATGGTTACTGGGCAAAGTCCTGGCTTACTGGGGTCGAGAGCAGACTCCCTTCAATGTGAGCCAATTCATCATCTGAATTGCCCACCACGGGCGATAATCAATGCGCATCAGGTCCCGTAACATCGCATCCAGCCCAGCTGCACCCCCCGCGCCTCACCCGTGATGTATGGGGGCTCTGGAGGGCAGCGTTACCCGCTGGGCTTGCCGAGCCACCGGCTGGGAGCCACAGTCACCCTGAAAAGTCGAACCTTGGGGCTTCATCGAAGACCAGGCATCCCGCGGGACCGGAGCGGGAGGCTGGGGAGCACCCGCCCCGCGCTGCTCGGCCGCCGTGAAGTCAGGGCTCATTAATCACAAGCGCAGGGACACGGCATCATCCTGGGTTTCAGAGATGAAGGCACAGCCCGATGCGCCCTCCCCCAGCCCCGGCATCTGCTCGCTGCTGCAACAGCCCATTTCTGCTCCGTGCTCAGGCTTAAATCGGCTGCAGCTCAGCCCTAGGTCAGGAGTGGTGGTAGAATAATAATAGTAATAATAATAATAGTAGTACTAGTAATAATAATAATAATAATAATAATAATAATGGCAATTATAATAGCAACAACACTAAATATTTAATAATAATAATCATCATCATCATCACCCTGGTCATGTGCACGCTATGGCATAGCTGGAGATACCTGAAATGCACTCCATGCACTACACAGGTTGCATCTGCTCAGGGAGAGGCAACCAGACTGCTTTGTCTTTAGCAGATGCCTGTTGGGAAAAACTACTTGTTTACCAGTCTTGTTTACCAACATGAGCAGGCTGCAGGAGTGCTGTGTGTTACCACGATGGGCACGCCGCAATCAGGCTTCATGCTTTAATTATAACAGGGGAAGAGGAGAGAGAAGGGTGATGGTGGTGGTTGCAGCGTGGTACAGCCCCGACCCTGTGCAGCAGCCCGTGATGTGTCTCACACCCAATGTGATCAGAGTAGCACGTGACTCAGGTGAGAAGAACAGCAAAATAGGTCATAAATAGAAAAATAGGTCAGGCAAACAGCCACGCTTCAGATCTTGGACATCCACCGATGTCTTGGATGGAAAGGGCGTTTCTGAAGGCTAAAGGGGGATCCATGACATCTCTCCTTCAAGATCAGCTCCAGCACATTCCCACCCCCAAAAAGGTGAAAATCTGCCAGATTCCTCGTTCAAGCACATCCCCAACCCCAGTGGCAAAGGTCCTCTCCCTTCTCATCACAACAGCCACTTGTATGGACTCACCCTCTGCAAGCCTGTGCCCGCACACAGCTTGGCCAGGGGCACGTTGTTAACCCCTGCGGTGTCCAGGAATGGTAACGAAGCCCAGGACCAATTAGTCGTTGTCCTCCTCCCAAGAAAAATATACAGAGAAACTAATTGTTGGAATTCAAAAGCCCTTGGATACAGCATGATTAATGAGAGCGGCTAACTATAGAGACCTGTAGGAAGATACAGCTATGTTTACATCAGCCGTTCTCATTATGTTTTTCTCATTTTGACTTCTCCCATTATTCTGGAAGATGTAATGAAGAGCTCCTTCAGTCATGCAAAAATGAAGCCAGACAGCTTCTGAGGTTTATGGCTTGTAGAGAGGATCTGGAAGGCTTTTCTTTGCGAGGCTGGGTAATTTTGAAGGCAGACTAAAGGAAAGGGGTGATCACATCACTTCTTTACACCGTATGTAGTCTTCTCACCTTTAGCAAGAAGTTTTGCGCTTTAGATTAGCTGACAGGTCCTATCTCAAGGTGCAGTAGGTGATAGCAGGTCTCCCAGGCTTTGATCCCCAGCACCTACAGCCCTGCTGTACCACAAAAATGAGGAGGTGCTCCCCAAAACTGAAAGGACATTCCTCTGTACCACCCAGTGCCACACCAGCACTCGTGGTTTCTCTATGAGCACTGCACCATTTTTGAAGAAGATACCTTCATTTCTAACACATTTCTGGCCATCAGGACTGCAGAAGGCATCATGAAAATATTAACTGGAAGAAACCAAAGGCTCAAACAGTGGAAAAAGAGCCCCTTCATTGCTATTTTTCTCAGATTTTAAAAGCAGTGTCTCACCTGGCTAATTTCTGCTCTTTAACTACAAGATGGTGGAGAGCATCAAGATCGCCCATTCACCACCCAGCGTAACTCCAGCCTCAGCATTTCCACTCCTCGTTGATCGTTCTCGCAGTGAAACCAACCCATTCATTTTTAAAGCCATGAAAACACAGACGACGGCCACCTCTCCCATCCTGGTAAGCTCTCTGGGCGGTTAAAGCTGTGCCACATTTCCTGCTTCTGCCAGACTAGGCTGTGGACTTTTTGACCCTGGCCGTTGGCAGAAAGCCAGGCCATCCTATGGACTAAAGCTTTTTTTTTTTTTTTTTTAAATAAATGTTTCACATATGAGAGCCCTATAAATATCCAAGCAATTTACTGCAGATTTACCACTCTCCATTTTTCTGATCTCAGCAGTGGTGCTCCAAGTTCAGCCCCAATCCAAATTAATACACAGCGGTAGCTTTGCATGTCAATTAGAGGGAGAAGGTTATTTTCTGGCCCGACCTCTGAGATCAAGTGCTAATGCACTACAGAAAAATGCAGTGATCTATCATCCAAACTCCAGCAAGGACCACTTTTTCCTATGAGAAGGGCTTGCAATAACTTACTCGACACCATCAGTCATTTCTTGGCCTTCCTCACGGGGGCATTCACGGCGTTACGTCCAAGTGCTGCAGGACCAGGAGTATTCAGCCCCAGACACTGATTGAACACAACACCTTATTATTCATTTTACGGTAGTAGCTTGGTACCCGGGTCATGGAGCAAGACCCAGCCGTGGAGAACAGCAGACCTTGTGCCTGGAGACTTTGCGGTTTGAGGATATGCTGCGTTTTGATGGTGGTGCAATAAACGCTCCTCCCTACGGAGGGGTTGCTGGAAAGGGCAGCAGTAAAGGAAGGAGAAGTGAACTGGTAATGAATTGTGTCTGGAAGCAGTCAAAAAGCAATGTTCTTAAGCCATTCCACTGCCTTGTGTCTTGTGTATTGGAAATCACAGTCTAATCTGTTTTCCTGCACAGACCAAGTGGGGAAGCAGCATCAAACGATCCCCAGATGAAGCTGTGTCCCCAAAGAATGAGCTACCCATGGGGACACAAGATGAACATCACTGCCATCTCCTCCTCTTCCTCCGCTCTCCTCCTCTTCCTCCCTAAGCCCCAAACCCTGCGCTGGACCCATGGCTTAGCAAAGGACTGTGACTCTGCTCTCCTGCGTTATTGCAGCCCCTTGTCTCCCTGGTGAGCCCAAGCCCGTGCCCACGCGTGGTCGGGACAGGTCGGGGTAGGGACAGCTATCACCCAGAGCAAGAGATGCTGCCACCAGCCTCCCCTCAGACATAAAACAATCCCTGCCCCGGTCCAACGCCAAGGGGTCTGCACATCCCCGGCTGCAATAGCAGCACGCGTGGGGGATTGGTCCCTGCCTTCACGGGTCAGGAGCTGGCTTGCTGGGCTTGTGGCTGGGCTCATTAGAGGCCAGGACGAGCATGGCTGTGCTGGGTGTCCCATAGCTGGAGGGAAGAGCTTCCAAAAAACCTGCTGGAGCCCAGCATGGCTCAGGATATTCTTTCAAAGGGAATATTCGAGGACAGAAAGGAAAGAAAGGAAAAAAAAATCTTAATTTTCTCCCATAATGACCTTTGCTTTCCTGCTCTTTCCCTCCTTCCCTCCTCCTTTCTTAAGAGGGAAGCTTTTAGGCTGGGAGCAGGTGAAGAGCTAGAAAGTCTTCCCCTCAGCACAGTACCCAACACCGAGAACTGATGGCATCCCGTCCCTGTGGGTAACATGAGCTGGGAAGGATGCCAAAAACCTGGGAAATATTTCCAAATACCTGCCGCACGGTGAGATCTGTGCACCCCCAGAGTAAAACAAATCTGCTCATCAGAGATGCTCCTGTGAAAGCAGCGGTGGGAGATGGTTTATAGGGGAGGAAGGACATCTCTGGACAGAATGGTCCCTAACGCCACTGCAGCTGGGGAAAGGCAGCACGTGCCCCTTCGCTTTCAGGAGCAAAGCACCATCCCAGGTGCCCTTCAGGGTGGCTCAGAGCCTTGTTTGCCTTTTTTCCCCAATTGCATATTCATCTGCTTAGTTTGTAAATCCCTGGAGCCTCGTTTGTCCAATTAGTACTTGCTGAGTCTCTTGCTACCGGCAAATAATAGGCTCTTCCATGCGCTATTGCATTACCCAAAAGAAAATTACTTGGCAGCTAAGAACCGAGGTGGTTTAGTGCCACGAGGAATTGAAGGGAGGAGATGCAGCTCCTGCACCTTGACTGGCCCTGGCATAAGCCCTGCGCAGACGGGAGGGCTCAGCCTCAGCCCTTGCAGGGACATGAGGTCATTTCAGTGATGTTTTGGTGTTCTGGGAACTGGGATTTGAGAAAAACTTGCCCCATCCATCCATATCCAACAGCTTTGCGAACAAACCACTTTAACTTCGCACCTCTTAGCCTTCACGTTACAGGCGCTGTAGCTCTTTAACGGCATTTCTTGCTTTGCTCCCCGTTGCAGCTTAAAGTTGGTTAAAGTTAATCTGGGAGCCTCCCCTCCAGTCAGACCTTTTGCAGAAGAATAAATCATTTGAGTGGGTTAAAAAAGATTCCCAAGCATTTGAAGAATGAGAACATATTTTTAGCCGAAAAAAAAGAAAAAAAAAAGCTCTTTTTTTCCCCCCTCCTTCTACTGGTGCAGTTAATCACTCAGTGAGAGGGCTGTTAACACCACCAACACCCAGTCCCCTCCAGCCCACTGAACAGGCGGCTGTTCCCTGTCTGCTGAGTGTAACATTAGCCTGAGACCGGTGAAAATCGAATTAAACCCTAACAGACTGCCCCATCTCACCTTGAGCAGATCATCCCACTTTACCTACCTAAATGTCTCCAAATCTGGAGATGCCCAGGCATTTCTGGGCACCCCTCGAGGGCGGAACTGAACGTACCGACATCAATGTTGGAAACACTAGTGAAAATTAAGCAGCAGACCTTGACAATAACGTGACAGCAGGACATCTTGCTGGAGACCCATCGCTTGGTTTGTTAGGGGGAAAAAAAAGGGGGCAAAAACGCAGCATCCAGATGCAAGGGCAAAGAGGGATATAACTAATGAAATCACCCATGCTGGGATGTAGCAGGACCACAGAGCTCAGGTTTTCTTTCCTCTAGCCTGACATTTAGGCTAGACATATATATTCCTTGACAGAGGTTTGTGAGCAATTTGACCTGCGCTAATTCTTCACCCGCAGCTGGGAAAGCGCTGCACACCAGAAATCAATCTGCCTTGCCTCGATTTGTTGTCCGGCTGCGTGCAGTTCCTTAGGAAGAGGCAAGCGTGTCCTTCTCTGATTTATCATACAACTTTAATAAGTGTATTTTATAGTTTAGGTCATATCGTTTCATGAGTCTCGTTATTTTAGACTGGTTTTATAGCAACAAAAATGTGCCGTAAAAGTGTCTTTCTCCAGTGGAGTCAAGTAGCCCTTCAGTTTAAGCCCCCCTCGTGACTTGGAGAGAAGGAATTTTGTTTGTCAATGTTGAATAAGACACCAAGATGACAGTGTAAGTGCCTAAAAAGGTGTGTAAAGTAATTGTGGCTGCAGTTGGAGTCTACTGCGTGTGGCTGTAACATCTCTCGCTCCCCCAGGAGGGGTTTGGATCTGCTGTCTGTTTACAGCTTGCCAAATCCTGCCCCTGGAGAAGGCTCTGTGCCCACAGATCTGTTCTTCCCTTGGCTCAATTTTGGCTTTACAGAGAGGTAAAGGAGAGCAGAATTAGGCTTGGATCTGCTGGAAGACTATCTGTCCACAGGCCAGCTTGGTATAAAGCGAATTCAAAGCTCCATCAGACTTCAGCGAGCATTGGGTCAAACTCTTAGTTCTTCTCCAACTAAAACCAACATTAGAACTGGAAACAAGCCAAAACCAGAAATACTTGCCCAAATTTCAGAACAAGCTGAGTCTGAACCAAGTTCCTAAAACCTGGAGTTCAAACTAAAGCAGGGACTGATCTGAGTATAAACTCCTGATCAAACCCACCTGGGATTTGGGGACAGCTTGGCACAAGGGCTAACCCCACCATGTGGCCTCCTTGCTAGATAAAAACAAGACCGAAAGTCAAAACATCCTTACTTGGCCCTTACAGAGGGCCGATGACTTCCTTTTCCCCACATGGCTCCCTTAGCCGTCCCTCTCCAAGTAGACCAAATACTGCAGACTGAAACGAAAACCAAACTGAAATCCGCTTCCCCGCAGACGTAGGGGAGAAATCAGCACATCCTTGGCCGGCGGTGTTTGACAAAGTCCAGATATTCAGACTCAGCCTTCCACTTTTACTTATTTCTGCTAAAATCTGTGCATCCCCAGTGTTTCTCTACCTGGACGACCATGCTTTGTGCTCTCCAAGTGAGGTTAGTAGGCTCTACTGCCTAACTTTAAATTGTTAAAATCTGGGCTTCCAAATTTGGGAGTTCTCATTAAAAGAGGACTTTGATTTGGAACAGCAATGGTTGGATACATCGGAGGTGTTCCCCATCACTTTTTGCTCTCTGCCAAGGCAGGGTATCAGCCCTGACCACTGTTTTGCGCTGGTGGAAGAAGCACATCATTGCACGTGAGATATCTGACCCTACATTTCTTAAAATGGGCAGGACACTAATGAAGAGAAGGAGGAAAAAAACACATACCACCTTGAGTGGAGCTGGATTAGGAAGCCGCAGAGGACTGGAGGACACAGAGAGGTGAGCCAAAGCCTCCAGAAGAGCAAACCTGCAGCAGGCCCATGGGTGCAGCCCCCAGGCTCCCACCCCAGCACCGAGCCCCGTCCTCCTCCATCCAGGACACCCCCACAGCTCACCAGCATGTCGCAGACATTTCAGGAGACCTTTCTGCACGATGCAGGATTGCACCCTGGGGCGGCCAAGGAGACGCACGGGACCTTCCAAGCAGGAGACCATGGCGCGAGATGGGGACAACCCCATCCTCTGGCTTTTGAAACCATGTTTCCAGCTGGACAGACAGAGAGGAAACAGCTCTAAATATAATAAGACATCCCAAATTAGCAAACCTGAACCGAGCCAGACCGAAGGATTAAATAAAATAAGACAAAGACTGACAGTGTCTGTTAACCTACTCTGAGCAGGGTAAATATTTGCGTGCTAGGTCTATTTTGCTTTTCCAGCACACATCCCCCTGTCAGCACATAAACCAGGACATTTCACCACTCAGACGTGCTCAGAGGTCTGCCTTCACCATGAGGACTTCACGTGGATCTTGTCTTCCTCTTTTCTTTGCCTTGCTCCAGAAAGAAGTGGAGACCCACCTGCAAAGGCCTCATTTCCTCAGTTTTCTGCACCCCAGGCTGAGGTGGGGTGTGGGGATCAGCATGGACAGGACGAGCTAAGAGCCACCCGTGTCGGCATGGCTAATGGGGCCAGCGAGTCATGGGCTGAGCCCTCCCCAGCCACCCATGGATCCCTTCCAGCCGGGAAGTATTCCAGTCTTCTCCATCTCACTCATTCAAAGACCCCTTTGCAAGTGGGAGATGAAACCCACAGGAAGGTGTATTTGCTCCATCACATTTTAAGGTTCACATCTTCTCCCTTCCTTGCAAGCACAAAAGCTGGAAATCCGCATTTCTACTCAACCGCCACCCAAAACTCTCCAGCAAGTGGCTGAGGATGTGGGCTCCCCTTTAAGCAAGCAGCCAAGCTTGTAATAGACACAACTTTTATTCAGCTCTACATGACTTTCCTCACCAGGACTAAAGCCACCGGTCCCAGGCTGCACCTACCTGGCTCCAGGTGTTGTCCTCACTCCTGGTTGATCTTCCTCCATCTTCTGCAAGGGAAACTGTAGAGCAGAGGTTGGAGAGGAGTTAAGCAGGTATTTATGGACTAAATTTGCCTACTGAAGAGGGAGCTGGAGGAGTATCTGGCATTAATGCACTTTTAAAAGCACTGGTGTTTTTATTTGGGATCCTGCTATGTTTGCTGGGAGCATCACCAGGAGTGGCAGGCGTTGACCAAGCCGGCACTGACGCCTTGAGGGGGGTCTCGTTTGGCCATGCAGTGGACACCCTGGCATGACACAGTGAATGCAGCAAACAGGAGCCATCTCCAGCCAAGGGGAATAAAAATGTACAGCTGGGTCATGGCTACAGTGCCTGGATCTGGTCCTGGAGCTCATTTTGCAGATGCTGGGTGAAACAACATCCTTGATTTGACACAGATGAAGCTATCAGAGGTGGCCACTCACCTGTATTTAAAAGACACTGCCTGTGACTTTTAAAGGGTCCTTGCTCCACAATGGGACTAAGACAACCTTTCCCAGGCAGTGGGAAATGCCCCACCATTGCTTTTGCAAACAGAAAGGAGATGTTCTGTTTTATTTCTATAGTCACATAATAGGGAAAACAGGCAATAAATATTTCCCATATGAACTAGTGGGGTGTACATACATTCACTCCCAAATACTCTCCCTTCAGCAAAAAACAAGACACCTGCCTTTGAACCGCACACTCAGCACCACATGGCAATTATTCCTTATGAGCCTAAAGAGGAACCGAGTGAGTCATGGCTCCATTGTGGAGTCGGTTTTGCTCTATTTTGCAAATATTTGCTCTTGAGCAATACCGTTACTTTTGTCACGCCTGCAGACCGGCTCCTTTGTGGAAGGCGTCTCATTGCGTGCAAGGAGATAGCTGCTAAACCGAGGGATAAAAAAGACCTGGACAAGTGAGCGCACACCTATGGAGAGTGGTCCAGGCCGTGCTGCGCCGGCCGCTCTGCGCTTGCAAATCAGGCACTGCATCCCAGCACGAAGCACCGAGGAGCAAAATTCCCGAGAGCCGCCGCTCTCCCTCCGGAGGTCTTCTTCCAGCTCAAGCTTTTAATTAGATGGGTTAAAGACTGTTGTCTCCGCAGCCATCATTGCCGTCAGCCTCTGTTTTGGCAGCGGAAAAGGAGGAGAGGTTGAGTCCACCCGAGTTGGATCTAATTGTCGATTGGTGTCATGAGCCCATAATATATTCCAGAGGCAGATCCCAAGATGTCAGACACCGGTTTAGGCACCAAAACGCTTGGGGAAGTAACTGCTCCATGAAACCACAGGCTTCCCGTCTGTGCACAATGGGTGTTTTAGCATCATGTTCTCGACTCTGAGCTTTTGGGAGGATGAGCTGAAGCCGTGATTCATGGCTGGATTGGTTCTTGGCTCCGTGGGAAAGGCTGCAGCTTGGATGCTGCGCCTTCATCCCATCATGCCATATTCTCCCTTCACACGCGGACGTACCCCTCCACACCCGAAAAATAGCAGCTCCCCTTTCCTTCCCAGCTACATTCAGACCTGCAAAATGCCTCAATCCGAAATACAAACCACACGGAGCTGGGGAAGGACCTGCACAGCACCCCACTGCTGCCATCACGGACCCTCTGGCAGGGTTGGCCCAGGTCCGCCGTGCACCGGCACGTCCCCTGTCCGTGCAAATTGCTTTAAGGAATTAAAAAAAAAAAAAATCACCCACTTTGTGCTAAGAACAGAGAGAGCCTGTTCCTAACGCCGCATTAAAATGCTTAGCTTAGCGTTGTAACAGGTTTTTCAAACATTTCTGGCTCCGGTAAAATATTTTAATAACACTGATAATATTTATCATGTGGTTAGGGATGTTTGGGCTAGAACAAGCCGTAACTCCAGCTGGCAGAAACCCCAGGAGCCAAATAACTCCTCTCTCTCGATCGCGAGCTGACGTCCCTTGCTCACACCCTCCCCGGACCGTCCCCAGTGATGGGCAGCAGCGCTAAGCCCTTTGGGAAAAGCTTTTTTAATGACCTAAGTGACTTAGGCACATAATGCCACATAAAGCCAGGGAGGCTTAAAGCCAGATGTTTTAAAGCAATTCCAGAAATATTTCCAGCAATACCGAAGCAAACATGTTCCTGTGAGGGTTTGAACCGAACCCTGGGGAATTACCCGGCAGGAAAAGGTGCGACAGCTCCCGGGGCGTCACCCGCAGCAGGCACCGAGCGGGATGGAGAGGAGGTGCTGGGTTCAGAGAAGCCATCGCGGCCACCACCCCACTCGCCGAGAGCGGGTGCTCCTGCTCCAGGGGCTGCAGCAATTTCCTAGACCTCTTATCCTGCCAGTACCTTGCCAAAAAGCCTTCTCTTAATCAATCCTTTATTAAGACAACTATTTCTACTCCCTAGGAGATGTCACTCAAATGGTAACGGTGCTTGTTGGAACTTGCGGCTTGCCGGTGGGAAGTGGGGATTTAGGTAAACAGGATATTCCCTGTGGGGAGCACTTGCATCTACATCCCCCAGCAGGCAGGAAAGAGGCGGATTCCTGGAGCAGTGTTTTCCACTCACTGATAGAAATGGGTGGACAGAGCCCCAGGCTATTCTTTTCCTGTTACGTGAGCAAAGTTTTCGGTGGGTATTTTTTTTTTCCCCCCCATTTCTCTCAGATAATCCAGATTTATTTCATTGATTTAGTCGAACATCTGAGTGTGCCACACCTATTTATTGGGGTTTTCACCCCGGCTTCGGGATATGCGATGTGTATATGTCTGCTCGTGCACGTGCGTCAGCCCAGGATGATTTGAAAAACACTGACTGGTTAGAAAGGACTGCCAGCAAAGACATCAGCATAGCTCCATGTGGTGGAGGAAATAACGCTGAATAGGAAACTGTCAGCTGAAATCCCGGGTCACATAAACAACTATGCATACGTCCCCCTTTTTTTCTATACCATTAGTTAGGGATTCGCTCACAGGGCATAAGCAGCATCAGGTAGCTGCGTGCAAACCCGTTCACTTGCCTTCTTCACCTGTATTTCTAATTTGTGATTTCTAACTGCTGCCGGGGCCCTGAGCCTAAAACAGAAAGCTTGATAGAAGCACAGAGATCACCCAGGCTCCTGCTAGAACCACCCCACCCGCCCCATCGCCAGCTCTCGGGGGCAATCAAGGCTGGTGGTGCTACTCCTCATCCTGACGGGGTTGCAGGAGATGATAAGCCAAGGGGAGAGGTGAGGTCTACCATCAGGTCTCCTGCAAGGTGCTGCAGCGTCTTAACCATATCGCGCTACTCAGGAGACCGTGCACGGTATAATTAAGCTGTAAGGCAATCAGGAGAACGTGCTTATTAGGAGATGATCACCCTCCTATGTGGATGTCAGTGGTTGCAGGGCTGCCCAGGAGGACCCAAATCCCTCGGGAAGGAGATTAGCAGCTGATAAACAGTCCGGCTGTGATTTACATTTTTGCATGGTAACTGAGCCAGGAGGGGATGGAGAGGGGAACTGGGGGGCTGAGGGCAGAAGGATGCAATGTTTGCTCTCCCATTTAGCCATGTGTGTGATGCACTTGAAACATCTCCTGGAGCAGCACACAGTGAAGCCTGGGTTAAGCCACTGACTTTTTTTTTTTTGCTATAAAAGCGAGAACATTCCACGATGGATTATAAGACTTTAAAACAAGCACGTACCCTACAGTGTCCATGGAGGGAATGCATTCAGAGGGAAAGGGAGGGACAGGAGATTGAGTACTGGGAGTTAGAGCCTCAGCTGGTGTAAAATTGGTTTTGGTGGGGCTGCGCTGATTTATCACAGCTGAAAATCTGAGCTGAGGTGAGAAGGAGCAGCCAGAGGAGAGGCAGGGAAAAACTTCTCTGCTAGAGGGTGGTGCAGCATTGGAGCAGGGGCCCAGGGTGGCATCTCCCACTCCAGGGGGTTTTCAGGGCTTGGCTCGACAAGACGAACAAGCAAAATCCCATTCTGAGAAGCAGGTTGGATTGCAGACCCCCAAATGTCCCTTCCCACCTGCATTGGTGTGATCCATGGCTCTTGAAGGACACAACACAGTGTGACTTCTTCCCTGTTAGCTTGTCCCCAGCCATCCCACGGCACCAACCCAAGGTGGTGGCACATTCCTGTTGCACATGCGAATAGCCTTACTGAGAACGGTCTGTTGACAAATCCAGACCAGCAACCCATCCTGGGTCTCCCTTTTGCCAGGTCCAACCATGTCAACGGTCCCCTTGTCAAGGCAGAGACCCCCATGGTCCTTCAGCAAGCCCTGGTGTGACCACTGACCCTTGAATCTGCTGCCACACAAATTATTATCAATAAAAACCCAACAAGCTGATGGACGGTGCAAAGCCCACCGAGGGACTTTCACCCCGCTTTCAGTGGTGCAAGGAGCGGGGCTGGGGTCCCGTGGGCTGGGCAATGAAAAGCCCAGCATGGTCAGGGTTTGCTGGCACTCAGCGTCTGCAGCTGCAGAACAGCTTCAGAAAAAGCTGGTGGCTCAGCGGACCCGCTCCGGTTCTGCTGGCCGCTGTGCAGCAGCACTCCCCACCCTCGGGGCTGAGCTTTTTGGAAGGCGCAGCTCCCCAGCCAGCGCCCGAGGCTGCAATATTGAAAGGAATCTGAAGCAGTATTGAATTTTACTGGGATCTGAGCCCCGGCCCCCTCAGGTCCCGTTCCAAACCCCCAGCCAGCAGAAGCAAATACAGCCCTGGGAGAGCAGCATCACTTTATCAAAAGCCACACACACAAGTCTTATAGGTTGGTGCTGGCCCTCCATCTCCATGCACCTCAAAACACGCTGCTCCCAGGGCGGCCAGCTCCAGAAGGACACCCCTCCACCACGGGTCCGTGTACCAACCGACCTGCTGCTGCTAATTACCCTTGATATGAGAGCTGTCGAGAGCTCGTAAGCCTGTAATTAGAAGCAGAAAGAGGAGATGGATAGGTGGCAGGGGGAAGACTGGAAAGCGTGAGATGCTGCAGGTCAGCGGGCAGGCTGGAGAACATGTGCAACGAGAGACCTCCATGGGCATCGTTAATCTGGATCCTTTAATTGGGATTTTGGGGGAAGCTTTTTCCATCTGTTTTCAAAAAGGGAGGGCCAGAGCTGCCCCGAGGAGGCCGGAGCAGGATGACTACCCGCCCCTGCGAGGCTGGTATCAGCTCTTTTGCAATGACTTCCATCTTCTCTCGCTGCGAGCAGCCTCCTGGATGAGGGACACACGTCACAACATGTCCCCGACCCCTTCCCTCTCCCGTGCTTGCTCAGCCCAGCAGCCCCAGGGGAGGATGAATTTCCATTACTGCTTTCAAGTCTTGCTGCTGGTTATTGCTTACCGCTATATCAGCCATCAAAGTTCCCATGAAAACAGTGAACAGGACACAAATTGCAAATTAGGTTTTAATTAGAAGCTGGCACCTGCTTTCTGACCAAGAAATACAATGAAGACGTCTCTATGTTGCTATGGCAGTCCAGAAACATAGATTTCTGTTTCAGGACCCTTTGAAGACAAATTTACTCAGCACTATAAACTTGTATGCCAAAGTGATTAACACTTTAATGCTAATATCAAGCTGGACCAGTTACACACATTTTATTCATTAGAAGGCATCATTTTTCAACTGTGTCTTATCAGTATGTAAATGAGATTTTGACTCGGTCGTTGTCTGCTCCCAAAAGCGCAGCCAAAGTGAATTCAATTAATGCGATTTACATCCCAATGTGACACGCGAGGCTGTGCGGGGCTTGATAAGGCAGCCAGATGGGAGCCAGGCTCCCGGCACAGCCGTGCCATCGCCCTTCGCCTCCTCCCGGCTCCCCATTTTCCTTGGGCACCCCCAAAACAAAGACGTTTGGCCAACGCCAACCCAAACCTGATTCTCCCCCTGCCTTGATGCTCCTACTCTCGTGGGACATCCCATCTCCTGCCACCGCCTTGCTGCTGGAGCCACTGAGATGGCACTGAAGCCACCGGCGCCAGCACAGGGTCACACCGGGGTAAATGAGGACAAACTCCAGCTTTTCTTTACGGTTGGACTCAATGATCTTAAAGGTCTTTTCCAATCTAAATGATTCTATGATTCTAAATGATTCTATGATTCTTCTCAGCTCAGGCAAGCCCTGCAGATGTGCAAAACAGCTGGTTAAGCGGCTTCCACTGCAAGGACAGACCCTCGGGAGATCCTGGCTCCCCCCTCAAACATCCCTCTAGCTTTTCCTTGATTTGGGCCAAAATCCTGATCCTGCTTATGGAGGAAGCCTGCTGCTGTGGCACCATCCACGAATTTCGGTGTAAACAGCGATGTAGGATGATGTACATGGGCTCAGGCGCTGCTCAGCTGGGCTAAGGGGAAGAAGGACACTTACTCTCCCCCCCTCACACTGCACAGCAGCTCTGCACATGGTCATTTTAGGTAGAAACCTGAGTTCTATCTCATAGCTTGATTTTTTTCTACAGGTCCCACGGCTCTTGACACCTATTTGGCCGGAGCCGGCTCAGAAGTAGGGAAAGCACAGGCAATCCCCTCCTGGGAATGGCCTCATGGACATTTTGGCTATGCCTGGTCAAAACGGGATGTGGTTGGGTCTAAGAGTCATCCAAAAACCTCTAAAAACAAGGCTCAGTGCCTGCTCTTAATGCGAAACGCAGTAACTTGCCCAAAAGAGCTACTGATATATATGGTATATGCAAGAACATGTACCCAAAAGCCTGGGAGGAAAAAAGAAAAGAGCTTTTTCCTTAAGTGACTGAGCTTCATCTGAAAATTAAATAGGTGTTTCTGCCCCTGCTCGTGCCAGGACACTGCCCAGACGTTGCGTGGAGGCACCTCCTTGGCTGGAGGTTTGGAGGGCTGGGTGCAAGGCCAAAAGCCATCACGGCGTTACTCGCCAGGCCAATTTGTGCACGGTGTAATAAATTTTCTTCTGAAGAAATGAGCCCTTGCTAACATTTCCGAAGCAGGCAGTATTTATTGCTTTGTTTATGCAATGCTGCTTGTATCCAGGTAAATCACTGATGTCTCTCCCGACCCCAAAGTTTGCCCCGACCCTGATCTGCGCTTTGCCCACCCAATGTGGATGCTCGTGGTTGAGCACAGGGTGAGTCCGCAATGCAAATGCAGCACGTGGCTCTGAGCGGGCACCCATCCCGAGCCGGCAGCTCCGGCGTGGCTGGGAAACAGCGGTCAAGAAAAGCCCACACGTCCATGACAGCTAATTAATCCAGGGAACGTGCAGCCCTGCTGTCGGGGGAATGCAACGCCTGACTGCACGGGAAGAGCCAGGAGAGCAAAGTGGTGCTTAGCTGATGCTGTAACCAAGAGCTGTCCACCCTCTGTTTGCACTTCTGCAGGGAGCTGAATTTGTCCCCAGCGTCCCCGAGCTCACCTTGCCCGCTGCACCCTACCAGCTCCCACCCAAGCAGGGATGCTCATCCCCTGCCCCCCACTACTCCCTGGCCCATTTCCACCTCCTGCACCCCTGCAGCCCTATCTCCACCACCACCCCAATCCCACCCGCTCCCCCGCAGCAATCCCCCAACTGGCAGGGATCTATTCCAGCTCAATTTGATTTCCAGGCATGGATTTTGTTGGACAGACCCATTGCGCTGAGCTCCCAGGCAGGGAGCTACCATTAATCCATTGCATGCCACTCTGCAGCCAGCCAGCAGTTTGTTATCTCACCTGTGAGCAAGGTTAACCTTTTTCCACAAATAAAACTTTCCACAATAATTATTCACCTTAACAGAGTGATTGTGGAGGGAAGCAAAGAGGAAAAGACATTTCTAGAGAGGCGAATTCTGCCTGGGAGCTGGAGCAGTCCCCATGACCCCAAACACAAAGTCAATTGTTGCTCAAAATCTTCCTTTGTAGGGTTCAAAGGACAAGCAATAAGCAAGCTCAAATTATCGCCGGGCCTTAATGAAGTTGCATTCAGCCTGAGCAGAATTGCCTGCTTATTCATGCAAATTCACTGTAACCTGCTTATGCACATTATCCAGCTTGGAGACCTGTGGGAGATCCTAGTTGCCTGGGGGAGATTAGGAGAAGAAACTCAGGACTTTGTATCAGCGCGAGCAGCTAAGGTGCTTCCAAATATCCCGATTAATTCCCAGATTGACCCCGCATTAAGCCAATATAATAGGCACTCATTGTCTGAGTGCATATGACTGTTAACGATGGAGAAAGTCCCCGAGCGCTGGGGACAGCCTCCAGCCGAGCAGCCCTACACGTCCAACCAGGGAAAAACAGCATCGCATTGATCAGCTGGTTCCCAGGCCTTAATCAATACCTGCTTTGACTACACAGAAATGCTCATTTATCTGTCGTGTGCAGATAATAATGAGATTGTTGAGGTGGCTGGCTGAAAGAAATGCCTCCTCCTGGGAGGATGCTAACAACCCCCGCAGTGCCGGCATCGGCAGGAATTCTCATTTCTCATTCCTCATTCCCGCACGGTTGCAAATTTTAGATACAAAACCTCAGCGGCTTGTGCTGTCTGGGGGAGGCATCCACAAGCCACCGCTCGCCAGAACACGCTGGGGCAGGACCGTGTTTTGCACAAACCGGACGGGCTCCCAGGGTTTGCTTTAGAGAAATTTGGGTACCCGGCACCAATGACCCTCCCCCAATGACCCTCCCGAGCACAGCTTCAGCTCTGCTTTTGGGAGGAAACCTGCGTTAATCTCAGCAGTCTTGTAGCAGTGAGTCCAGAGACCTCCCTGCAGTCATCCACGCAGGACCAACCTCATCCAAGGTGGACTTCTGCCCCAACGTTGGCCACCAAGGCCATGTCTGCCCCGGAAGAACTGGGTGCTGGTAGGGCATAGGGCACACTGGAGATAAAGGTGCAAAATGGGTCAGTGAACACATCCAGGGTTCCTCTTTCATCGATGGCATGAACTGAACATGGAGATTTACTCGCAGATACCCAGGAGGGCTCCTCCTCTGGTGCTCGGTGGCCGTAAGTCCAGAGACACCTGCAAGGGCAAAGGGAGTTACTCCAGGAGCAAGGGCCACAGTTTAGTGCCAGTTTTCAGTTACTGTGGGGTAAACCCGGGGTGATCCAAACGCACACCAACACTCGTGTGTGTCTGCAGTCTTGCGAGCGATGGCAGAGTTTGGCCTCGCTGTAGGAAGAAGCAGCTGGAGGAGCCGCCCAGGACTCGGGGGATGGAGGGAAGAGTGGGCTGGGAACCCCAGGCATCTCGTTAAACTTTACATCTTGTACAGAAAAAAGCCAACAAAAAAAGGAGATCTAAGCGCATTTAGCTCAAGGCCAGAGTTTGAAGAACGGGAAAAGAGAGGGCAAAGGAAACTGCGGGGCACAGCACAAAGGGCAACGGCCAGCACAGACCGTTTGCTCCCCAGTTAGACCTGTCCCACCATCAATTTTTTAGAGCAGATAGCCCAGTCTCCAAGTGGTGCTGGGGTGTTCCTGGGGTGCATGGTGAGCCCGTTCACCAGGGAAAAGCCACATTCCTACAAAATAGATGAGCAACACTTGCTCTTGCGTGGCGGGAGGAGAGGCAGCCCAAGCGACTATTTTGTAGCTTCAGGAAAGAGGAGTACCTTTGGAAATGTGTTATTTTTCCGTTTGTTATTTTCCTATTTAACGAGGCTGTTGCAGGAACACAAATATCAACTTCCTTTTCCTTGTCAGCTGGGGGAAAAAAAAATACCGGGCTGCTGACCCCGGTTAACTCCTTCCCGCAGCCGCCAGCGGCAGGGTGCTTCACGCACGTTAGCTGCATCCCCTTGAGGTCAGTGGGTTACAGCTCTTCCCAAGGGTATCTACTTCAAACCCCCCAAAATCCCCCGCTGCCACAAAATAGCAGCTGAAGGGGAAAAGGGGGCTTGTTTTTAACTGAGCCTGTTAAAACCATTGGGTGCCATGGAAGCAAGTAAGAGCCATATATTTCCAGAAGCAGCTTTGTGGCCCTAATACAGCCCACCCAAAATCCGCTCCCTGCCGCTAGACACCTTCAAACACCCTGAAAACTGCAGGGCTGGGGCACGGAATGTCTAAAGACAGGCAGGACTAAGGGCAAAGGTGATTTAGTAGAGGTTGGACAGAAGATGGGTGGAACGGGCAGGGCTAAAACTGAGACCTTCCTTCACTACAGCACTGGTCCAGGCTGCCCAGGAGGCAGTGGGATCTCCATCATTGGTGTTTATGGTTTTCAAGACCCTAAAATACTCCGTCCCCATTGAATTCACATTCCCCCCACGGAAATGCTTCAGTCACAGAGTTTGTATCTCTCCCACCAGCCCAGAAGCATCAGCCAAGCAAAATGCTGCCGTGACCCAAGCAAGTCCCATGAGGAATTTCTTGCAGCCAGGGCCAAACTCCGGCTAATCTAACAGAAAGACCCAGCTTCAAAACATACACGTGTGGATATAACCCTAGAAAGCCAGAGTTAATTAAGCCTCTCACTGGCAAAAGCATTTAATTGCATAGCAGCAGCCTGGCCGGATTTGTGCATAGCTGCAGGGAGACTTTCCATGCTCAGGCTGCCGCGGCACGCAAGCTTGTCCTCCGCACCAGAGAGCCCAAAGCAGCAGAGGAGGCAGTTGCCGCACTGAGGTAGATCCAGAGCCAAGGGTCTGGCCCCTCTCCCCAGCCAAACCCTCATCCCCAGGTTCAGGTGAAACCCTGGAAGGGTTTGCAACCCTGACTTCTTCTGCTGGTCTTGAGCAACCTCCCGCCAGCCCCACGCATTGCTCCAAGAAGGGGGAAGTGACCTCCTCTGCCCCTTCTCACCCCAAAACAGCGCTCTGGGGAGCACTCCTGCATGGTTGGCATCAAACCCATGTTCTTCCCTCCTTGGGTATTGAGGGCTGGACTCACAGAAAGGTTTAATTCCAAGCAGGATGGAAGTGCTGGGTGACACCAAAGGTCCATGTGCATGCAGACCCAATCGCTGCTAGTGCCCAAAATCTCAGCCCCGAAGGAAGGCACGATAGCAGTATTCCTGCCGGTGCCATAAATCACTGCCCCACACTCTGCTGTGCCTAAATTCCCTGTCTGCCCCCACCTCAGAGCTGGGAGCTGCTCTCGCTCCCCTCCCTGGCCAGGACGCCCCATCTGCAGGTTTGCACAAGCAAGATGCTCTTGTGCTAAATTACGCTCTTACGCTAAAAGGAAACACACAGTCCCTGTCCCTTTGCCCTCTCATTTTCAAGTGCTGGCTTGAAAATTAAGCCACGTTAACCCCCAGCCGGGGCTGGCCACCGCGGCCTCCCCGGTTCATTCCCACTGGCCCTTCCTAACTGCCTCCCGGTGCCTGCAGTTGTTCAGCCCAGCACTCGCGGTGGCTTGTGGCTGCGATTATCTGGGGCTCTTTTAAATCCCTACATAGCTGCGCGGCTGGTCCCTACGCAGGGAGAGGAGAGGGGACCAGCTCCTGGAGCCATGGCCGGCAAACGCAACCTTGGTGTGGCATAATGAGGGTTATTAAGAAATGAGATGCTGGGGCTCATTGGCTGGGAACAGGGAAAGGGAGATGTTCCAGTGATGGAGTTGAGGGAGAAACAAGATGCTGCTGTGGCAGCCAAAAACTCAGGGCTCTCAGGGCTACCGGTCACCGGCTATGGGCTCAGGTACTGGCTGACCCTGGGCTGAAAGCCCTGTCCCTTGGCTGCCAGGTCCAAAGCTGCATCCGCACTGCTGTCCCCGAGACACCACCTGAAACACGACCGATGGAGCAAACTCTGGTTTGCAGAGCCCACGCAGAGGAAGAGGAGTTGTTGGCTTGTCTGAGTGCTCTCCTCCCCTCGAGGAGGGATGGGAGAGATGGAGACATGGGGATGCATCACCAGGGGACTGGGACACTGGCTACACCCAGGACCCCTCTCTGGGTACCAGTAGGGTCATCCGAGGAACCCCCTTCCCAGCCAGGCGATGTGCATGGAGATCCCAACCTGCTTGGCCAAAACGAGCCACCAGCTCGTTTTGCCACACAGTTTTGGGTCCCTTCCCCCCAGACTTGACGCTACAGGATGAAATTCAGTCCACGCCTGCCTCCGAGCTCCGGGAAGGTTTCCAAATGCCACGACAGCATCACGCTGGGGGCCAGCTCCAATGCGCAGCTGCCTCTTGCCCGAGACGCCACTTGCCGGCCAGTTCCTCCAGATTAACGATAGCAGCCTCCGTCCCCTGAAACAAATGCAATCGCATCCGATACCCGCTGCACTCTCCTCCCCCTAATAATCGGTGCTGCAGCTGGCGGGGACGGTGCTGCTCCCCTGGAGCTGCCAACACCTCCCCACGGCACCCCAGATACGTCACTCATGGGCCAAAAAGGGGCAACCAAAGTTTGGCATCAGTCTGCAGTATCGAAGCCTTCCTGGGGTCACCATCGATTAGTGCACTGGCAAAACAGGGAGATGGTGGGAGCAAGGGTCTTTCTGCTCTGGTTTCTGCAAATGAACAGAAATAACATCATTTATGGGCAACACTAACAGGAGAGGAACATGTTTTTTGCCCATGGGCTGACCCTGCCTGCTAAGAAACCCATCGCTGCACGGCAGTCTGCCTTTTCCAGCTTTTGGGGATTTTATGATAGGCAAGACACAAAGGCAAATCCAATGGGAAATGGGGCCAGGCAGCCAGGGGCTGGGACATCGCCCCGGCCCATCCGCCCAGCCCGAGGGCAGATGCTGCTCAGGTCCCTTTGCAGAGGTTAATTTTGAGCATCCCTAAGGCAGGCAGCACTGTCATCCCTCATCTTCCTCAGCCCCACTGATCCTTGATCCTTGATCCTCCCCTCCTGCCCCTCTCCCCAGTCACCCACCTCCAGCCCCAGCACACTGCACATCCAGATCTCCACCCCTTTGCAAATCCCACGAGGATTTTGCATCCTGAATGGACAAAATACCTCTATTTTAGAAAAAAAAATTAAAAACTCGGTGCTTACGTGCCAGGCAAGAACACACCAAGCGCTGAGCGCAAGCACTTTCTCCAGCATCGTTCCCTTCCAGAGGCAGCGGCTGAACCTGATGCTCCATCTGAGGCTCCATCACAGCTTAAAGATAAGGCAACTCACCGCCCCTCTGCACATGAAAACCAAAAAACCACAAGCAGGGTCCAGCACGGTGAGAAAGGCAACGCTGGAGCCCTGCAAACACCAAATGTCTGGTCGCTGCCGCGGGGCTCAGCCTCAGGTCAGCTCCTCTGCCCTGGGCAGCAGCAGCCCCAGCAGCACCATCCCATCCCCAACAGAAACCTGCTGCTCTAGATAAATAAGCCAGCTCAGGTCCAGCAGGCATCGTCCTCAGGGACGGTGAACCGGCCGCGGTCCCACCGACCCACCGCTCACGGCAGAGGGCTCGGAAGGTTTGCTCCCGTCTAAAATGCCTGTTTCAAGGAGGTTATTTTGGCTTTTTTTGGTTTAGGGTTTTTTTTTTCCTGATTTCCTTCTATGCTTTCCATTCAAAAATAAAAGCAACAGCAGATCTTTTTAGGAGCGGAGAACAAAAGAGCTGTAAAATTAGGCGACTTCATCTGAAAAGCCGCTGTCTGTGTTGTCTGGGCGTTTGGCAGTGCCCCTGCTTCCCTTTTGAAGAGTTCTTGTAAAACCCCATTATTCTTCACTCAAACACACAAAACAACTGCAGTCGGGCCCCTGTTGAAGGAATAATATCTTTGCTTCCATGCCAGCACTTTGCCATTAATGTTTTATTGCTTTTAAAGAACTTCACAGCTTCCCTCGCCTCGTGTCCCCCTGCTTTTCATGTACCAAGATGTTTTGCAACTTCCAGAGGTGGGCACGTGGGCTTCGGCAAACCTGCCGTCCAGCCCTCCATCCTCCCGGGCCGGCGGGCTGAGCCTTCGCAGGGGCTTGGCATGAAGCGAGACTGCTCGGCCCGTCGCAGGAGCAGGGCTTTAATAGATTAAAGTCCAAAAGGCAGCTCCTGGGGAAATGACTCCTCTGATTTCCATCATCTGCTGGGTTGAATTCAGCTCTCCTGCTCTCAGCATTGGGCATAACAGAGCAAGCCCCAGCCTCGCTCTCCCCCCCGCTCTGGAGGTAGCAGGGTGACTCTGTCCTCTATTTCTTTCCCATCTGTTTTCTGAGGTTTTCCAAAGGCAAGGAAATCTTTTTTTTCCCCAAGGGAAAGACTGGGAGAAGATTTCCCAGGGAAAACTTGCAGCAGTCGCAGGCAGGGACCTGCAGCAGGACGGGGCAGGATGCCCACCCCCAGCGACACCCATCCCCTCATCACAGCTGAAAAGTCACCAGGGTTTCCCTTCTAAAGGCAAAATAAACCACAAATATTCCTTAATCAAGCAATAGCATTAAACAAAAAGACCGTTGTCATGGGATGACGCTATCCCTGACTCCCCATAAATGCAGGGAGGAGCAAGGTATTTATTTCCAAAGGCAGAAGAAATGAATCCTCCAAACACTTCTATCACAGTGACATAATTTCCATTATACCCTGCGACCAGCGGAGATGTAATCATGTCACTTGATGGATGGCGGCGTACGAGGGTGCCAATTGTGTTATTGATCCGCTGACTCCGGGTTGCTCCTGAGCATCGCTCGCCTTGGCCAAGGAGGTACGGGAACGTTGTATCCACACAAGCGCCTTTTGAAGGTGCACAAGGGTTTTTCAAGCCTATTTCTGATGGAGGAAGGTTTCTTTTCACGGCAGCAGTCCTGTCGGCCCCATCTATTTTAACACCCCGTTAAAATGCGCCATTTCTGAAAGGACATGTGGCAGGCACAGAAATTGCAAATGAGGTTGTTGCCACCTGCTCCCGCACAATGCAAATCGTATTAATGCAGGACAAAGGGGCACCTCCATCGCAGCCGGCTGCTGCCCGCCTGCCGGCCACGCTGCCGGGAGCCCATCGGCTGAACCAGCGCAGCACCGATGCTCCCACCAGACCACGGTGGCTGGGGGAAGAGCACCGCACCCAGGCACGGTGGGGTCCTGCTGGGATCATCCCGCAAGTGGTCCTTCCATGGGATTCAAAATGACCGTCCCCCTCGCTTGGGCTATAAAAACTTATTAGCAAAAAAAAAAATCAAACAAGATATTTATGTGTCAATGACATTGGTCTTCCTGGTGTCGGAGCAGCTGGCGCTGCTGGCGCAGGGCTGGCTCTTCCAGGCATCAAGTAGCGCAGTCAGCACCCAACCGTCCTCCACCAAGCCCTACAATTAGGCAAAGGATTAGGATATATTTTAAACCCTTGTTTATGACTGCTACGTGGTCAAGGAAAAGAGGCAGGGGATCGGCTATTTCCAGGGAAGGAAAGAAAGCGCCACGGGAGCGCTTTGGCAGACATCGCCTCCGAGCAGGGCTCAGCCTCCCCTCCTGCGAACCATCCATCCCTTAGCGCCTGGGGTTGCTGCCCAAATTTTTAAGGCCGGCCAAAGTCCATCACCGACTTCTCTTATCCACCTCCTCCAAGAGGAGAAAGAGCTAACGGTGACCTGCGTCCCTGGGACCACGCCGGTCACGTGTGGGGCAGAAAAATGCAAAGCACAGTAATTATCTGTTGCAGAGCCCTGTTAATGATTAAGTTTGGGAGACGCTAACAATCAAGCCTATTGAAAAGACTACAAGGGTTTCAAAGTGTTTCCTCTGAACCATGTGACGGCAAATTGTTCTGAGTAGACGGCTCTTAATTCAAATGCTCGTTGTCATGGGGACGGGATAACACCCCTCCTATTCAAGGATGCCACACAAGAAGCCTACTATTTGCTACAATAGGCTTTTTAGTTCAAGCTACGCTTTATAAATAACCAAAAAAAAAAAAAAAATCTAGAGATTAATATCGGTGCTGACCTTCCCTCGCACAACAGAGCTGAAGGGCCAGCGGGTACCGGGGCTGGAGGAAGAGCTGAGAGGGCATGGATGGACGGATGGACGGACATGGGAAGCGGGTCGTTGTGGCCCGCGGTCTTGCGGCATTGATGGGGCTCAGCCACGTGCGCGTGGGCAGGGAGTTTCTTTTTAATTCCAAAATGTCACCGGCAAGGTCGCCTCCTCCTCACGCTGGAGCCAAAAAGCAGCCTGGATCCTGCAGACCTCGAGAAGGGCAGGAGCCCAGCCCCAGCACCGGCCGGGAAACCCAGTTGTCACCAAGGACCCTGGATTCCGGGCAAAATCCCGTAAGGGTGTTTGTACCAGCGCAGCCCAGTTTCATGCGTTGAAGTGGCATAGGTCCTGCTGATAAAACCTCTGCTCTCACCAGTGTTACGGATGGGACCAAGGACTGAAGATGGAAAAAGGCAGCTCCATGGTACAAAGGGAGGAGGAGGAGTAGAAGGAGACGGAGGTGGACTGGATGTCCCCAGCATCACCCACCTTGATGCACCAAAGCAGACACCTGCCCCAGACGTTGCTCCAGCCTCTCCGCGGGCACACCGCTTGTCTCGACCCCCTGTGCAAACGATGCGGCAGCAGGACCGAGACCCCCTACGCCCACCCTCTCCTTAAGGGGAACCCTTCATCCCACTTCACCCCATCCCCTGGCCCCACAAAACGGCAGGAGACTCATCGGCTCCTGCTACTACCCACCACGTGGTGGGTCCCCAGCAGCATCCATGGCAGGAAGAGGCACTTACCACAGCCCAAAACAAGGGCCATGGGGATAAAGGTGGGAGGCACCAGCTCACCTCTTGGAGAAGTTCACGCCTTAGGTGAATGAGAGAAGCCATGGCTGAGGATAGAAATATTGTCTTCACATGGAACTGGGGTTGCACCAAAGAAGATCTTGGAAAAATCAAAGAAAAACAACAGCCAAGAGCATCTCTTACAGTATCCTGAGCAAGAAGGCACCTGGGCTTGCTGGAGCTGTGTGTGACTCGTGTTTCTATCAAGTCACCTTGCAGTCCTAGTCCCCTCCACAGAGCCCACCGTACCCCTCCGCCTGCTCCTTCTCTCTCACACAGATGACATCTCTGCCATGGGTCACAGCCAGGCACCAACCACAAAGGGCTACCAAATTCCAGGATGGGGCCAAGGAAAACCACCGCTGGCTGACATTTGAAGGAAAGGCAACGTTCCTCCTCATTGCTCCCATGCATGGAAGGACAGAGACCCACCTTATTTCCCTTCCCTGGACTATTTTCCCTTCCCAAACTGGACTATTGCACCACCTGAACCTGCCGCCAGCCTCCCCTTCTAGCCCCATCCCTCTTCCACACTCTCCCAACCTCTGAAAGACTTCTCTCCCCAAAACCCTTGTGTGACAACCACTTGTCCTAAAGACATGAAGGACCATGAAGGAACTGGCTCAGCTTCTTCCAAAGCCAAGCATCATCAGACCAGCTGCAGCATCACCCATCCCATTGCACCTCTTCCCCCATGTGTAGGGCTTTGGAGGGCTCTCCAATAGCTTACGAAAAGCAACCAGGCTTTGCTGCTTCACCCAACACCAATAATCACTGGGACAACTGATTGAAGCAGCACACGTGAACCCCTAGAAGATGGTAAATCTGATTTCTCGGTGTCTGCTAACGACAACCTGCTGCAAACTCCTAGGACCCAGGTCTGAACCCAGCTCCCACCAGGAAAAAGAGCAGCACCCACTCGCCCAAATCAAACCCTGCCACGGAGAGGGGATTGTGAAGCTGAAGCTTTCGGACAGGCTCTGCTCCTTTGCTCAGAGCTGCCGAATTTGGGGCTAAAATCAGCTGTGGCATCAACAGCTGCTGCATGAGCCGTTCGCTCGCCTTCTGCTCACAGGGGCCGGGGAAACATTTGTACTAAATATGAAATCAATTCCCAGGAGCTGCTAAAACACGCTAGGAATTTCTGGAACAAATCTTGTAGGCTTTAAGGGCTTTGTTCGCATTTGGGCTTGCAAACACAGGACCGATGGTTGTGTAGGATTTAATGATGGAACCCTACAAGTGCATGTGTTTAATCGGTGGATCTCCTTGCCTCGGGACACCAAAGTTAGGTGGGCTCCAGGGGGGGACTGGATAAGCTCATAGATGGTTACTAAATACATGGAAACCACATGTGGCCAAGGAAATCCCGTGGTGCAGATCACCAGCAGCTGGGAGAACATTGCTACATCCCTGCCCAGCCCCTGGGCTCTGCCCTGTGCTGGCAGCTGCTGGAGATGGGACAAGGGGCTTGGAGGGCTTTGGTTCTCACCCTGCCTGAAGAGCCTTTTTTTTTTTCCCTGAGGTGAAGAACAAAACCACAAATCGCCCTGGGGCTGGGAGGTGTGCGGTGGCACTGGAGAGCCCCGGTGTCCTCACCGAAGGGTCCCGACCCGCTCTCGCTGAAGGCATCTCTGAAAGCAACCGAGGGCTTCACGCTGCGGGAGACAACGGGCTACGACAGCTTTATTGTTTCCCCTGATGAGGAAGGAGGAGAACCACCACCTCCTCGCGTGGGAGCAGCGCTGAAGAGGGAGAGGCGACCTGCCAGACAGATGACTCATTTCCATCGCCACCTCCTCCTCCAGTGCTAAGCGTCCTCAGAAAAGAACGGGAGGCAATCCTTCCCCTTCAGGCTCTCTCTTTGCCTGCGAGAGGAGAAAAAAAACAGAGGTGCAGCCAAAACCCCATCCCTGCAGCCACGAAGGATGCGCGCTGCTCCCCAGATTCAGCAGCGATGGAGCAAAAGGTCTCAGAGCATCACCCGCACCCATCAGCGTCGCCCTCGGGTGCAGGCTCAGACCACACCAGCAGCCACGTTGCAATGCCCACGGATGTGATTCCCCAGCCAAGGGGTTCCCCAGCAGCATCCCAAACCAAGAGGGTGGGGGGACAACCCTGCTCACGAGCAGCAGCATGCCCCAGCACCCCAAAACAAGCCCCACGGGGGCAGGTGCTGTAGCAGGCTCCGTGCCATGATACATCTCCAGCTGCTGCGGGTCAGCTCTTGATGAGGAAAATCTCTAGCCTTGTTACCGAAAGGACTGGAAAATGCGAGAGGAGGCTCTACTGCTCACTCCCAGCTTGGCAGAGCAGCGAGGGACAGCTCACGCCTCTCCCAAATTCCCTTCCAGGCTGCTGCTTGTCTCACCTTGCAGCTCGAAGCCACCGAGAGCAGACCTGACCGCACAGGCAGGAGGCTCCTGCAAAGCCAAGGCTGCCTTCGCCGCTTGGTCCCGCGCCTGGTAACCAAGCGACTTAAAGCCAGGTAGGAAGAGATGCGAATCAGCCGAACCTGCTTAAAATGAGCAGGACACACACACCACGGCCCCTACCATTGCCCTGTGCAACGCGTAAATATTTCAGAAAAATTAATTGATATGCTCTTCATTAAGCGTCTACGCTGCAGCTCTGGGAAACAGAGGTAGGAAATTGCGCAATTGCGGTGCTGCGTTTTCATCGGTCAGCACACGGGATCCACTGCGAGCCACCACGGAAAGAAAAACCATGCGTAGGGAGTCGGGAACATTTTCTTGTGTCAAGTACCAACCGGTTTTAAAAGCCCTCCTGCCTCCAGGATACCTCATTCTCCCCAGTCGGCAGCAACAAGAAAAGACTCAGGGGTTTCACATAAAAGAGAGGGTTTTTGTGGGAGAAAAATGATGAAAGCAGGAAAAAAAAAAATAAGTAAGTGGAAAACACCAAATAAAATCAGGATTGGGCAGTTCAAAGCCTGTGTGGTTGTTGGTCTATGTAAGCTTAGCTGCTTTAATCGGAGCCATCTTCTCCATTTCATAAGATGCCCAGCGCTCTGCTCACAGTGTACACAGCGCGTTTATTATGCAGCCGGTGAGCAAATGGTAACGGAATATTTTAATCAGATTTTAACAACATTAAAATCCATGCAACCCGAGTGGGGAAAGTAAGGTAAACCACCAGAAAGGAAGGTTTAATGTGCCTTTCCATCACACTGACTTCAAGTTTGCCACGTGAATAAGCGGCGCTCACTCTGCTCCAGCTTCGACAGCGAAATGACGCGGCCCCGCATCCTCGCCGCCGCATCCACCCCGGCACGGCGTGATGCCCAGCGCCGGGAGGGTTTCTGCCAAGAACGAGCCCTGGCAGGGGGGTCCCCACCATCACCCCGCTCCCGAAGCCGACCCAGCTTGTCCCCGACATTTAATCCCCCTTTCTCTCACTGTTGTTCCATCCTAACGAAGGCGTTTGGCGTTGGGAAGCAGAGGAGGAGCCTCCTATTTCCAGAGGGACCGATTAATGAAAGGTTTTTCTATTACTCCCCATTTTTCTTAATTGAGGTGGTGCACCTCCATCCTCTAAACTTCAAGAATGACAATAATTAGCACAGCTAGTCTTTATTACTCTCATCATCTCTCCCCTTCAGGAAGTACAAGATCTAACGCACCAGTGATGAATATGAAAACCGGCTTTGCATGGCACACACTTACGGACCTCGCAAGCCGCGCCGCGACCTTGTAATGAGCGGATTAGCACAGAATACATATATATGCGGCCCTTTAAAAGAGAATATGTATTAAAAATACATCAATATATCACTGCTGTGGCGTACACACAGTTTAATAACAAGAGACCCCCCTCCCGAGCTGGCTTTTGTCAGCAGCAAACAGAGCCGCGGAGATAAACAGCAGCTCCCGTGACTAAGAGTAGCCCTCGCGTTAATGCCGGTTGCCGTTACAGCAGCGTAGTGCCGGCCGCAGGGCCAGGCAACGGCAAAGGTTGATCCTGAAATGTGGATTTAGGTAGTAAGAGGTGAGCCTGTAACACGGACCTTAAGCAAAAGGTAAGAAAAAAATTTGTGCTTGGATTTAGCCATCCTTGGGCAGAGTTAACTGCCAATGAGGAACTGGTACTCCTAGCCTGATGGGTTAAAAAAATATATATATATATTTACATATATACACACGCACATATATCTATCTCATATAATGGTTTGGGTTGGAAGGGACCTTTAAAGGCCATCTAGTCCAACCCCCCTGCCGTGGGCAGGGACATCTCCAACTCAATCAGGTTGCTCAGAGCCCCATCCAACCTGACCTGGAATGTCCCCAGGGTTGGGACATCTACCACCTCTCTGGGCAACCTGTGCCAGGGATTCACCACCCTCATCGTAAAAGATTTCTTCCTTATATCTAGTCTGAATCTGCCCTCTTTTAGTTTAAAACCATTCCCCCTTGTCCTGTCACAACAGGCGCTGCTATAAAAGTCTGTCCCCATCTTTCTTATAAGCCCCCTTTAAGTATTGAAAGGCTGCAATAAGGTCTCCCTGGAGCCTTCTCTTCTCCAGGCTGAACAACCCCAGCTCTCTCAGCCTTTCTTCATAGGAGAGGCGTTCCAGCCCTCCGATCATCTTCGTGGCCTCCTCTGGACCCATCCAACAGGTCCAGGTCTCTCCTGTGCTGAGGACCCCCGAGCTGGACGCAGTACTGAGGTGGGGTCTCATAGACGAGGCATTTGTATGTATATGATGTACACACGTATATATATCAGATCAGAGCCCCAGTTGGCACAAGATGTGCCTAACACAGTCACAGTGGGACCCTCTCCTGATCCCAATCCCGTAGGATTTGCCCCTTTACCCAGCTATAAGGGATGAAATTGCTTCAGCTTCCAAAAGGAGCCGAGACACCGGTTGCACAACCCTGCAAACAGAGACTTGCCAAAAACCGTCAAATACCGCAAGATTTACGATAAACTCGCCCCAACCGGCAACAACAGGAATCCAAGAGCAAAGAAAATTTGGGGACGGTTTGTCTTTCTGCCTGTACAGCCCCTCCAGCCCCCGAGCGCCTGGCAGCGACACGTATACGTGTGTTTAAAATACACCTGTGTGCTACAAAGCTCTTCACAAGACACCTCTCGTCAAGCGGGCAGGGAGCCAGACCCGGGACTCTGCCGCACGTCGCTTGGCAGCACCGGCCCCACGTCCACCCAAAATTAGCACAGAACCCAGCAGAGCAGGGGGAAAGAGGAGGTGGGGTGCATGCAGGTATATATATAATACATGAAATATATATAATAAATCAAATATATATATTATACATATATAGAGAAGTTTGCTTTCCCCAAGAGTCACATTTTTAGGCTTTTTCTCCTACAAACACTCATTAAAAAGAGGAATTGGGTTCTCCCCCCGCACCGGTAACGTGTTGCTTTTGCTCCTTTTTCCTCTTCAGGTATCGAAAGGGCTTTGAGAGGAGAGAGGTATCATTTTCTCCTTATCGCAGCTGGGGAAAGATGAAGCTTACGGTAAGGAAATGCCTTGTTCGGTTGGGAACGGAGACAGATCCTGCTGCTGTGGGTGCAGCCATCAGGTTGCACAGTCTCTTTCATCCAAGACTATCACTCCATCGCAGGAACAAGCTGGAGATTTAGGAAAAACATCCTATACGAAAGAACTTACTGTTTGGGAGTCAAAGTCCTGCTGTACAGGGCTTTATGAAACCAGGGACAAAGGACATAGGCCCAGGCATTTGCAAAACAACTATTTTTTTGCAATATCTAACAACTCATTGAAGGCTGGCGGTCCCACTCAAACTTGCTGAAGATCCAGCAAAACGTCTCAGGGAGGCTGCGAGGGAAGCGGCCCTTGTGATTTTGGCTGTTGTGCTTCCTCAGCCAATTTACAACTGCATCCATTGAATTAATAATGACCAGCCAGGACTGGCGTTGCTGATAGGAACCCGCTTCCACCGCTCCTGAAATATTTATTGATTTTAAAGAATTCTACCCCAGCGCCTGATGCAGCTCAGGTTGTTTTCGAGAGGGTTGGATTAGGACAAGCCTATTTGCTTAAGCAAGAGATCAGGTCTTCAAGGATGGCCCCAGGCAGCATTAACGTACCGTAGAAACGTGTCTGGCTCTGAATATAAGCTTTGAAATGCTCTCAGGCTATTTCTTCTCTGTGCTTTAAGCCTGGTTGAGGAGGTGATGGGTGTTTTACCCAAATAGGTCTTGCAAGAACATCATGAGAGTAAAGCCCATGAACCTCCCCGGGCCTCCATCTATCTCCTGGCTCGTGGTCCCACAGCGATATAAACGGGACCCACGGCTGTATTTGACGGTGACTTTGTCAATATAAAGAATTGCTGATGGCCAGTCTGGAAAGCAAAAGCCCACCGGGACCTCTCAGCAGATCCGAGCTGGTTACTAACCCTAGATCTCTAGAAATTAATAGGATGAATTTTATTATAGCCTAAGCTCTTTGCCCGGCCCCCATCCCTCGTCCAGCCAAGCATCAAAGGGAGCTGCGGCCAAACACTGCTCATGGGGTCGTACCACGGTTGCAGTGGGGCTGAGGCTGAAGTTTAGGGGCTTGGGGAGGGGGCAGAGCTGCACAAAAGCAAGCGTTAATGCCCAAGCACCCAGGGTGTGAACCTGCCCTTCCTGCAGAGGAAGGGTAAATGTCTGCCCTTTGCCCCTGCGGTGGAAGAAGAACGTGGAATCATTGCAAAAAGGGGAAAAAAAAAAAACCAAACACATCTTCAGCAACAGAGAACAGGCCCTGCTCAAAGGCCTGCGTTCCCCCCCAGTTTAATTAGCTCCTTAACGACGCAGAGCCAGCTTCCCCAGGAGCCTAAAGATGTATTTTTAGGTGCAACCGCTCCAAAAATAGAAGCATCCCCGCAGGAAGCTGAAAACAGCCCCCGAGGAGCCACGTGCAGGTTGCACTGTGGATGCACCCCCTGGAAGCACAACCCCTGCCCAGCCCAAGCACAGGGGAGATCAAAACACGCTCCCTTCGAGCGGGGACCTCAGGACCTTCCCAAACATCTGCTTGCAAAAGGTAAAAATAAAAAAGGTAAAAATAAAAAAGGTAAAAATAAAAAAGGTAAAAATAAAAAAGGTAAAAATAAAAAAGGTAAAAATAAAAAAGGTAAAAATAAAAAAGGTAAAAATAAAAAAGGTAAAAATAAAAAAGGTAAAAATAATCGGTCTTTTGTACAGATCTGGGTCACATCCCACCCGATCCACCCCAGAAGGACCACGGGTTTCTCCCGGACATCTGCTGCAGTCCCCAGCGCCGCACGCCAGCGCTGACGCGCAACGGGCAGGAGCTGCCCGGCAGAGGCTGTGGGCAGCAGGACATCCCTCACCTCCCTGAACGGTGGAGACGGGCTTAAAGGGAAAAATGCTCCCGGCTGTCGGGTTCGGGTTGTTTGGCAAAACTGTTCCCAAGCTGTTACAAATCGTCATTGCAGGTATTTCAGAAGGAAGATATTTTGTTTTCTTTCTTAGAAAGAACATCAGACAGGAAGGAAAAAAAAAACACGTAACTTTTTTCCTCCTCTTCCAACTGAAAAAGGGGAATTCAATTTTTCAAAGGGTTGGGGATGGTTTAGGTGTTTTGGCAGAGTCATTTTTCACTTACAATTGTTTTCAATTGACTTTTCATTGAAAAAGAGCCTCACCCTGGAGTAAAAAACACAAGGGCAAGTTCTTTGGTCCTGACTTTGGCTTTTGGCTTTCATAAAAAAAAAAAAAGAAAAATTGTTTTGGGAGACAGAGTTTCGGGGGGAACCAGAAACATTCCATCAGGCTGGCATCATTTCTTTCCCAGCTGCCTGTGACCCCTGCCTCTCGCAAGGGTTTTGTCACTGGTTTGGGGACGTGCGCTTGGTTCGGGTGAACAGCTGGTGGCTGGGACCGAGGAGAGGTGGGTTTTGGAAGAGGACACACCACAGGCGACCTCCCCCAGAGATCACCCGAGCGAGTCTTGGCATTCCCATGGGTTGTCCCTGTAACTCCTGGTCTCTCACGTAGACTTGGGAAACTCCTCAAGGCCTTTATGGACCCGTTTGCTTTGGCGGAGTCTCGCAGAGGACAACATCCAGATGAAGCTCTGGCTGAGGCCACCTCTCGGGTCTCTAGTCCTGCCCCTGCGACAGACAGAGCTGTCAGCAAAACCAGCGTAATTTGTACCTTCAGGAAGCTAGTCCAGGCTTATGTGAAGCAGGTCTGGGAGAGAAGATGCCCTCCATGAAGACACTTGGGTAAACCTCCCTCCAAGGAGCACCCCTTGCCCATTGCTGCCCCCAGCCACCCCAGGGTACTGCGGCAGGGGATCCACAGGGATTTGTCAGAGCAAGCTAGATCTCCAAAGGGAGGTGAAAGAAAACTACTGCTTTTCCAGCATTCAAACTATCTCCATTCCATTTTAAAGCTTTTGGAGACTTCGAGTCTCTGGTAATGCTATGGGACGCTTTCTCCCCAAGACCCTTCCTCCCCAGCCAGGGCACAGGCATGTGCCACGGAGAAGAGTTTGCTGCAAGATGATGTTTAACCAAACAAATCTGAGTATATCAAAGGGTCCAGACAATGAACCATAGAATCATTAAGGTTGGAAAAGACGTCTAAGATCATCGAGTCCAACTGTCTACCCAACACCACACCCACTAAACCATGTCCCTAAGCGCCTCATCTACACGTCTTTTAAATACCTCCAGGGATGGTGACTCCACCACTTCCCTCGGCAGCCTGTTCCAAGGCCTGACCACTCTTTCAGGAAAGAAATTTTTCCCAATGTCCAATCTAAACCTCCCCTGGCACAACTTGAGGCCATTTCCTCTCATCCTATCGCTTGTTACTTGGGAGAAGAGACCAACCCCCACCTCGCTACAACCTCCTTTCAGGTAGTTGTAGATGATGTCTACATCGATGACGTCTCCCCTCAGCCTCCTCTTCTCCCTTCATTCTCCAATTCTCCAATGAAGGGAAGCTCCTGCCTGGTGCTGTCCACACTTACCTTGGAGTTGGATTGTCTCCTGACTTTGCATCCTGGATAAGTTTAGCCAGGATATTGAAGCCAACAAAGCAGGCAGAAATGGTGTTTCTCACCTTCTGGATTGCTCCCTTAGAAACTCCCACCTGGCCAGCAGCAGCTCTCTCTGCTCACACCTTCCATCAAGATCCACAGAAGAGCCCCCCAGTATAACCCCACTGTCCAACGCGAATGGCAGAGCCCCGCCAAAACCTGGCAAGAGCCTCGGTGACCAGCAAATGATTCAAGGAAACTCACAGCTGGCTGCGAACAGCACTGCAAGTGCTGCAGAAAAAGGTCAAGGTCACGCACCGAGCAAGGGGGACGTGGGGACCACGGCGGCACGGACCACCAGCACCCCCCACGGCACCAGCACCCCTGGGGAGGAAACACAGGCGCGTCATTGCAAAGGGGGTTTACGGCAAAATCATTTGAATTGTTTGGGGTTGAATTAAAGTTGCATGAGATTTCTTTTTTAATCACGATAAGAAATAACGGAGTGAGTCATTGCCCGAGAAAACCCAACAGCCGCTACTAGATGAACAACTGACTGCTCACGTCTGCTGGACACAGCTGGGAAGGGGTGGGAGGCTGTAGGGTGAAGAAGAGGCAGTACAACTCCGGTGAGAGCAAACAGACAGCTCAGAGCCTTCCCCTGCATTTCTCATTTCCATTTTGAAGGGGCCGATTAAGAACAGAAAGCAAGAAAATCCGGTGTTGTACGTGAATTAGGCTCGGCAACACTCAATTGCCAGCACCACGTTGGAAATGCTCAGCACCGCATCGCACTCGGCTTATGGTGCACAGCTTCTCCTCGCGCAAATCACCCCGGCCTTGCAATTGAAAAAGCAAAAAAAAAAAAAAAAAAAAATCCATTGCTGGCATCTGAACATCCCCGTTTGGGCTTTTTCCAAGAAAAGCATCTCCGTATCCATTAGCTATTGTCTCCCTCTAGCGCGGGCAGAGACCAACCTGCCTCCTGCTGCGGCTGCGGCTCCCAGCCTGGCTGGAAACCAAGGGCTGAAGCTCTGCGGAGAAGCGGGGGGCTCAGGGTGGGCTGGGAAAACACGGCAAGCACCGGCTCTACCTTTACATTGACGAATCAGCTTCACACACTTTGGTTTTTTTTTGGTCTTTACATTTTACCTCAGCAGATGCTCGGAGCAGGAGGGATTTCTTAGTGACCGAATCGGCAGGCTAAAGCCTTCCAAATTTGAGAGACGACTGCCAGCAGCCGCGTTTTCGTTTTATCAAGGGCTAGAGAGGACACCGAGATGAAATCGCATCCTGGGGAACCATCCTAACCTCTCTTCACCCTTCAGAGAGGGGATTAGGGTTTGCTCAGCTGGGCTTTACAGGGGATCTTTTTACAGCTGCTTTTAACACCTCTGTACATCTCCTAAAGCAAAATAAAAACCTGCACTTAAATTTCAAAACAAAAAGGTCCTGCATCCTCTCCTGGGAGGATTTCTGCCAAGAGAGGAAGGGAATGACACTGCAAACCTCTCCCCTTTTAAACTAAGCACTGCAGCAGCCCCTTCACCCCCCGCTCCGCAGCTTCACCCAACAGAAAACCAAGCGCCTGGAGACGCAGCCAGGTTTCCAGCTCCACGCTCACACCGCCTTCGCCCCTTCAAAGGCTGCATCCAGAGGCTCTCCGGGCACTGCTGTCCTTTCCAGGAACATTTCTTCCTTCAACGAGGCACCATCAGCATTTGCAAAACCATCTTTTTGATGAAAAAGGGACACCGCTTTACCTGGAGACCCCAGTTCTCATTGGGACGTTACCTGTGCCGAGCGCCAGCCGAGCTGTCGGAGAGGGAGGCAGGATGAACGCAGCAGCTCCTCAACCTGCTCTGCCTTCACGGCACCACGTTGGGGATAGATACAGGTGGGTCAACCCTGCTCCACTTGGTACCTGTGTCTCACCACCAGCTTTCCCAGGGTTGGAAAGCAACTGCCCCACCTGAACACAGGGAAGGAAGCCCGTGATGGAGGGAATTCACTGGTGCCCAGCTCCGCATGCTCTCCAACCGGCAATGCACACGGCAAGACACGCAGGAAGGCTCTGAGCACCCCTAGACTAGTCACCCACATATACTGGGAGAATTGTTATCTGGTGAGCCTAAGGAGGATGGGAAACAGCTCCTCGTGAAGATTCCCTGCTGTCCATTGCCCTTATCCATAAGGGGAAAGGAGAGGAGCAAAACACACAGGCAAGACCCAGATGCACGAAGGAGCCAAAGGAGAGTGAGCCAGGGGAAGGTTGAGCTTCCACCCAACTGCACACGAGATAAGGGATACGACAGCAGAAACTCAGGTCTGCTCTCCCACACGACCACCGCAGCCAGCGCCTGCCTCCACGACCATGTATTTTACTAAGTGACAGAGCTTCAAAGAAGAGGAGCTTCTCAGCTGGGGTGGCCATGGGGACTCTCCAGACGAGCAGGACTACAGTCACAGCAACACCACAACACCCTCAGCCCAAACTAACATCACTGAAGCTGTGGGTTATGTTCATAACTAGTTTCAAAGCAGTCAAACCTGCACGGATCCTGTAAGCTGCAACTTACCCAAAAAAATAGGTGTCTGCCTCTGACCATAACCTGGGCAAGCGTGGAGACCCTCCAGGGTTCAGTTTTCCCTTAGATCTAGTTGCAGGGGGTGTCCCTGGCACTAGAAATGCCTTCTACTTCAAACCACCTATAGAACAGGCTAATGGCATTTGAGTTTTTACTCCATGAACTACCATCTCCAAGGAACATGACAGTTTAATGGCTACCGTTGAAACTCAAGGGTGGCTTTTGTGAAGAAACCCAGGTTTTTCAGTTCTCTCCCTCTTCTGAGCTACTTCATAGTTCTCAACAGGACTTGCATCATCCAGGAAACCACTGGGTCCATGTAAAGAAAAAACTTCTTCACTTCACCTCCTGTCTGGTCAAGGGGTGGGTGACAAAGGACAAAAATACTAACAAAAAATGCCACAAAGGTGAGAGTGCGAAATGCTCAGGGTGAGCAGTTTGAACCATTTTACCTCTACCATTAATTCACTAACTCTTTTGTTGCCTTCCCTCAGATAATCACGTCCTCAACTGTTACCAAGAACTCAGTAACAACATCTCACCTTGCTTATCCAATAATCTCCCGCAGAACTGAAGGGTTCCTCTAATACACATTTAAAAACCCAAAGCAGAGGAGGGCCACCTGATCTCCCCACACCCCCAGAAGAATCCCTGTCCCATCAAAGACCCTCCCCAGATTTGTTCCCAACTGCACCCAGTAACAGAGCATCCCAACCCCCCAAAACTCCTTCCACCACAAACTCTCATCCAGGAGGCAGGTCCAGGGCAAACGGAGATACTCCGCGCACCGCTGGCGGCCGGGCAGGCTCGTCCAACACTGCCACAAAAGCTGGCTTTGCCATACAATCCCGTGTTTCTAAGTGTTCCTTCCCCCTTGTACTCCCTGATTTTTCCCCAAAGATAATACATGACATGGAACCACAGTTCGCATGATGGTTTGTTGGGGATTTCTTCTATTTTTTTTTTTTTTTAAACCTTAGTACCTTTTCTTTAAAAGGAAGCCTTGCTCTGAAGCTTGCAAGCACGCCAGTTTGCCTCTTCTCAAGCTTGTGCCACCTCCTCTGCCCAAAAACAAGTACACCGAGTGCAGCGTGATCCTCATTTCAGGGAGGGGAGAGGTGGAAATCTCACCTGAGTCATCCACATTCAGTTAAAAGAAGAGAGCAGGAACACCTTGAATAATAGCATCCCTTTATTTGCTGACACCATTACAAAAACTGATTACATTAGCAAACAAAAAAAAAAAAAAAAAAAGGAGTGTTTACTTGAGGTTGAAGTCAGAGGCAGCTAATCCCAAAAATGTAATTAAGTAAAACAGTGTACAACATCAGTATTAAAATGTTATATCCCATTGGTGACTTTACCACATTGGAGTTTTCTGAACAAGTTTTATTGAGCAAAATAAGATAAAAGGTTATGTGTTTACTGTCTCTCCAGGAATGTAAAGGTCTAATTATCCAAACAGGTTTGTTTTTATTATAAAACTAAACTCTGGAGGTGTCTACAGAGTTGGGTTTTTTCTTTAAATCAGTAGTCTAACAAGGATTAGAAAAGACAAAACTCTGTTCAGTGTTTCTGACGAAGTAGAAAGGGTGAAAACATAAATAAGGCTTTAATTTGGCAAAATATAATACAATGCCTTCTGCCATCCTCAAATGAACGATTCCCCCGTGACTTCATTCTGCAAGAGAAACACAAACGCCACGTCAGCCGAGCACTTTCCGAAGGGCAGCGTTCAAGCAAATCCACACCTCGCCAGCGCTTCAGCGGCTCACGCCAGCCGCTTCGTTAGCATCAGCCCATGACGAAGCCCAGAGGAACAAGCTGGGGTGGAGGAGGCTGAGCAAGAACAGCCTCCCAGAGCAGAGGCCAAGGTGCAGGTAGCACCTTCCTCCCACATGCACCAAGCCCATCCTACGAGACTGGGCTCACCCCACCGTGAACACCCTGTTACCAGCCCTTCAGACCAGCTCTGCCGCCCACGCTGTGTTACAGAGGCAGGAGCAGAAAAAAAAAAATACCTAGACCAGGAAAAAAAACCCAAGTCCCCATCCTCAGCAGACGAGAGGGAGTTCTGACACTTCTCGCAGCAGCTCGTTCAGTGCCAAGGCGTTGCTGCCTCCCAAACCAAACAGTTCACAACCCGCCTTCAGACCCGGCTCGCATCTAGGAGAGGCTCACAAGCTGCATCAGCTTCCCAAGGAAGTTCAGTGTTTCGAGTTTATCTGACCGTTAGCTAACTTTGGGTCATTTAAGAAGTTTACCAGCATGATGCAGTCAACCACAAAGGCCCAGGTTTCCAAGTTGGCTGTGTATTAAAATAAAAGCCTTGTTTGTGTGTCTATAATTGGAAAAAGAGTTCAGGCCAGACTGATGCTTCAGATACTCATATCCCCGTGACCACAGCAAGCCATTGCGTTAACTCAGTGAAAGCCCAGTGGGTTACTTTATATCGTCCATCCCAAAGCAATCAGAGCATGGAAGTGTAGACATTTTGCTCGTGTAGCTGGGACGAAGGGAATGGAACAAGGCACAGGCACTGGGAGAACAAAGCTTTGGGAAACCTGCGTGAAGTGGCAAGTAGTGGAAGGGAAGGACAAAGAGTTACGTAGCCAGAGAGGGACATAGAGATGCAAGATTAGTCCCAACTAACTGAAGTATGGATCCAGAGAGGGATAAATCTGGTGCCTACTAGAAGCTTTTGATGAATTGCACAGAGACGGTTTCAGATTTTGACACCAGACTTGTTAAATTGTCCCACCACCACAGGCTGTCCTTCCTGACAGCCACCCAGTTCAACTAGACAGCCACCAGCCACACCTACCTACTAGCTGGTAGTGTTCTCGTCCCTTTGACAGCATTTGGCTTACTGACACCAGCAGCTTCTTGAGATGACCTACATCCTGGTTAAGATTCACCGCCACATTTAGTCTTTTATCAGTCAATTCCTGGAAGAAGGGAAAAAAATCATTAAAAACTCATTTGCAATCTAATTACCAAGAAAGCCTAGAATTAGATCCTCAGTATAAAATTACAACTCTTTGCGCAGATGGGAACAATTCTTGTAAGTCAGAGGGTTATGGCCACATTTAAAGAGAACGTGGTTCAAAGTCAAGAAGCCGTTTCCTGTTCCAGGGAATTACCTCCACAGGCCGAACGCTGGCGAGAGCGTCGCTGACCTCCAGCTCCCACCCTCCCTGCCCAGGACTCCACTTATTCGCGGACTTCCAGGAATTGTGCTCGTAACCACAGCGGATCTGGCCTCAGAAGTTATTACCCCACGTCCCCACAAGCCTGGCTGAAAACCCCACGCAGACGAGAGCGCGTGCTTTATTAGGCAGGGTGCTAAGCACAGTGACGGTGCACCCAGCGGGAGGGACGGCTTCTGACCCCCGCAGCTGTAACAACAAGGCTGCTGGACCACCAAGGACTTGGTCTGTATGAGGATCTGTATGTGGGATGGTGTCCTCAGCAGTAATACCCAAACACAAGGCAGTTCCAGCTGTGAAACCATTTGAAACAGCTGGCTGGAGATACACACCTTTCCCCACCCATGCCACAGCACCGGTGCTCCTGTTCAGGCTCGGGACGTGGGCTGCTGCCCACCCGCTATCCCACAGGTTCACGCTCTGCTCCGAGCCCCTGTGAAATTCTTGCTTGCCAGCGACACCCGGCCTTAGATAAGGATTTCACAAACCAGTCTAAGCACCAGTCAGAGAGAAATGGAAAAAAGGAAGCTACCAAGAGCTAGAAAACTGGTTTCTCGCTCTGAAGTGAAAATGCTGAGCTTGCTTTTTTAAACAAAAATAAGTGCTTTTTTTTTAATACGGAGTTCAACAGTTTATTAATAGGGAAATGTCACAACTCAAAATGGACTCTTCCTCTCTTGCCTGCCCTCCTCCCCACAGTCAGTCTTGCTGAGCTAATAGTGATATAATCCCTGTTTTATTACCTTTATTGATTAGCTCCTCCGAAGGCATACAAAGAACTCCGCATCTAACACACACATTACTACTGCTTACTCAGCTTATAACACGGACGTGCAGATAACCTGTAGGAGAGCTTTCCCTTGCAATTTAACAGCTAAAAATAAGCAACTCTGCCTTGGCGTCAGCAATACAGAAGTACCCAATTCTCAACATGAGCACAGAGGTGTTCGCAAGCGCTCAGCATCGGCCAACTCCACTCCAACTGAAAGCGGTTTTACTAACAGAACGAGACTGATGCATAATGCTGCTGCAAATCTCTCCGTAGAGTTTCAGGGAAATTAGAGTGAGTTCAGAGAGGGCCACTTTCCCAGCTCCCATTTGGCTGGAAATGCCGCTAGACTTGCTGTAACGCAGAGCGGGCATTAAATCAAACTCAACCACCTGCACCATTACAGAAACTACTCCGGGCTCAGGCAAGAGGACAAAACAATATATTGCAAAGCTCTTAAGTGCAACTGGTAAACATTTTTCTACTGTAAAAAATCATTGGGAATCTGTATTAGGGTAGCCTTAACCTACTTTACCCTTATTAAAGTAGAAAATCAGGTCCGCTAAGCGAATTCTCAGTCTTGACAATCTCATACGGGTTGATGAAAGCGGAAAGGCAAATGCAATTAGCATCCCAGCAAATGAATGAATCGCAGCACTGACCGGTAGTGCTGGGTATGAGAGTGCATGTGCATTAGCGTAGAAACCATCACGAGCAGAAGCAATGAAGGAGCCTTTCAATTCACTCTCAGCCCTCATCTCTGGAAGAGCTCTCTTCCCCCTTATTTGCTTCCTCTCCCTTCTGTTTTGTGGCTTCACTAATTTCAGGCGGTGTTTACTCATGAATTATAGACACATCCCCAACCTTCCTGGGGCCCATCCTGACCAGCTCCCGATGGATTTGGGCTCAACACAGTCATACTGCAGCTTCTGCTAACGCAGGAGTGCAAGACAGCCTTACGCAGTCGTTGCTGTGCCCCAGCCCCACGCTCTCCGTGACTCGGGGGAAAGCATGTCTTTGGGAGATATGGGGATGAAGAGAGGAAGAGGATGGTAGTGGGGAACACCCTGCAATCACAGACCCAATAGCTAAGACAGGCGCTGAACTGACAGATTCCCCTCCACCATGCTTTACACGTACGGCATTTCCAGTTTTCGGTGACAGAGTGTTTCGCACCGAGATCTGGGGGGGAAAAGCACATTAGATTTCATATAAGCCTCGAAGTAAGTTTACTGCCTAAGCAAACTGCTGAATATAAATGACTTCCTTAAAGCATACTAAAAGGCACCCTTTAGTCATCATCTAGTCCCATAAGTGACAAGGAAGCTGATTAGAAAAACCAAATGGTCTGGTTTTAAATAGAAAGAGAAGGAGCCTAAAGAAAACACATAGAATGTGTCTGAGGGTTTACGCAAGCAGCATTTCTCAATTTTGTGGGTTGGTTCCAGTACCCAGAAGGAACAAATATGCTCGTTTTCAAGCATGTGTTTTCAGGTCCTTCCTGAAAAAAAAAAAAGACACTGTTGCTAGGTGGAAGTGGCTGGAAGACTTTCTTTTTTAATCTGAGAGCTATTTTAAGCTGGGTTTTTAGGCTTCTGGGGAGACGGCAAAAAGGGCCTGGGGAAAAAGATAATGTTCTAATTCCAGCCTCTGCCAACGGCTACCTGTCAAGAGCGCTGCTTAGACAATTAACATATTTCCACTAATGAAGGCTTAATTACAGGTTTATTAGGACTGTTTTTCCACACTCCTCTTCCGTATAAAGAGATGGATATTCTGGAGGAAACCTGGTTAGGGTTCCACAACATGCCCACGCAGCTACAGCGGAGCAATGCATGAGCCAGAGGGGTTAAGCAAGTTAAGGTAAAAGCAATTAAATCAAACTAGCATGCTCAAGCCACAGCAGGGCACACCTAATGACACCCAGCTCAGGAGAGGGCTCACCAGTGTCACCAGCCACAAAATGCCACGGCTGATGGCATCGCTGTTCTGATGTACCACTTGGATAAGCCATGAAGGCATAGCAGAGGGCAAGCATTGGTTTGAGGAGGGCTTTTCTTCTCCAGCCTGCTGCAGACAGGGACACAGAGCACCGGATTGTCACCATCACCGGCTGGCCTCCTGCTGGCAACACAGGAGAGGGCTCGGCAGACCTACCAACCCTCCCAGGAACCCAGCTCACAGGGTTGGGACATCTGTGGTCTCGCAGGCCCAGCTCCATCTCTGGCTCAGACACAGTGAGCCCACAAGACAAGTGTCGAGCAGCATCCACGACCGATCACACTGGAAAAGCCATTTCATTTCTGCTAATGACTACAAAGGCAAAAGCCTACAGTACTCTTAGAGGACTCCTAGCTTCCTCTCACAGCTGATGAAGCTACTTATTTTCAGCAGCTAAAAGGAGTAGATATAAATTATTTGTCCTACCAGCAAGTGCTCCTCTCCCCCTCAAACGACAGTATTTCCTTCCACTCTATCCATCAGAAGAAAATGGGTAATGAGTTCCACTGACACCACTTAGCTGTGTAAAACGTGCTGGGAAGGCATCTGCTTTAGCCTTCCCCTTCCCAACTGCCTTCTGGAAAGCTGTTCTGAAGCTATTTTGAAGCTGGTGTGAAAAGTTCTCGTTTCCAGAGATGGAGAAGCCCAGTTACAAAGCCATGACTCAACCACTTGTACAGGTAGTGTCTTTTTAGGGCCAGCACTCGGAGTACCAGCTACACAAGCAGTTCAGCAATCATCCGTGCAAACAATAACCCAGAGGCTCAGGCAAGTCACCTGCAAGTGTGAAAACAGGCCACCCCAGACAGAGTCCACCCAATTCCAGACCCTGCAACTGCAATGCCACTGCTGGAGGATATAAAAACACCACCAATCTGGAGAGTTGCCCACCCACAGCACAAGGCAGGGCTCAAGTCCGTGGCTTACCGAAGCTCAGGCTAGTAACATTTTGCTGCTGGACCACTTCTAGGTCAGCACAGATTTCCAGGAGCTAGGACCAGCTGAAGTTGAATTCAGGCACCTACCAGTAGCTAAGGACAGGTTCTTGCCCACAGCTGCAGGGGACCAGAAAGGTCAATGTCCTGGCAAGAGACATCATCTGCCTTGGTGTTACAGGGCATGCAAGACTGCCTTCTTTCTTTGGCGTTACAGGTGTCAGCAAGCACCAACCCAGCAGTTAATATTTCAAGCTTATTTAGTAATAAGCAGATTTATTTTTAGCCTCCCTTCTTGAAAGGACAAGTCTGGGCATCTTCCCCAGACCTTTTCCACTTTTGCCCAAACCAAACCAACCACCATTTGGAAGCCCAGATCTCATACCCAGAGTCTCTCCCCTTCCCCCTTACAAATTTGAGCTATGAGAAAGAGGTCATGATCCAGATGACAGCAGAACTCCCAATGCTAGAAAGATGTCAGCATCCTTGGGATACAGCTCCAAGACACCACCCTGACAAGCTGCAGGACAGGAATTTTCATCAAGCCTTAGTTTACCATCAGCAGAACACGTCCTGTTCCTTTGCTGGACCTCAATTCCCAAAGTGAGATTTGCACTGCCCCTGAGCACGGGCTCAAAGGAAACACTCACCGACTCTGTGCAAACATCGCTGTTTTCAATAACGTTGGCATCCCCAGCAACTTTTCCAATTTCTCTCTCAAGAGATGCCAAAGACTCCTGGGCCTGTAGGGAAGAAAAAAAAAAAACAAACAACCATACAGGGGAGGCACAACAATTAGGAAAGGCTGAGAAGCAAACCCCCATCTCTTCAAGAGCGCTAGAGACACAGGAAGTCACTCTTCAGGAGGAAATCTGTTTTATGCCAGATTCGCTCAGGGGACCAACACACTTGCCAAGATTGACATGTCTCCGTACAATCAGCACGTTGTATGTCAGCCTGCCTGCATTTGAAAGCAATTCTACAGGGAAGCTTTAATAGTCTCATGTCAAGTTATCAGGTAAAAATTGTGCAGCAAGTTTTTTGAGCAAGAGTAACAGCACAGGCAAGTCCTCCAAAAGCCTAACCATAGATCTGCATTTATATAGAATATACCATGAACCAGGGACATCAGCACAGCTCGCTTCATATGTCAACATCCAATATAATTGTCCAAGCAGAATGTTTTAAACACCTTATTACAGCAGGTCTCCTTTGTCTTCTCACCTCCTCGCAGTGCTTTTGTGACCATCTGTCCCTGCTCCCAGGACAAGACCTGCCCCTCCAACAGCTCTCCCCACTCCAGTCCTGCAAGAACGCAGCCCAGTTTCCTCACTAGGCTTCTTCCCTCTCCTCTTTTTGTCACCTTCCCCTGCTGAGCTACATAGCTGAGTTTCTGGTACAGCCTTTGCTTTTGATGAACGCAGTCCAGCCTTAGGGAATTATCTCCAAGAGCTGTGGGACAGATCCCCTCCCAGCTTGCCAGTCTGGCCCTTGCTTTGCCTCCTTCCTCTGCCTCCCCATCACAAGCCAAGTGTTATTCCTCTTCTAACCACTGTCCAGTTATTCTCACGTTCCTTAAGGAAAGGCTCACTGTCCATCTTCCATACTTTGCTTTATGCCTTCCTCTCACCTCCAAAATATTGTGAGATGGCACAAAGGTGCTTAATGTTTCATTAAACCTCCTTCAGGCTGTCCCCTGTGACAAGAGCCCAGCTTCCACAAGCAGGCACGTTGCCAGGGCACCAAGACCACCGCTGACCCTGTCAACCAGCCCGCTGGTCCACCACTGGACAGGTCTTAAGATAACCCAAGAGACAGGACAGCTGTAGAAGATACAGCTGCTGTTAAGCCCAAAGCACTAGCAACCTTTAAGGTTTACGTATACTTCCCAGTTTCATGTTACACTCACGGCTGAGAAAGCAGCACCGCAGAAGGAACAAGGTGTTCTACAGTCTGGAGCCAGAGCTCAGCCACGCTGCAGGCTATTCTTGTCGCCATTTATCAATTCTCCCGTGAGAGGTTCCTTTCTGGGGTGACAGACAGCACTGAGACCTCTCATGCTTGAAGATTTCCCACTCCAATCCATCTTGCAAGAGCAGCCATTGAGGAAGAGCAGAGGTAACCCACCTGCTTGTCTCATCAAGCTTGCGTAGAGCTGACTTTAAAGATTTGCAGTCTCCTGGGTTATAGCCGATTTGTAACCGCATGCCAACAGGCAGATGGCTTGTAAACCAACTTGTAACCACTACCATTTGAAACGGGATTTAAAAGCTTCAGGCTGTGGTGTGGGTGTAGGGCTGTGGGATGGACTTTTTGTTAGGCTGGATTTCTTTAAATAAAGAATTATTTGTCAGCCCCAAATCACCACTTGTTCCCATTAGCATAAAATTACTGTGAACAAGAGACTCTTTCAAGAAGGATAATTAAACAGAGCTGCTAGTTGCATTTTTATCATTTCAACAGACACGCAGGTATCTTGCATGAGCTCTTACACCCACAGTCCCAGTCACTTGGGGAACCAGCGAGTAGAGTAAGACACCCCACCAGGCAGGCAGTCTGCTCAAGCCGCTCAAATCACTATGTTTTCCAGCACTGCAAAACGACAGATCTTGAGGGTTTCAATAACATTTAGATCTGCAACTGTCAAGGGTCTCTGCTTACCTTGGGCAAGTCACCAGCTACCTTCTGTCTCTCATTTTGATCAACTTTGAGTTTTGATAGCGTTTCGTTTAGCTGCGTTTTCAGCTGCAAAATAGTAACAAAGAAAATCAGTTTCCTTCACACAGGGATTTTATCTGTCTGTCCCACAGATTAACGCAGTGCACACTGACTGCAAAGGGAGTAAGACTGCTAACAATTATTGCACACACTGGATTAGTCAACACGTATGATGAGGTTTACAGGGACAGTCAAGGAAGAGAGACTCCATCTGTAAAGATAAATGTAAAGAATGGAAACTACAGAAGAAAAGACATGGTTGGCATGAGCTTGATCACAAGTGGTTTCGACTTTTAAACTATATTGCCGGTAGAAATATTAGCACTACTGAAAGTACGTAAGCCTCTCCAGCATTCTTATCACCAGTCAGCCCAGAATTCAACTTAATTCACAGCAAATATGCAAAAATGTAGATTGTCATCTTCCTAATTCAGGATAAACAGTCACTTCACTGCTGAATAAACTAAAAAGCTCTACTTGTCATCTTAATGAAGCACCACTTACTACAACTACATTGACTTAACCAGTCTGTTAATGTCACATCAAGGCATGAATCACTGACAGGGGTATATTAAGTTGTTGATTGTGTTTAAATTCAATCCAAAAAAGTGAAATTATTTCAGTCAAGAGGGATGAATACTTTGTACTGACTGCCCTTAAACTACAGCCTTCCGAAGGAAATAAACATTTTTTAAAGAATATTTTGATTGCTCTTCAACACAGCATACAGAACCAGCCACAGCACTTAAGGCTTCAGCCTCAAATAGGAGTGCTAACAAGAAGCTCGAGTGCCAATTTTGTTGGATTTGTGCCTCTGAAGTGCACTGTGCTAGCGTGCACTACTCCTGCGGTCAATCTTCTTGGGAGCCAGCAGGGGAGTAAAGAAGTGAACAATAGGCTACTCAGAGCCCTGAATTCTCACTGATTCCCAACCTACGCATTACATTTGTCTCACCCTTGGAAGGTCTCTCCCTTTGGAGTACCTGGACTGGTGGATGCTGGTTTTCTGTATTTTGGGGAAGCACTGTTGAGCTCTTCTGTAGTTTCAGTTTCTCTCCTTGCCCACCTTATAAATCAGTGGGAAGCACATTTTGAAATCCCATCATTTCTATTCCTCAGCCTCCTGCCTACTGCAAAAAACCACTCATATACACTGGACAGCATTCCTGAGCCATTTGCATGAAGGTAGTTGTTTACCACCTCCTCACGCTTCTACCAGTACAGCATCATCAGATTGCAGAGTCAAGCTGCCCTAGCAGAGAGCTCAGCTTTTTAAGTTTTTGTTTTTACAGACATAATAGATTGTTGCCCCTCATATTCAAGAGGTTGGCGTTTACTGATTAACTGTAAGATATGCATTCAATTCCCATTTCCCTTGCTTTCAAAACGAGAGGCTTTGGTTGCTGAGGCAGGATGCTAATCAATGCTGTACTGGACTTGCCAAGCATCCTATTAAATTTAAGCAGATTGTTATTGTGGGTTTGGGCTTTTTTAAATCAACTATTTTAACCCAGTTACATTAGTGGCAGTACCCTGGTGAGATCAGCAGCTCAACCTGCAGTGACAGTTTGTCCCATCAACTACTCCAAAACCTACCAAAGACATGGTGACAGAGACAATCTTCCCCAGTTCTGGCTCAAGAGCAAGAAGCACTATTCAAACACCAGGAGAGGAAGGATCTGACTGCTCCTGCAGCCTTAAAATCACATCACTGAAACAAGTGAGAAGTGAAAGGACTCAAACCAGAAAACCACACATCTTTGGGTCTACAGGTCTGGCCTCGGTTACTCCAACCCCTTCTTGAGAAAACCTGGTATAGGAGCATTATTGGCTGGATAGCATTGCTAGCTAAAGACGCTGTAACATAGCGCATGCACCAAGCCAGAACAGCTATTCAGCCACGTCAGGACGCCAGCTGCTGAATGGCTGGATACTCTGAAATCATCTGACAGTGGTTTTGGCCAATTTCTGTACATAGAGAGGAGGATGGAAAAGACTCTGCACAGTCAGAGCACGGATACCACAGTTGCATCCTCAAAAGCTTTGGAAAAAAACAACCAGAAAATAATCCTCAAATTAAACCGACGGGAGCACAACTTTTATTGCTCCGAGGACATTATATTTGCTGTTGCGTATGTCTATACTGTAAAACATTGATTCTCAAGAAGTTTCAGGAATGAAAGTCTTGCAGACTTTGGAAAAAGTCTTAAGAACCAGACATGCTATTGTTAGGAGCAGAGAAAGAGACAAATTGTAAAAGTCAGACTACATAAATGATTGCAATGGACAAAAATATCAAGCTGAAGAGGTTAGCAGAACAGACAGGATTTGAAATAAGTCTCCGCTTCATAAGTATGCTGGGAGCCTAGTTTGTGCCCAGCGGAGAATGAGCTTCTTACCAAATTTAACTCTTCATTCTGTCTTACTGCTTCAGAATATGAATCATCAAGTTTTTTCTGCAATTCAGTCAACAGATCTTTGAGCTGAAATGAAGTTTAGAGTTTTAGGATTTGTCTCCTTAGGATGCCCACTTTTCTTCTGCTCAGTTATTAGTGTGTCGCTCTACCCTAAGGTCACAAGCATATAAACTCCTCAGCCACGGGGGCTAAGCATTAGATTAGTTTGCCAGCCAACTGGTAACCGAACAAAAGAAAAAGAACAGTTTGGTCAATTATGTTTACCTCTCTGACTTCTGAAACATAAGTAGATCGTTCTATTTCTGCCTTTTCTAGTTCACTTTCCAAATGTTCTCTCTCTTTTTTAAGCTAGAAACAGAAAAAGAGAGTTAAAACAGATGTTTTCAGTGTTTTCTTGCAGTATCATTTTCTTGATTTATTGTTAGCTATAAATTTCTATCAAATACTCCATGATATTTAGAGAGCATTTCAAATCCAGTGATTGCACAGCACAGATTTAAACTGTTACATTTCAAAAAGATAACAAGAAAAAAATCAAGCCCAAGATCATCAACAAGCAGTAAACTGCTCAGTCTCACAAGGAAAAAGCCCCAGTGGGCAAGTACAGAAGTAAAAACCAGGACAATTTCCAGTACCCAGCTTCTCTCCTTCTTAAAAACACTGGCCAAAAGATTCAGTTTGAACTGCAGCATAGGCTGCACTATTCGCAGGAGAGAAGTCCTAGGAAGTTCAGACTTACAGCATAAGCCTAAATCATGTTTTAAGTCACAGAAAGCTTCAAAGAAAAAACACCTGCACGTACAGTTTCAACTTCTTTGATTTCTTCCTTTAACCTCTCTACCTCGTGCTCCAAAGAAACGACTGAAGAACGCATCTGCAGTTTTCAAGAAAGATAAATATATCGTTTAGTTGGGTTGCTCTGAGACAGACCCTCCATATACACACAAGCTTGCTTCTACAATTTAAAAATTTTAAGGATGAAATTACAGCAACTGAATAAAATAAGATGCTCATTCAAATAATTCAATATACTGAGTTTCCATTATAACACTTTTCCTCCCTTCTCCAAGCATAAGAAGTTCTCTGATAGTTAGAGCCTACATGCCTGAGATTTAGAATATAAGGATTAAGCCAGTCGTCCATTAGCCATGGTAAGGGAAATATCTTTCCTAGACAGGGAAGACTGTCTCCATCCATGTATTATATGTAGCCAAATGCAGCACATTTAGCCTTATTAGAGGCTGCATAAGTGCAGCAGATGGTAGCACATCTATAGTTCAAGATCTGACAGCCTTTTATAAGCCCCTCAAACAAGATGTTTATAAATCACCTATCTGTTTGCTCCAGGCTCATTCTCCGGCACCCAAATTTACTAAGCAGAAGTACTTTAGAAATAATTTCTTTCAAAAAAAAAAAACAGCTTGACCTACTTTAACTCTAGATTAGGAAAAAAACATAAAAGGCTTTTTTCTTACCACTTTTGCTAGCAACAGAGCCTTCCTAAAAATGGAAAGCTTTGCAGGCAATTTCAAGTGTAATTAGTTGACCATAATGGATTAAGCACTATTTTAACAGCTTCCAAAAAATTGTTATATGATACTTAAATTTCAGCACAAAAAGTCTGTATCTGTTCACAAACAGACTTTGAAAAAAACAGGTGCTTAACAGAAATACAGTCTGAGTTGCCAGGATCAGAAAAATATGTATTCCTGGGCACATTAATGGGACACAGATACACTCCTGAATCTTTGGCTTCCTATCCCATCAGCATTAACATCACTACATGCTATTTGGCTGCCTTCTGCATCACCTGCAAAGGACTGTGACGCAGACTTGCCATAATGGTCAAAGACCTTATATCTGTGCTGTTTGTTTGTTCTTGCTACTCTAAAGATGGCAACAGGCATAGCCACACAAATCTAAAGACACCAACAATTCCACCACTTTTTAGTTTTTTTTTAAATGGAAGGATGTTCCTCAAAAAAATAAGTCACTCTTAGCATGAAGCTAAGTATCAGAGCACCAAAAATCCTATTGTTATAAGGAGGAATCGTTCCTATTATACTGGCTGCAGATTTCACCTTTTTCATCCACTGGTCACGCACACATCAAACCAGCAGCCAGGGCTGTTCTACACCTGCCTTCACAGCGCTTGAACACCCTCTGGGACTTCAAGTAGAAACTGCCTGGCTGCCGCAAAAAGCGGATCTTCAGAAATACCTGTTTAAGTTCCTTCTGTGATTCTTCAACTTTTATCTTCCATTTGCTTTCTTCCTCCTCCACACTCCTCTGTAGCCTTTGTAAAATCCCCTCCTAAGAAGAGAGCGGGGTTTGAAAGCTTACGGCAGAAGAAAGGCAGCTTGCAACATCACAAGGCACAGGCGACCAGGCATCCTGCTTACCGTCTCCGCCAGAACCGATTTGTATTTCTCGCACTCCAGTTGCAGCAGTATGTGCATTTCCTCGGCCTCCTTCAACTTCTGCTCCATAGCCTGGCAAAGGAAAAAAGGGACCAGAAGAGTCACGTCTCAGCTGACGGCTTTGAGTCCTATTATTTATCTTTTTTCAACAAGCGAGCTAGTATCATTCACACTGGCAGGTCTTTCGTTCCAACCCATGCGAAGACAACAGCAAGTGCCGTGTTCACCTACAACTCTCAATACTCAATCACAAACTTTACGTGAGTTACTGCAGTAATTCTGAGTTGCCTGAAAAAAAAAAAGATTACTTGAAAAAGGGAACAGGGATTTTGAATTTCATGAACGTTTTCACAACTCCACAAGGTGCTTTTTGAAGATGCAAATACATTTCTGATTTACAAGATGCAAGTATCTATAAAACAATTTTCTTGTCACCCGTTTGCCAATTTGAACTTCACAACCCAGAGCACGATTTGCAAGATTTATACTGGAAAAATACGCACAAGGAAGTTGTCCACCATTTGTGCCTACCTTGACGTCTTCAGATCCTGAAGCCTCTCTCAAGTATTCTTTAGCCATCTTTTCAAACCCACATATCCATTCAGTATGACTCTGTTGGGAGAAGCATTCAGTTAAAGCTGAGAATAACCTCAATAAATCTACCTTCAGGACATTTGCCTCCCAACCGCAGGCTTACAGAGCAGTGTTTGAGTCCCCTAATTCCCCGGAGCTAACGCACAGGCTGACAGCAGCCGTTGGGCTAGTGCCACACGAAGCCGAGCAGAGCTGACAGTCGGCGGGCGGCAATGCAGGAGCACGAGGTTACGAGCGAGACACAGTTCACGGGGGCTTGGAAGTGCTGAAATACAACTGGGTGACAGAGATCTCCCTGCAAGTGTCAGGGCTCTACAAGAAGTATTTGAAGACTTAAGGGAATCTCTTCCAAAATCCCTGAGCAGTTAAAGCAGACACTTGCCACTTAATTCTAGGGACTGAAACCTTACAGAAACAGCCTTTTTAAAGACTATTTCTAGTTCATCAGGAGATTAACTTTAACACGTTTGAGAATACTTTTAAATATGAATACTCAAAACCTCTAGATGTTACAAGTGAAACACAGACCCCAGTTTTCCAGCCTCATTTCACATTATGCACACAATCTAAACCACACCAGCGCACTTCCCTTGCAAACAACAGAAAGCCACCAAGAATACAAAATCGGAAATCAGTGGTTTTCAAAAGGAACTTCGGGAATAAAATAAACTCTCCTGAATTTTATTAACTGGCACTGAGGCAGCGCAGCCCCTCTGGAAAGGGGGGCCAGCCGTTATCCGCACAGCCGCTGGGGAAGATGAATCCCCATCGTGCCAGACAGAGAGCAAACACGCAGCAGACCTTATCCGCCCCTGAAAATTTACTGTCTCAGTTAGACACAAAATAACACACGCAGATGAAACAGATGTTGGGGCAGTTAAACACACAAAATAACAAAAACTTTTTTTGTTTGTTTTAACACTTTTCTTGAAGTAACCGTCTGCAGCTTTGACTCTTTGCTGCTGGCAGCTACAGGTATTGCCAGCAGAAGACACTCGTGTCCCACTGCAAAAACCTCAGGGCAGAAGGGACCGCGGGGAAGTGCCCCAGACTGCCCAGCACAGCAGGACCAGAGCTCCGCGGCCCCCAGCAGTAGGGTAGGAAAAGCCACTTCTCTTACCACGTTAGAAGGAAGAGAGACTTTAGGGAACAGCTTCTGGAGTAGTTTACGCGTCTCCACCTCGGCAGCTTCCAAATGCTGCTGCTTCTCCTAAACCAAGAGAAGGGCTCACGTGAAATCGGGCAACACGCTCCATGGACCTGGCAATAGCCTCTTCTACGCCTAGAGTAACTTACTTAACCCAGAGAGTCATTTAAGGTTGTACAGTCTCTAAAATTGCCAGTAAATTGCTTCAAAAATTGACACCGAATTGCTTCAGAATTTGGCCTTCACATTTGTTTGTGCTTTTAAGCTTTTATTTTCATTACTTTCTCCTCCAATCTAGCCTGTTTGTACAGAAATTACACCATCGTTCACAACACAAACTACACTGTGCTGAGTAACTGCATCCACAGATCACACCAACCCTGCCATTCAAGTTGAGCGAGCTCAAAAACAAGAACTTCGGTCAATCAACAATGTTTAAAAAAAAAATCCATACTTATTTTAAATCATTTTAGGCGGGGGAAAAATCACCATAAATCAACATCACGACATCAAAAACAGAGAATTAAAGTCAAAAGGAAACTTTGTGTTAATGCACATTTGAACCAGGCCAAGAAAGCAAGACTGTATCTTCTAAATATTAAAGTAATCAAGAGGGAGACCCTTACATCCTCCTTCCCCAAGCCTGGATGCAATGGGAAATAATTATTAGAGCTGTGTGACAATCTCCAGGTTTTCTTTGTCATTGCTCTGCAAATATAAATACACAGAGCCAAGGGCACCACAGATCCATCGTTCCATTTATTTAACATCAAAAGCAGACCAGGCACACGACAATTTGCTTGCTGTGCTTGTGGCAGATTGGTTCAATTCAGCCATACGACACTCAGGCTCCCGTACAAGTTTAAACGCAGAAAGCCTGAACTCCTGCGCAGAAGGCAGCTTTCAGCGAAAACCCTTCACTAATATTTGGGTTTGGTTTTTTCTTTGACATCAGTGTTACTGCGCCTTGCTGCTCCGAGTTCCTCTGCTGCAAGAGATCGGTGGCATCAGTAGGTTGAGATTCAGAGACAGAAAGGGACAGGAGACATTAGGTTGTGAAGTTGTGCTAAGTGTGTTAGTGTTCAGCAATTTAGGAACCACCGAGAAGTGGCAAATGGCTGTTTGATGAAGTGTCCGACTGCGAGAGAAAGCAGGCAAGCGTTAGCACACAGCAAAAGCAGGTACGCAACTTCTCTGAACACGGGGCTGAGCAAAGAGCGGAGACATCTCCAAAACACAGACGCACAATCCCAAACCGGAGCTCCTCTGCTTCTAGCTACCTGACTTGTGTTTGTAAAGTTATTTTGATGCTTTTTTTAAAATCTGCATAGTGACAATTAACACCAAATCAGGCTCATAGCAAATGCAAGCTCCTTTCGGAGCAATTCACGCCCCGTATCATTTTGAACGTTGGCTCCAACAGAACCTGTCGAGCTTCATATGCTTTCAAGGAGGAAATTCACAGCTGTGGTGACACTGTTTTCCTGAGAAGCTCTCAGGTTTTTAAATAACAATTTAGTCCTAGTTCTTCACAGGTCCAATAAATTTATTCAAGCACAGCAAAAGCCCAGTAGATGAAAGCAGGTTGCTCACCAGTACAGGTTTTATTCTAGAGCTCCCCACAAAGAAAAAAAAACAATTCACGACAGCTCTAACAATTATGCAAATAGAAATCAAAAAATCAGCATGCCCACAAATTAAGGATAAAAAACATAAAAGAAACCTAAAGACAACAGGAAGAAGCAGAGGTGAGAGTATATGAATGATCACTCAGAACAGACTATATTTAAATTGCAGTAAAAGTTAAATGCCTCCATTTCATTTAAAAAACCAGCTGCAGATCTGCTTCTAGCTTAACGCATCGTTTCCAGCAGTTAACATTACAACCTTGGCAGTCTTGTTCATTTTGTCCTGCAGCAATTTTTCAGTTGATGCCAATGCTTCCATTGCTTTCCAGTTTTTCTTCCGAAGGTCCTAATCATTTTTAGAAAGAATGATTTCAGTTCAGCCAATATTCAAACTGTTTCCGCTTTTACTTCAGAGATATATTTTGCATTACATTCCACCATTTGCATTTAAATGCTGGTTACTGCAAGATGATTTTGCCGGGTAAGATGACATACACTAGCAAAAACAAGTGTGATGTTCAAAGAGTTTGAATGAAAAGGGGAAAAAAAAAATGCCAATTTCTGCCCAACCTGCCCCCATGTCCAAAACTGATCCAAGTGTTACTGCAGAGCGTATCGCTACAGCAACCCCACACTTTGACTGCACTTGTAAGAAGAAAGAGGGAAGTTTTCAAAAGTAGTGAGGAACACAGACACCAAACCACAGATTACACAACAGAGTGTTAGGCGTGTCGCGTTGCAGAACCCAGCATGGACCCCAGTATACATGGAGGTGTACACATTTATGCCCCTGATCTTGCAACCAGATCTAGCTGCGTAGATCCTTGGCCCTCAGCCCAAACCTACTACGTCAGGGCTGATTTTAGACACACAAAGCTCAGGGCCTTGGTTCACAGGATTTACCCACGCAGCTCTCTCCACCGTGCCCAAAGAAAACTGGTTTGCTCACCAGTGCCCTCCTGGGAGGTTTTGGGATTTCGCCAGTGGCGAGCACACCCCAGATCAGCATGGAAACACCACCGTGCCGTATTGCGCTCCTGCATCTTTCTTGGCGAGGTCATCAAACGTGTACTCCACAAGACGTCAACATGCAAGCTCAGTTAGGAGGCTGAGAGCTCTTATAAAAAGAGCCTCACAGCTCTTATCTAGAAGGATGTGTGCTAAGGGCCTTGTGGGGAGGAGATTATGGTGCTCAGGACTTAGATTCCACCACCCCCACCCCAACCCCCAGAACAATCCGCTCTAGCAAAGGGCTATTTTTGAAAGGCTGTATTTTATTTTTTTAATTCACCACGCAAAGTGGCATCCAAATCCTAACATGTACCTATACTAGTTTTACTTTACCACTTTCATTTGCCCGCTATTTTAAGGGCTCACAGGACATAAAAACAAGATTAGATCAAATTGCAATGTGGAAAGCTGGGACCTACAGGCATGGTCTGCCTTTAGCAGTAGCCAGATTTCTGCCTGCACCGCGAAGGGTACTTAGACCTTGCAATTCCCCAGGAAACAGGCACACATGTGTTCTACCTTCCCAGCTCATCTGTCTGCTGATAATACCCACTTTCCTCTCTACCTTATTTCAGCTCTTAAACACCACTACTTGCTCAAAAGCTCACATTCTTAGTATTTTTCTTGTGCATCTTCCCTTATATCGTCCCACTTTTAAGCAATAAAGCTTATTGCACTGTACTCAGGCAATAGCCTTTATAGGCTATCAAGAAGAGATAGGCCAGTTAAAAATCCTCTATTTTAACAACTTTCTTTCATATAACTTAAAAGATGCCATTTTCTTGCCCTGCACAGATAAGGTATTACAAGGAGGCAACTTCACAGCTCTGCGATAAAAGATAGAATCTTTACTTCCACCCACAAACAACCCATACTGCACCATCAGCAGCTCTGTAAAGGAAGGCTCACTGTCCTTCACCTCCTTCAGACGATCAGGGTTAGTCACTCTTAGGAATGGGAAGAGCCAGATCTGAGAGCCCTGAAGCTAACGCCTCCTCCCATGTCCACGCGCAAGGACCACAACTCAGTCAGAGCACGGCCCCCTTCATCCTCCCACCCTCCCTCCCCAAACCCCCTCTTCTTTCCTTGGCAAAGGACGTGTTTCTCAACAGGGCTAACAAGGCTTGAATCCAAGTCTGAGAACTTGCTATGGGATGCGTCCCCCAGCAAGTCTCCTCCCTCTCATCAAATCAGCAACTTGTCAAAGAGCTGACGGAACTTGGAACAGTAAAGTAAAGTACGCTTAGTCACTCCCAAGAAAAGAGAAGAGGAGTGTCCGGGGGACACAATACAGCAGACAACTGTCAAACGTTTTCTTAACAGAATGCCTTAGGCATTGAGGAGTGCTGCGCACACAGGTTTGGTTGTTCTTTGGGGTTTGGGTTTTGTTTTGGAGGGGTGGGGGAAGAATTTCCTTACGTTGTTCTTTTTCCTCTGTTGCTCAAAAGCATTTCTCTGAGAGGCGAGCTCATTTTGGAGACTGGCGATTTCCTTCTCTTTCCTTGCAACCCTGAATTAGCAAAAAGAATAATAAACAAGTCAGGAGACATTTAAGAAATTTCAAGTGAAACACTGACACCCTTTCATATATACTAACTTTCCTTCCCTTCCAGCAACACACTTTCTTTGAAAAGCTGCTCTGACTGACTTGGCAGTACCACTTGCTTCCTACTGCTCCGTGAACTGCGGGCTGCCAGAGCAAAGCCCATTGTAAAGCTGGTTTTTGCCTACACCAGGCATCTGCACGCGTTTATCAAGGCCACGGAAAGGCAACACATCAGACGAGGATAAGCCAGCCAGCCCACTCTAGTACAATGTCACAAAACAGGCACCGCCTGCTGGGTAAGAGCATTCTTTTTCAAGCACCTAGTCCACAATTTATAAGTCATTTAACTTAAAAGAAAAATAATTCAGCCAGCAAAAAATGCATGACAGTGGCAATTTGTGTAGCACAGTATAAGCCGGCATGGCATTAGCTTTCACATAGTTCTTTAGTGCACTTCAGCTCTACGTTATACCACACTTTAACCCCTGAGACCTTCCCTAGAAAAAGGCTTCTACCAGATGATTTATAACACGAACAACAGCCCTCTACAAAGCTGAAGTTCCAAGAAAAAAAACCTGTCACTTTTGCTTTAAACACCACCATTTAACTCTTCAGACATAAAGCTGAGCTGGCATACATTTAAAATTAAATCAATCATGGCTTGCTCACATTGTGGGCACAACATACTGCAAGCACTGGCTGCAGAAGACTGCAGCTGAGGATTATTAGCACAAGCAGAATCTCTATGTTCAAGTTTTATTAGATAATAAAGTGGTGGTTTTTTTTTTACTGGCTACTTCTCACACACTGATATTGTACATTTGGCATTTATTTAATCTTTTAGATTTCCTGAGCAATAAGTGAAATGAAGCGCTTATCTATCACGTTCAACTTTTGGCAGTACTCACACTTGCAGAAGCTCCTCACTTTGGACAGCCAGAGATGCCTACAAACAGATCAGAAACTCATTAGGAGCAGACCAGCAGCAGAGAGTGATGCAGAGGGCGTGATCTGCCTTGTTAACCAGGAATGGCTGCAACACCGAGCAGCTGCACTCTTGGCCTTCGAGAGAGTCTTGTCCAGCCTCCTTTGGCCAGAAGAACCCTGGCTGTGATACAGCGTGTAAAGACAGGGGTGGAAAGCTAGACAAGAACACAGCAGGCATAAGAAAGAGCACAAAGCTGCAAACTCACACGATAAAGGGAAGCAGGAACAGATAGGCAAGAAAGCTGGCTTAGTGCAATCCAACCCTGAAGCTGTCCCTGGATTTGCATGGTTAATACAACTACTGGTTTTCCATGCCATCCGTACAAGCTACCACCACCCCCTTTGACTTCACTCAGTAACCCTGCAATTGGAAGCTGTACCTGTTTGCAATTCTCCTGCTTTAATTCTTGAATCTGAACTTTAAAAGATTCATTTTCCTTTTGCACATCCTGTTGAAAGAAAAGAGGCAATACATACATGTGTATACATATAGATATACACTCACAATACGGACCCTCCTTACAACACAAGACACTTCTACCGAAACTTTACCTGCAGCTGTTTTATGTGGCTTGCAATTTCTCTCTCTTTTTCTTCCACTACAGCTTTCAACTTCTTCATTTGTTCTTCTTCCCCTTTCAACCTGCAGGGATGGTTTAGAAAGTAAGAAAAAAGGGTTAAAGTAAGAATTTATGCTAAGAAGGACAGACACTCTAGCTGGGACAGTTTTCAGCAGCAGAAGATAAATATATTTTGTATGCTATATATAATAATCAGCCAAAAGGAAAGCACACACACACAGAGAAGAAACCATTGCATTATGGCTCCAAACCAAGAAAGCTAACAAAAATACATGCCAGCTGCAACAACACATATTGCAAACACTCACCTGCTAAGAACTGGCCTGAAGCAAGCTAGTCATTTCACACGTCAATCAGCAAACACATTTAAACATAGCTGATCTCCAGAGCATTCAGAGCCAAAGTGGGAGAGAAGCAATTGATCACCTGCGCAAATCCTGCAAGCCAGCTGGCTCTGAAGGCGCCAGGGACAGTCTCCCAAAGGTGAGGCTGCCTTAGGTACCCCGTACTGGCTATACAGGAGCCCTGCTGGGAGGGCAGCACGTTACAAGAGCTGCATTGAAGACAGAGTCCTTTTTGGCACAGTCCCGTACAACCTTCCTCTGACTTAGAGCAGCCAGACAAAGCAGAGTCAAAACAGAAGAAAGTCTGGCAGCATTTCTCCATAAAACAGGAGCTGCAGAATTGGCTATTGCATCTCAGACTGAAAATGGCAAACCGTATCTGTTCATTGCTTTTACCGACTCAGCCACAGGCACTTAAATCCACACTCTTTTAAACATGCTAAACAGAAGGAGAAATTATCACTAGACACAAGAAGTAGCAGCAATTTCACTAGTTAGTAGAGCCCTGGGCGATCATTCACTTTCGCAAAGTGTATGAGCACTACTACTTAGGCACGCCAGGCAGGGACGCCAGACGCTCGCTATTATACGCGGCAGCAGACGCGCTGGCTGGTGTACGTCCATCGGCACTAACAGCTTATTTTAGCAAAGCCCATAAAATTCTTGAAACCAATTCATACATTCCAATTTAAGATAAACGCCAGCACTGAATGCATATTATCAGCAGGCACTTGAGAAACTGCTACTAAGGATACTCACAGGCTCTCCAGGTCCTGGACTTGGGACGCAGCAGGTACCTGAAAAACAAAGCAATTCCCAACCTCATTTTCATGGCACAGTAAAGCTTTCAAATTAACGGCAACTCTTTGCATGAGCAGGGGCACCACACAGCTTGCAAGATACTTGCCAAAGAAATACCAGGAATTTTGCATCAGACATTGCTCCAAGAATATCTAAACACATAATGGATTTCAGAAGCACAGCTTACACCAAGCATCCCAAACTTCACACCAGCCAATTTCTCTCCATTCTACCTTCCCCTGGGATAAATGCCTGTCTAGACATCCACCCAAAATACGAGTGCAACTCAGTTTCTCCCCTTTATCATCGACAAAAATCCAAACTGAGCTAGAATACCGCCTTATTGGAAAAATTCTTCCATTAAGTAATACCTGGCTTCAAGGATGTCCAGTTGCCTGTTCTCAAGTCCAGTGCAGAAAATCAAAAGCCAAAATATTCCAGCCAGTTGCAACTTCTGCAACAGGTAAAGGCAGGAAGGAATCACAGCAAAGCCTGACCACTTCAACAGGAGCTGCTATGTTCAGTTACAGCAGGAGCTCCTCCATGACCATAGCTCTATGGAGACACTACTTGAGTTTGGAAAGGAGGTACCTACGACACAGCTATGATTCTGCCTATGAGCTTCAAAGTTTTCAGACCACCAAGGCTACTCATTATGCATAGTTATCATCCAGGTTAAAGAAAAGCTCTCAGAACTTGTTATCCATGTAAAACCTGTTTTCGATGACCACAGTTAACCAGTGGGCTCTCTGCACTGTAGACTACCAGTTTAGTCAAGTGGGATTTAAAATAGCTCTGTAGGTTGAAGCCAATGCAAACCCTTTGCGTGAGGTAGAGGACAGAAACAACATCTTCCAGTTCAACTGAGCAGCACTCCCAAACCACAGCCACTCTGCAGGCCATACCTGTTGGAGCTGTTGCAGGTTCTGTTGTTCTAACTCCTGAACTTTACTCGTTAATTGTGCAATTGTATCTTTCTGACCCTTTGAGAAAAAAAAGCAAGTTCAGAAGTGTAAATGTAACTTCTCTACAGCCAGAAATACTGCAACAGAATTTATTTCCCTTTAGAATACCAAAGAAGCTTACCTGCAGCCATTCTCCTTTCTTAACAATCTCTTTCTCCTTCTCTTCCAATAAGGCCTCCATGGTTTTCACCTGCTTTTCCTTCCCCTTCAACCTGTACCATTAAACACATAGACATACAATATAAACCCTTGCTCTTTTATCCATCTGAAAAAAAAGACAGACATCCTATGCTTTGCAGCACATAACAAAAGCAGCCTATGTGAGCAAAGGCACAAACACAATTCACCCACTAAAAATCAATGTGTGAACACCTCCACTTCAGTCTGGGTTAGCAGAAGATGCCCTTGATCAAGGGTACTGCTCATTAAGTGAAAGCAGGCCCATTCTGTACTGACATATATTGCAGGGATTTCACACACATGTGGTCTCATCTAAAAATACTTCCTTTCCCCCTTTCCCAGTTGGGGACACGAGGGACTGATGACCATGGTGACTCAATTCTCACTTACCCACCCAGCTACAGCACAGATATTACCAAAGTAAGTTAGCCGTAGTGCTTTGCCTACGTCCTTCCATCCTGACTTCAGTTTAATCCCTTGTAGGTTAATTGGGGCTCACGAAGCCATGCAGCACCTCATCTTGTTTGCTGTCTCAGACAGGACCACGTAGTTAATAAGGATGCGTGTCTACCAAGACCAGCGTTAATAGCCTGGCTCATTTCATACAAAGCACAGACACCAGACGAGAACATTCTAACTTAAAATAGACTGGAGCAGGGAAGCAAGGGGTGCACAGGGCAGATCAGACATGTTAACAACTGTACTTACAGAGTCTGAAGTTCTTTGACTTGTGATGTAATCGACACCTAAAGAAAATAAGTACTTCAGTTCAATGCACATGGAAGAGACATAAATGCTATAAACTGCTTTAGGGAGAAATAAGGGAAAAAGCCATTAGACATTACTAAAACAGGCACTATTTGTTACAGTTATGTAAGCATAAACACACTTTTTATTTTGTGGGAAAATAAATTACGAGAAGCCAAGTGTCTCCACATTTAAAATGTGACTTCCAGAGCAGAAAAGAAAACAGCAGAAATGGGAACACAAGCAGGGCCACCGGAGCACCCTTCAGGCACGAGAGACAAAGGAAGAAGCAGACACTGACACAACCATCTCACCAGCAACTGCAGCTCAAATCAGAGCAATCACCCCGGTCATTTAGACCTTCACGCAAGCAAGGGCTTTTTAGATGCTCTCTGCAATGTCGACGCTCCCTTAAATTCCCATTCTCAGGCTGAACATGGATTCAAGAAACAAGATTTAGTGGGAATGTTCCCTTTGAATTTTGTAGAAAAGCCTGACAGTGGCTATCTCTGTAGATACTGGCTGCCCGAACAGCTTGCTTAGTCCTCTACCACAACACACAGGAGTTTCAGACATTCCCAAAAACCTCTATTCTGCTTGCAGAATGCCAAAAGCTGCATCTACACCACCTTTGGAGCAAGCATCCCCCACATGCAGCTTTCCAGAGACAGCAACTCTAAACTGCATTTTGTTCTGGGTTATTTGTCAGTTCCAGGGAAGGAAAAACACACAAATAATTCCTCCAGTTCCTGGGAATTTGCTTGGAAGGAAAAGCCCAAGACAGAAACACATTCTATGAAGCTTTGCCTAAAAAGGACAAAACTTTAACACTAAGGAAAGAAGAAAAGGGGGTGACATGCTGGAATGTAGCTAGAAAGACTGAAAAAAGTGCAGACCAAAAAAAACAACCCACACACCCCACACAAACAAGCAAGCAAACTTCCTGACAGCACGATGGATTAAGCTGCCTGCAGAATGGGCTCCCTAAGGAAACGTGGGTTCCCGTTGTTTTCGATGCTAGACAGCAAGCATGCCAAAAAAGCCAATACTGCTCCATTTCTGCATTCCTGCTAGCTAGAGTAAAACTTACTCTGCCAAGACAGGCTGTCTTTGGACACTGGAAACAAAACGGTCTTAGGTTTACCTGGAAACCCAATACTATTTGGGCCAGTAGCATTGTTCTAGCAACACAGAAAGGCCAACAAAAGGAGAAGCACCTTCAGCACTGGAGGTTTCTGAGGTGCCAGCCTCAAAGGACGTCCCAGGGTTTCGTGTTTACTGCAGGGACAGTACGCAATATGCCCACCCAGAGGTAATGCTACAATGCTTAAGTTACAGCAATTCTTGCCAAATTTCATACTAAAAGTCCAAAAAGCTCGGGCATCCAGAGGAATGCGGTTTCTGAAGGACAGCAGTAGTTATACTACATGTTTACAGCTTTACATCCAAGAGTAGTGCAGCTCTACCATTAAAAAGTTCCCTTACCCAATGACATTCACCAGTGAAAGAAAACACACTAGAACAGAAATGAGTGAGCAGCGCATCCAAGGCAAGGCTGTTTCACACTTCTGGCACTGAGGTATTTTACCTGTTTTTCCATCTCAAGCTGGGAATTTCCTACTTCTTCTTTCAGAGCCTCTATTTCCTGTGTCAAAGCCTTTTCAATGACAAAACAGACAGGATTGGACAATGGAAACACAAAAACGCCACAAAAATGGATGCTACCAGTTCATCACTATAGAATGCCATGCAGTAACAAGTAAGTGGTAGTCAGTGGCATAGACACAGAAAGGAAGGTAGCTATTGCAGAGACGGATACCTGAACAGTCTTCTCCTTGCTTGCTACTTTAAGGATTTCAGCTTGTAGGAGTTCTTCCACCGATTTTATTTTTCCATCTTTCTCATGGATTCTTAAAAAGAGCAGAGGAACAACATTAGCTAGCTGAACAAATGCACTACTTCAGCAAATATACAAGCTTTGGTTCTGCTATCACATCACATCACCAGCCTCTGGAATCCACAGTGGGACCTCCCACTATTGCATGTGCCATCTCTCACTGCAATCCAGATACAATAAGCAAGAGAAACAAATAGGAGGAATAAGACTGGGAACAGTGCAGAACAAGCTGGCTTTATATAACTAGTAGTTCACATGCTAAATAGATACTATTACTGTCTAAAAATACAAATTAAGGTATCAATAGTCCCCTGGAATGACACACACTTAACTTCAGCCTTCACTGGACATTCCAGCGAAGTATTTATCAACTTCAAATACAGACACACAGAGTGAACAAGCTCACTCCTTTTAGAGTGCCTACTGAGAAAAACAATTATCTGACAATTCAGTGCAATTCCTCATCTAGTCCAAGTTAGGCTTATGAAGTTAATTGCTTAGGAGAGAAGCAACTGGATTTTCAAAAGGTATTGATCTGACTTGACGTGTTTCCAAAGTGATAATGCTTCCTGCCACACACACACTTCACCCGGTTAAAAGCAAATCATTTCAGGGAAGCAAACCACTTTAGTCATGGAATAAAGACAGACAGAAGTAACAATCAGAAATTAAATCTGTGCAGTAACTTACACTTTCTGAAGTTCTTCCACCAGTGATTGGAAGGAAACCTGTTCAAAACAGAGCTTCAACTTAGAAAGACAGAAGAGAAAAACAATTCGCAAGTGTTGAGGAGTAAGGAGTAGAGAGCTTGAGCTTTTTGGCACTGGGTAAACAACGTAGCAGCCTAAAAATATTATCTATCTGGCTGCTCCTGAGAAAATTAGCTGTTGGTCTCCAGTTCCTGGCAAACCAATAATACCAGGTCTGCTGCAAGTTCCAGGAAAACAAAAGCAAACCCACACCATCTTTACCAGGAGAGGCTGAGGTTCAGGCCCAGCATCTGATCAGCTGACCTCTTCATACTGGCACTACTGTACACCTCTCCACAGTTATTGTGCTTCTCCTCTCCCATAAACGTTTTTCTAGAAACTAAGTGCTCTCCTGAGCTATCCAAGCAGAGCTGGATGTCACGGAAAGGCACTGCCCGATCAGCACCAAGTGCACATCGGAAACAATAATACTGTGACAGTGTCACTGAACAGAGACATAAACAGAAGGGGGCTAAGTCACACCTGCACAAGTGTGGATTAACATTAGAAAGCTCAAATACGCATAATGAAGCCAATACAGTATGAGCTGCCTACCAGCCACGCTTGCTGCACTAGGCTTCTGGGAAAAAAGCAATCCACAGCCATTTCAGTGCGTGGCAAACTCAGACCAACACAGAACCACCACTGATTGGAACCTTTATATCTGCCATGTTTCTGATGCTTATGCAAAGGAAGTATCTGACAGAAGTATCAGCTTCCAGACCAACGCTGGAAGAAAACAGGATGCTTTGCCAACAGGCTTCAAAGACATCTTCACCTTTTTCCCTTGACTTTTGCAACCACAGCAAGATTCTTTTAGATTTAGTTTAGGTGTAATAAAAGTTTTAGATGAAAAGTACTACCTGCTCTGATTGCTGAATTTGCAGACTTTGAAGTTCTTTTCTCAAGGACGAATTTTCCATTCGCAGTGCCTTTGAAAGCAGACACACAGATAATGAAAGACTCATTTGTTGGGGAAAAAGGGTTAAGCTTGACAGAAAAGTCATTTCTTTTAGAAAAAGTGAAAGACTTTGAAAGCCTGAAAGAGACCCCCTCTGCAGCAGTTGGAGCCGAAGTATTCAATGGACTAATTATTCATTATGGACAACTCAGAGTGGATTTCAATCTATAGGAAGCTAGAGTCCAGGGAAACATCAAGGCGATGTGCTCACATCCTTGGCTGCTTAGTAACCCGACAGTTTGCTAGTGTGCAACCCCTCCCCAGTATAGGGGTGTCAGCAACGCACCTGGAATTTAGGGGCGTTAAGAAAGTGAGCATTCTTGGCTATGTCCAGGTAGACAGGACACAGCTTTCCAGCAAAAGTCAGCTGAAAACAGATCGGGATTTTTGTACTGGCTTTCCAGATTTCTCATCATTAGCTTCTTTATAAACAGAACAGGAAGGAAATACCTTTAGCATCACCCCAGAAGTGTCACTAGTTTATGATTCATTTAACCCTTCAGATTACCAACCAAGCAAAGAGATGCAGGAGCCCCATACTGCCGAATTTTTACAAAACACCCATTCCTAAAGACAGATTTATTGCAGATTAGGCCAATACAGCTCTGGAGATGTAGTCACTTTATTCCAAGAGACACCAGGTAAACATCCTAGCAAAATCTGCTCTAGACTAAGCAGAGAGAAGCACTTACCGTACACCATCAATGCTCATGCTTAGTCTATCTTACCAAAAAGGTTTTAACCTTGTCTTCACGAGATGCTTTTCCTATTCAAAGGGAATAATCTCAGACTGCACTATGAGCACTCAAACATACACTTTGTACAAAAGCACTTAATCTCTACTCCCCCATAAAAAGATAATATGAGAGATTTTACCTTCAGCTCCTCCTCTTTATTAGCCACCTGTATGAGTCCTGCCTCAAGCAGCTCTTCAACTGTCTTGATTTTATCATCCCTCTCTCTCATGCTGAGAAATCAAAAGTGATTATTAGGAAGAGAGTTAACCTTTGACAGCAGTTTAGCTATCAACAGTAACCCTGCTGCCAAGAAAACTAGATCTTTATTTTAGCCTGATTCAAAAGAAAAAAAGTTTCTTACCTTCTTTCCATCTGCTCTAACAAATCTTTGTTCGCCTATAAAAACACAATAAAGTGATCATTAATTGGATCAATAATGGTTTGGGATTTTAAAAACAGAAATAACTAGAGAGCATCAGCTTAACCAGCACCTTAGTTAGCACACTAATGCAGAATGGAAAATAAAATAGGGGCAGAATGTCCTCACGGCAAGCATCTAATATTGATGCAGGAAAGATGTCAGTCTTTCAGGGAAGGTACAGCTCCAGCCCAAATGCCTTGATGATTTTACACTGCTGGACTACAGGAGTTCTGGCGACAAGATGCTGAGGGACACAGGATCCCAATGATCCTAGGGAGTGTCAAGCACACCAAGCACTGTGCGGCATCTAATGCACAGCAGCCAGCTCAGTACCTGAAAAATCTGCCTCTTCTGAGCATTTAGTGAAACCACGAGCTCCACTTGCAGCTCACTCGGCAGAGCATTTATGATTTCTCAACAACACATTGTGAGAGACCAGACGAGAAACATAAGCCAGCTACCAAGAAAGATCAGCCCCGCTATTTCAGACAGGACACCAAATCAGCCAGACCCAGGGGAGTAAGGCTGCAAATCTGGTTCTCTGCCAGAAGAAAGGGAGCTACTCCAGACAGGGAGCTGCTGGCTAGCAGACACCAGTGCAGAAAAGGAAATAAGTTTCCTGTCCTGCAAGTCTTTTTCCAGTGTTTCAGGAAGTTTTCTCATTCCACAATGGTACAAAGTCAGGAGTGTTCACAAGAGCTGTCCCAGCCAACATTCACAAAGGAGATGGGGCTGAGCAACACAACAGCTTTGAACCTGCGGCACGCTGCCCGAGTACCAGTCAGACTGGCTGCAGTAGGTGTGCCACGGGCAAAAATATAGAAGAGGAGGGACAAAAAGATATCACGATGTACATAGTGTTCCCATTCCATGAGTTTGTTCTTTGGTTACTACTGATTTGAGAATTCATTCCAGGATGGAAGAAAACAAGCAGGGTAAAGATCTTACCCTGGTCTCCCCACAGCCCAGTAAGAGCCCTCTCCCCTGGAAGCGCTGGTTGCTCATGGGATTTTTTTATTCCAGAAAATTGCCATTAAAACTGGAAAGGGTTGCAGAAATAAGTTTTCACGTGTGTTAAGCTAGCATTCTTCAGGGGGGGTAAAATACAGACATTTCTAGACATCTTGACTAGGTCTAGGAGACAGCCACAACTGCCTGGAAGAGAAAAATACCTAAAAAGCAACAGGCTTTGACACAAACCAGTTCAACCCAGGGCCAGCTTAAGAAAAAAATACTGAAGTAGTTAAAAAGAACAGAAGATATTTGATACAACCTCAGCAAACACTGTCTATACCTGCTCAGACAGGACAGTCTGCAGCTTCTGAACTTCAGCTTGCAGAGTTGTGTTTTGATCCTTGAGAACCTGGAAGGAAATTTAAACATTCTATCAGTTCAGAACTGCAAACCCTAACTACAGCATTTTCATTTTGGCAACTAAATAATTAAATAGCACAGAAGTTGTTACAGTGAGTTCTTTGGAAGCTATAAGACTACAAAGAGTCCTTTTCCCTTCTTTCTTGCTTTTCTGTATTAATACTTTTGTCCTTATGTTCCCATGAGAAATTCAGCTGTTACCGTCTTCAATTCCCTGGCAGAGGATCAGACAGTACCAAGTGAGAGAGGCAAGAGAAGCCGCATTTTCCTCCTAAATCAGTATCAGCATCATGTCAAGATTTGATAGCTGCCTCTTACAAAACACTCATCTGGCAAAGCAAATGGTCTAGGATCACCTCTCTAGTTCTCTTCAGCTGCCTTTACACTGAGGACGCACAGCAAGGAACCAGCAGTCCAGCAGCAGAGAGGTTTGCACAGCTCCCACACTTTGGTCCGAGTGCAGGCTGGAAAGAGGCGAATCAGCAAGACAAACAGCCATACCGCGGTCCTTGTCTTCCCTCCAGCATTCCTGCCGCAGCCCTTAACAGACAGGCTGCCTGTCTGGATTCCTCATATATATTTTAAAATCTGCCTCTAATACTGCTTTTTGTTTTACAAAGTCTTTTTAAAGAATTGCTAGGTGCTTTACAAAAGTAAAAAGCAGAACACATGATCTATGCTTCAGACCCAAAGCCTTACAGGGACAACACAAGCAGGAAGGGACAGCAATGGTGAGGATTAAATGAATTATTCTGTTTTGAGCCCGGCTTTTCTCTCTTTCATGTGCATGGGAAAAAAGAGCATTTCCTCAGGTGGAAGCATGTAGTGCAGAGCTGGTCTGGCTTATGTTTGGGATCAAAGACAGGAGGAAGACAAGACTAGAAGGGCACACGATATTGATGCTGAGAGCACACTATGAATTTCCATAGTACCATGACAATATACTTGGTTGTTCCCTATTCACTCCCCAAGAACTGCTACAATTGCCTCCAGCTGATTTTTGCCATTATTTAGCACCAAGTTGGTTTCAGCACATAACCATCCACACCACCTCTAAGGCTTTTTTCCTGGGTAACAGTTACTACAGAAACCATCACTCTACAGAAGTTCAGATTACTCCTCCTTGTATTCCATTTTCACCACTTCACCTGCCATTTTCAAGTGTTCCACCTCCTCGGGAGCCCTGAGAGTGTCACTAACTTGAGAGTCAATGACTTACTCAAGCCTGCCACCTCTCCCCACTCTGCTTTCCGGGCTGTTTGTGCACCCGCTACCCAGCACATGCCCCACTGAAGATTCAGTTGATAGCTTTGTTCAGCTATCTAAAGTTGTACTTTGTTTCTTATTCTATTAATTGAGCAAACTTCTTCCCTCCTATTCTCTGACAGCTTAGAGAAACTATGGGACATTGCAAGGGACTCTCATCAAAACATCTTTGAAAGCGCCACTTTAATACGTGACCCAAATTTACTACCTCCTTGCTAACACCTTCAAAGAGCTCCAGGAGACTCATGAGGCATGGCTTCCCCTACAAAAGCCATGCTGCCTCTGCCGCTACCCACCTGCCCTGTTCCTCACCAGCAAACCTACCTTTGACATTATGAGATTCAGACTGAGTGACCTTTCACCAGAAGCATCGGAAAAGCAGCACTACCCAACAGGGTGCTTTAAAGGAGTTAAAAAGATGGAGTCATCACCTTTCTCAGGAAGCAGGTCTATTTCTAACAGCTGAAGTTCAGAAGAAAAAGCCTGAAGTGGCAGAGAGCAAGGAGGAGTTACGTTGCTCTCTACATACACCATCTAGAAACAAGTATCAGCTCTGCTGTGAAGACCCCAGATGTCAGCACTAAAAGCTTCGGCAATATAGCTGCATCCTTATGAGAAAAAGTTTGGAAGACGGTAGGAGAAAAAAAAGCATTTTTACACCTAACTTCGACAGAAAAAAAAGAAAAAAAAATCAAATAAAAAAAAAAGACCTGACAGCACAACACCACAAGCAACAAAGGCTCACACCAAGGCCCTGGAAGTCATATTAGAAGGTGGAATGCAGGAAACCCACAATAGCTTTTACTGAACAACCTCCTCTTCCAGATTTCAAAGACCTCGCTCTTCACAACTGCAGACACCACATTTAACTTGTGTTACCCCATCTCTTACTCTGCTGCACAGTCTGTTGCTACTATTGTGACATCCCACATTACTCTTGCCTTGCAGACAGAATACTGTAGTTTACCTTAACACCCAACAGTCAGTTCTATTTTACAAATCATCATTTAATTGTATGAACTGCTCCGCAACCTCCGAAGTCTGGAAAACTTATTGTAAATAAGCACAAGAATAGCTATTCTGTATCTCACCTTGAATTCTTCTTTTGTGTTTGAAATCTGAGCAAGTTCTTCTCGAAGCTGATCTTCAAGAGTTCTTATTTTGTCATCTTTGATGTGAATGCTGAGACACAGCAGAACAGTTAAACATGTTTCCTCATCCAAGTCTTACAAAAAGCATCAATTCAAAAGAACATAAAAGACTGACAAACATTGTTTATCAAATCCTAGAGCTATTTACCTTTTCTGCATCCTTTCCAGTTCATGTGCAGCAGCAGCCTAGATATAAAGAGGATTAACACAGATTTAGGATACATCACATGATTCAATCAACCTTTCATTCCACAATATTAAAAAGCTAGAACAAGTCATTTGGCCTCTCAGTGCATGACTCACCAGCAAGAGTGAAAGGGGTAAGCTCGTCTTCATGCACTTTTAAAACACCAATATATACCAGGCAAGCATGCAATTACGCAAAGGGAAGAAGACCTCGAAGACATTCATTTGACAACCAGGATTATCTCTAATTAAACACTGCACTTCTACCTCTGTAACGAACAGGCCACATAGCAGTAACAGCGGGAAAGCATTTTCTTTGGTTCTAAAAGACGACTATGGTGAGGCAGGGGGTTTTGTGTGCTTCTGGGTTTTTTAGAGGGATGTTTATGACCCTTGTACGCAAATGCCAGGACTGCACATTCAAGCACAGTTGTGTTCACTCCTGTGAAGTGTCCTGCACTCTGCATGCCTCCAAATCTAAACCAACCGAGCAGATTGCTTCAGTAACTTGGATATCCAAGTAAAAAAGATTTCGCTGGTGAAGGAAGGGTAAGAAGCAGGCTTCCCACCAGCTATATGAACTCCAGGGAATCGCATATTAGCCCGATTTGGTAGCCTCACACCTTTAATGTGCTTAAGCACAGCTAGCTTAAAGCCAACGAATCTGCATTTGCATTTATAACAAAATAGGTTGTGGGAAGAGAGCAAAATTAAATATTTAATGAAACAATTATTTTACCTGTTCATTTGTCAGAGCTTGTAACTTCTGTACTTCTGATTTCAGGGATAGGTTCATATTCTGTAAGACCTGAAGGAAGGAGAAAGAAATGTATTTGCACTTGGCATACAGTATTTCAGGTAAGTTCACTCTCCAGCACAAAGTATTTCAGGTTACTTTTTGAAGGACTCTAGAGGTAAAGGAAAGGAAAGGAAAAACCTCAAGCTTTCTTATCAACAGCTTCCCAGCATCAAGCATTGGCCTTGCCTAGAAAAGCAAAATCAGCAGACCTGTAGCTGAAAAGAGCTGTTTCTAGACCCAAAGGCAGCAGCCTTGCGCGCTTCATTTTGTACACGCAGCCAGCAAGCCTCCCCCTGTATCAGCTGGCATTTACACATGCTTTTATTATACCTTGAGCTCTTCCTCCTTGCTGGTTAAGTTGGCATGTTCATTGCCTAGCGAGTCTTCCATCTGCTTTATCTGTTTGTCCTTTTCCGCAATCCTGCACAAATAAGAAATGATGACGTATCAGTACTAAAAGGTCTTGGATGAAAGTGGTACATGAAGCATCAGGCTAAACACAAAATACACGCTGGCCCTTAAGTCCAGCTCCTACTCTAAATCCTGCTGACAGCACACTTTGGGTCCAAAAGCTTTTCCATCTGTTTTAAATATTGTTTGCTTGCCAAAAATTTATGAGACATTCTCTAGCTCTGAAACACAACAACTACCCCATCTCCCAAAGGGAAAAATCTCCTGGCACAGCCATATAGCCCAAATATTAACAATTCTCATGGTCACGCACATTCCTGCACACTGCGCTGATCCCTGCACATAGGCAGTGGTAAACAAGAGAGGAAACATTGCTTTCTGTGTAACATATAGAGCCACGTACAACAGACTCCAAACCTGAGGCCAGATACGGAAGGGAAATCCGCAGGAAGCGGTTTCCAAGCTCCCAAGTCAATCTCATGGTGAGAAGTTAAAAGCATAAATAGCAACATTTCCTTCACCAGTCTCTCCCATACACACTGCACGTGCGTGGAGGAACGGTGGCACACATTAAAAGCCAGTAACACCTCCCAAATACCAGAGGAAATGAATGCTCACACTTTGTGTAGTTCTTCTGCCAGGACTGAAGCTGAGGTCTGCAGAAGGAAAAAAAACAAATAGCTGAAAGTAAAGCAAGTCAAAGAATCATCATCTACAGTGAGCCAGGAATAGCATTTGTAAGATTTGTCTAGTTATTTTAAACTGGCACAGGACGCTTCCAACTATTTCCTGGCTAAGGAACATTGAAGGAATACCAGCACATACTAATGTCCCTTCCCCTTTGGCCTAAGGCAACATGAAGGGAAAAAATGAACCAGATTCAGACAAGCCACGGGGACCACCAGCACTTGTCTCCCAAGGATTAAGTGCTTTACAGGACACACTGCTGACAAACCACTCGAATTTAAAAAAAGAAAACGCTGCACAGTGTATCAAGACTTGTGTTAGGAACAGAAACAGACGCATAAAATCAGCAAGTGGCATTTTTTACCCCTGGAAAAAGCCTATTCCTACGTGGTCACCCACAACAGGGCAGGAGGGACCCATCACACTAGTTATCAAGGCACTAAGGGACCTTTGCAGACTGTTTCACATCCAGTTTGGTAGCAGCTGTGCAAAACTTCCATGTTCACTTGTGCTTCAGATACGTGGTTCTCCTTATCTAGCCTTACCTTCCCCCAAAATCCTGGATCTCGCAGAGCTTGTGCCCATGGGACCCTGTAGCAATTCCTATACTGCCTTATCCTGATACATCACAGAGAACAGCATCGGGGGGGATCAAAGGGAACGAATAGTTCCAGTCCCAGAGGGTCTCCTTAATGACCAAAACAGTTTCATCAACCCTGATGTCCAGAGCGGTATCCAGTCCTTCCCCCATGTGCAATTTTCACACCCACTATCCATGGTGGAAAAACAGCCCTGCATTTTCATGGCCAGTGGGGCTACATGGGGGAAGCGCACACCTCCTTCCAACAGCCTCCTTGTGTAACCCGGAGCTAAAAAGTAAAATCTCCCCAGGGACTTATTTTCAAAGCCCTTTTAAAGGACTGGGATGAGAGGATTAGGTCATGAAGATGCTGTAAATCCAGAGTGCCTCTTCCTTCGCTACTCTCCCCACCTAATGGGTTAAAGCACTTCAAGCAAAGCCAGATGATGCGTTTTCAGTCTGATGTCGAATTTAATCAAACTACATCAAGCACATCCGCGATTAAAAGAACGCAGCACCCAACTGCATAGGAACAGTCTCCACTTGTGCCCACAGAAGTTATGGCCTTTTGAGCTGACTTCTGTGACCTAGCTCTACGTGGAAGCAAGTTCAGTGACTCTGAGGTTTACAACAGAAATCGTTTCTCAAAGAAACTAGTCAAACTAAAATTTTAGAGATTAAAAGAACTGAGAAAGGCATTGCGCATGTTCGGTGGGGTTTTGGTGGGTTTTTTTTTTTTTCTGCACAAAAATCACCACTGGAATGAACAAACGTTTTATATGGGAGCTACCATAAGACACTGTTTTTCAACCTGATGCACAAGGGAAAAGCATGATCAGGTGGTTAACAGGAGAACTGCAAAAAGACCATAAACCACAAGACAGAATTGTACACATGCAAAGGTACAGGAAAACAAACATTCAAGAAGGTATTCTACCCTTTGGTTATAAATGAAAGCCACTACAGGAGGAAGTAAGTGCGTGTTTTCCCCCAAAAGGACAGCAGAAGCTTAAGTTTTAAACCAGTTTGAGAAACATTAGAAAAGAAGATGCTAACAAGTCTTTGCTTTCAGCATGACATAACTCATATCCAGCTACAAAAAAAACCCCTGACTTTCATTAAAAGTTCACAATTCATGACTACAAAAGGAAGTCTGAGAACATGCTGTACCTGGGCTGCCATTTGTGAATGAAACTTCTGAAGCTGAGCATTCAAAGCATCATTCTGCTCTATCAGCTCCTTGTAAGAGAGCACAGAAAGAAAAGCAGGCTGAGATCTGCAGCTAGTCAACTTTTGCTAGGATTAGCTCTTAGCCATGATTACGTTAGTAAGAACAGTTTAGCATTTACATGTCAGACACTTTTCAAAGATGCTATTTTTCTCCCCACTAAGATCAACCAGTTTGAGTGGAAGCATAAGAATCTGTTCTGTGTCAAGAGAAAAATATTCCCTGCCCCACCGTACGCCATTTGGTTTCCCTGAAGCCCTCAAGAGCTATGTCGACACTGCCTCTCACCACTTGATGCCAGGAGAAGAGAGATCACTCCAGAAGAGCTCACACAAACGTCAACGGTACACGGCTGCTCTTCCAGGGTGTTCCCCAGACCACAGCGTCATTTCATAGCTTGGGAAATTGCCTGCGTCAGCACATTTTTCTGACTTGCCTGGAGTGCTCCTCTGCTCTGAGATGGCCCCAGACCTCCTCACAGCACCGCACACAAGGTTGCACTTCATAAGTTGCCGGATGACAGACTGGCACACAGTTTTCTCATTCTTTAATCAGTGGGAAAGCTTTACTAAAGCAGCATTTCAAGGATATTACTGTGTTTCCATAGGCACAAAGTGAGAGGAAAAAGAAAACCAAACCCTTAAGATACTTGAGCAATACTACCTGCACCTGCATTTGCATGGAGTCCTCCGCAGTAGCTCTCTTTTGCTCAGCCTCCATTAACTGCAACATCCTCTGCTCCAGCTGCTGTTTTGACACCATTGTATCAGTAAGTTTACTGTGCAAGCTCTGGATTTCATTGTCTTTGGCCACAAGCTTATTCTGCACATCTGTAGCAGAAATGTCAGGATTTTAATTCAGAAGTAAATATTTAACTTTGGGGGAAATAATTTTCACTGTAAACAGGGAGGCTGATGAAAAGCCTCATTGCAGCAACCCGAGGTTCAGCTCTCTCATCAGCATTCAAACCAACTGGTATCACAACATACTATTTCCCCAGGGTGCTGAAGCAGTACTGACTTCACCAGAGCTTTATTTAAGCCATTTACTCAATAATGCCCTTTTGTACAGGTGGCAACAGCCAAACCACTGCAGTAAGCATTATTTGGGAATTTTGTGTTACATGCCTTGTTGCGCTGCTTCGTGTTCTGCTGTTCTTTTCCTGAGATAAGCCTGGATTTCTTCCCATCTTCTCTCTGCTTCCTGCTGCTGGACCTTCACATTGAACAGAGAGTTGATGAAAAGAAGTCTAACCTTTAATTTATTTTTTGAAACATTCAGAGTACATCTCTTCAGTGTTATTCCCAAAACAGATGGCACTGAAGTAAAATTGTTTCTTGTTTTCATTAGGGCACATCAGAGAGACAGAGTGCCCTGTAATCCTCCTCCTGGAGTAGTTTAGCCTATTAATTTGAAAGGCAAATTGCGAACAGGATTTCATTATAGGCTCTTAACAGGATAGTTTTTGTAATATGAAGGTGTAGCATCTTTGCCCTGCAAGTTCAGAATTAACACTAGAAGCCAGACTAGCGATGCATCACATAAATCTGCATCTAAAACATGTCTCAACTCTAGATACCAACTCTCCACCTGCAAAGGCTAGAGGCAGGGAGAACTTCTGGTAACTAGGGCTTAATTGCAAATACAAAAAAAGTGATGAGCATTCTCACTCGAAGACACAAGGTTTCTCTTCTGAAAAAAAGTATTAATACAAAAGACCTTTTCTTCCAAAGAAAAGGAATTAAGTGCATCCAGAAGCCAGTCCATTTACATTTTAACTCTTAAAAAAAAGTATATTTAAAAATGTAAAACATACATTAACGCAAAAGCATGTAGTTTCAAATAAAAATCACATAAGGTCAATGCTATCTGGATGAACTACTCCAAAATATCAAATCTTGCTGGAATTATATGCTCATAGAAAACAAAGTTCAACATCACTGGTTAAGCTTTTCAAAGATATTTACCTGGAAGGGTAAGTTTCACTTCATAGGGAGGTTTGTAATCACTCAAAACCCAGAGTACTGAACAAAAACATTAAATAAGCCCATAGGCTGGCTCAGCCTATCTGAAAATAGATCCTTGTGCATATAAAGACGACAGAGAGATTTAGTGGCCAGGGAAACAGCTAAAGCGATTCTCACATGCCTCACATCCTGCCCGAATCAGAACTTGGCTCAGATAAAGCCTCGAGCACAACTCAACAAGCAAAGAAAACCCAAATCACCTTGAGCTGAGCAACTGCCTGCTCTGCGTTCTTCTTCTGGAGCTCCTCTTGCTGCAACTTACTGCTCTTCTCTCCCAGCTCATTCACCAGCCTAGCATAATCCTGGCGCAGTTTGTTCAGTTCAGCCGACTGCCTAAAAATAAACATTTTCACAGCTTTTTTTTTTTTTTTGCTACAAGAAGCATAGGCCATAACAACAGCTACTCAAATATCAACACCAAGTCCTATATTTGCAGCCAGAGGGCTGTACTGGGTGGGTGTTTTTGTTTTTTTCTTCACACTGCTTCATCCTAGAAAAGGGATGAGAGTCAGGTACTGTTGGCCATCAGCACAGCAGCTACAACCCACTGAGTCAGAAACAAAAGGTCAGCAGTAAGCCACAAGCATCAGTTCCTTTAAAATGTCTGCAAGCTGATGGGCATAATTTGGACAGGCTTATATAAACTGAAGAGGTTCAGCATAAGGAAAGGTCTCGCATCGAAATTCACATTCCTTTCCTCTTCCCATAAAGGATTATTGATCTCAGACTTACTCAAGACTATTCCTCCTGGACTACTAATTGCATATATCATTTTGGACTATACGTTGACTGCTGGCCTTGACTTATCTATTAACTTATGAAGGTATCTGATGCACTCTCTCACTTAAGGAGAGAAGATGCATTTGTATAGCCCAAGGGAAGAATTTTAAAAGGCTCCCCTTTGTGTCTAAGCAAATAAAAAGCATTTTATTTTTATCTTAAGTTTCCCTGAACTAAGGATTTTTCAAGAAAACTGTCTAAGAGATAACGATGCTTCATTTCTACAAACAGGACACCTAAATCAGGGTACCAGTACCCTTCTCCGAGCACACGTTATATCAACCCGCCCCAGCAGGACACATGCAGGGAGCAGAACACACCTCTGCTGAGCTGCGCTCGGCAGCGCAGAAGCTGTTAACAGAAAGGTCCTTATAGAAGCAGCATCTCTGCAAAAACAGCATAGCCAGAAAAGGAAGATACTGAGCCCTTTCCAAGTCCTGAGAATGGTTTTGACATTCTAGTCTCCAGCAGTAACAAATATCTGAGAGCATATAAAGTGTTGGTTTTGCTTTCTATAGGCAGAAGCCCACTGGCAGCAATTCACCCGTCTGACTACACACCTTACCGGAGCGCTCAGCTTTTACCACAATATACACAATCCTCTCTGCCAGCTCAGGGGCAGCTTAAGTCATAACTCACAAAAGACAAAACCTTGAGATGTCTTTTTGCTTCTCCAAACGTTTGCAACACCAGCAGACAAATCCAAGTGCCGCCCCAGCGGTATCATTAACTGCAGGGTGTTGATATTTTTTTCTTATTGCAAGACCAATTTATAAGTTTAGAGCTGCTGTTCTCCCAAGAAACCAGCATCAGCACCTCTCCCCTAAAGCCCCAGGGGAAAGAATTCATACCCTGCCAAAAAACACCAACTGTGGCTGAGCACTTCTGCACTTCTTTCTGCTAAAGCCTCGGCACCCACTCTCTAAAAGCTCAGGCTTCAAATTGATAGAAGACAATAATCTGTTTTGAAAGCCTTGGCTCAATGCAAATACAAATAGCTACCTCCCCAGACCAAAATAACTGTGTTCCTAGTTTAACCACAAATTCAGAGACAGCCAAGGAGATGGAAACGAAAGGAGCAGAAGCCAGAACAATTCTTCAGAGAAGGCTTAAAAATACACAGAGCTCCGAGTAGCCGCTAACATACTTGCTCTCCATTTGATTGGTAGAAGTACTGACAGCATCTCTCAGGATACCATTTTCCTGCTTCAGGTGGCTTATTTCTGCCTCCATCTGCTCACGGAGTTGCTGGAACTGATGGGGAAGAAAAAATCAATTCCAAAAAAGATTAAACTAAGGAGAAATAAAAAACTAACTGGATTTTTTGGGAGAGGGGCACCTTTACGTCCTTCCTCCCACACCCACCCTTAAACTAAACTATGCAACTCAGACCCTCTTGCTCAAATTAAAGCACCAGTTTCCTTTTATACCAGTGTATCAACCTATTTATCAAGGCAACCTTTTTTGTTTGTTTGTTTAAAAACTACACAAGTGTTACTTAGGATACCAATTGCTCAGCTATATAACTTTAGATACTTGTCAATAACTGGATATCAATATATTACTTTTCCAAAGGGAAATAAAATAAATGCACTGTGAATTAAACACTAGAAGTTTACAAAGCTTTTAAGCAAAGCCGAAAAAGTATAAAATAACTAACAATACACAGATTATATTATGCATATTGCAAAAGGCTAGTTCTCATCTAATATCCTGAAGTCAAGATTGTGAAACAGATTCTTTAGTTAGGCAATAGTATGCTTCAACTGCATTTCCAACACTGTTTGAAAATGTGGCAGAGGAAATCCCTGATAACCTAAGGCTGCTTCATAATAGTGCAAACAAAATCAAAAGACAGGATTCAAAGGTGAAAAATGGACTCTGCATATGCAGGCGACAGCAGAGCTGTTCTTACAGCCCAACAGCCTGCTTTGAAAATCCTCTCAAGCACATAGAGCTCTAATACTTTCTTCCTCTCCCAGTGCCAGTTTGTAGATAGGGCTGACACCATTTCCAAGACCCAGTTTCATCAAATGGCTGACTCACCAGTGAGGATCTTGTATATAAAAAAATCCAAACAAATGTTTGCGTAACAACCACAGCAGGAGATAGCAGTCCCTTGTAGGGCAGCCACCTCCAATTCAGCACCAACACATAACAAGCTGGTCCTTGGATGTTTGTTGGGGAGTTCTCTTGCTCCCCCCCCCCGCCTTCCCCCCTTTTTTTTTAATGCCAACAGATATACAAGATGCCAACAAGCAAGGCCACAAGCACCATATAACTGGAAGCTTGGACAATTAAGTTTCAGCTTCTCTGCAATGCTACAGCACATCAGCAGGGGGAGCAGAACCAGAGCACTGGTTCCTCTGCACAGCCTTTCTCCAGCTTTGCCTGCCACCACAGCGTCTGCAAAACCAGTTGTGCCCAGATCTCCTTCACTCCTCCCAGCCAGCTGTAAGACCCTCTCAACATACGGTTGTCTGTATAGGTTCAAATGAAGTTGTCTCTGCTCTGGAGAAGATAGTTCTGCTCCAAAACTGCATAGATGCTACCCTCCAAAGTGCCAAGACAGAAAATAAAGTATTAAAGCTGAAAAGTTCACATGCTCGGCTTTATGCTGTGACATTTATATTGGAAAAAATACTAGAGTGTCAAATCGAAGCACCAGTCAAGTTGGTGTAAGAGGGGCCATTTTTCTGAGAAAACTTTAAGTCAAACTTTTTAATCTGATAAAACAAACTCTTCTGAGGTCACTCCATTATAATGCAACTTCAGGAGAGAGTAACAAGGGTCTTAAAATGCAAGTGTCTGCCCTTCAAATATTTGCAGCAAAGCATTCTCCTAGGCAATGATATTTCTTGTATATTATGCTATAGTGTCATTCTGTACTATAATTTTTAAAAAATGAGATTTATCAGCTGGTAAATGATCATCAGCACTAGTGGCTCTCAAGTTGAGTATTGCAGTTAGATTTTACACTTAAATTGAATAACATTTCAGCAGAATACCATAAAGCAAAAGTATCTAAGATCAGAGACCATCTGCCTAGGTAGCACTGGTCTTTTACAGACTACGAAAGTCACCTATGAAAACTTCTTGTCTTTCTTTTAAGTCAGGAAACTGCCACAGAGTTTCCCATGCTCATGCAGATGTGTTACACCACCAGCTACCAGCACACTGTGTTCAAGGCTCAGGGTAACTAGTGAAGCCGGTTTCTGTCTGAGCAAACAACAAATGCTGCACCCTGGCTAAAGAAAAGGTTTCTCAGCACTGACCTGCTTGTGCATGAACATCAGCTTGAACAGTTTTGGTAAAGCATTTACCTTTATCTTCATCTGTTGAGATTCTTGGTAGCTAACGTGTATTTTACTCTGAAAAGTGCCGTGCTCCTTTTCTAGCGTGTTGATGCGCTCTCGCATTTTCGCTGTAAGCAAGCCGTTTCTCTCCTTTTCTGCAACCAGCTCCTTTGGTGGGAGTGAAAGGAAAAAGGGAAAGAAGTCATCTATTGCTCCTTTGTAGAGTCTAATAGTGAGTGTTTTAAGATAACTAAAAATATAGCAAGTGTGCATCAAACCAAAGCCAGCATCAATCTTTGCTCAGAGAAATTACAGCATTAGACCTGACCAACACCTTTACGAGGATTTAGGATCAGCATAATTTCACGTTTATTAAAAAGAGGTTTGCCAATTTAAACACTGTTCTTCCGTTGTCTCAGAAATAAGACTCCAGCTCTTCTATCAAGTTTGGCCAAATTACACAGAGTCCTAACAATTAAAACTACAGATATCACACAGGTTGGAGCTTAGATTTTCATCCCAAGTTCAGCAAAATGGAGGAATGCAGGTAAACTGCGGCAAAACTACAGAGCATTTTAGAGCAAATAATTGCTTTGTAGCAGGTTACAAAGCCAACAGTTTTGCCAGAGGAGATGGGCTGCTATTAGTACTCAGAAACAGCCAGAGAAGCCCTGAATCTCACCAGCATGATGCCATACTACAGCTTTCAAATAAAATACACATTTTTATTTAGATTAATCATTTATTAGCTAGTAATTTAACCCAGACACCTAAGAAATCCATAGAGCTGCTCCTATGCAATATAAGTGCACTTGCTGTAGTAAGCAAAAACATTAAGTGCAGCTTTCAGCAAGCTCCCATTGCAGAACGAGGTATTTGTACCATCTAAGCTTCAGGTGTCTCCAGCTACGCAGCACAGCACACAGCTCCTCGCAGTGCCAGACACATAATTTAAGTGCTCTAAATTATTAGCCTGAATACCCTCCATCTCTTCAGAGTAATTATAGCTTTTTCCACATTTTAATTTAAATAAAAGCTATTCTCTCTTTTAGATCCAACTTACTAGCTTCAGGAGGCTGTTCCCCCCGAATGAAGTAAGTGACATGAGTTCCCAAGCTCATGTTCACGGAGGCATTTAAGAACTTGAGTCACACCAGACGTTTTAAGTCACTTTTGCAAATACAGTGTAAACAGCTTGACACAAAGCCCTCTCCATGTTATATCTGCATCTGCAAAGATGCAACAAAAAGAAGGGCACCAGGACATATTGCAGCTTCCTTCTACCCCTCCACCACTTCCACCATCCATCTGCAGTCCTCACTAACTCAGCTACCCTGTCACGGCAATGCCAGAGAACCTGGGAAGATTAACTTTCACCTAGCTTGCGTTTTGCCAAATACCTCCGAGGTCAGGCATCTCTTGCTCTCATTTATCCTCTCCAGTTATCATCTTTATCAACACCCCTGCAGGAACATCTCTGCAACGCAAAGTCCTTCCGTGGCTTTTGGCAGTGTTTTCAGACAAACGTGTTCATTAGAAGATAAGAGCTTTTCGTCAGTCAAGCTGAGCTTTTTTCCTTGTTTATCCTGATACTTCAGCACTGCAGCAACTTTGCTTTTACCCATTTTCTCCCAGCTTGCAGGAATGCCTATTTGTTTCTCCTTCTCCCTTCCCTCCCCCAATCCAGATGGCAAAAAAAACCCTGATGACCCCTACTTCTCTGCAGCTCCTGCCTTGCCTTCACAAGCACCACTTTGCAGATGTTTTTTCCCCAACCACATCAGCTTCCCCCACACCCAGGCTCCTTCATACATTCCCTCTGCTTCTTCAGCAGCAGATGCTTCCCCCCCTTCATCCTGCAATCCTGAGCCAGAGTTTTTTTTCCCCTCCAAACACATCACGAGTCCTTTCTTCCTACAGTTACATATTGACTATCCCAAACCTCTCGATACCACCTGCACATATACACCCACCGGTGCCCTGCCAGGAGCTCACACAACACCCACTCCCTTCTTCCCTTCTCATCCGTCAAGGCTCCCATGTCCACTGGCCATTCTGCTCCCATCTTCAGCCATCCAGCTTTCTGTGCCCAACTTTTGTCCCACAACACAACCTTCCTGAGTCTAATGCCTATGTGCTTCCAAACTAGCCAAAACCTAAGAATCCTCCCCCCAGAGGAGTCTCCAATTCACTCCATACTGCCTATTTGTTCTACCGTAACTGCTTTCCTCTGAAACCTTCATTAAAACAAAAAAGTCAAGTTTCATAAACTAGTCTTGGCAGTGGTACATCAGCAACCCTGTAAGTCTAAAGCAATCAGAGCTGCAACTCAAGGTGCTAATCAGGCAGTCAACATTTTCTGTACCTTCCTTCTTAAAGAAAACTGATGATTGTTGTGCCTAGAAGCACACAAGCATGCGAATGCTAGAATACGTACTAAATTAAAACTGCGATGCAGGAAAGGTATTTAATATTTGCATCCACAAAACCGAATTCTACTCACGAAGGAAGTGTTTTTAAAGTAACCTTTTGAAAAGAAAAATAGTCTCAGCTTAAGAGTTTCAGTAAATGAACTCTCTGGAAAACCTACTGGAAAATAACTCTGCATAAATACATTAACAGCATCATAAAACCAAACATAGTGTCTTGGTAAGCTTTCCCGATATAAAAAATTCCATCTTTCAACTTATACTAACCTCTGTAAATCAGCATTTGCTGGCTGCTAGACCTCCAAGCCCCTGCTCCTCTCCCATGGCTCTCTATACACCTGAACCTCTTTATACTTGCCTGGGTTAGCTGCTTGCACTGCTCCTTTGCAACAGCTGCCTCCTCCTTCATCGCAGCAAGCATCTTCTCTTTGTCTTGTAGCTGATGTACAGCTGCAGCCGACTCAGCCTTGCTAGCCTGCGGCAAAAGTACATAAAAATGATCATACATGCCAGAAGTACTTGCACAGCACACTAGCAGGCAGCAGAGCAAACTTGAGAGGAAGAAACACCCCCTCCTGCCCCCGAATCATCCATCTGCATGGCGTACATGGCACCACCAGTACCCGATTCTGCTGCTAATGGATCCTGCAGCACCGATTTCATTAGACAAGGAAATGCATTTTCAAACGCACTGAAACCAATTAAGAGAATAAATGGGCTCTTAAGGTGCTTCCGTGTTGGAAGAGAGCTGCTGTGGTGGCACTGGGGAAAAAGACCAGCCATTAAGAGAAATGAAGGAAAAACATGCAGACATGCTGAATCATTCAGTAATTGAGGTTGGAAGGTACTTCCAAGATCACCTGGTCCAACCCACTCTCAAAGCAGGTACAACCCAACTTGGATTGTAACTACAAACTTAATCTCTTGAAATATCTCACTACAAAGGAAAAAAAATGCTGATCTGGTCTCTCCTTCCACTTCCCAGGAGAGCCTCCAGTTGACATAATTATGTTTCTGCTGGCACACTGACACACAAAGTTTCAGAGATACTACAGGGAACAGAACTAGAGGAACGATCCCCGTGGTCCTGCCAGGTGTATACTGGTCCTAAAATGAAATAACTGTGGTAAGGGGCAAGCCGCCTAGAATTCGCACTCAGACTTCACTCAATGAAGTCTGGTAACTGAAGCAGCAAAGAGGAGTGTCAGTCCCCCAAACCCACTCTGAATTTGTTTGGAAGTTCTCCTTTAATGGTATTGTACTGCATACATACACAAAACACATTGACAATGTGTGCATGTGCTACAGATAGGAAAATAGTCACTAGTCACATTTCCATCTACAGAAACCTACAATTTTTGATTTTATACAAACCCAGGAACCCACTTTGATCCTAGAGATTTACCTTTAATATAAAATATTCCTTAAAAAAAACCAACAACAAATACAGCAAGCAAGCTGGCTGACGTTCTGAATAAAACAGGTGATACCATTGCAAGTGTACCACTACAGGGATTTCAGTCATGCACTGAAACAGGGACCCAGAGAGACTATGAAGTCTCTGTCCTTGGAGCAAGACCAGCTGGACAAATCCCTAAGCAACTTGCTCCAAATTCAATGTTGACCCTGTTTTGAGCAGGCAGTTGGACTGCACGACCTCCTGAAGTCCCTTCCAACCCGAATTACGTGATACACTACTATATTGCGTTAATTGAGTTGACACATATCCAGTTCTGCATTTCTGTTCTGGTACCATATCTGCAGAAGAATACAGAATTGAAAGACTTCAAGTGTGACAAACAGGATGTTACAAGCACAAAATGACAATCATAATGAATCATGGGAGGGAGGAGTAGATATTTGTAAGATATTGGTGGTCACCACTCTCTTCTGTCCTAATACAAAAATTAAAAAAGAATTGCCAAGCACTGGCACAGGTTGCCCAGAGGGGTTGTGCAGCCTCAATCCCTGAAGGTTTCAAGCCGGACTGGATAAAGCTCTGAGAAGCCTGGGCTGACCTCAGAGCTGGCCCTGCTTTGAGCAGGAGGTTGGACTACAGACCCTCTGAGGTCCCCTCAAGTCTACAATTGTCCTACAATCCTATGAAAAATATCCAAAGAACTCAGCAGACTAGAATGTATAGACTTACGAGATGAAGAGACTTGCAAAACAGAATTAGCTGGTTGAGCACACAGCCACAGCAGCTTTTTCTTAATTTCTACTATAGTTTATTCTATTTACACGTTTGTGAAAGATCACTCCTGAAAGCCACCAGATAGCCTTCCCCCATGCCAACACACACGCGTCAGCTGCAGCAGCAGACCTACGTTATATACCTTATTCTCCACGGTTATGCCTGCTCTTTACGAGCAGTCAAAAGCCATCAGCCTGTCTAGCCAGCCCATGGGATGGCAGATGGCAGCACACAGACATCTGACAACTGCTTTCTGCATGCAAAGCAAGCACAGACCAGCTGGAAAAAGTCTTCCAAAGACAGAATACAGAAATCGCAACAGAACATTGATATAGCTAATTTGACAGCATCTCTTCTAATTTCTGCTTATTTAATAGTCTTCCCCCCACCCCGCCCGCGGTCATTCACCTTTTGCAGGACATCATGAATTGCACTGGATTTTTCCTTTAACACCTCCACTATGCAACGGGCCTCATCTTCAGTGAAGATCATATTCTTCATGGCCATTACAAAGTCTTTAAATTTTACTTCAGCATTCTCTGCAACACAGAAGGGAGGATATATTTACTTTGGACTCCATACAGAATTATTTACTTTGCCTCGAAACAGCATGTGATGGGGTATCATTATGCATTATATTTAATTTCAGTCTGAAATGCCAAGAAGCAAAAGGTCATGAACATTCAGCAAAAACAACAGATCTCTGATTTAAATCCGATAACAATCTGCCAGCTGACAGTTTGGAGAAAAAAATCCCACCACTTTGTTTGTACAGTTGGTAACATTTATAGTGTTGCTAGCAAGAAGACAAAGCATAACACAGATTTTGGGGGAAAAAATAGCATTCATGTGAAAACTTGAAGAGTTCTTTCTAGTGTATTATGACAGTAACTCAAACTGAGCTCTCAATTTAAAGGACAGCCTGGCTTCACAAACAATAAGCAAGTGACAAGGTAACAAATTTAAGAACTGGCACATTTCTGATTACAATATATGGAAACCAGAAAAATATTCCACCAGTCTAAGTTCGGAAGTGAACTGCTGCAGAAGGAGTTCAGCAGTAGGAAGATAAATCAGCAAGTGTTTAAAAAGACACACACAAGGAAACACAATTCAACTCATCAATGGTCTTACAGGAACAAAAAAAAAAAACATTTGTTCATAAAAAACAGGATGCACATATGTCATTAGGTGGCCCCCTAACTTAAGCAAATGGAAGCACAAGACCGAGGCATCCAGTGTCTCTGTCAAATATTCACCAGTGCACAAAAGTACATCAAGGGACTGGAAGGAAAAGAAAAAAAAAAAGAAAAGGAAAAGCTTAAAAGTGATGTGTGGTTCAGAAAGTGTCCCAGAGATCATGGAGAAGGTTCCCACTGTAGTACTAAACGTGCCACTGAAACCAAGCCACACATCAAACCCAAACCTCTCCAGAATTTGAAAAATGAATGAAAAACAAAAAAGTGCTGGTGGTACTAAGCCCCTAAGAGAGATTACCGAGCATAAAAACAAATCACTGAAGAACAGAGTCCAGGGAGGCAGGGGAGAAGCGCTGAGAAATTCTAGCACACCCTCTCTTACTCCTAAATCCAACTTAGTCTTGGCCACAGACTTCAGATCACATCATTACTGCACTGACATCACCAATGATGTTGTTACCAGGAATATGCCAAAATCCTGAGGCCACAGTCTGGTTAGCCAGGAGTCTATAGCAGCTTTGCCTGGACCAGCCTGAGCCCTGTGCTCCCTGAAGACAGGAGGACTTTGCCCTTGCATCCAAGAAGCTTACAATTAGAATAAGGGAAGATTTCTATATTGGGAGGGCAAATCCCAGCTGACATAGGAGAATTAGGAGTTCATATAGAAGGTTACAGCTTGCAAAGGAAATGAGAAGGGACGGGTGCACGTGAGAGGCTTTGATGCTGCAGGTCAGTAGTATGCAGCCATTGAGCTAGAAGCACAAGAGGAGCCTCAGACACGTGGGAATCCAATCTAGATACCACAAAGCATTGCCAGGAAGCTTTCAAGTGAGCGTTTTAGAAGACAAGTGTAAAAAGAGAGGTTCCAAAGAGTGCAGTGAGTGACCAGGCAGACAATGTTGGAGAGCCAGCCTTCTGCACAAACCTGAGCACGGAATCACTGCTCAGTCACTTGGCTTCTCCTCTCTGGCTGCCCACAAATTTGAGGGTCTCACCTCATGGCTCAGTAAGTTTGGGATCCTTTGAGCAGGTCAGTGGCTGGGACACAATGCTCATGAATCACTCCAGGCCTCCGTGGGAAAGTATTTAGGAAGCTCCCCTGTCCCAACCAATTCCAACTGCATTGAAAGGAAAATTCAAAGCCTTCCTGGAAACTGCCAGATATCTCCACCGGCAATTTGCTTCAGGTAACTCCGTGTTGCACTTGGAGATATACGCTGGCTGGTCAGGCCCAGCTAGCTCCATGAACAGCCCTAGCGCGTACGGGCTGCACTCCCAGTCTCAAGCAGACTCCAACAGCCGGTGCTGAAAGCTCTTGGTTTACAGTCCATCACGTTAGCAATGCCTGCACTATCTACTGTAAAACTAGCTGGTGTGCATCTGCGTGGTCTGCGATCACCCATTTGCTCACTGTGAGGACACAAAAGCCTACAGTCAACGTTAAAAGGATTCAGATGGCGCAAAGCGCTTTCAACAGTGCCAGAGACAGGGGAGAAACGAGCACAGGCAAGAACAGTGTCCTGCAACCAACAGCATTTTCCTCAAATCATTTCTTCCTAGCAAATAAGAGAGGATCCCCCTCCCCACATACACAGCCTGTTTTTCCAGGCAGGCTATGTCAGAGACAGACTGCATTATCAGTTTCTTACCTTTATCTGTTTCATTCTTCGGTTTCTTGCCGCTGCTCTTCTGGATCCCCTCATTCACGTTTTGTTTTGCTACTTCAACCGCTTCTCGTTTTTCCAAAGTCCCAGCGTCAGAATTATCCATCAAAGGAATATAAGTAGTTGCTTGAATAAGAGGTTCATCCACCAAAACTATAATCAAAAGTCCACAGGATGGGTTAAAGCTTTGTAATAATTAACATCAACATTTTTAAAAAAGGTACATAACATATTAGAGAGTTGGATTAAAGCATCTCTAACCTCAACAGTTAGTTATACTCTCTGTTTCTATTATCCTTCACAGCTTAACTCATTAAAGCTCTTCAGGTAAGTTCATTAAATAAAGGTCTCTAATGCATAGTAATTTAATAGCTTCAATTAAATTTCTATTTCCAAAGCTGCCTTTTGGCATTTTAACAAGTAGCAGAGAAGCTTTACATTTTGACTTTCATTTCACTTTAATGAGAAAGTTGCACATAGCATCAATGAGACTGGTTTACTTGTGGCTGCGTATGAAATCATTCAGCATCCCTGAAGCATGACTATAGCAAAGTCTTTTGTCCCTATTCTGTTAAAAGCTGGTACCTTACTGTCAGCATTTTCACCCAGATTACATCACCTGTGAAGTAAACCATTTATGCAGAACATGCATTAGGGACAGCAATCAAGCTTATTTCAAATGCAGACTCAACTGCACTTAATGAAGATATCTCATCTGTCAGAGCAGGCTTTAAGCATCTTTAATATTCAGAAAAGTACCCAGAGGTACTGACCGACCTCGGGTCTCCGTTCACACAGCACTGTATAAATGTGGTGAGGATCAGCCTCTGTCCAAAGAGCTTTTCAGCCTGCGCTGCCGAGACAAAAGCAGGGGAGGGGAGAGGAAGAGCGACAGACCAGGGACAACAGATACAGCCAGCAACAGAGCTGGCTTTGCTCTTTGCCCAGCTCCTGAGCTGCTGGTCCACACTGCCTAAAGTATGCAAGACGCTGTGCACAGAGCCATGCCACAGCAGGAGAGTTCACTGACCCAGCCAGCCCAGACTGAAGGGCTGATGGACAACAGATGCCACGCGGCAGACCAGAGAGAGGAGGAATTGGGTGGGATGCAAGGTTTCAGGCATCAGTGCAAGACAAATACGCATTCCTGGCTGCCAGAGAGCCAGTTATAAAACACTTTTGTATTCTGGCTGCTGTTAAGGAGCAGAAGAGGCCAGATGGACCTTTTGCGTCACCTGCTATAGTCCTTCCACTTAAGCAGCCAGCAAACACCTGCAGGTACACTGCAAGCTCAGAAGTGAGGAGAGCTCTCCTCTAGCAGAAACATCCACCACCTAATCCAGTTACCATCCTCACCTTTTCGCTTCCTCTTCTTATTAACTTCCCCTCCTCATTTCATTCCCTTCCTTTCAAAATCTATTTAATATCAATGAGACATTTCGCAGGGTCAATAACATCTGAAATCCCCATAGTACTGTCTTGGCTAATCCAGATGCCCACCACAGCTAATTTTTGCTCTGTCATTTTGGAAAGGTGGCTCTAAAAGAGAACAGGTTCCATTCAAATAATGCAGGAGCTACTCCCCTGTGGCACTGACAGCTTAGCTTTAATGCTGGCTGAGCTGGTACTGACACTTATTTGCCACATACAGACAAGTCTGTGGTCCATAGAATGGCCCCTCAAAAAAGGGCAATGGATGCATCAAGAAAAGCACAAGAACATCCGTAAAAGGCAATCGCATCCTAGGTTCCCCTAGGTTTCTTCCAGGAATAATATGAACGTTTTTCAGTTGTTATAACATACAGGAATCCTACACTACTTGGAACCCCATCCTGGCCTGACCAAGGCCCATGGCTGATTTGGACCCCGATGACCTGACCAAAGTATAAAGAAAAGAGTGACCAACATTGTCTACTCCAGGAGCAGTCCACCAGCCGCCAACTTCTTCATAGCTGTCCCAGTAAAGAAGAGTTTTGAGAAGCTAACAAGGTGGCCTCGCAGAACTTCATGGTCACGCTCTTCCCAAAGCCACAGGCACAACGGCACTCATTGTAAAAAACACAAACACAGAGTCACGCTGAGCCAAGAGGAGACAAGAAACAGCATCTTGGCAGAGAATGAGGGATGACGAACAGTAAAGGCCTTGACAGCAAAGATGAACAGTTTATGTTGGAGCAACAGCTAGCTAACAAAAGGACAATAAGAGAGGAACGTGGTCAAAGCAATCGGCTAAAAAAACTGCAGTCTTGTTTGGGGCAGATGACTGCAACAGTTCCAGACATGCCTTGCTCAGAGCAACTTAGAGCCTGCTCAGCTTATACTCTAAGTCAGCACATTACTTCTCAACTCAGGCATGGATGTTTGGATCCAAAATTGCTCAGAAAGATTCACAGCATCATCCCATGTTCAGTGGTACCAGATGTTCATAAAATTAAACAGTATCTTAGGCTGAACAATCTTTCCTACCTGGAATTCCTGCTTTTTCAAATTAAAAGAGTTATTCTTTTATGAGTTTCTTTTCCAAAGGAAGAGAAACTAAAGTATGGATGGCAAAAAGGTTTAATAGCCAGGTTTATCTGAACTAAATCACAGTCTGTATTCTCACCATTATCAACTTTCTGCTTCTTTGCAGAGACTTTCTTCTTTCCTGATACATTTTCTTGCTTTATCTCCTGGTGGAGCAGCACGGGGTCTTGCTTTTTGGCAGGAGATACAACAGAATCAGTCTTAGTATCTTGATCATCTGTAACAGACAATTAAGACAATATGCTCTTCTGTATACTCTCATCATTACTTTTAAATCAGTAAATCTGTAATAACCACCAAAGTCCACTCCCAGAAAAAATAAACTCATGTATTTTAAATCAGAACACGAAGTTATCCATATATATGTATATACACGCACTCACAAACACATACACTTCCCGTATCAGACAAGACCCCAAGGCATAGAAAGGTTTAGCAAAGTCAAGAGCCACAGCACCTAGTGTTTTGACAGACAGGAATCTTATCTGCAAGCAGAACATACAGCAATGCAAGTAACAGTTTTACAAATCCAATCCAGGATTTACTGCAATAGAGCAGACAGCACGTGTTACCCATATTAGTTTCTCATTTGCAGGAATTATTTTATTCCCCTCCACGAACCCACCTGGGTATTTTACACACACACCCCCAATAGCTACTGGGACTGTGAGAAGCAGAAAATAAGTGTTTCACATTCGGGAACTGTTCTTTTTGAAAAGTTGTTTCTAGTGAGAAATTTTTTATCTTTTTGGACAGCCTGTGCTATATAATATTCTTGTCAGAGCTGACACACACAACACGGGTTATGGTGTTAGCTCCTGTAATCAAGGATAAGAGTTAGTTGTGGCTGCCCTCGGAATAGTGCTTGCAGACCACATTTTAACCATGCCACAGAGATTTTTGGAGAACACCCACAAAGAAGATTTGATTTTTTTTTGTTGGTAGTGAGTGGGTCTTTTTTCTCCCTTTTTTCAGAAAAAGAAAAAAATCCACCACATCAAGCAGCAATGTCGTTCTTTTTCCTCACTCCCTGTAGCAAACCTGTTACACCTGCATCTCAAAAGGGTGCTCTGCAAATACCCAGTTTCGGAAATAAGTGAAAACCAAAGTATTTTTATTCTTTAACTTCTCTTCATAGCCAGACAACCACACTGAGACATGTCAACTTCTGCTGAGGATATGGTCAAGACAGTCACAGGCGATTCCGACTAGAGTTTTCAGTCTGTTCTAGGTTGAATGTTTCAGTTACAATGGCTGGACCAGTTTTCTTTTAGCATCAGTTCCATTCAATTACAGAGATGTAGCAGGTGGGAAGCAGCTTTAAGTGCTTCTTTCCATGAATCAGCCACCAAACACCTCTTTGTACATTAAGCCTGCACTTAAAGAGTGATTTGTTTTGCACAGTCTGCTATGAAGTTTCCCTAGATGCCCCTCCTTATCAGAGCAACCACTCTTAGGACTCCACTTTTTTACAGCTTGACATCAGAACGCACACAGCAAACATCTAATGACTTCTTTCAAGTAATCAAAATTTTGACAGCTTCAGAACAAACTACCCAAACCTTAGAGCAAAGCAAAATACGTTTCCCTCGACAATCTTTAGTAGAAGAAAGCAAGGACGGGAGGAGGAAAACCAGAGCATTGCTGCCAGATGAAAAACAGGGGGGGAAAAAGCAATAGCTCGTCAAAAGGGAAAGGTTAGAAGTGAGCTTTGCCCCATAGAGATAAGGCAGAACAGTTGTGAGAGAGACACTCTGTGGCCTTGCAAAAAGCAGAACACGGTTTTGGCGTTCTGTGCAAGAAGCATATGCAACGTCAGATACCCATTCCATTTTTCTGCTTCTTCTGCCCAGGCTTCTTCTTAGATGCTGCTGATTCAGATGGTGGAGTGGGCTGTTTTGTAACAGGGACTGGTTCTACTTTCTTGCCTGAAGACTTGGATCCTTCCGACTCCTTAGTTACATGATCATCTTGAACGGCCTTATGTTTCTTCTCCTTCTTCTTCCGTTCTCTAACGCCAGTAGATGCTTCAGTCACACTCAAGGGAACAGGAGCGACGTGCTCTTCATCCGTACCCAGGGCATCAGAGAGCTTAAAGTCCCGAGGTGTACTTTCAGAGTCAGACTCGTGGATGTTCCCATTCTGAGCTTCTTTCTTCTTGTTCTTCTTCTTTTCTGTTTTCTTTTTATCAGTCTTGGTAGGTGGAAACTTTAGGTCCCTTTTCTGTTTTGCAAGGACTTCATCATACAAAGTTTCTTTCATGAAAAGCCAGAAGAAGAGGAAGATGACTGTAATAACCACAGAAGGAATGAGGATGATAAAGTAGGTAGATTCATAAAACTCCATTGTGCTTTTTCTTAGCTATATTTAAAACACCTATAGGGAAAAAAGAAAAAAAATAATTAGGTTTTGAACAGGTTTTCCTCGATACTATTTCCCCCACCAATTATAATAATAAAAGAAGCTTTGTCATTGTTTTAGAGAAGCCTTAAAATAGCTTTTAATAAAATTACCAAACTGTATCAATCATGGAACAACTTCTGAAGTCATTACCATTTGCTTCAAAGTTGTTAACCAGGATAGGAAGAAACTGCAGTTTGCAAGACTGCTGATCTTGGAACAGAGCAGTTCTCCTCTTTCCTTACTTTTCTTCATCTTCCTCATTCTCCCTTCCCAAGTGAATTTCATAAAGTTAAAGCTTTTGATTTCAGAAATACATGAGACAGCACTTTCAGAGCCTGTGAAATAAGGATCAGTACATGCAGAGCAACACTTTTTTTTTGCCATAAATCAAACATAACGAATTAAGATTTTTATCTTGAAAAGTGGGAGTTAAATTTCAACTTCCTTTTGTTCCCAGATTTATGACAGCTTCAGAAGTGGAATGAGGGGAAGAAGGGAGAGAGCCCTAAATTTTAGTCAACCATAAAGAATCAGGTATTTTCAAAACTGCTTTTTGAAGTCTAAAACCCAGCTTCAAACTCATGAAGATTCCACACATTTACAGGAAAACAGGAAGATCTGTTACTTATTTTGTGCATGTAACAGCGTACAATTTCCAGGGCACTAACAGACCAGACGACTCCAGAATAATTTGCCGAAAACACTATGCTCAGAGCGTTACTTCTTTTTTTTTTAAAGCAGGAACTACAGGGTTAAAAAAAAAAGTCAGGATGAAGCTAAAAACCTAATTTTGCAACCAAGACAAGACCAATTTTCCTATTTCACAACCGATCACTATGAACAGACCTGGATTTTTGCAGGAAGAATTCAAATCCTCTCCAGAGTGTTTGTTCCAAGGTAAAAAAAAAAAGCACCAAACATCGAAAAACACAATTAAAACTAATTAAGCAAGTGCAATTCCTGATTCACCAACTCAGTTTAAAAACCACCATGGAAAGCACATGCTTCAACTACATTTTCTACACAAGAAAAGACAACTCTTCAACTCAACTGCCCCTTGGGAGACCCATTCTCGTGGGAATGAAAGGCAGGAGATCTAACCCGGGTTGTGTCTCCCATGATCTTTGTCACCTTCTCTGCAACCACTGCCCAATTGCAGCACCCCCCAACACGTGCAAAGGTCCCCAGCAACACTTGCGGAAATTTGTACTGTCAGCAACTCCGGACAGTTGTTATACATCAGCCTGCCCTTCTGCTTCTCCTCAACCAACTTGAGGACGAGAGCTTCACACAGGCCTAGACATAAGCGAGATGACCCCAAAAGAGTAGGGGGAACTGCCCCACACCTTAAAGCAATATTGCTTATAGTATTTCCATTGCCGCTTACAAAAAGAAGAGAGATGTGCCCACTGAGGGCACAGGGAATAAAGTACATACAGAAGTTGCACGGCGCAGGGAGAGGTCAGGCTCTCCTTGCTTCTGGGCAGACAGAGGATTACTCTTCAAATACCTGCTAGTATTACACTTAAAGTGTTTTTTTACCTCAACTCCTGGCTGTGCTGGAAGCTGCTATCGTAAACTGGCTTGCCATCCTGCCACATCGGCGAGAGCTTGGTTTGGAGCCTGGCTCTAGCTGAAGAGGGAAGAGTTGTATCTAATAGTTTCTGGGCAGAGAGGAGTTACTGTGATAATTTATTTGTACAGTGCATTGAGCAGCACAGAAAGCAAGGAGTGGGAACTCTAATTTGGCTATTAAGTTATCCAAATAAAAGACTAGCATTTCAATACACTAATTATTCATCAGTTGTCTTAACTAAGTCTTCTCCCAGTTTGTATTTATTTTCTGTGTGCGCACAGCTCACCGAAAAGGCTTGGGTCTAGAATTACATCCAACACGGAAAGTTTCAGAAGAGCTGAGAGGGATGGGAGGAAAAGCTTGTCTTTTGGGAAGAAAAAGCACAGATGCTCGAAACTAAGCTGGAGCTTTCAAGATGATTAGTTACAGCTACTTGATAAAACCAGCTTCCTGCACTAAGTGATCTAATATTAGTCATCTCTTGAAGGAAGTAGATCTTGAAAATTTGTCTCAGCCAAAGTCAATATTGAATGCCTACGGGAAAAGCTAATCCCCAAAGTAAATATGTAATTAAGCAGATTTTTCACAACTGTAATTAAGTTGATCATTACAATACATTACTGCAACAATTACAATACCTAACCACAAAATGCCCAGAACAGCCCACCTCTGCCTTGTTGATACACAAGCACGCAGCTGGCTGTAAATTCATCCAATTGCTTCAGCCAAGCCGGGACGATCACACCCTGCAGCCATCCCTACACATTTCCCAGCAGCCGACACCAGATGCTCAGGTTGAATCATGCACTCAGCAAAACACACGCTGTAAAGGCTCAAGACATCAAATGTCAGGATGCATGATGGTGATCAAGGCAGGACCAAGTATAAGCAGAAAATGATTGCTGCTTTGAGACCAGAGAGGCTAGACACATTTAAAAGCTTCAGCTGCTTCCTAGAGGAGCCATAAATACATAATTATAACAGTTAGTCCGAGAGGGGAATATGTACTGGACAAGACAAGGTCTGATCTCAGAGCTGGCTGAGCAACACAAGCTCTGCTGAGCTCTGTCCACCACCCTGCTCTCCCCTCCCTGCACTTAACTCCACTTGTACAAGGGGATCCCTTGCACCCTGTGCCAGATCCAGAGCACAGCATTGCAGTGATGAGTTTCGGAGCCTCCACAGACTCAGTTGTTGCTCCTGTCCTCCTCTCGCTCATCAGGGCGAAGTAGAGCGTGAGCCAAATGAACGCTTCCACCCCAAACACTGTGATCAGAGGCACGCAGATTTCATCTCCGAAGTCCAGCGGGGAATTTCACATACACAAATCCAGCCTTTCACAGGGAAGCAGGGTTCAAAAGAAAAACCAAACAAGTAAAAGCCTCAGAATGTAACTAGAATTGATTAAGGACACTTAGGAATGGCAAATGAGCTCTGCTCTGATGGTAATACACTAATTTCCCATCTCAGCCTAGCATGATCAAGGGCATTTAAAAATCACTTCTAGAAGGATACCATTGCTGCTGGTTTGTATGCAGAATGACAAGATGACATCCTTCACCATCCACCCCTTGTCAAGACATCTTTATGAAGTAGCATCCTTGCCATGGGGTATTTGGCTCACACACAGTTTCCAGTTGTCCTCCAACAATCTACAGTTACTAAACAAGTCTCTCTGTTCCCATTTATACTTCTGTATTAGGTTGACAAACCGTCTAGGAAAAGAGAGAAGCAGTCTATAGGGGAAAAAAATCCTATGCCATACAAAAAGAAACAGGACAGAAAAGCTCCTTCAATTAAATCAGAAAAAAAGTGAATGCTACATTAACTTAAAAACCTTCATGTACCGGTTTAAATGCTCCTCGGGATTTAGTTTTACGATTCCTCCCATTCCTGTTAGCTATGGAAATATAAGACACTCTCACAAAAATATTACTTCTCCCCCTGGGAAGTGCTGGCAAGGGGACTTTTATCACTTGCAGCCCTCCCTCAAACACCTTTCCAGGATGGCTGCATCAGCTCTCTACCCACTCAAAGCTGCAATCCCCAGGCAAGGCACACCCGGCAGAAATCGCACATCCACACCCCCTCGCTACTGCCAACAAGAGGCACGGCGACTTTAGCTACTTTTAAACTTCAAGATATTTGGTTAAATACTCACCTTTCATCCATATTTGATATTTAACCTGGTATTTATTGGGCACGCCTCTCAGAGCCCGGCTGCCCAGCACTCGTGCCAGGCTCCCCACTTGCAGACACGCTCCCGTCTCATTCGTAAATTCAAGAGCTCACAACATCCCTTCAGTCATTCTGAAAAAGGGGAACAAACCGCATCTGTCCCAGCCTGCGTGCAGACTTGGTTACTGTTCCCATCCTGCATTTAACAAAAGAATTGCACTTTTGTTCCCCTAAACAGAGCCCATGCCACAGAAAATAACTATTTCTGAACTCCGGTGCAGTATTATTGCTTGCACCTGAGTTCCTCTGCTAGTTAACACTGCCCTGGATTTTGTAACATACCCTTCGCTTTTTGCATTTAGATCTCAAGTTTCACCCTGCACAGATACCACATTTCACAGGATATTCATTCAGTTTAGGTCCAGGGGATTAGCTTACTTAAGACAGAAATAAATTATAGCTCCATCTGGCTAATGAGTCACTCGTAGCTTAGCCCCAGCACATTAGAAGCACAGCTTCTGTAAATGCTTGGGTCCCAAGATGCACATAATCTCCAGGGATTTGTGCCTCTGAAAAACATTAAAGGGGAAAAAATATAGGTACCAAGGTAATTTTTTTTTTTTGTTTAAATACTAAGCAGTTTAAGAGATACCATATATGATTTAGCTAAGGCAACAGCTTGTTTAATTACGGTATTTTCCCTGGGATTTTCTCAAGCTGGCAAGCGGACTAAAAGAAAGCCCTCTCATTCAACAGTCACTAGGAACACAGCAAGAAGTCTCAGAGGAGTATCTATTCAATAAATTCCTCAAATAGATAATAGTATTTTTTTATCCTTGATCTGCACACAGTTAGCAATACACTCCATATTAGCCAGCTGCAAAGATGATCCTCTTGAACACAGCTTCACTCCCAAACTCATCTTCCCCCAGCGCTTTTCAGGAGAGGATGCCCAGCAGCTTGGGCTAGACAAGGAAACTAAACCCCGATCCACGACAGGTAAAATATAATATTAAACAAGATGTGTAGCCACTCCATGCCTATTCCTCATCCATACAGTGAGAGCAACCAGCTCTCTGTGACTTTGTTCATGAGCATTAATTAACTAAAGCACTGCTGGGCTCAAAAGCTCTAGGAAGGAGGGCTACCAGAAAAACCTAAAGGCAGTTCATTTAACATCAGCATTGCTACAGTATAAGAAAAAAATGCAGAGTTAGAACTTAGGTAGGTTTAGTTTTGGTTTTTTAAGCAGCCCTATATGTCACTGAAAAAACAAGATGGTTCTTCATGCCCCAAGACGAGACACAGAAGACAGCAGAGCTGCTGCGATGTGACACTAAGAGGCAGGAGTGAAAGCCGAGCTGTCAGAGCAGGCAGGGATTTCAGTCCATCAAACTTGCCCGAGTTCGTTAACACCCGGCTAACTTCAGCAGGTGAGCAAGGCTGGGAACCAAGGGAGCCCTTGCAAAGACTCAACGTCTTCCCCAGCCTTCCCATTCAAGGGTTACCCATTCCAAAAAAACACACTGCCTGGTGAACACCAGCAAGGAGCTGACTACACCTGAGCACTGTTTTTAAGTCAGGAAAATAAGATATTACATACAATTCTCACCTGCCACCTATGTAAGGAAAAAGGCACAGCTCCCAGTAAGATCACACACAATCTTCTTACAGGTCACTTTTAAAACTGTACAACTTGGAGGCGTGCACAAAGCATCCACCACCTGGAAAAGCTGAAGGTCTAAATGGCCCTGCCAGTTTTGACCTGGATGGCAAAATTTAACCTACTTTTTTGCATTCTTTTTAAACTCTACTTTTATAGCTATATTTCCAGGCTCTGTTTACAGAAGTCCTCTCAAAACTAAGACTGAGGGGGAAGCATAATAAACAGCCATTCAAGCGCTGGGTTTCTTTCATTTAAGTACTTGCTCCGACAGCATGATTTGTGCAAAAACAGAAGAAAGCTGTAGACACTCGAAATTACAGACTGAGCCATTCACGTATTAAAGTTACTCTCCTCTGGGAAGGAGACCTGTTCAAGTGAAGCTCAACAGTGCTTGACATCCCCTACAAACTGCTAACAGCAAGAGGAGAGTGAGACTTGTCAATAAATCTTGCTGTTCTTCACTTGATTACGCTGATACAATTAAGCCATTTGCCGAGCACAATCTCAGTGCTTCAAATACCCTCTAGGTAAATATTTTCCATTCCAAACATGCCACTGTTTGTACCATCTGTTGGGCTCTGTCTGCTCTCAGTTGCTTGATGTTAGTTAACACAGACTCGCTATTTATTAAATACCAGAAAAGAGTAGCTTTGCTTCAACAAAAGCCTTTACTTTTAGGTTTTTTTCCATACATCTTTAGAGCCAACACCTGACAAAACGCAGCAGCAGTGCCAAGAGCAAGCCGGCAGCGCAATACGGCTACGCAACATTGCCACCACTACCTGGCAGATGACCTTGCTCTCGTCCAAATGCCGGTAGCGGTGAGCATCCAGGTACCTCCTGCAAGGGTTTGCCGGGAGCATTCGGGAAGTTTCCACCGCAGCCCGGCTATCCAGGCAAGTTCATACAAGATAAGGCAGGGCAGGGATTCACCGTGCGGCAGCTGACGCCCTGAAACCACCTGGGCTGCAGGATAAAGCCCAAAGTTGGAACTGGCATCAGTGAAACGAGCAACCTCGCATTTATCCAGGGATAAAAGCATGCACACCGGTTGTTGGCACAGAACAAGGAACAGGCTGGAAAACCACGCTCTGCCCTCCTGCCTAGCAGCTTGCCCAAATACCCTGAAACTGCACAGACCCCTCCCCACCAGCAACCGACAGGGTTCACCAAAGCACAAGAACAAAGTCACTGATATCATTCAGGACTGAAAAGCCTTAGGAAACCAAAGCATTTCTCACATTTGCGAGGGCATGTTATTTGGGATAACAATCGGCATCAATCAGGGCCAGAGGAAAGTGTCCTTGTCCCAACCGGACACCAGAAACTGCAAGTTTTCCCTTAAAATCACTAACTTCTAACACACATGTCTATTATCTCCAAAGTCAGAAGATAACAAATTATCTTTACACTACCTTCTTCCAAAGTGCCTGTAAAGGATCAAAGGTTTCTTTCTTCCAGCGGGAGGACTGCGCCCCGAGAGGGCTCTGGGCATTACTCAGCAAGTCTGCCTCTTCCCATCGCTACTTCCAGGGAGTCCCTGAGGCTTCCCCAGCTCCTTCCTTCGCATGCTCATGTGCAGACGTGCTCTGCCCACACCACCGTGAACTATTCGAGAGGTATTTAAACACCGGAGCAGCAAGCTCACGGTCTTTTGGGTAAGCGTTTCCCCTTCCCTGCTCTCCTTGCAAGCAGAGACCAGATCCAACATTTGCTCTTCAATCAACACTCACTTCTGTGCACGGGGAACTGGGAAACGATACTCCTCAAAATACAAAGGGGAAAAAAAAAAAATCACTCACTGGATTTTCCTCACAGGCTCTCACAAAGGACCAAAGAGCAGCAAAATCTAAACTAAAGGTTGAACACAGACGTCGATTTTCTCAGCTTGCGGTTTTGCTCGCATCCCAAGCGGGCAGCGATAGCAGCCAAGGTCACTCCCTCACTCTCAGAGCAGCTCCGAACACCCAGAAGATGCCCCATTACATCTGTTACTTTCTGTCGCGCGTGTTATATCAGAAGGCATAGTTCAACAGCAAAAAAGGCTGCACAAGTAGCCATACGAATGCATCAGCATGAGCAATTCTGCTGATGTCAAGGCAAGGCAAGTGTCAGTACAGCCACTCAGAGAGGTGCTGCCTCTGCAAGCCAGGCAGCAGCCAAGTCTCACTTCTCCTCCAAAGCTGCCAGATAGAGCCAACAAACCCAGCCAGCAAAGCAGCTGCACCTTTTAGCCCCATTTCAGAAAAGAATTAAGTTTAGAAAAGAATTAAGTCTCAACATACAGACTTCATTAAAAACAACCATCACTGTTCTCACCACAGCATTGCCCAACTGCATTGCAATGGATGGCTTTCACAGGTTTGCTCAAGGTATAACAATACATTGTAATAAACCCGACACCGATTAACTCGTTAGTTCTGGCTTTGCAGGCAATGCTACAACTTGGGTTTTTGCCAAGGCCATATTAATGCAGGATTACATACTAAAAATAAGAGACAAAGCTAGCAGATTAGTAACCAAAGCTGAGTTTAGATTACCAGTCTGAGCAGCAGTTCTGCGTGTCGTGTAGTTTTTGAGTATCAAGGGGTCCCCTGCAACACAAATCTGCCCAGCAGCAGGAGCCAGGTGCGGATTTAAGCCAGGACTCTTGGGTCAGCCAGGCAGAAGCATTAAACACACACAACCACACCTGAAATCTGTTTGTGCCCAGCACCTGGACAGGAGGGAGGAATCAGGCCATGCCTGTTTTGTTATTCCAATTAGCTGTCTGGAAAGTTCACAGAGGTTTGTACAAGCCAAGTTGATGTGACAGTCCACAGCAGCTCAGGTTTACCACACACAAAAGCCATTTACACAAGTAAAGCCATTATGCACCTCAACAAAAGCCTTCCGACATCTGTTGTGGTCTATTGTATAAATATATATTCACAGTATAATCTTCACCTCAGATCCACAGAAAGCCTCAGAGTGCAGCTATCGTCCCCCTAAACCAGGGGCAGATACGATACGATAGCTCCGATGCTGAGCGCTGCACAGCCCAGCTGGGTTTGCTTGGGGCTCTTTCAGCTAGCATGGCACCCTCTCCTAGAACACAGGGTTTTTGCACTGCCAGCACAACAGTTTGCACACCCTTCAGCTGGGGTCACAAAGCTGCTCGTCACCCATCTTATCCCCCATTCCATCTGCTGACATAACCATGTGCATCGTCATTCCCAAAGTTGGCTCTGCCAAAACACAGCAGGTGAAGGGTCTCAGCTCTGAGGGTATCAGGCTATCTTACTCCAACACAGCTTAATCCTCTTCTGACACAGGAATAAGTTGCACTAGCTTAAGTATATTTATTCTGAGACTTCTGCACCTACCCTTGCCACGCTCTATTACTTTAACTTGATTAAAACAACCTCTACAGCACCCACAGCAATTACACAATTGACCTCCCGCTGATCACAAACGAGGCAGAGCCTCAAATTCCAAGTAAAAAAATTTGAAGATCATCTCCTGAGAAATTTGAGGCTGCTACAGCCCTTTCTTCTCTTTACATCGAATTCAGTCTCTGCAAGCACAGGAGGATAGAGGAAAGCAGGTACGAGCAGTAGCTTCTCAGTACTCAAATTCCTCTCATACTTTCACAGCAATCTGCAAAGAAAAAACAGCTGGAATGAAACCTTTTCTCTTTCCCAGTGTATATAGTAAATATAACTATCTAAATATACATTCCTGTGTTATGTATTCTTGTTTATATTTTAAAAAATAAATGTAAAATAAGAGGAGACAAACAAAGGAAGAAAAGGCCTTCGGTCCAGATCTTTTTTTTTTTGCCTTAGCAGATTGCTGTGAAAGTATGAATGGCATCCGAGTACTGGGAGGCTAATGCTCATTAAAAAAAAAACAACCCAGGTTTTTATATACAAGGGCTGCAAATAGTCAAGGAAAAGAGCCAAGCGTATTATCTGCCTATGCATCCCAGAAGAGGTAATCACCTCCCTGCGAGCCTCGCACAGCCCCACCAACACCGGTTTTCCTCAGGCTGCCTGGCAGGAGCAGCGCCACTGCCCAAGCCTCACCTCCCCGGGCAGGCACAAGCTGTCCTTCGCTTTGAATCCAGGGCAAAGCAGATGTCTTCAGCGCCAGAACGACAGGAAAACCACCACAGATTGCTAACAAGGATGGCATTTTGTTTAGGGGATGTATTTCTGAAGTTTGCACATACCTACGAAAAGGTCTGTCTTAATTTATTGCTCAATTCTCCACATTTCTACTCAACTTTGCCCTTAACCACATTTTAGCCTACTCCCTTGAATTTCTCCAAACACAAAGTTTTAAACCTACCACTTGTTCTGTGGGTCCCCAGATCGCCTGGTGCTAAAGCTTTTCTCCAAATTTTTCGCCAAAGCAGCAGCAGCAATGGAGAAGCAAAAAAACATCCAGCCTTGAAGGGTTAGCAAATCACTCGGAGCAATGTTCAAGCAGGTCCGTATAGCCGAATTTATTAACCTTTGTACCTCCACACCCAGATGGCATGGAGACTGCCAAAGCTATCCCACAGCTTAGCCACGTACAGCCTACCAGCATCACGCTGGTGCTTTCACCAAGTTTTCCACCCATGCTGAACAAGGTCTTGCAGGAACTCAGGGAGTGGGGAGCATGCATGTACAGGTGATGGCACAGGAGGAAGACAAGAAGCTTCAAAATAAATGAGAGAATTTGGAAGTTTCCTATAGCAATGCATCACCTAAGTTTTCCTGCCAGAATATATTAAATTCATGGTAGGAGTATTAACCTTGTTCATATTAGAATTTCTTTCCCCTACAAAAATAAATCAGGCAGCAAAGATATTCTTAGTGTGAACACCATAAAAGTGACTTTATCCAGACTTATTTTTAAATGTGTATTTAACAGATGAGAACAGAAGTCTTCTGCCAACAAAGACAGGTATTAACCCAGGAGAATCTATTTAGCTTCAGACTTCTTAACCATACAAGATTTTACTGAAGTATGCGCCCGCAGTCCTTTACCCTGTTGCGAAAGGAACAAAGGAAGAGGAAATGACTAATCAAAGCAGCAGCACATTAATATATTTTGGTATGTGGAAAGGGAAAATTGTAGTGGGTATTTTTAACATTCCCAACAGGAGAAGGCACTGCCATACGTACGCCAGCCGCCACAGAGACTCAGCAGCTCCCGGGAGGGGGGGGAAAAAAAAGTGGAGTTGTGTTCCGGAGAAGAGTTCTGTATTTTCCATTTCCCAGCACAAGCTCTGTTGGAAGCGTAGCACACTGCAGTAAAAGTGCCATTTGTGAGTCGGCTGACAACGTCTTCGCCTAACGACACGCCTGGAAAGGAGGCACGGCTGGAGCAAACAGCAAATGTCTCAGTGATATCGGGTGCACTTTGACTCGAACTGTAGGAGAAACCCAGCCTGGAGAGGTGCTCCAGAGGGAAAAGGCAAGAGTTGCTTGGAGCCGTGCCACCGGCAGGCACTCCTGCAAGTCCCACCGCCACCCAGCTCTGCTGAGCAAGGGATGTCCTCGCCCACAGGCTGATAGGAGACAGGGGAAGAGAAGTCTCTCCCTACCCTGGCATCTGGCAAGTCACAGCTCACCCACATGCCACAGAGCACAACCCCATCCCACACCTTCCCAAGCTTAATCCCCCCAAACTCCTCAAAGCTCCCCATCCCTTGCACATGCAAAGGGGCTGGGCTGCCAGCAAAACTCTGTGCCTTCAAAGCTTTACTTGCAATTACTTTGCCCCAGCACCTACACAAGCCAAGCCACTGATGTCCCAGTACAACTGGATTTAATCGCTGTTTTTTAATTCCGCACTCCCCCACCAGCTGCCTCCATGGGAAGCTCTGGGGCAGCCACAGTAACAGATTTGCTCAGAGCAACAGGGCAGAAGCCTGAAGGACTATTGTGATAACCCAAAATTAGAGCTTTCAAACCTCTTCCTAAAAGAGATCAAAACCAATCAATCTAGCAACAGCCTGCTACGGTCATTTGTGCAGTGAGATGGCACAGCACAAAACATTGCTCGCTCAGTACGAGGAGCTGGACCGCTGCCTGTCTGTCCGGCTGCAATTGTTCCCGCACTTCGTAATTAAGGGCTACAATTCACTCTTTTCCTAATGCCAAACCCCAAGAGACTTGTTGTAACAAAACCATTTTAAATACTAAATGGGAAGCTACTGCTGAACCAACTGTAATTGTTCATACCTCCCTAGCTCCAACACTGTTAAGTGCAAAAGATGCAGAGAAACTAATACTTAATGTTCTTGCAGAGGGATTTGTAATCAGTCACCCCCGTACACAGGTAGAAGCCTGAAGCTTAAGCAGGTCTTTACCCTGGTATCGCAAAATGACAACCCTGATGGTTCCACCAACAAGATTTTCCCATTATGTCTGTTCAGTCTGCTGTTCGACACAGCTATACAAAGAGATTGGACCACTGACAAAAAAAAAAAAAGTGCTTCGTTAACCTCTCGGTGACTCAACGATCCTATTGTTAAACAGCAATGGACAAAAGGAGAAGCTGACAGCAGGCGGATGCTCTCCTGTATTTGAATTCCTAGAGGAAAATGAGATTGACCTGCCTTGGAAGCAGGCTGCTAGTTAAAGGAGAGAGTTGTTAACTCATAGAGGGAAATCAAAACCCTTAAGTGTCTGTGAATCATATCAGATCTAGATGCTTTCATGTGGTTTCTTCTAACTACCTGAAGTTTTAAGATACTATTACTGCACACATTATGTCTAAGCAGTTGAGTGATTTCAGTTTTCTCTAAAGGGAAAGAAAGTGTGATTACTGCATCAAAATTACTGTATATGTGGCACAGACCTAGCTAAATGAGAGCATCAGAAAGCAGCATTTGAAACGTGATTGCTATGCCCCATTATCAGGCTAAGTCTTGATAATTCTTCAGCTGGAAAGGGAGATGAAATCAACAGGGAAGATTTTTCTCCCTGTTGTGAAAAAGAAAAAGTGGAAAAAAGTATCCATCAGTTAAACAATCAAAGTTTACAGAGTGGTAATAAATTCTCAAATATGCCAAGAGTTTAAAACTCAGGGTTATGCAGTTAGTTCTCAACCCCGAGATTTTAAAAGGGCAACTTCAGTTTAGGCTAAATAATAGGAGGAATGCAGACTCAACATACAGAAGTCAAAGTTCCTCTAAGTTAATAGAGGCATCATAAATAGAGTTATCATCAACATGCACAGCACAACTACCAAACTAGGACTTAGGAAGTACAAGTACTACGAGTCTCCCCAGGCTGGAATTGCCTCCTCTTCAGCCTGCACAGCTGGGTAAGCACTGCATCAGCATGCCTATTTTTGCTTTTAATACTGTATACCCACAGTCATGGTTCAAAAAGGCACAAAAACATCAGTAAATATAAATAGCCAGGCTCGAGCAGGCATTATTGCTACCCTGGCTTCCCCCTGTGCACGTACAGCTACCCTGCTCTGAACTACACCCAAGCGAACAGGGACCATACCCAACAGCTAGGCTTCCTCCAGCTCATACCTTGCAGGGTGGGGTTCAAGCCAGAGGACAACGCTGGCGTAGGAACAAATGGGTAGCAACAAGCCATGAATGCATTTTGTCTGCAAGCTGGAAAAAACACTCTCAATCATCAATACGACGAGGTGCTCAGTGCTGTAACGAGGTATCTGTAGCCTCCATATAGAGCCTGGGTGCTGTATTTTATTTCACATGGCCATGCAGCAACAGAAGACTCCTACTCACCACTTCTGCCACTTAGCTACAGAGGTGAACCAGAGCCCTAGGATTGCAGGGAACATGTTTTAACAGATGCAAGAGGCATCTACCACTCTTTTGTTCGTAGCAATCAATGAGTTTTAATCCCTAGTCACATCAGGAACAACATCTGCAAAAGAGGGTTGGATTTTATTACAACTGTGCATGAAATTTAAAATCATTTGCCAGACTAAAACATTGTTCATGCTGTATTTATAAAACCCTTCAAACACAGGGAATGTGCAGAGGTACATTCAGGACTGAATTTGGACACAGAAGCTTCTGCTGACAATGGGCTTTCTACAACACTGATATTTTGACTTTTTGCTCCAGCACAAATTTGCACCAGCTGAAGGCTGAACAGACTCCCATCGCCAGGACCTCCACAGCAGGTATGAGTTAGCTTGATTGCTCCAGAGCAAAGCTGTCCTTCAACATTTATCCTGAAGTATGTTATCATACAGGCATAAAGATAGCACTTCTATATCCAAGCCAGATCCCTTATGCTGTAGAACATGGTGCTGTTGATACTCTTAGAAATAAAGTTTCAAAATGGTTGAGGAACAAAAGAGGCTTTAGAAGCAATCCCTACAGCATTGGCACCATACAAGTTACCCCAGTGTATTTCGAAGTATAAATTGCATTATGAGCTGGAACTTTTAACTCAATTTAAAAGCACAACATGAACTTTAAGAAATGGCTGCTGAATGGTCATTTTCCTCCTGAGCCAGGTGAAGTGGTAAGGTCCCTCTCCGCTCTCCTTCGAGACACTCCACGTAGCCCATTTATCGAGGGCAGCACTAAGAGCTCACTTTATCTACCCAAAACACCTCCTACACTACGACAGGGACCTCACTGGCTATAGCTCCACCAAGATACCATCCTTTCAACTTCCACACTGAGGATATGTGTTCCCAAATGGTAGCGCCGCACATTTCTCTCCATAAGGTTTCTTTTCACCTTGTTAACCTCTCTGTGCTTCATTTAACAGTCTGCTGAAGGTACTTGCACATAAAGAAGTGATACACAGTTAGCATCATCTCAGCACATGGACTTTTCAGGCTCTGCGCAGGCAGCTTAAGTTCACATGCACTCAGGAACCAGTGCAGTATTTCGGCAGAATCCAAGGCAATATTTGCATCTTGCCTTAAACACCCGGAGTAGCAGACTAAGCTCCCCTCTGGCATCAGGGAAAAGGCTCCAGCTCCTCCACAGACTTGCTTAACACACTTGAATTATACCTGGGCTATGTGGTGAAGGAGCTTTCTTTTACCACCTTCCTCATGTGGCTGTTGATTCCCCATGTAAGCAATGCTGGGGCTTGGTGACACTTCTCTGAGCAGCAGCAGCAGACCTTGCAATTTAGCCATACTGGCCCCAGTTCCACAATCCAGTTCACTGCGTAACTCCAGATACAGGGTAATGTTGGGAGTTGGACGACAACACACAAGAACCCCCCAAAAGATGTGTTCAAAGTGCATCTCTAAGGGTTTCCTGGTTTTCTCCGCTTGTGACCATAAGGACCAAGCTTGTAAGAGTTGCCTAAAAGGAGTTCTAATACACACTTCACTGTTTTCAGAATTTGGGGTTCAAGTCAATAATCCAACACCCCGGAGTTCTCCCCCAAAAATGGCCTCATAACACATGCACGCACACCCTCCCCAACGCACTCAGCTTTACTGATCAGCACAGTACTGATCTGAACTCGAAAACATGCCAGCTTGTTAAAAAGGCCTAAAAATGCTCAGCAACAGACATGCAGAATAATTGAGGTCATTTCTCTCATGCTTCTCTGGGTTCTCACTCTCCTTGCTTTGCTGTCCCACAATCTGCTCCTCCTTTGGCACGCAAGGATTGAACAAACACTTCACTGCAACCACACAGACCTAAACTTACTTGCCTCCAACTTTGGTTACACCTCAAACTATTACTCCAGTAGACTGTAATGGGGAGCAGGGATTAAGAAATCTACTTAGAAATAGGTACACCAGACCTGAAGCCAAGACATTCTTCTTTTGGCACACAAATAGCATGGAAAAAAGGTAGAAACGGGGAGATCGAGGGTGAGGGACTGAAAAGGCAGGCTTGTAATGGAAACATCTGACCAAGAATTTTCACAAGCTTTTAAAACTTCTGAAACCTAACCCCTTCGCTAGCACTTTTCACATGCCTCAGACTGCAGACCACGTTACGCAAGTCGTAATTGTGCCTCAGCCACCCTCCCTCCCACCCACCGCGCTCCGCACCTTGCCGAATCCATGTGTTGAAGCACACCGAGGCAGAGAAGTGTACCTGTTCGTCCCACAACTGGCCTGGTGTACTGCCACCTGTGCAGAGAAAGCCTAGCTTTGTTGTGCATCTTGAACTAGGCTCTAACCCATTAAAAGCTACTTTAAAAAAATCTGGGTTTACATACACACGCACACACTAAGCTGTAAAGAGGTTTACTAAATTTAGCACGCAACCCAATCCTAGCAGTAGTGTAGCACAGGCTGTAGATATGGAAGTGACCTTAGATGAAGGTAACAAGGGAGAACTGTCAGTACCCCCATTGAACTGCCATGGGAAAGCCCAGGGAACCCAGTAAAATCCTAACACAACCTCCAAAAATCCTCTCTGCAGCTTAGTAGTTCCCAAAGTTTTGAGATGCTACCTCTGCCTCTCTTCCGGACAATGCTTCTCATTGTCCACGCTAGGACAGGCTTGGCGAGGACACCTTCTCAGCAAACATTAGGGCAAACAGCTCCTCCTTGGTCAGAGTTTGAACTTGGAGAAGTGAAGCTTTGATGGACCTCCACCACCACTGCTGTAAATACAAAACAAGGCAGCATAAAGAGAAAAAGCAGCACAGTCCTTTATCAGTCCATCACAGCTGAAGCCACACATGCTGCCAAGAGGTATTTACACAAGCAAAGGTCCAGTAGGTGTGACACGGGATACAGCGTTCACCCATAAACTCCATTTTTCTGCCAGCTTCCCAGCACCACACCCCACTGAGAACTGCAGACGCTGCCTGGTCCAAGAGAAGGACGTGCCGAGTCTCCCCAGAGGACAGCAAGTTAGAGGAGGCAGAAAAGTCCCCGCCTAGCCCCAGGGGAAAGGGACCTTCCTGGCACAGCACCGCTAAACTCGGATCACTTCCCAGACTTGAAAAATGCCCTGTGGAAGATCCGTTAGGTAAGATCTGCCATAGCCATCGTCCTGCTCTCAGGTATACCCGGAGCTGAAACGGAGAAGGGCAGAAGAGATGCTGCAACTGGTTTCATGTACCTGTTTTAAGGTTCATGCACAGCACAGCATTAAGAAAAAGGCAATGCCTACATGAAAGCCGAGCTGGGATGTCCCCACGCAACATAAGCAACAATTTAGCAGACAAAGCAGCACTAATCATCACGGCAGCCTTTCAAACCAGTTTGGGAGGCAGGAAGAAACATCGTTTTCGGGGACCAGGCTTGGCCTCCCACCCACGCCACAGCAGAGACCCTGAAAGGAAGACTCATGCGGGAACAGCCTCGGTCGCCACAGAAGAGCGGTTTCCGACTTGCCCACAGGTCAACTGCCAGCCCAGCATGCCCTGGAGGCCAGGTCACAAATGGGACCAAGAGAACAGCATCAGCAGCTGGTCTGCTGGTGATTTCTTGGCATCTTCAACTGCAAGCGCTTGGCCTCAGCTTTCCCTTCTGTTAAATGGGAGGGTAAGCACCCTCCATCCTGCCTCCGCATCGGGGCAAGTGGACAACGCTGTGTGAGAGCCTGGCAGCGGCACAGGGCAGAGGGCAGGTGCCTGGCAGAGAGAGATCCATGCGAGCCGAATGCAAGTGATCGGCTTTAAGCACTCCTGCCACCCAGCACTCCCCACCAGAGGCTTGAAACCATTCACTTCCTCCCATAAATTGGGCTTTTTCTTTTGTACTCACCGAGTATGGACTTTTCAACTTAAAACCCCACTGGCAAATAGGCTGAGGAAAAAAGTAGTCTTAGCCAGTGGTCAGATTAAACCAGTAATAATAAAATTATCAGCTGATTGGTATTATAGGCTCTCTTATCAGTCAGTCACGATCCAGTCCAATCCTGGTGCGCTCCCTGAAGAGCTGCACCTTGTGCAATAGCTTAGTCATCAGCTTCCTTGACAGCTACGCACTTGCAAATAGATTACAAGTCCACTCACATTTTTCCCATGAAAATTTTCCCCTCCGCCCTACTACAAGCAGGACGGGAGCAGAGCACTGCCAAGCCCAACCCGAGGAGCAGGCAGCTTGCCCCCGCGCAGAGGAGGAGATAGCGCTTTTATCTCCTGGACTCAACAACTTCCTTCCTGTGCAACTGCAGGCAGACAAAAGACACCTTTTCACATCAGACAGGAATGAGATGTACTAAAATTTGTCACATCCCTGAAATAAAAAATACCCTGCTTACCATTTTCAGTCCATACAGGAGAGTGCAAAGCAGAATGAAGCCAGCATTTCTTCTGTAAGAAACACTTGCAGGGTGGGATTTGGAAGCAAAGGAATAAGGAGCCCAAAATAACACAGGTTCAGTTTATATTGCTCTGGCAGGTGACACGAAAGATGATAACACTGGGCCGAGGTACTTCCCCTCCACAGGATGAGAGCTGGATTGTTTTTGGAAGCACCATGAATCACGGGCATAAATATACCAGGCTTTAAAAGCCTTCGACACCCACATAATTCTGAACTCAAGCTTTATTTTCCCTGGGTCATTCATTGATGAGCTGGACACCAGTCAGGCGGGCTGAGAAGGTTAGCTATTCAATTAATACAACATCAACACACCTCTTCTGAGACAGAAAAAGCCCTCCCTGATGCTCAATTAGTCATTCAACTACAACTTGAAGGAAACCAGGAGTTTTGCTCTATTTCCTCAACTTTACAGCATAAAAGGGCTTAAAGATGTTTCCTGCAGCAGGGGAGCGGTTAGCGATATACCGGCTGTTCTCGAGCGGAGCAGTGATTTGCAGGATTGCCTGGCTGCGAGCAGATCCAGACAGGGCAGCACAGGGAGCGGGATCAGCCAGGAGGGAGGGTGCCCAATGGGAAAGAGCAAAAATCTGCAAGAAGTGCTGCTTTCCATACTTTACTACCACTGAAAATCCTGCACACCTGACACTGACAGCAGCAGGGAGCTGTTAATGCTAGCAGAGGACAAGACTGTTTATAATAGGGATTATTAGTGCAAGAAAATGAGTAGCTTGCCCACATTACTAATTTACAGGCACTTTCTCTGAGTTATAATGCAGTCTCAGTGACCTACAAGCAAAGATGAGGTTTCATTTGGAAAATCAAAAATGCTATTCTTCTAAATAAGTCATCTTGGGAAGAAAAGGAACATCATCTCTTCAGTAACAGGAATTTAGAGCTGTGAATTTTGATAAGCGGAATAGTCACAAAGCGCTAACAAAAACAAAAGAACCTTGCAGAAAATGAGGAGAGCTGCATAAAAGTAACTATTTTACTTCTGATTAACCCACAAACCTTACAGTTCCTGTCTTTCTCCTCTCCCTCCCATCCCCCACACATTGCACAGCAAAATTCAAGGCTTGAAGCTCCCAAACTACTTCTTTATATCATAGTTGCAAGAAGAGGAGACAGTATTCTTTGTTTGTCTTAGAAAGAGTCAGAGAACAAACTTTCCAGAGTTTTCATGTGCATATGTGCACCAGAAACCATTCCTCTTTGTCCCTGTTTTCCACAGTATTTAAGAGACTTAAAAAAAAAAAATCACCTTTAGTTAAATGGGAAGTATTAAAAAGTATCATGAGATTTGCATTCTTTAGCACCTCAGATTATTACAGTTTCCACAGTCATGACTTCCACTTTCAACTCCCCACCAAGCTTCAATTAAAGAATGCCCATATTTGAGTGGATTTTGGCATTTCTTGCACCAAGACGCTGGAGCATCCAGGCCGACAAGATGGCAAGGCAGCAGAATGTACGCATTCCCAGGAGATCTCTGTTTAATTTTGCTAGATGGATAGATACCGCACCAAGCCTGCACTCTGCCCAGTACCTAAGTAGACCTGACAGTGCCCCCATAAGCTCATTTATTAAGATTCACTTATTCATTCTAATATAATCTAATTAGACTGCAGCACTCCTGCACACGGGCAGTGGCGGCGACCAGGAGAAGACAAGTTCAAACACAAGGAACCTGGCCCAGATGCTACTTTAGTTCTCACCTTGGGGCAGGGGGGGGGAAACCCCCGCAGAGGAATGGCAGGAATTGCGGATGCCTGCGTACTGTCTCCCTGCTCGGAGCAGCACCTGGGTCCACTCTGCTTCTCCCCCCCACCAGCTAAAGACCAATTCTTTGATTGGAAGAAGCAGCAGAGTCCAGATCAACATACGGTGCTTATCGATGCGAGGGCTGCTGCTCCCGCTCCGAACTCACTGGAAATAACCGCCACCATTAAGTGCCGGGGGGGCAAAAAAGCAGGAAATCCAGTCTCTCAGGCAGTGGCTGCGCCAGCAGGCACAGATGTGTTCCCAAACCAGAGACCGAGGCATCAGCCTGAAAAAAGTGCCAACAAGTCCACGTTGTATGAAATTACCTTCGAGGCTCCATTCTGGCAAGAAATAGAAAGTTTTCGAAGCCAAGAAGTACCCTCTCTCCTGCAACCAGCTGTAGTTCAGGCATGCGAACAGGAAGAAGCTTTTACATTTCTAGAAACATAAATAAATACTTTTTTTTTTTTTTAAAAGGCATCATGTGTTTTATTTGCTTGGACATCTTGTATAACGATGAGAGGAGAAACAGATTCCTAAGAGTCATGAGCTGGTAATTCTCCAATCTATCATCTCCGTAGTTTATGCACAGTCATTAACAAGAAGTGATTTGTCTGGGACAGATTTAGCCCAGCAACTCCCTGTCTCATTAGCCTAAAACAATCACCCGAGGAATGTCAAAAAGTTTGAGAGCTTAGTGCAGCGAGCAGGCCCCCCAAAAATATTCATTTTTTTTAAAAATAGTCCAATCCTGCTGTTTTGCCAACACAAAGCAGGAAGCTTAAGAGCTAAACACAGATGCATGAAATTCCCTTCATATTAGAAAGGTTTTGATGCGTAAAGGCAAAAGGTTTTCACTGACAAGGAAATCCTGAGAATATTGACGAGGGAACAACAGGAGGAGACTTAAAGACTTTCACTTGTTTGACCTATCACAACAAGTGATCAAGAGGGGATGCAATTGCTCCCTCTAATTACATTAGGGAGGGAAAACAACCATTTAAACCAAATGGCAACACTAGAACAAAAACAAATTATACTAACCGGCCACAAACATTGTGAGGATGGAAATTCAGTGATTGCTCTGAGACTTAGAGGAGGCTCTCCAACAGCTCTCCCGCAGAGATAGGGGCAAAGAATAAACCGATCAAGTTTCACCTTAAAAGCAGTTATGTTACGAAAGGCATCCACAGCACGGATGTACATCAGGAAACTAAACTTGATCAGGAGCTTTCTTCCGCTCCCGCGTTGTTATCGGCCCACTTGCTGCCACAGCTTTTGGAGCAGACAGCAGGAACGAAGAATTACCCTCCTCCTGCCACTCAGTCTTCTGCTTCTTCCCCACCCATCCAGGACAGCACCGGGGGGATGCACGCTATTTACTCAGACACATAACTGGGGTATGCTCAGGGAACTAAACTTGGGAGCTGAAGCTCTCGCAAAGTCAATGGCAAGAGGTGGGTGTCTTGGCAGCGGCAGGGGAAGGGATTAGGAGCAACCAAGTTTGATGCTTAAAATAAAACATGTCCTCTTCCCCCATGTCCTTATGCTTAAGGGTCTTGGCCAAAAACATATTTAATCTATACCCATCACCTCTTAAGTTCACAGGGAATTCCAGTTTCTGAAGGATTTTGTTGACCCTGGGTTTACAGTACCAACGATCAAGCAATGATTAGACACTTTTGAGCCATAACCATCTGATCTCCAACAGTAAGAGCGGATGATGCAAAGGAAAGCTGTTACATGGCTAACGGAATAACACCACAGTTTTATACAGGCTTGAGCAAGTCTTTCCCTTTTCTTCAAGGGGTTTCAAAAACAAAATAGTTAGCAGGCGAAGTTATAATAATAGTTAGCAGGCTAAGTTATAATAGGGGTTTTACGACAGCGGGGTATAAAGGATCAAATTAAAAACTAATTGTGTTCTTCATATCCTACTGCTGCTGCTACTTCTGAGAGCAGAAAACATCTTCTTGAGACTGGCTAGATAAGGGCAGGTGGAAAAAAAACCTCACAAAAAAGGTATTTGGTAATAACTCTAACAGAGAATTAGTGTTTCTATCCAAACCCCAACCTTTCCCTGCTACAGTTACACACAAAAGTTATTTTAATCACAGTATGCAGAAAGCAGCATCAGCATATGAGGCAAGAGAAAAAATATGTGGTAAAGCGAGTTGCATAGCCTGTTCGCGGACAGAAATTACAGTGCAGTTATAGGGAAGAGGTCCACGAGGCAGAGAAACGCTTCCAGCCCAAACCAAACAGGAGGACGTTAGCGACCCTCCGAGAGAACAGGCAAGAAAAATATGTGAAAGAAGGTGGAACGTGAGAACTGAATCCCCTTTTAACTTTTGCAGCAATCAATTCAGACTTTCCTGCGAGAGATTTCTGCCTTGTCATATGTAAAGAGATGTTAAATAGAACTTGTCAGTTATGTCTACTAAATACCATATGGGTTGTTGGACAGAGGCAGCAATGGAAACGCTAAAGAAAAAAAAAAAAAAGAGAGAATTTTAAACAGAAAAGGACTACAGCAGACTATCAGCTCAGCTCCTCTTCCACAACTTGCTTCCACAAAGCAAGAAATTATCTTCTTTGAGTTTTTCTAACAATGATCTCAAAATACACAGCAGAGCCTTTAGGAAAAAAGGTTATAAACCAACAAGCCTAAAGCACACAGGTGTACGCATATCACTAGAAAGTAGCATCTGGCATTGCCTAATATAGGAAAGATGCTATGCTATTCTTAACAACCACCTACTTAATTAAAATACTTCATCAATTGAAATTAGTTGGATATAAAAGATGTAGCTTTGCCACCTTAACTTTTCTTCCCCCCCACTATACTTCCCCCCTCAATCGCCTGCGCACAGGAGGAAGGCTTCCAGCAAGGGAGTAAGCTGCCAGGAGGAGAGGGAAGGGGGTATTAACACCTCCGGGGTTAACACAGCTGCGTGCAACCCATACCCGTGCTGTACTGAAGGGCACGGGCAATTTTAAAAAATAAAACACCCCTGACAAACGTAACCTATGAAGATGGGAAAAAGCAGTATGTTTTACTGCACCCAGTTAACACCACTACAGGAATACAAAATGGGCCAGGCTATTTTAACGAAGCGCAATGCTTCATTAAAGTTTGCAAGGCCACCCGGGCGCTGCAGCATTCGCTTCACACCTAACCTTATCCAGGGGTCTGAAAGCAACGGGAAATTCTTATAAATCATATTTTGGGGGTAAATTTTTACCTAGCAGCCCTTCACAGGTCTGTGCCTGTGGCAGCGGGCAGGTAACGACGCAGACCAACGGAAGACGACCGATACATCATTTTTTTCCCCCGTTTTTCCCGGTTAACTTGGCTTCGGGAAGGTTACCGGGAGCTGTGCGCGGGAGGCTCCGATCCCCCCCTGCCCAGCCGGGGCTGCGCTGCCCCAAAGCCACGGCGACTGGAGGCCCGCAGCAGGAGCCACCCCACCGCCCCACGGCCACGGGTAGGAGCGGCTTTTCCCCCCCGCCCCAAGCGGGGCCTGCGGCGCAACCACCCCCCCTCAGCCCGGCCCCGGGAGGGCAACGGGGGCCGCGCCGCCGGAACCCGCCGGCCGGGCCGCAGCCCCGGGGCCCGCCCCGCCGCCCACCTGCCGGCGCCGCCCGCCCGCGGCCCGGCCACGCCGAGGCCTAGGCCCGCCGCCCCTCACCGGGCAGGCCGCGGGCAGGCCCCAACCCCTGCCCGTCCCTCCGCGCCGCCGGGGCCGGACGCTCCCCGCGCGGGACTCACCGTGAGGCGCGGCGGGCCGAGCCGGGCCAGGCCGTGCGGAGCGGGACAGCGGGGACGGAGCGGCGGCGAGCCGGTGCCTGCGCGGCGCTGGCGGGCAGGAAGGGAGGGAGGGCGGGAGGAGGCGGCACCGCACGTCCGCCGCGTCTGCCGGCCCCCCCGCCCGTTAAAGGCGCGACGACGCCGCCTACCCCCCGCCCCGCCCGGCAGGGTCCCTGGCCGCCCCCCCGCCTCCCCCGTGGGGATCCCCCTCCGCGGGGGTCCTCCACCCACCCGCCTGTCCCACGCACGGCGTCACCCCTGCCAGAGCCCACCCAGGCGTGGGGAGCCCCCGGCTGCCCCACACGCTGAGATACCCCCCCCCCCGCGAATTGGGGATCGCCCACCCGGACGCAGGGAGCCTCCCACCCAGGTTTCCCACGTGTGTGGGTACATCCACCCATACCCTTCCCGTGTGCATGGGGATCGCCCCCCAGAGCTCCCTCACGCGGGGATCCCACTCCCCAGACCTCCCCCACGCAGGGATCCCCCACCTATTGGTGAAGCTCACCCACCCAGACCTCCCCCACGCGGGTATCCCCAGGGAGCTCCCCACCCAGACCCCACCCATGGGCAGAGATCACCCACCCAGACCTCCCGCACACAGGGATCCTCCCACCCGCAGGGATCCTCCCACCCAGGTTTCCCACGCGTGTGGGTACATCCACCCAGACCCCACCCAAGTGTGGGAATCCCCCCCCAGTACCTTCCCCACGCGGGGATCCCCAGGGATCTCCCCACACATGAGTGGATACCACACCACCCTCAGACCTCCCCCACGCAGGGATCCCACTGCCCAGACCTTCCCCCACCCACGCACGGGGACCACCCACCCAGACCCCCCACCCGCCCTAACTAACCCCCCCAGTGCCAGCCTTCTCCCACTCCACCCCCCTCCACCTCCTTCCCGGGAGCAGGCAGGCGTGGGGACCCACGGGCCCGGGGCAGGCAGGCACAGCCAGACCAGGAACAAGGGTTGCCCCTAAATTTCCCTTAATTGCCTTAAAACTGCCTGGACCTGCAGCGTGGAGCAGCCCTGCTCACAGCACACGATGCACCAGGGGCTCGTTCAATCACGGCCCCACCGATCTGCATTTCGGGGGAGCTTAACCAGATTTTTTCAGCTCTGACTTCTTAAAATTCTGACTTTTTCTTCCCTCTGACGTGGGTCCTTCCCGAAGCGCTGGCGCGGCAGATTTCTTTCACCTTAAACATCGCAACAGCTTGCGCGCGAGATCGGTGGCTGACCACGGATCTGTGGGTACCCACGGGGATGAAAACTGATGCTCTGTCATATATAGTTACTTGGGGACAACGAAACAGCGCAAGAAGCCACCGAGGGCACCCGTCCAGCTCCATCGCTGGGGGACTGACATTAACCCTCAGCTTCCCGGAGTCCCAAACATTCAGGGGAAAAAGCGACCTCCTGTGCACAAGAAAATTCACCTTTTTTGGCAACAGGAGCGGTGACAAGGACAACTGAGCCAGCGGTGGCTGCGGGTCAGTGCAGGTGCTGGTCCCGAGCCCGGCTGCGGTACCCACAGTGGCTGATGGCTCTGCAGCTGGGAGGCAGTCGGCAAAAGGGAGTTATCCCAGTGAAGTGGGGAGGCTGGTATCGCCCCAGGGCTTTGCACGTACCCTCCCATCATTTCTACAGACCTCTGGTGTAACTCCCAGGTCCCTTGCTCAGAGCAAACAATTTGTTTATTTGTCCCAAAGCATCAACTGCTCCACAGCATTCGGTATCAAAGAAGGATTTGCACCGAGCTGCGCTAAGGGCTCATCATTACCCTCTTCGCCAGCCATGTGTGTCACTCAGCTGCAGGCTACCGCCCCGTTTCCAAACTATCTGGAGCAAACAAAGGCAGCGGCGCAAGGAGGATGCTGATGGAAGCTGTGAGGTTAGGAGGAAGCATGTGGGCCCGGAGGCATGGCCACGCCGGCGGCAGCGTGAGCAGGGATGTGCAGGAGGCAGCTGCTTTGAACGCGGGACCGGCCATCAGCTGGCGAGGCAGCATTTTGCCGCTTCATCCCGGAGCTTCCCTGGTTCAGCGTGTCCCGGCCGGTCGCTCCGCTCTTGCAGGAGCACTGCTGAGAGCAGCGTGGGAGCCAGCCAAAGGCAGCGTCCGCACCCTACGCTTGCAAGGTGCAAATTTAAGGCCAAATTTTGCTTATATTAATCACTTAGGTAGCTGCAGTGGTTGTGGCGGGGCTGGCAGCAGGAGATTTTGCCAATATTTCATTGCTTTTGTTCACAGCAGAGTTTTCCATCTGGCATCAGCACCAAATCACCGTTTCCCCGGAGCAGGAAGAGATTTGCCACCCCATGGACAGGGTATAGGGGATCCTGCCAACAAGGAGAGAAAAACTGGGGCGAAGAGCCGGGGAAGGACGGAGGAGGGACAGGGCTGCCCCTCCTGCCCGGAGCTGAGCAGGAATGAAAGAGCAGAGAGAGCAAATCCAGCTGCTACAGCTACAGAAGCTTTTAATTTTCCTCCACTTTCCAGAACTTGGAGGCAATTGCCCCGCTGTTCGGTCACTGCTTGCTCTGACGGGATCTCAGCTGAAAACATACGGCGTACCACCAGCTCAGAAATTTCTGATCCTTCATCTGTCGTATACATTTGGTACAACATCACAGCATAAGGTGTGATATAAGAACCTGAAAATGCTTTTAAATCATATGTTGTGTACCGTTGCCCAATACGTAAGGCAATAAACCATCTAGATTATGTGGACTGAGAAATCTGGTGGAAAAACTCACTGGAGAGCTACCGCTGCGCAGGTCAGCCAGGCAGGCTAATGATGCTGAATATCCCCAACTGCAGGGAGAAAATAACGCAAACAGTCACTGAAATCCCAGTCACATTAGGCAGCCACTCATGGGGAAAAAGAAACAGTTTTAAAATGCCGCAGGAGCCCCAAGTCATTAGTTTTGTCAGGCATTTTGCTTTCTCAGATCACAGAGAAAAAGCCTTCAGATCTGTGGATTCAGAGAAGGCCCGAGAAAAAGGCAAGCTCTGCGCGTAGCGGGGCTGTAAGTCACGGAAGCTGATTATTGTTAATTTAGCATTTTATATAAGAACTTGAGAGATCCTTATCAATGCCAGAAACAAACACCCTGCAAGTTTCAACACCTCACTGATTCCAGCTAGGAAAGAAAAGATGACCAAATGCTGGATTTTCTCTCTGTCTCTCTTTATTTGCATTAATTTTTTTACACTATTTACAAGCATGAATTCCTACAATTGGTAGGAAGTGGAAATTAATAGATCACACGCACATGTGCCAGAAAGATTTCAACTGCTGCTAAAGAAGGCCACAAAAATGACTACAATTTTGTTCTCGGAGTAGTAAACTAGGAATAACTCCACTGCGGAAACTTGAGCTACATGGAAAAAGATGTTTGATCCAATCTAACTGTAAGGGAATAAAAATACATCTGTCCTAAGCAGCATTTGTCAGCAGAAATGTCGCTGGCAATTCTTGCAAGAAGAATAAAAGCTCATAATGAAAAACAATGGTCTAAACCGTGACATTGTATGTGACCAGTATAAAAATCCATCAGGCTAATACAAGTCTCCACATAATCCATGCGCTAGCACAACGTATATATGTTTTTAATTAAACTGAGATGATCATGGTTACATTTTGTACTGCTGAAAATCCAGCTAATAAAGTGAATTAGCTCTGAAAAAAACAGTGTATTTATAAACTACACTCACCTTCCATTTCTGGATTTCACTGTTATAATAGAGCACTGAAAAGCCCAAAATAGGGGGTTTAAGACTCTGCTGTTCAACTCTACCACGTTCAAAAGAGAACCAACTATGAGCAGCACAATTAAAGACATCCAAACAATTCAGCGCCCACCTCAGTGACTGATGTTTTTAGAGTGATCAGACTTAAATCATGATTTCTGACATTTTCCCTTCAGGCTCTTCAGTCCTCGCCTCCTAGCACAGTCTGGGACTAGTCGCTCTGAGCTTTCACATTTGCAAAATAAAATGGAAATCCCAATGGGAAACCCCTTTCCTTCCCTCTCCAGACTGCTGTTCCTGTACCAGACACCCGAGCAGCACACGTGTCCGCTCCCAAAACGCTGCGGTTTGTACCCAACGTAGCAGCAGCAATTGCTGTCTGATGCCGTAGGTGCTGCATCTCACCCAGCCGTCCCGACTGCACAGCTCATCGCCTCTGGCCACGGTCACGGCCACCCTAAATCCCCCGTCAGCTCGCGACAGAGCCTTTCCGACTGTCCTCTGCGCTAACACAGGCAAGAATAAAACAAGCACCTAAATCCTTGCAAGATCAGGGCCTGCCATCGGTCTGAATAATCCCTACTCATTTTCAACTCACTAATCATTCTTACGCCTGTATTGCAAGGCTTTAATTATCTTTTCCTCCAAAAGAGTTCCATCTTGACCGAAAAGCAACAGCTTTAGCTGGAAAAGCTCGCTGTAGAGGAAAACATATTTGCTGTGACTCCAGTGGGTCATCAGGTCTGGGCCACAGAGGTGGAATTCAATTTCTAATCTGGAGATTTCAAGCCTTCGGTATCAGATATAGCTAAAGGGATCACAGGGAAGCTGGGCAGAAAAGCAATAATAACCATGCTTTGAATTAACATTAGGAGTACTGTTTCAAAGCAAGTTTCAAATATGCTTCCTCTTTCTCGGTAGCATCCTAGCAGAAGATGATTTTTTAAGATTGGATGGGTATCGTTAAGCAAAGCAAATGAAGAAATGACAGAAAATACCTTGTCTCCTGTAAAATACTCCCCGTGTGGTATCACAGTGACAGTTCAAATCTTTTCTCCAATTTATCATTCATAGCACCCAGTTGTTATTTAAGCTGTTCTACATTAATCTATAGCAGGTTTTAAATTAATACTCCCCTTCATCAATACCTACGGAATGAAGATACTTTCCTTTGAAAAAAAACATGTTTGCAACACCAACGCAACGCCCCTCCTAAGCACAGACTCACCTGAAATGTAGCAGGAAGGATAGCAAAAAAATGGGGGAAAAAAAGAAATGGAAAGTCAGACAGACCTTCTGCTCCAAGGGCTCTTTCAGTACGAGGAGAAGCTATCCCACCGCCGAAGCAGCCTGCAAGGCTGGCTCAGCATGTTTTCCTCCCGCAGTCGGGGAAGGACATTGATTGAGCTCTGCGAGGCATCGCGGGAACGGCGTGTGTCAGGCTGTGACAAACTTCTAAGGAAATGTGCAGCAAACACGCTTATAGCTTGTCTGGATAAATCAAAGAGCGCAGGAACCATCCCAGATGTTCATGCCACCATGGAGTAAGTTAATATTAAAGTATTTTGTCTGCGGCTACACAAAGGAGGCGGCCGCCTGCCTGGTGTAATGAGCGTCACACCGGAGGGGATCTTTGTTCTCCGGTTCCCAGTTTGCTACCACTGGCGGTGACACGCACCTGCGTCCCAAGGGTGGCTGGAGACTTGGAAATGTTTGCAAATCCTTGAGTCTGAGGAGACGTCCTGCAAACAGCGTAAGGATCGCCGGTGCCCCGGGAGATCCAGCGACAATTCCCGGCGGTGTCACAAACTCATCGTACATCCCTCTGCGAGTTGCTATTTTAGCTCCTCATACCTAAAATGAGCAAATATTCTTCTCTTTGCCTATATATCCAATCTTTTTAGATAGTGACAAGCCTCTCCCTAGTGAACTTACCATCTGCCCATGCTGTGTCTAGACTCGTAAGACATGTAAGTGTTTCTACCACACCGTTCGTAAGTCCTGGAGGACAGAAAGGGTTAAGAACCAACTTGGATTCTCTAGGGAAAATAGAAAGGCAGGAGAAAAAGCCAATTCAACTGATTTTACTCAAAGGAACAAAAGGAGGTTTAGAAGGTCCTTTATAAAACGTCACAGAGAAAAGCGTTATTGTCCTACAGGGAAAAACACACCCATTAACAAATTAGGTGAGAGTCGAGTGAGATGTAAGAGGTCTGACACAGCTGCATTCCTCAACGCCTTTAAACTGTCTGTCTTCACACACTTCATTTATTTTGGATAGCAGCATTGCCCATGCCAATTTGGGAGCAAAGGGGACTGTAAAAATACCTGGGGATAAATGTGAGTATTTTTAATGTTAATAGGCAAAACCTAATGGATCTGAGCAACACGATTTGGGTTTTAGAAAACAGCCAACTTAGGACCCTCCCAAACTTATGCCCATCAGCATTCCTCATTTTCCTCAAAGCATCGCTGAGCGTACCTTAGCAACTCTACCTGAGCCCTGTCAAATGGTCTGCGTGGAAACAGAGCTCAAGGGAGCTACTCTTGTATTAATGGGTTGGGTAAATGCCCATTGAAGGGAGGCCAAGGCAATCACAGCATTTAATTATTTCTGAGAAGTCGCAGATAAGTGAACTGAAGAAAAAAAAGAGGAAAAAAATGACACCTTCATAAGGAAGGGCACTGTGACAAGTCAGTTTCTTCTACAGGCTGCAGACACCAAAAATACGTAAAAATATTCCATAAGAATACCTTGGATTATATTGGGAAAATTAACTCACGTTCCACTTCTATACACTGAGCATAAAAGCTAAGGTATCAGAAAGCGTGATGTCCATAGTCTAATGCCATAGCCTATTCAAGGGAAAACTTATTAACAACAGACACCGCAAAGAGAGCAAGGAGGAGCGAGGAAGATCCAAATGGAGGGATGAGGCTGTCCCAAAAGGGATCTCAGGCTGGATTCCTGGTTGGCTGGGACGAGCATGGAAATGAGATGAACCGCAGGAGCACACGACGGCAGAGCTGGGACTCCTTCATCCCGGCTAAGCTAACTGCGTTTATTGGCAGATGACGGACGAAGGGCTAGAGTGACAGAACCTTGACTGTGTTAACAGTTAATTATGTGTGTTAAAAGTACGAAAAGGTCAAGGTGGGGGGGATCAGTGCTTCTGCTGACATCTGGCAGCATTTTGAGGAAGTCTCGTTTCTCCTGAGGTCCTCGTTGACACAGGAGCACTGATTTGCTTGCCGTTAATTGGAGGAAGAGGTAATGAGAACTGACTAATCGCCGAGCTGTGCACCCTGCGGACTCATTCCGGTGTCAGTCATTGTATCTCGCTGATCACTCAGACAAAACTAAGTTTTGCGGGGATTTCAGTGACTGGTCAGCACCCTTCCTTGGCTCATGGTATTTGCATAATATTCAGCTGTCCTCCCCTATACAATAAGCTAGTAAAACCCTAGTGCTGGCATGACTCAGCTGACACAGCAGCAGAGGCATCGCAGCATATGCTCTAATTCCTGGAGAACTTGCACTGAAGGTCTTAGACATGCTAATGTCATTGCTCATGTCTTCAATGTTACTGCGACCCCTGCAAACTAAATTAATAGAGGTCTGTTAGCAGCTGCTGTATGCACACCCCTCTGCTTTTCTGTGCAAACGTGCATGAGTGCTATTACTGTATTGGTTTTTTCCAGATAAAGCTTAAAGGATCAGTATTTAATTGCAGCAGTAAGTTCAAGATATGAGACACGGTGTTTGCGTTAGAGCAATTTGTCACAAAACTTGGAGGGAAACAGCAGCAGCCAGATGATCCATCGCACGCTCACCTCATTTAAATGCAATTCAATTTAGACAGACCATTTGGCACAAAAATCAGAAAGATGACTTAACAAAAAGCACGGAAGAATACTTCCCAGGTGTCAGATGTATTTGTGTGTGACATTCATGGAGAAGCTGTCCAAGAAAGCCTCTAGCCATTAATTGCTATGTTGCAATTAAGGTGGCAGGCAATGTTTAGAGCCCCGCCCCCCCCCCCGCTCCCCCCTTTTCTGGCCTTATTTTAAATGCAGTGCAGAATGAAAAATAAAAATAGACTGATGTGCTGTCCCCCACACTGCAGTACAAGGCTTAAGAGCATGGCTGGGCCAGGACAAGTGGATTTCTATGCAAACAACATACAGAATGCCTTCGTTTAATTAGTTTCTGTGCTTTGCACAGATAGGAAAATTAAATGAAGTTAACTGTATAGTTTTAAAGTCACCATTCAGCCTTTCAGTTGAGACAGATGGCTTTTACTTACAGTGCTTCCTCTGGCATTCAGTGGCGGATTTGGCAATCCTCTCTGGGTCTGGTTCTCAGCAATTCTGTGACATGGGGGCAGTTAGTGTCTTCATTGCACATAATAGTGCTGTAAAAGCCAGAAAAAATGGCTCTTTTTTAGCCAGTTTACCCCTTTTCCATCTGACAGAAGTGACTTTCTTTCCCGGTCCAGAAGTCAATGCACGCTGAGCACTGACCTCACGCTGCTCTCTGCCAGCCAGCATGGAAAGCGCACGCATTAGAGGACAAATGCTGAGAGTCCACTAAGGTTTGCAAAGAGTACCAAATCCCCCGTTACTGTCCTTTTCAGGGAATAAGAGAGCCCCAGTTTAGCTGGGACAAAGAAGAGGCAGCTTTACCGCTGTGTCACCCGGGCTGCATTGTCCCATGCGGGGAGGGACACATGGCACTAGGGGGTAAATGGGCAGGTACGGCCCTTCTTCCCATCACCTGGAAGTAAATCTGGAAAATTAAGCTACATTCTGAGCCAATTCCAAATCATTGTAACCTCACTTCAGTAAGAGGGTTACTCCTGATTTACACAGGAGCAAGTTAGAACCAAATATGAAATCTAATGGACCTGATTCTGTTCGTATTTACACCAGCACAACCTAATGATGATACTCTTAATAATTCACAATTAAAAGTCAAATTATGCACTATTGCTCAGTGAGTAGTCATGGTGGTTCTTTTCCTTCCCTGCCAATAAATCCAGTATCTACTGACACTGACAAGTGTTGATCAGGTCTAGAATGGAGTATTATGGGACAAATAAGTATGAGAGCGCAATGGTCACACTTGTCAGACTGAAGGCATTCCAGCATCTACCTCTGAGTTGCTTTTTGGGCTGCAGCTGCTTCTCAAGAACCTTGCCAGCTCCATGCAGGTCCTTTGCTCCCACAGAGCTCGCCGACCTTGCTGCAGCTCACCCGCTCCTCACTCTGACCCCCCTTTGGGCTCCTCCTCAGCACCTCACTCCACTTACATCCCTGGCAAGAAGGAAATCAAGGCACAGAGACCAAAACAGAGCTAAACCAAATAGAAGGAATCACCTTCACAAGATTCTGCTGCTGATACAGAAGCGTAGAGTCCTGGGGTAATTGGAAGGTGCTGCATTCAGAGATATCTTGTGCATAATACATTGCTCTTTTCTTGGAACATGATCTGCTCTCAGTTGCTCTTCTACCTCCTCCAAAGGCAGGGCTTTAACGCTGCAAGCGCTGAGGGCACCAGGAGAAGCAAGCTACACCTGAGACAAGCTACAATTACAGCTATAAATTTTAGCATAAAGCTCAGGAGAGTAGAAAGCAGAACATTGTCAGTCACAAGCTTTTAATTCCCAAACTGGCTCCTGAAAAAGATAAGGTAAAGCCAAACCAGATTAACCAACTTCAAAGCAAGCAGCAAAGCATTGGCGTGCTAGAATAGAAGGCAGCTGTTGAGAGCACTAATGAATAAAACAGATAGATCTTCCTTACTGACTTGCTCCTTGTCCCTTCCAGGTTTTTGGAAGTCTCCTGTGATTAGTCCCGTCCCATAACCAGATTACAGCATCCAGGCAATGCAGGAATGCCTGCTACAGAAATGTTTAAGAGACCGATACAGGAATGCTAGTAGCAGCTCCGTGGAATTGTCTTCTCCAAGGAAGAACAATATTAAATGACTCTTACAAAGAATGCACAAAGCACTTATTGTTGTACTAATCATCAACTTTCTAAGTAAAATGAACCAATTTGCTAATTAAGACTCATGACAATTCATCATGGCTGTAACTATGCATTTCAGATGATTCATCACCCCATAACCGGCTCCTGCCGCTCAGGGATGTGCGTAATGGCTGCCTCCAGCGTGCAGGAGGGAGCGCGGCTCCTTCCCTGCCCCGAGCAGTCCTGCTCATCAGTCACCTTGGCCTGGCTCCGGGCGGCTGCTGCTTTCTAAAGGGAACAAAAAAAGAAAAAAGAAAAAAAAGGGGGGAAAAAAAAAAGGCAGCTTGAGACAGAAATAATCTTTTTTAAGTTGGGATGGGAAAAATAGTTGCCCTTTCTAATGTTATTTGATCTGGATGATCAGAAACCGAGCAGATACGTCTCATGAGTTCCAAGTGATATATTTTAAATTAACATCTGCCCAATTGATGACAGGGGTCAGAGTCTCCTGCTGAAGAAGGAAGGAAGAACACTACCTCGCAGCAGAGAGGACGATGCTTCTGATGACTAAGAAGGGCAGACCCAGAGACTGGCAGACTCCGGGAGGGGGAAGCCCAGAGACTCAGTGTCTCCTGCTCGCTGGATATCTGCTCTCTGGACCTCTCACTACCTGGGCGTCCACTCACTGGGGCTCCCCATCACTGGGCACCCCACTTGCTGAGCCCCACGAGGATGCCCAGCCTTGAGAAGGAGAGTGTGAGCACAGAGCCCTCCCGAGGCACAGCCATGCCTCCTCTCCCTTGGGCAGCATCCAGAAGACCCTTCCCCTACATCGAAGCAACCCTGAGAGCTTGAATTGGCCACACAATGTGACTCTTCACTCCACTGATGATCTCTCAGCTTTCTAAACATATTCCCTTCTTCTCTGCCTCAAGATGGGTAAACAATCTTACCCGTTTAACAGAGGAGGCACAAAACTCCATAACTTACCCAAAAACACCTCGCTTCCTGCTGGTGCCCATGCCATTTGCAGGATGCCCCTATAAAGGCAAGAAGCAACACCAATATTAAGAGATTTGTATTTTACGTTCATCTCAGATGTAGCCTTTCTCACTTAAACACCATGGTTTGACCTCTCCATCTCAGGTTCACAAAATGCAGACAAATCAGTCCCCAGGAGCTGCAGGATGAACATATCTCATCTCCAGGGAGTTCTGCAGTGCAACGAAGGATTAATTAGACGAGGAAACTCAAGGTACTACAGCTGCAATGCTACAGGCAGGGCCACACCAGGGAAACACCATGACCACCAGAATACTCCAGCTTCCCAACTTTAGCCCAGCAACAGTGTTCACACACTGGGGGAGCACCAATCTCCTGTTCCTGTAAGACATCACCATGAAGACAAAACAAATTCAGCGCAATCCCTGAGTTGAATTCAATGACTCCCGTGGGCAACGTAGACCCGCATTGTCATGAAGGAGCCTGCTAGGGCTGGGCTTGCTGCTGCCGGTGGGAGCGGTGCCCCTCGCCATCCCGTCCCGCACTGCTGGCACAGGCAGCCGTGGCCACGGAACTGTCTGCAATCACCCACCAGCTCTAAACAGGACGTTATAGTTTTAACCATCTTGAAGTGGGCCAAGCTAGCTCCACCAGCCTCCGTAATTCAAGGTACAACCTCTCAGAGAGTCCTCTCCTTGCTTCCCTGCTCTATTTGCCTCCTGGGTGCTCCGAGAGGGGCTGTGTGATGTAAACGAACCTGCTTGAGGGTGAATTTTTCTGGGGCCAGAGGGATTTGGCACCTGTAAAGCGCCGGGACAAGGTGAGTCCCAGAAATACCACGAAACCAGCCCAGCAGGCTGTGCTGAGGAGGGAAGGATGCTCGGCAGCCACGTACACTCTGCCCCACGGATAAGGGATACAAATCTAATCCTTCACACCTCTGAGGCAGCAAGAAGAGCCTGGCAGCACCTCCCAAAGACCTGCTGCGTGCCTGGGCTTTGACATCTTCTTCTAAAGGGTTTTTTCAGCTCAACCAGCTGTTTGCAAGCAAATCTCACAGCAGAAAGCAAAGCCCTGTTCTAGCAGAGCAACAAGTGCATTGATCACGGCAGTCAGCGCATCCACCAGCCCAGACAGGGACAGGGATGTGTCCCCAGCTGCGCCTTCGCAGAAACCCATCCATCCATCACCACGCAGTGACAGGACAGGAGAGAAGGAACAAGTCAGACAGCAACCACTGGTGTCAAGTCAAGCAGCGCCCAAGCCGAGCTGCGTCAGCAGTGTGAGACTCCCACAGCATCGATCAGCGAGGCGCAACACGAACTCCCTCCTGGGAACATGCTGTCTTACACCTGGACTCTCCACACATGAGTCTTTCAAAAAAGGAATGGCCTTAAATCATCCCTCACGGAGGGACAGAAACAGAGACACCAGCAGGGAAGATGTTTGTGAGGGGAGGACAGCAGCGATTGTAAGGAGTAATGGCTTCCTCCCCCTAAGCAGCGTTAGCAATGCTGGCCCAGCTGAGAAGAGGCCATTTCATTGCAATGCCTTGAGTTTGAGGTTTATAAATTTGGACTGGGGCTCCTCTCAAAGGACCAGATGTGCCTTATTGCAGTTGATGAGACAGGTGGGAGAAATTAAGGGCACGTTACACTTGCTCGCTAAAAAGCACCAGCTAGAGGTGCTTTATCTTTGCAAGATAAGTCGCAGCTCTGACTCCGCATTTATCTTCAGCCCTGCGGAGGGAAGCGGGCTCAGGGGAGCTGAGGAGCAGGTTGTGTTTGTAGGCTCAAGTAAAGCACATGAAAGCACCCTGATTTCTCTAGCCCTTCCACAGGATGGAGCAAACCCCTTCGGACAACCCTGCCAAGGGCAGGTGAAAGGCTCAAAGGCTGTTTGATGGAGGTTAAAAATCACAGCCGGGATAAAAACCAGCTGTGCTGCATCCCCGCTCCCTGACGAGCCGCACCTGCTCCCGGTGTTCCTGGGGGTTAAAGCCGGGCCCGGGGGGGGTGTTAGGGGGGCCGGGCGGGCGGCTGCGCCCATGGACGGCGCGTCGCCGCTGGAGCGGTACCTGGAGCGCTGCGGCGGGCAGGTAGGGGAGGGAAAAGGGGGGGGGGGGAAGAAAAAAAAAGCTGCGTTGGCCGGGAATCGAACCCGGGTCAACTGCTTGGAAGGCAGCTATGCTCACCACTATACCACCAACGCCGCGCTGAACGCCATTTCCCGCCCGCGCCCCAACTGCAGCTCTGCCGCCCTGCGGGGCCCCCCTCCGCCCCGCGCCGGCCGCCATCTCCAGTCCGGCCTTGAATAGGGGAGGAGTGGGCCATAATGGCCCAGAGCTGCCGGGGGCATGGAGGAGCCCTGGAGGGGCTCTCTGCTGAGGGAGGTCGCTCTCAGCTGCTGCAAGGGGAATGCTGCTGCGTTTAAACTCTTGCTATGGAGCGCTGTTTGTGAGGGCCAGCCTGTGTGCCAGGGTGTGTTGGTACTGAAGGGGCAGGAGGCTCGGATCTCTTCGTGCTGGTTGGTAAACGTTTGCAAAAATTTCTTTTTTTGGTATTTAGAATAGTTCTCCTGGTCTTTGGTGGTTGCAGAGACAGCAGGGTGAGGGATGAAGGGAGGACTGAGATCCACAGCTGAGCATCATCTTCACCCAGGGAACACAACTTCTTTACTTGCATCCTGTTGTAAACTATTTTTCAGCTCAGAAAATGGGTTTAGCACAGCCTGTTTAAATCCAGAGACCTCCTGGTGGCAGTCAGTAAAGCCCTCTGAATATGGCCCTATAAAGTATATAATGTGGTGAGGTATAACCAGGGTTTTACAAATGCTACTGAGCTTTTTGTATTTCAGGCTTGCTGGAGTACTTGATAGTAGCAGATGTGTGAGATACCACTGCAGAAAGGAAAAAAAAAAAAAATCCAAGTCTGTTGCTTAAAGCAGCTGGATTTGATTAATGTGTACCTGGGTTGCAGGGATTCCTGCAGTGTAAGTGAAAATGGCTGTTTCCCCTCAAGCTGCCCCAAACTTAGTGATCTCAGGCAGGATCTATGTGTGAAATCTTCCTGGAGCTGCTGGGAGATGTCCAAAGCTATGCAGTTGACCGGGTCTTCAGTGAAGTTAATTAACCTAGAGTCTATAGCAATAACCCTTGGCAGCCAGCCCAATATAAACATGGTCTTGTGCCCCCTTTCACAGCCTCTGAGCATCTGTCTAAGAGAAGGCAATCTTCCCCAGCGCTTAACCCTATAAGGGCTTTTTCCCAGACCAGTTATATGGAAACCTGATGAGAAAGAAACAGAAAGTGAATCTTCCTATCTACTTTAGGCAGTTTACTTTCTGTTGCTTTTCTTGATTTGTTTTTCAGCTTTTTAATGTTTCCAGCCTCATATAACATTAATTTCTCCATCACCTTCTTTAAGCTGTGCCACAAACTGTCTACTTTACACCTTTTTCGACTATTGTATTTCTCATGTTCTCTGATGCCCTGTAGTGAGTAGTCCTACAGGCTCACAGTGATGAGACTTCTTTGTATCATCTTCGCTGCATCACAGTGCATACAAAGCTTTCTCAATTAGCTGCTGTACAGTAAGCCTTAGTCCAGTGGAGGTCTTGCAGAGACTGTACCTTCCTTCCCCTGTTGCTAACTTGAAAAATACCTATTTAAAATGGATGTATTTTAGTTATTCCATAGTATATTGTTGTTTGTAACTGTTAATGCATTTGTATCTGACCTCTTAGTTCTCAGATAGTGCTCTTGGATCCTATTTTCCAAAGAGCTGAGGGGTTAAGGAGGACCTAGTCTTATTCAGTAGCACTCTGCCCCAACTGATCTCATATGGGGTTCTGCATCTAGAAGTCAGTTTTCGAAACAGTTTTGAACCTAGGTGTTCATGATGTGTTCAGAGCTAGACCTGATCACATCTGTATTCAAGCTAGTAAGGGTTCTCTGGGAGGATTTGTCACTTAGTAAGAGTTTTCCAAGTGTCTACAGGCAAATACACTGCAAAGTAGGAGCAGAGATCTCCCTGTGTGCATGGCTGTGTTGCTAAGCGAGCTGATTAACCCAGAACATAGAGCAGTGCTAGCTCAGGGCTGAAAAGCATTGATCTGGAAACCCTGCTCCCACTGGAGCTCAGGCAGTTGCTGCCAACTCAAAGGCCTCAGTCTTGTGCACTCTTCCCTGTTCTGATTTGTGCTTGGACTTTTCAACTCCTTTTGGCTCTCGAGCCCAAAAATGCCTAAATGAACACAAAACCTCTTGTATGGATCATCTGTCAACCTGCTGTGGGTATTGGCAGAAACCACCTTTTTGGAAGAAGCTTTCCACTAACTAGAGGCTTATGCCCTAATGGATAAGGGAATAAATCCTTTCCTAAACTCTTGCCTCCTCGATATTGTGATGCCTTTTAAATAGCTTTTAATAATAAATAGCTGATAAAGAAGGACATTAGTATGCAAGAACTTGCTTGCAGATATGTTGCATGCTTGATCTGGGAAAGAAAGCTGAATGTGTCTCACTTAAATCGGTCTGGTGACCTCCAGCAGCTGAAAGAATAAACTGTTCGTGATTCTGTGAGCTGCTGCCCTCTGTTGCACAAAGCCAACACCACACTGACCCTGTCCCCTGGTAGCAGGGAGAGGAAATAGTAATATACTGAATGGGAGGTAAAGCCAGCCAGAAAATGCCAGCTGTCTTCCTTGGAAAAACTCATAAGCAATTAAGTTGGTTATGCGCGTAACTGAGGCATGACAACGGCTGTGAAGGGCAAAGTGCCAACATTGTTCCTCCAGTCACTGCTGAAGGTATATAGTATTTCTCAGTTTATGGTATTAGAGGAGTACTCTAGACTGCCTTTGAAGTGTAGTGGGAAAATGTGTATCTCCACTATAGAAGTTATCTGGATTTTTATATGCTGATAGACAAGCAAATGACACACTTCCAAACCTTAAGACTATTCTTTGCTATAATATGTATGGGGAAAAATGATTTCAACTTCCTCATTGAATAGAAGATTAATCTTAATTTATTCTCCCAGTTAATGTTTTAATACAAGATCCTTAATGACACTTTTTCTTAATTCAAGGATGACCTCTCAGCTAGTCCTCAGCTGTTTACTCCCATGAGCCCTTACGATGTAGACCTTCCAATTCAAACAACTGAAGATGTGTTGTTCAGTTCCCAATTTAATCAGCCCAAAGAGCTTCCAGCAGACTTCTCTGTGGATCTCAGCTTTCTTCCAGATATTACCCAAGATAACAAAGAACAAAATCTATCTGAAGATGGTCATGAAATGCAAAAAGAGCGTGATGGGTCAATATCAAGAAATGAGGACAGCAGTATCTTCATGGATGAAAGCACCTTGTCATATCCAGATGCAACTCAACCATCTCCTGAAGCATCTGGTGTGTGTCCTCCTCTGACACCAATGACTCCTATGACCCCGGTGACACCTGCATCAGAAAGCTCTGGCATAGTTCCTCAGTTACAGTAAGTTTATGTATGCGTGATATATAGCATATATAATAGTCATCGTTTCGCTTAAACTGTAATGTACTGCTCTGACTTCTCACTTGGAGAATGTAGCAAGCATTAAATAAGCCCATGCAAAAAACTATAGGGGCAGTTACTCCTCTTTGAAGAGAGGTGGAGCAAATGAACTGACGGTATTGGAAGGCAACTGGATGCTGTGCTGATCAGTGCAATACAAAAATGGAAATGGCACAGAACAATACCCAGCTTAGCAAAACAGGGGAGAGTGGACTTGATAAACGTGCTGGCTGAGCAAGTATCTGAAATGCCTCTGCCTTGTTAAGGGGGAAGAAGTTTCCCCTTCTGTTACGGGAGAAGGAGACAGGAGATGAAGTCTCCAATGGGAGAAGTGTTTGGTAGAAATTATTTATATATAGTATGTACTGCTAGTTACTTCAGGCTGCAGAATGAAAAGATAAGTAATACTTGAAAAGGAGGATTTCTTCCAGCAAGGAGAATGTTAAGGATGACAGCGGACTCCAGGGGTTTAAAGATGTCAGTCTGCTTTTTTGAGTGCAGAAACAGTCTGAACTGAGCAAGGGAAAGGGGCATGAAAAGAAATGTGAGAAATTCTGGCCTCGTTAAAAGATCCTGTCCTGTCTAGGCTAGAGCAACTATGGAGTAGTTTATACCTGTAGAGAATAACATACCCTTACCTACTTGAGAGTGCTGTAGTAACTCTGTAAACACTCAGTAATGGTTCAATTCAAAGCTGTAAAAGACTTCAGTGATGTAGTTATTGGAAGACACATAAACTTACTATTCAGAGACTAATAATTTCGTACCTTGTTATAGCTCAGAAACAGTAATTTTGGTATTGAATTACTGAAGTTTTGCCAAAAGTAGCTTAATGCTAGAGTGGGAAAGAGGCAGGCAGGAAATTGGTTGATGGCAATTATTAATGGGAGTGTGAATTTGCATTAAGCTAATAATACTGGGGGTTGGCTCTGCAGTGACTTGCTTTTGCAATAAGAAAATTCTTCTCTCATTCCTCAGGAATATAGTGTCAACTGTAAACTTGGCTTGTAAACTAGATCTGAAGAACATAGCTCTGCATGCCAGAAATGCAGAATATAACCCAAAGGTAAATCGTATGGGCTCTTAAGCTTTACTCTCTCACTTCCCTTCCTCAGTGCTGCTTGATTCTAACATACAGATTCACCATGAGCTTTGTCCCTTTTCTAATAGCACTGTCTTGACCCATAGGAGAAAGTCATGAAATTCTGCAAGTTGGGCCTGTTAAATTAAAAGAAATATAGGGGACCACAAGGAGATTGGGTTTTTTTCTTTGAATAAAGCCCTACCAATGAGATGTTAACCAGACTATTTAAGAAAGGAGATGAACTCTCCCACCTGTGGCCAGCTACCTCCAGCTGAAAGGGCTCAAGCAGCCCTCACTAGGGAGGTTAAAACCCGTGTCTGAATTAAAGAGAATTACTGGAGTCAGAGTGGTATTACATGATACTTCTAGCAAGTGGCCTAGACTGCAGAAACTTACTGGGAATAGATTGGGTTTCTGTAAGTGACTCCAGACTGCTCAACAAAATGTAAGGGGCAAGGCAGTGGTCCTGTGACTGTAGTCTTAAGCCCCCTGGTCCTAGGTGGGTGGAAAATAACTTCAGGGTGGTAATAAACACTTGATACAAAGCAAATACATGCTGTGTTGAGCTTTGAAAGCGACAATTCTTGAAAGAATGAACAGAAATACAGTCTGGCTAAATCCCTCAGCTGGACTGTGAGGTCTTCCTTCAAATTTGTAGAGGTTTGCTGCTGTGATCATGAGAATCAGAGAACCACGAACAACAGCCCTCATCTTCAGTTCAGGAAAAATGGTCTGCACAGGAGCAAAAAGGTATTTTTTTTGTTTTTCGTTCCCTCTAAAGGTCTGGGGTCTTGCAGCTATGCCTACATTCTGATGAAATGTGTCAGAAAACCTTGTTTAAATTACTTAGCAAAGGACTGTCATAATTGCAAGCAAAAAAAAATGAAGCACTGGTATTGAAAAATGTCTAACTTTCTTCATGATGGCAGTTTAGTAATTACTGAACTATGTGCTTCTGTCCCTGAATATAGATAGAGCTGAGCAGACATTAGCAGAAAAGCAGAAAAGCCCAGGAATTGTTAAGGGGTTATTTGCATTTCTCACTGACTTCAGAGTGAATTAGGACATAACTTGTGTCTGTCAAGTCTCTCTTCAGTGTCTCTGTTCACCAGTCAACACATCTGCCTCGAGAAAAAATGGGAATTGGAGAAAAGCAAAGATTACTTCTGTACTTTGAAGCTCTTTTCCTCAAGTTCAGCAGCTGCCTTGACTTTTATGTCCCTAACTTGTCAATGAGATAATGCATTAATTTACAGCTTAGGAGACCTCTTCTCCAACCCCTACTACCACCCCAACTAGCTAGATGATTGTACTGGTGTCTGCAGTCTACCTCTTGGATCAGCTCTGAGAAGCTGTTGTAAGAAACTGAGAAAGAAACCTCTGAAAAGGGGAACTCCTGGGTCATGCAACGTGCTCCAGTGTGCTCAAATAGACCACAGGAAAGTGGTCTATCTCCTTTTAGCTCACTGAAGTGGTTCTGGGGATACAGCCTTGCTATTCTGAGCCGTAGTGTATCTTTTTCTGGAGCACAGGTTAGCATGGTGGTGGCTCTAAACTGACTTCCATCTTGAGAGCAGAAAAAAGCCCTAATCGAAGCTGCTCTCCCCTTCTGCTCTTCCTTCAGTGAAGAGCAATCACGGCTCGCAGCCAGGAAGTACGCGCGCGTGGTGCAGAAGCTTGGGTTCCCTGCCAAGTTCCTGGACTTCAAGATACAGAATATGGTTGGGAGCTGTGACGTGAGGTTCCCCATCCGACTGGAAGGCTTGGTTCTCACACACCAGCAGTTCAGCAGGTATGTCGAAGTCAGTTGCAACCCCATGCAACTTGGAGCAGTGTCTTTGTGAGCTGCGGGCAGACTCAATTCTGAGGCTGTACGAGCCTGGCAAAAGAGAGTCATTAACTTGATACTGAATATCAAGCATGTCTGTTGCTCACCAAAAGACATGCTCACTGGTTCAGCGAGCATGAAGCGGCTGTAGATGCCATGTGTTACAATAAAGATAGTAAGGTTTATTTTCTGCAATAACTCCTGTTCTGAGTGGGGCAAAATGACCCTCTGCTTAATTGCCAGGATGACATACAGCAGCTAGCAGTAAAGCTTCCAGTGCTTGAAACCGTGACTGACACAATTCAGCAGTGAAGGGCTCTTCTAAATTCCCCTCCTGTGTATTGTTCGCTGCTTTCTCCTTGCAGGGACACCATAAACACCAGCTTTAGAAACCCTGCAACTGAGAGCATACTACAGAAGCGTTCAGTCATTTCCGGGGTAAACTGGATGCACATTAGATCTGGTTAAGATGAAGGGCTGAAGAACTGCAAGAAGCTCCTGGGTTCTTTGCTCAGTTGGTTAATGAAGAGATTCTCTTTTGTAAAAGCTTTCTTTGACCATGAATATTGTTGTTGGACACAATCTTCGGTGTTGCTGCATATCGGCAGCGTGCACCAGAGATTTTAATTAATCTAAGCAGTGTTGGTGATCAGAATTTTACCAGTCTCCTGTTATTGCCAAGTGCAATATCAAACCTTAGTGGGTATTTTTCTTCACTGCAGACCGTGTCAATAGGAAAATAACCAGTCTTGAGCAAACAATTCAGGTTTAATCGGAGCAGCTCTTAAGCTACTTGAACCTGGTCTATGCCATTGCTCTATGGTGAACCTGTAATACTAAGTGGGCCTCTTAACTCCTGTCAAACCAGATGCCTATCTGCAAGGGTAAGGTTTCTAACCCTCAGGCATGAAGCCAGACTCCAGCTGCAAGATACAGAACTGAAAATATGGTACGTTTCTGGGATAGCACTTCAGTTCTGTCTGGATGTCTATTAGCCATCAATTTAAAGTAAACCTGTAGTTGAGTGATGGGCATGCTGTGCTTTCAAGATGGGCTTGTTCAGAACTAGTTATTGCCATCACTGAGGAAAGGATGAAGATTTCAGCATTTGACAAAATCAAAATTCAGTTGTCTTTTGTTAGCACTGCATTTAATATTTTGCATTTAATTTGGGGACTACATATATATTAAAAGATTCACTTGGCTGTCATCTTACTTGCACAAGATGCTTCCTGATAAGGGCTCTTTGCAGGCTAAGAAGGATTTGAGTACTGTTTGAAGATTACAATAGTGGTTTCAGTGCTATGGAAAATCAGATTCAGAAGTGGCTCAGAAGTCTTTAAAAGTAAGCATGAAGAACTCCTACCAGCTCCGGCTGGGATTACGAGGTTTCTCTTGAAGATGTCTAAAACCTGACCTGCCTTTCTCTGGGTAGCTAGCTAAAATCTGTGGGTTTAATTACTCCATTGTTAGTATAATTAAAGAGCACTTTATGCATTTATACAGCATTGAAACAGTATTTGCATTTTACTAATCTTACTTGCTTGCTTTGAAACAGCTATGAACCTGAACTATTTCCTGGCCTTATTTATAGGATGGTCAAACCAAGGATAGTGTTGCTTATCTTTGTGTCTGGAAAAGTTGTACTGACTGGTAAGTGGTCTCCCTCTTTATATCTGTAACCAAGTGCTACCACATCTCCTGAGAAAGCATTTAAATTGAACATTAGCTAAACTAGTGTCTTGCCACAGTAAAGCCACTCAACAATCTTTTTTTAATGCCTACTGCTGCTTATCTGTGTTTTCTGCAGAAAACAGTATCAGTATTGTTGCACTAGAATCTCAATTGCTTCATACAGTGTCTCAGATTTCCATGTTAAACACGAGTATCTTTATTTTATTCAAAATATAATTCCATGTGTCAATGTACAGAATCCCAAGAGGATGCTGACATGTTAGTAACTACTCAGTCACTTAAATACGAATATCACAATAAGCAATTTAAAATTGCTTGGACAGGAAGCAAACTTCTTAAAACACTTCACTGACAACATTTAATAGGGATTATTAGAGGAAAGGGTGGAGATCTAAGAAATTGTTCCAGACTGGCAAAACACTCAAGAGGCAAAAGCCTTGCTCAGCAAGATATCTGTACCTCAGATCCCATGTCAAGAAAGTTGAATTCCTGAGTGCATGTTCCTAACACATTTTTTGTAAAGCTCATTAAAATAGTTCTATTCAGATGTATTGAAGGGTAAATGGTACCTGTTCCCAGAGGACCCGAATGCTGTATGTATATTCACAACACAGCTTTGAGGTACATGAAAGACAAAAGAGAAGCACCTGCTTTTAGTCAGAGATTCTTACAATCATAAATCATGAATGAGCTCAGCTAACTGAAGAACAGGGCACTTGGTACAAAGATTAAATGTTTCCCCTTCCAGTGTCCCCCTACCTTCTTCTTAGGTCCAGTAAAATCATTCTGGCCAGTTCCATTCTGCTGATACTTGCATTTTCGGGTACACTAATTGCAACACTCTCGAGTGTGCAGCAGGCCCAGAAGGACTAAGGTAAGTCCTTGTCTGTGAACACTGGGCTCAACCGTAATAACAAAACTGAATTTGCTGAGCTGCGAGGGTTTTTTTTTTTCCCTTATCGAGAAAGTAACTTGAAAGTAACTGTAGTAATGCAGATGAATTGGTCACGTCCAAGTGTGTTCTGAGGGAAAGGTTTACACGTTCATCCTGAGTGCCACTTAATCCAACTGCTAGTTCAGTTAAACGCAGTTTTTCTGTAGCTAATGTTTGTTGCACTAGCATGTTAGAGTAGTGTCACTGTCAAGGAATGTTCCTGCCTACTGCAATAGTTAGTGTACAAGACTTGGTATTAAAGATTTGCTTGCAATAACGTGGAAGAGGCTGGCTTTGAAATCACAGGTGCCCTAACAAAGCTTAAAAATAAAAATGCTCCTCAGAACTGGAAGAGGGGAGTTCTCAAACTGTGGATCAACTTCCAGTATTGAAATAAATGCCCTTCATTTCTTGTTTCTATCTTTCCACTTACCTTATCAACAGGTGGAGCTGTTACTGTTAAGCATGGTTCTTCTCAGTTTTTTTTTTTCAAAGGCAATGTTTTGCACCTGTCAAGAGTAGCCAACTGCAGTTTTGGTTCCGTAGACTGAACAAAACTAGTCTAGTCTTTAAAGCAAAGCAAGCTAGAAATTGTTCTTTGTGAGGTGGCAGAAGTACGATAGAAATTCTGCCTTTAACAGCAAGTTGCTTTTAAGCTCCTGTGTTCCTTCATGGTTTGTAATCTTATCATTAGGTTTGAGTTGCATTCAGTTATTCTCAACACTCTGTTAATTCTTAACCTGTTTTTTCCTAAATGTCTTTCTAGGAGCAAAAGAGCGTTCTGAAATCTATGAGGCATTTGAGAACATCTACCCCATTCTAAAAGGTTTCAAGAAAGCATCATAACATGGCCCATAAAGCAACTAAGAATAATACGTGGGTTTGTATTACTATGCATGGAACAGAAGCAAGGGTATTCCTGGGCCCAATTGTGCCGTTGTGGATTATTAAGCAAATGATGCTATTCCAAATGCTATAAATGCTGATGCCTTTCTATAGTTTGTGAAATGTTTTTTTGCTGTCACATTAGCTGGCTGTGAGTTCTGACGTGAGTTCTGACAACTTCTGTCAAGCTGAAAAATTTGCTAAATGAATATACTTTTAATAGAATGCATATTAAGGTGGCACTTAAGTATTTTGTAATAGAAAATTTTGTAATAGAATTGTGTCTTTTGTCCCCCTGTTGAACAGGTGAATCAACACTGCACTTCAAACTAGCTTTATCAAAATCCTCAGCTTTAAGTGTACTGAAACCTAGCTCCTGCAATGTTGTATTTTCATGTTTAAATGCAAAATATATTTTTGTCTACAATATAGATTACAAAATCCAGCATGACTTGATTTCAGTGTTTTGAAGATGGTGGTTATAGAGGACATCTACAGAGTCCCTCTGATCCTACCGGTTGGATCAACTCTTGTGTGTAATGGCATTGGTACTCCCTTTACAAAGACATTCAAGGCCCCTGACAGTGCTGGAACATACCTAGAAAGTATGCGGGTGGAGGGGTAACTAAGCAAATTATCTAATGTGTCATTAGACACGAATTAGATTTCAACAAAATTGTATCCTCTCGTGTTACTGAAGTTCTCTCAGATAATGGGAGTTTGCTGCTTGGCCCAGACAAAAACGTGTTGGTTAGGAACTGCTTTTAAAATGGACTTGAGGAAAATACAGTGGGGGTTCTTGTACTTTGTTTTATCTCCAAGTGAACTCAAGGTGTCCTTTGCAAAAGGTGTCATGCTCAGACCGGTGATGTGACTAGGAACAGTGTAAAGATTATCCCTTGACTGTTCTGGTACCACCTATGATTCCCTGGAAGCAAGGTTTTTTTTTTTTCAAGAACAGGGCTTCGGTGCTGCTGGGGTTTGTCTTGTGTCGTCCTCTTGTTTCCTGCTGAAGGTCTGTCAGGAAGCTCCCTGAGCCACTAGAGGTTGCTGTTAGATGACTTAAGTGTAACCCTGGCCAAAAGCTACCTCTGTCCTTCCTGATGGAAATACACAATGTGGGCAATGGCTTAATACAGAACAGGGTGTCATCGTCTTGCTGGGCTTAGTTTTGCTGTCCCAAGTTTATTTCTGAATCGGTGAGGATGTGATTTCAACTTCTGTGTCTGTAATATCTCGTGAGTGCTTTTATAACTGTCTCTCTGCTCCTCTGGAAAAAGAGTTTGAAAAACTTCATGCACTTCCTTGTGATAAGCTGGGCTTAACTATGTTATCGGTTTCTTTTGTCACAGTCAAACTCTGGATTTCCACACTCAAATCTATTCTAAACAGAGGCTTACTTTTCTGTTTGTTTTCTAACACTGTAGACTTTCCACAGCTATGGGCTGGACTTTTATTTGCACTGTAGCTGTAAAAGCTGATAAGCTTGAGTTACAATAATCTTTTGCAAGTGAAAAACAACCTGTTCTTATTGGGGTGCTGGAAAAAGTTTATCTAAGATGAGCCCTCTTCAAGAAACTGCCTTTTAATTAAGAGCTTGCCACATAATTTCATGAGTAAAGTTAATGCTCTTTGAAAGTGTGGATAAAGTCTCAAAGATAAGAAATGGGCTCTGTGCCTTTTCACTGAGCTACTGATAACTTAATGTTTGCTATGGTAACTCTTGTCTTGAAAACAACTATTTGGTTCTACCTACGTAGTGCTGTTCATGCTAGTGTTCTGTAGCACTTAAATACACTAGGAAGGGGAAACAATATAGGCTGGGATTCTCTTTTTTTTTTTTTTTTTTTTAAACTGGGACATGTTTTGGTTTTGTTGGGCTTTTTTAAGGGGGTATTGCTTTGAGTTATTCTGGCTTGTGTGGACTCTGTCTTGTAATTGCCTGGTGTTTCCCACTCTATCCTCACACAGGGGACTGGCTTCCGTACCCATTTAACTCTTGATTCTGGCTCCAACCTTGAGGCTGGGGTGAGGAAACCTACTAGCCTGTCACTCTTAAGGACGTGTATCAATATTTGCCACTCTTCTTATACAAACTGTTCTTGATATTATTGTAAATACAAGCCCAAGAGCCATTGGTTGGTATACGTAGTCCATGTGGCAGTGCTACTGGCTGGCTATGGTGCAGATGGCCCCCTTGGGACTGCAGTGGGGATAACTGCGGTTGGAGCCCACCACTGCCCTGCCCTGGGAAGTCAAATGATGCCTCCGCTGGGTTACAGCGGCACCTGTATGAGGTTCACGTGAACGCCCACCAGCCCAGGAAGCAGAATACAACCACACTGCTTATACAGGCTTTAGTAAGCACAATGGCAGATCTGCAGTGGTGCTGTTTACTTTTTTTTTATTTCAACTTCTGTAAAGAAAAGAAAGTTATCACTTCCTTACCAGGCCCCGTGGAGCTGGGCTGGCTGACCCGCCTGCCGTGGGGCAGGGCCCGTACCACTGCTCCCCCACCACATCCTCCTCCGGGAGCAGAGAAGGGGCAGCCCTCCCCGCCTTCCTTCAGCAGGTGCTGCAGGCAGCCACACCCCAAGCCTGAGAGAAGGAAAAACCGAAACGTTTGTTTTTAAGGCCTCTTCCTGCAGCGTTTGGCCTGCGGAGGGGCTCCGGGCTGGGCAGGGGGTCGGGGGAGGCCGCGCCCTCACCCGGGGCCTCCCTCCGCCGCCTCACCGCCCGCTTCCCACAATGCCCCTGCCCGAAAACAAAGTCCCACGTGACCGGCGGCGCGGGGAGCCCATCATGGCGTCTCCCAGCGGCTGCCGGCCGCAGCCCGGCGGGCAGGGCGGTGGGGCCGGGGCCGGGCCGGCGGCGCTGCGGGGCGCCGAGGAGGACGCCGAGGGGCTGTACGTGGCGGTGGAGCGGTGCCCGCTCTGCAACACCACGCGCCGCCGCCTCACCTGCGCCAAGTGCGTCCAGAGCGGCGACTTCGTCTTCTTCGACGGTCGCGACTCCGAGAGGTACCGGCGGCCCTGAGGGGACGGGGTGTGGGGGGGAACGGGACACCCTCCTCTCCCATCCCCTCCCCTGCCCCGTCGCCGGGAGGCCGCCCCGCCTCGCGCGGCGGCCGTTGGGCCGCCCCTCCCCCGCTGCCCTCAGGGCCGGGGGGGGATGAGGGGGCGGTTTGTCCCCCTTCCCCCTCGTTCAGCCGTTGCCCCGGGGCGGGGGGCGGTAAAGAGGGGATCGGTGGGCTCGGTATGGGGAGGGGGAACGGTCCTGCCGCTGCCGGGCCCACCGCGGGGCTGTCTGCTGGGGGGCTGCCCTGTGCAGGCAGGCAGAGCAGCACCTACAGTGTGTTGCTTAAAGTAGTAGTGATAATAATAATAATAATAATAATAATAATAATAATAATAATATAGCGCCCCGACTTTCACTTAGGCGCAGCTGTCAGCAGGCGTGCCCGTGTTGGTGTAGCTGACAGAAGCTCCAAACAGTTCAGGGCAAAAAGAGAGCTGTGCGGTAGGATATTTGAAATGCGTATCTATTTTCAGCAGCATGCGTTAAACTCGGTAGTCTTCTAAATCATGAAACAAAATCAGGAAGGTGTGCAAGAAAACGGCACCTTTTTTTATTTTCTTGTCTATATAAATAGTCCTAATCCCGGGCCCTCTTTTATAATTAAAAAAAAATACTCCACTTGAGTTAATCACGCACCTTCCTGCTCCTTTTTGCAGAGCGTTGGCTCTACGGGAGGGCGGCTGAATGAGTGGTACGTCAATAAGCAAATATTCTCATTATATGAGTCAGATGCAGATCGCCCCTCCGTAGCTGTCGTTCACAGCATGTCCATCCCAGATTCTTAAAAAGTCTGCCCAGCGCCGTCTCCGGAATAGCTCTGATTTTTGGCTGACGCCGTGTTCTTGGTGCTTCATTAGCAGCTGTTGAGAGTGATTTCTTGAACTATTTTGGGAAGGTGGTAAGCAGCGTGTGGTGCAGTATGGTCCTCGCACCAAAGGCTCTTTGTGTCCTTCTGCCAAATACAAGGAACAGCCGAGGGGACGGCGGTGTCTTTCTTCCATTAACGTCCGTGGGAGTGGGCGCAGGGTGTCAGCCAGCGTGAATCAGCTTGCAAAATTGAGACCTTAGTCTGCCACTGGATGGGTTTTCTTTTTTTTTCACATGAAAGACTGTGTCATGGAACCACAAGCTGTATTTAGTCTTTCTAAAATAGATGGAAAACTTGTGTTTGTGTGAGACGGCTCGGGGTTATCTGCAGCTTCCATGAAAAAATTAGGTTTGGCATTTGGAACATAAGCCAACTATTTTTTCCTGCCCCTTTTGTAGCCTTAAGATTTTGACTAAACATCTGATTTAATTATAGAAATTCAATTGTAGCCTTCGTTATAGTGGAACCACTGTTGTTCTGTGTTAACCAAGGCTTAAGAAGTTTCTCTACCCATTAGAAAAATGAAACCGTAAAGAAGCAGCCTTAGCCAAAGTACCAGAAGCAACAGCTTGTTGAAAAAAAACCCTCTTTATCTTCCTCGTATCTTCTCATGTGAGACAAGATCAGCTTTTCTGTCTGACAGTTTTCACTGCATCCTCCTAAGATGCTTTAACTGTCCCATTCAACTGTGACTGGAAAACGTTCTGCGTATTTACACTGTGTTTCTTAACTGCAGGAGTTAGTGTCTTTTTTTTTTTTTTTTTTTTTTGTCTTTTTTTTCCCCCTCTGCCTGGACATCATGGTTCCATCGGTGGGGATCACTGCTGTTCTGTTCTCCTAGAGCCTCCATTCTGGGGAGGCCGCCCTGTATGCTCGATTTCCCCAGGCTTTGTTTCTCCTGCTGCTCAAAACTTTCCCAAGCAGTAGTGCAACTCATTGAAAACAGCAACTTCATATTAACGAATTAAAGGAACAACATAACGTATATGAATAACACAACGTGAATAACATAAGCATGCTTGATTGCCCCAGGAACACTCAGTGGAGGGACAAAGCTCCGTAAAGCTTGGGTTTCTTCTTGTTCTTTTGAAGATAATGGAATTACTTATTTTTAAAACTGCACTTGAAACGTTGTGTGTGCATTCTGTAATTAATACTTGGAATGACTGGTATTGGAGTGAGAAAGAGCCTGTCACTTCAGAGGTCGGTTTTCTTTGTTTCCTTTTTGCAAGCAGCGAGCGGGTGTCTATGAATTTCTTGCGATGTGAGCAGAGAGAGGGAGCGACTTTTTCAGCTGCGACCACACACCATGGCAAAGTCATGCAGGGACAGGTGCAGTTAACTGGATGGATTTCAGGTTGTGTTTACTGACATCGTTATTTATTTGTTTATTTTATGCCTTCTAGTAGTACCTGGGTTAATTTTAGATCAGCGTTATGGCCGGTGCTGGAGGAGGCCGACAGGGTCATGACAAGGGCTTTTCTGTGTGACTTGGTTGTAAGCGCAGCAGTGTGTGGAAGTGTGCGGGGTCACTTGGGTCTCCCATTTGTCTTTTTGAAGTGTTACAGATTGGGGGAAAAGGGTTGTCCTCTCTCTTGTAAAAAGTGAAGAAAGTGAGCATTACCCCTTGTATCCAGTGGTGTTTTATTTTTAGATAAACGTGTGATTTTTCCTTACAAGAAGATAAATGATTTCATGTTCTAACAATAAGAATTATTTCAGATTTCTTTTCATTGGACTGTTTTGTGTGCTAATTTTTATAAAAGCTACAGTAAGATTGAAGTTGTTCATATGTCTGGCAAAAATCACACCCTGTATCTGTGAGGGGGAGAGATTGAGGAGCTGTTAAGATTAATTATTGAAGTACAGCTACAATTAAAGATGAGTAGTCCGGAAGTCCTCCGGTAAAATAATCACTGGCATTCTTCTTTTCATTAGTAATGTGTTGTATATTCAAAAGCTAAGCCAGCATCTTGATGTTGGTTTCAGCTCGGAGACTCTTCTTGCTCCCAGGAGTTTACTCCAGCCTGTCATACACATAAGTTCGCAGAGTGTATTTTACAAGCGTACTAAATCGCTTTGCTTTATATGTCTGCAGATGGCAAAAGCCAAAGACAATATAATTGTGACGTCTAAGCCTGTCTGACTTCTCTGAGCCATGGGTTATGATTAGGAATACTGACTTTTTGCAGCAATGAAGTTTTATTATAGTGAATAGGTACAGTAATGGATGCATCTATTGCTGTCCTCAACTCCTTCAGCATTAATCAATTCCTATAGATTAGGTTGCTTCTCTCTAATTATGAACATGTGGAAATAAGCCAGGTAACCATAGAAAATCTCAGCTTAATGTGATAAGACTTGAAGAAAGAGAAACATTTAATGGCTAATTTGAGATGTTGAGTTCTCTGCTTCTCTCAGTTTACATTTTATGGGAGTTCCTGTAATATTTCATCCAAAGTTTTGTTTCTTTGCCAAATTGAAAGGCTGTGGATATATAGAGAAAAATTCATTACGTGATGTGATGCAATTAAAATTAGGGCCATATAAAGAAATGGAAATGCTTAGGAGAAACCTGCTAAAGAAGTTTGTAGGAGCTGTTTGACATAGTTGCTGAAATGCGTGGTAAGTTGTAATTTTTGCAGGCTTTCACAAATATTTCTATCTTCCCTCCCCGGTAAGAACTTAATTTAGTCCCAGATTCTTGACAGATCATTCAACTTTTTGCTGATGTGACGGACATGCTTTGGGTAATTGCGTTTAGTCAGACTCCGTGCCCATTAATCCAGCTTTGAAAACAAGAATTGCCAAATTACCCCAGCTCTCTCTCCCTGCGTGACTGCCGAGCGGTATGTTTCTGGGCCAAGTTATTTTTTGTTGCAGGCAAAGGTCAGGGGTACAGTAGGTGTGCATTACTCTGTGGTAAACAGGAGTCTAGTACAGTGCACTTTTGTAATTTCCATGATGACTGGTGGGGTGAGGACACGCAGGAAGAACGAATGCGCCGGGCTGAGCAGCCGCGCTCCAGTTGCACCGCATTCCTCCGGCTCACGTGTGGCCTCTGGCTTTTACGCCAAGCACCTGCATTTGGTTTTGGTTTGTTTTGGATGGAAAACAGATATTTTTGGTTGGCTACGAAGGCAGCAGCCGGTAGTTTTGTTGTTGTTTTAATGCTCATGTCATCTGGAAGGGTGATTACACGCTTTCTGAATCCAAAGTTAGTCACCAAGCTTTCAGATTTCAGCACTTTGAGGAAAGAAATGAAGCATTTTAAAGTTTTACCTGAAATCAAACCCGCAGAGCTGAGCAGAGAGAGAGAGGCACAAGATGCCATCCTGTCAAGGCTTACTGTATAATTCTTTATAAATAAAGCTTAGCTATCCCTGAAATAAAGGACTTGATGGGTTGTACGTGAAGCATTAGGCCTCTGTTAGGATGAAATCGTCAATTCTACATGTTCCAGAGGGAAATGTAATGAATTGTTTTTCTGTACTTGGACTTAACCCAAGACACACTTCTGAGGTGTGGATCAGGATGGTGCTGTAACATGGGAAGCACAAAGGAAAGTTGGAAAGCCATAAGCTGGCAGAAAACAAAGCACACTTGCTGTTTTTTATGCCATCTAAATCTCTTGGCCGTCTCTCTTGCTGTTTGCTCTTACTGTTAGCTTTGTCACGTCATGCTTCAATGTAATTTCTCAATATGCATCATTCATATGCTATTTTCTTTGAATGTATTTCTCAATACATTGTGGAACATGGAGGGGAGCAGAACATGGCTGCTGCATATTCAAAGGGTGAAAAGACAGAGTGATGAAGCCTAAAAAAATTCCCTTCTGATCAGTTCTTTGCAGTTCCTATACCTCAGACATCCAGTGAAGCTGAACTCAAGCAGACATTCAGGTCATGGACTTGCGATGACTGCAAGTGCCTAGTAGAAATAAGTAGAAGACAATGCAACTTACTGCTGTTACTAATGCAAGAAAGATTTGGATACCATGTAAAGATAGAGAGTACTGTCCTATTTGGACCCATTAATGAATAAAGTGTGAGACATTTCCACGTTAGAAGGGAGAAGATGCAGTGCACAGTGTATGAAAACCTGCCTTTCCCACTGACAGAGTGGACTCAGCTGATACCATCACAGCTTGTGAAATAACGCAGTTCAGACTAACACTTCGGTATCTGAGATAGGACTATTAATTTCTCCAGTGACTAAAGGTTTTGAGAGTACTATATGTTTTTCTTAATACACAAAATATTGATATTGCTAAGCTATAAATCTTCTAGCAATAGCAAGTAATTTGCTTACATGTTCGATAATACAACAAGCTGATGTTTCCTCAGCTTAGAGGTTCTGTTGCAATTCCTGAGACAAATGCTCTAGAATTCTGGAAGAGCTTTATACATTTAGCCATTACTTCCAAAGATTAAGACAGATAGTTGAGGTTTAAAGACTCCCACATGCTTCAGTCTTTTTATTGTTTCAGACAACTTACAATGCCATATTGTGCAAAATATCAATAAAAACATTTAATCTCTTCCAGGTTTTCAGACAAGAAGGAAAGGCTGATGCATCTTAAAACCAAACAAAGAGAATTCCAAAAACAGTAAGTTGTAGTTATTAAATGAAAATAAACTATAAGAACTCTCAGAAAAACAAAACAGTCTCTCTAACACACTGTTGCTGGAGACAGACATAGTCCAGATGGTCATAAAACTTTCAATCATGTTTTTTCCTCTAGTGTTTTGAAGGCCATGGAAGGGAAAGAGATAACTGATCAGCTGGTGAGTTGTTCAAAGTGTCCCATAGTTTTTAAACTCTCTCAATTCCTAGATCTCATAGTTTAAAGTTACAATTTACCTTGAGGGCATTGTGTTGCTTTCCCAAAAAGCCTGTTGTAAGCAAAACTGAAATTGGCTCTGCAAGCAGAGTGCTCCAAACGGTCAATATTTTTCATTTCTTACTAGATAATTGTTCAATAACTTATTATACTGATTGACTTTATACTAAGCATTCTGTTTGTTTGTGGCATTCTTCTGTGCATAAAACAGTATATGAAATATTTATTTGTTCGTCTGATCCAATTAAGAACATCCTGCTACTTTTGCACTAAAGCTGCTGGCTTTGTTGTTAATCATTAGTCAGTGTGTTTGAAGTCGTTTGTGCCCTAGAGTTGCTGAATGTTCTTTTTCAGAGATGGAAAATAATGTCTTGCAAGATGAGGATTGAGCAGCTGAAACAGACCATTTGCAAAGAAAATGATGAAATGACAAGACGTGAGTAATGCCTGTGCTTTTGTGATGTGTAAAACTCTGTGCCTTGGAGTGATAAATCAATTGATGTGAATTTGAGTGTTAGTTTTTAAAAATGGTGAATTTCCAAACTGTCGCTTCTTAAATCAGCTTGAAAGCAAATCGGTGAGTGGGTTTTAGCCTTTTTATGCTTGGGTTTTAATTAGCAAACAGTAGACATTATTCAGCTGGATGGAGATAATTTTGCAACAGCTTTAAAAGTAAATGCTTAGCAGCCTATGACTTGGGCTTTGTCCTTCGAGATGGCTTTATTCAATGTACTGTTTCTGATCACTTCCTCATGATAAAGAGGAGCAAACGGCTCTGCAGCTGTTATGAATTTCATGTTACTGATGAATTTTAACCCACACCAGTCTAGAAATCTTAAAATCCTACTTGAGCAAGACTCACTGAAATATGGCATAGGCTGGTGACTTGCTACCATTCATCAGCTTCAGTTTTGAAACTCATTAAATATCTTACACATGAGAGATTTGTAGGGTCATTTTTCAGAAGAGAATGTGCAACACTCCTTACAACCTGCATGCAAATGAAAGATAGGAAGCATATTCAGAAGCATATTGATTGAATTGAGAACATTTTTATGACCTGAAATTTAAGAGGAGCCATAGAGAGAGTGGAAGCACAGGCATATACTTGAGAATAGTTACAAAGGAATAGCACAAGCTTGCGGTGATAACATCAAAAAGGCTGAGATGCAAAATGATTTTCAATTAATAAGGAGGATGGATAGTAACAATAAGAAATGTATAATAAGAAAAAGATGAAGGAGTAGGCAAGCCTGTTAGTTAACAGGAAGGAGAGCAAATAACAGTGCAGAGAAGTCTGAAGCATTCAGCGCCTTCTTTGCTTCGTCTTCTCACAAAGAGAATGTGATCAGCTGCTTAGCCAGATTAAATTTTACATCATGAGAGGAGTGCAGGATAAGGAAAGAAAACAGCCACCTAAATATTATTTTGATTATGTCAGCAGGGCGTTACGAGATTCACCTTAGGGAACTTAAGGAACAAGCTGAAGTAGTCTGTGGAGTTCTTGAGAACACATGAGGGAGAGAGAATGTCCCAGGAAACAGAGTGAAAACAGCATCTTTTTTTGAAGGGTGGAGGAAGAACTGATGACACAGTCATGCTGTTATAAACCTCTGACCACTTTGTAGGTAGTTAGAAGATAAGGTAATTAAAAATAGGCATCACTTCGTTAAGAATAGGCCATGTCAAATCAACCCCTTGTCTGCGGATCAAGTGGCCTAGTAGAGGAGAAAGCAGAAGATGCAACATACCTTGCTGTTGGGCACTACCCCAAAGTGTCTCACGAGCAAGCAAAGACATTTTCTCTGGGTGTAATCGCTGTAGGTTGACACAAAAGGCTGGAAAGGCTGCTTCAAAGAGTGCCGATACTTGTCAAACTGAGGAGGTGAGACAGGTGGAGCTCAGCAGGAACCGGTTCCTGGCCCAGTTTTGTTCAGTATTTTCCATAATAACTTGCATGGTAGAATAGAAGGTGGAATGGAGGAAGCCAAGCCTGGATGCTGTGGAGAACAGGATCAAATTCAAAATCATGCATATAAATTGACAATATATCTGAAAAGAACAGAGTCAAGTGCACATTGTTTAGGAAAGAGGAACATATAAACCCAAAGTAGGGGACAGTGGTGATATTTGACAGGAAACGATCTGGGGAATTGCAAATTAAATAAAAAAAAATCAATCTAATGCTGTTCCAGAAAGGTTCAGACCTTATTCTGGGTTATACTAATATAAGCATTGTATTTAAGATGGAAGCAATTATCCTGCTGTGCCTGGCGTTGGTGTTACCTCAGTGGAAGTCTGGAGTCCAGTTTGAGGAATTTAAGAAAGATATGAATTAACTGGAGAAAGTCCGGAGGAGAATATTAGGAATAAAACACAAGGAATGGCTAAGCAAATCGATGTTCGATTTGGTTTAGAGAAAAGGAAGGTGAAGAAAAGCAAGCTTTTCAGTAGGTAGAAGATTATTGTGAAGGAGATAATAACTACTTGTTCTCTTTAGCCTGTGAAGAAAGAGGAAGAGGAAATCAATGTGACTTTGAGGAACCTAGTCACCTTTTCTCAAAATGCAGCTCCCAAGGTGGCAAAATGTTAGGACCAACTGGAGAGGGGAATTCCTCCACTTTTCTACTATTCTGTGAAGCGCATTGTCTGCACTTTTTGCAACTTCTCTGATTCACAGTGAAATTGAGGAGACTTAACCCATGAACTAACCTGTTGCCCAACCAACCTGTTGTTAGCTCAATTACCCCAAAACTGCTCTTGCAGGTAGATGCAAAATGAACTCTTGCCATGGGTAGCCAATAGATCAGGAACTCAACTTGGTTCATTCTTGGACCACATTAGAAAATGTAAATAGGTTGTTTCTCTTCTCTTGGATATGGCATAGTTTAGGTTTTTTGAACTAAGAACAATTTCTAGAACGTTGGGCTCCTGCTTTTGCAGTTGACTGGATACCTCAATAATCGATGCTTTTTAAAATATGTGTGTTTGCCCTCTGTCTGCAGAGAACAGGTCAAGGAGACAATCTTGCAAATACCTGGCATAGCGCTCTGTTGGGCAGAGATCGGTGTGCCTGTGCTTGCATTTATCAGGCAATGTAGATGTGTGGGATGTAGTGGTGTCCTGAAATACTTCTGGGGACAAATTTTAATCGCCTCATAAACGGGGTCATAAAGCAGAGGTGCTATGCTGAAAAAAGGACAGTTGTTTCTGCACCGGGACTGTTAAAGACGAAGTGTGTGTGCAGTGTTCTCCCCTGCTTCTCAAATAATTGCTGTTGGCCCTGCAGAAAAGGGAGTTCGCTCTGTGAAGAAAACAGCCTTTCAAGTACAACATGAATGTGAAAATTGAACAGGTGGACATTTTGCTCCTCCTCTCTGTCTTTTATTCGTTATGCAAAGGGAGAGTTTGGGAATATGAATGCAAGCATTAATTGATTTTCTGTGGATGTTACAGGAATGCTTAAAGCAAACTGAATTACTAGCTGGCACGTAGGGATTCTTGGTATCGCTCAGAGAAAAGTCGATTTTTCTACGTTTCCTCTAACAGGGCTCACTTCTTTTATAAACCTGAGGATTATTAGTTCTTATCTGCACGGGGAAGCTACTCTCACCTTCTTTAATTTGGGACTTTGCATCCCCCACGTATCAGGTCTTCCTTCCTACCAAACACATCATGGATCACAACAGATCAGTTAGATGACTAGAAATAATTCCTGACATTCAGAGGAAGCAGCCTCTGTGTCTGCGGGCGCAGGCACACTCTGAGGGCTACCAGCGGTCCTGGTCTCCCACCCTGCCAGAGCAGGGACCAGCCAGAGGTCTGTGCAGTTCCAGCTGTGCAGGTGCAAACCAGGACTAGCAGGAGGGTATCGTGTGCTGGACGGGCATGGCTGGGCACAGACCCGCAGATGGGAATCGGTCTTGGGTCCCATTCTTTGGATGTAGCCTTTAATTTTTGTGCTCCCCTATTGGGAAGACTTGACAGTCTGAACGTATGGTTTGAGGTAGCTATAGCTGCTTAGAAGTTTTCTTCATTTTAGTCGTATATAATGCAGCTTCTTTGCGTAGCAGATGCCATGGACCATTCTTATTGTAGCTCCAGTCTCCTCTGTGCCCTGCAATCAAAATATGTCAGTAAAACAATGTTACGGCTTAGTGCTTCCCTTCTGTGCACGGGGCAGTTATCCCACTTCTTGATTACAGGAAAGTGATGCCTTGCTGTAAGAGAACCTGACTAACACCGTTTCTTTTCAGCCATAAAAACGGAAAGTGAGTGACTAGTAGTAGATGGGGGCTTTTCCTTCAAACTAGGGTACATTAAGATTTTTAGACATGTATTTGGAGACTGTATAAGAAATGTTTTCCTATGCTTTTGAAAGACAGAGGTGGTTAACTCGCTCTCTTTAGCACCATATGTTTGTGGAAGCATTACTGCAGTCAATTATTTTATAGGGGAATCAGCAGATGCTCTTGAAGGATATTTTTCCAAGCCTCAGTGTGCCTGACACGTGGACTAAATTCAGGCAGTTGCAGCACTTCAGTACATAAGCACATTTCTCTTTTTGTGACTGGAAAGGGAGATAGTCGGTGTTCCCTTGTGGTAACAAGAAGCCTGCACCGCTGGGATCCGAGTGCTTTAAGAGCACATACATGAGTGTGAAGCCCAGATAACGTGTATTAATGGCAGCAGTGATGCCAGAAATGGTGAATGAAGATGCTATCTGCGCTTGATTTTGGCTGTGAGCAATGCATGTCTTTTTGGCCAGCACCATGCAAACATGTACAGTCAAGCTATTTCTGTCATGATGATTACCTCAGAAGTTTAATTAAACTGTGAAATCTTGGCTTTTCTGCTCCAAATCCAAAAATAGCTGGGTAAAAGATAGGGAAAGATTAATCCCAATTTCAGTCTCTTTGGAGATCTTCAGGAAAGATTAAAAAGTTGTACCACTTAGCAGCTGGAAAACGTTAATAGTTTAGCAGGGTTTTCTGTTTTAAGTCGCTATAGATCTTGCTTTCTATAAATGTTAATAATGCTTTTCTCAAGCTTATTACAAGTACCTCACAGCTCCTTTTCCAAGGCTAACATCTGCTGCTGTTTTCACAGATGCAGAGGGGCTTCTGAGAATTAAAGAGGAGAACCAGAAGCATTATCGCAGGGCTCAGCGGCATCAGGAGAAGAAAGAGAAGATCCAGAGGCATAACCGCAAGCTGGGAGACTTGGTAGAGAAAAAAACCTATGACTTGAAAACCCAGTACGAGCACCTGGCAAATCTTCGTCGGACGCATATCCTGGAGCTAACATCAGTCATATTTCCCATTGAAGAAGTAAAGACAAGCATGAGGTACAGAAGGCTTATCCTTTTGGACTCATTTTGCTTAGCTTTAGACACCCAGAAGTGAGTCACGTAAGTCTAAGCTAGACGCTCTGGCTCCCTTAGCATCTGTGGGGAGAAGGAGGTGTTTCCCAAAGGCAAAGCATCTGACCCAGAGATAGAGGTCCAGAATAGAAGAATCTGGAGGTGTTAGCATCTCCCCACTGAGAGATCTGAGGTATGTGTCCAATGTTAAACTTTCTTAAAATAGATAATTAAAAATCCCAGAACAAAGGAAAGTAGTTTTGGGAATAAGGAGTTTTGCAGGAGTGTTTCTACAAGCGTTTTGTTCTCTGTGAGATCTGGCTAAGTGCCTGCCAAGTACATCTCTGATTATATTTCTAAAACTTTTTTAAAAACACTCTGTTCCTCTCTGGGTGCTACAGAGATCCTGCAGATGTATCTTCTGAGAGTGACAATGCTATGACCTCTAGCACTGTGAGCAAGCTCGCGGAAGCCAGGAGAACCACGTATCTCTCTGGGAGATGGGTGTGTGATGATCATAATGGGGACACCAGCATCAGTATCACAGGGCCTTGGATAACCCTTCCTAATAATGGAGACTATTCAGCATATTACAATTGGGTGGAAGAGAAGAAGACTACACAAGGACCAGGTAAGGAGCAAGGTCTGATTAGGCATCTGGGTTACTCCAGAAGCCATAGAACTTGCAGCCTTGGATGCCAACAGAAGGCGCCGAGGAGCAGTGGCCCAGTCCGTTTCTTCTCGCCCAGACAAACCTGAGTCAGAAGTAAATACCAGTATAGGGATTAGTCCACTGAAATCCTCTTTTGCGGGAAATGCTCACTGGGACACAGCGCAATGTAATAGAGAGATAAAGTTAATTATTCACAGTTTTGACATGGTTCGCATGCCGTCATTTTAACAGGAATTCCAAGAATTACTATTTTCTACCAACTTCTGACAGATTTCACTGTAAATGATTGCTGGATTCAGGCTGCTCTCAATACTTACAAATGACATTTTCCAGAGTAGACTTCAGTAACACATTAACACACCCACTGAGGCTTCATTTAAAATGAGACTTTCATGATGTTTTTATTTCTTTTAGATATGGAACATAATAACCCTGCTTATACCATCAGTGCTGCATTGTGCTATGCAACTCAGCTTGTTAACACTTTGTCTCTCATACTTGATGTAAATCTTCCCAAGAAGCTCTGCAACAGGCAAGTAAATGCAAGCCTCTCAGGTGGTGAATCAGTGACCAGTTTTGACTGATCTTAATTCAGTTTGGTTTTGTGAACGAAGTCATTACTTGAAACAGCTTTTATGGTAACGGTTGATGGCTCATGGATTTTTATGCTGTTTAATTTTGGGTGGAGGACTAGTAGGATTTTAGACCACAGTTAATAGTCTCTCCCTCCTTTTTTACCTCCTGAGAGTGTAGACCAACCATCATAGTTGAAAATAACAGCTTTCTAATTGACATATTCAGCGTCCTCAAATTAGAAATGAAATTTGACAGTCGATGAATAGCACTTTTCATTTTATGAGACCCTACTGTGCTTTACAAAATCCCAGCCCAATTCAGCAACTCTTAGTCATCTTGAATAGCTCCACTAAATTAAATGCTGGAGAACAAGGCCTTATAATATGGCATGACAGCAACGTAATTCTCTTTAGGATAAAACACCAATGGGGAACGTACCTGCCAGACGTCTGGGAGGGTATTGCGTAAACCCCATTTGTGATGAAAAGCACTGTTAGGTTTTTTAATGTCTATGTGGAGCAGATGGGATCTGTTCCGAAGAAGTACTGAGGAAGCTGTAGACCTGGTCTATCTTCCAGAAGTCTCAAATATGCTGCTGCAATTCTTTTAAGCGTTTAAAATAGTGGTTGCTGAAGTGAGGGCACAAAAGTTGTATGGGGTCTCTGCAGTTTTTTTATACTATTATTTGAGTGCTCAGTCTTCACAGAAGGAAAAGGTGGGAACAGGAAATGAAGGAAGATTTAAAAGGAGAGCCGAAATAGCTTGGCTGCAGTGGATCTTCGAGTTTCATTCAGTTTACATCACCCATCCTGTTGAAACCGGAGAGACTAGGGCAAGCAATGCTTGTTGATGAAATGCTAACAGTCTTGCAAGCTGAAAAATTAATCTCCTGAGCACTGGCTGTACAGTTCAAACAAGTGCTCGATGCGAGGATGTTTACTCCGGGATTTGTTAGGAAGCCAGGGCACAGAATGCTGATGTCTCCAGTAGGTGTATTTTCACAGCATTTTGCTTTGTGTGTGTATATATATGTGTGGGTGTGGTGTTTCAACAGCGAGTTCTGTGGAGAGAATCTCAGCAGGCACAGGTTTACGCGGGCAGTGAAGAAGCTGAATGCTAACATCCTTCACCTTTGCTTCTCTCAGGTAGGGGGAATGCACATTTGGATTCTTTAAATAGCTTTTAAAATATCAACTGGGCCTGCAGATTTTCTCCAATAACTGATCATGTCTTTTTCTTACTTTCCCCACGGTAGCATGTAAATTTAGATCTGTTGCACCCACTGCATACGCTCAGGAACCTTATGTACCTGGTCAGCCCAGACACTGAGAACTTGGGCAGGTAAGAAAAGCAGTATCTCAGCTCACCTGTGACTGAATCCCTTTTGAAGTTATGCATTTGCATTGTTACTTATAAGGGAAATTCTTCTCTTCCGCTGTACCTATAGATCAGTCCTCAGCACATCAGATATCAGGGTAGTTACACGGAGGAGACAGGAGAGGACAGAAAAAGGGGGTCCTAAGTAGGACACTAGATATCAGAAATGTGTGTATGCTGTGCTTCTGCATATGGCAGGCTCAGCTGGAGGCTTTGGAGCTGATTATGGACTCGTTTCCCCTACGCCCAGGAGCAGGAACTCCTTCCCTCCAGGGGACAGCAGCATATATACCAGGCAGTCTCAAGGTGCTCCAAATATGACCCTACCCACATCTCGCCAACATGTAAAGACCTAAAAGCATCCAGCAATATAAACCCTAAAACAAATACTAGGTAAAGCTTTCCCAAAATACTTCCAGTCAATGAACACCCTAGACCAAAGTCGACACTTCAAATAATATTCATTTCTATGTAAATTAAGATTAAAGACAACTTTTCTGTTAACTTAGTACGTGATGAAAAGAACATCAGTTTCTGTGGGTTGCATGCACCAGGTTTAATAATCTTCCTTTTCCTTACAACTTAAATATAAGAAGGCCAACAACATTGATTTCTTGTTGGGATAATCCAGTCACAAGTCACTTGTGCCTGCAACAGTCTGCAAATATTTGTTTAATCTGACTACTGCTTTATTCCCCCTTAAACACAGTAATGTTCTGAAATCTACTTTTCCACTTTGTTCTCATGTACGAATCTAGTTTTATTTAAAAACCTGCAGTGCCACTAAGAGGAACTGAATGCATGCCTCTAACCACTTATGTTATGTTCTTGGGGTATATCCCTAGTGATGCAGCCCAAAGATACAGGGAGCCAAATCTTTGTAACGTAGCTCAGTTTGGAAAAAAATGATGTGCTTGCTGTTGCTTGTCTGAAAACAAGGAGAGAGCAGGAGATACCCAGAGAATGAAGAACTGTGTCCTGGAAAGCAGCTGCTGTAAAAGAGCCAAGTGCCACAGTGGACAAAAAGCTAAGCCTGACAGATCCCCACGATGTGAAGTAAAAGGGCTGAGCAGAGAGATGGGTCTCGCTTCTCTGTGCAAATGGTACAGAGCTCCACACGCATCAGTCGGGTCCGTGTCGTAAAAGAAGAGGTTACAGGAAGGAGTCGGAGAAAATACCTACCAGTGAGGGGAATAGTTTAGTCTGTATAAAACTGTCTTAGCTCGCTAGAGATGAGATTGAGAGATGACTTGATCTCCACACCTTCATGGGGAGAAAATACAGGCTACTATAGACACCATTGGAAGCAAAGAGTCTGAGCTAGGCTGAAATGAGGCACATGCGTTTAACACAGAGATTAATTACCCGCAAGAATGAAGGTGGGGATTCTCTGTTTCTTTATGTCGTCCTGTCATGGCTGGATGAGTTTCTGGAATGGATGCTTTCATCAGGCAGAAGTTACTGGGCTCAGGACAGGGGGAACGGGTGGAATGTAATGGCCTTTGTTATAGAGGAGGTCACTTGAGATGATCTAATGGTCCCTTCTGGCTTTAAACCTGATGACTCTTTTCTTATGTTGCCTTGTTAAGCAAAATGCTTTGCCAGAAGGCAGCGCTCCCATTCCTTTCTGGATTATGAAAGAGGAGTGTTCTACCTTTAATTTCTCAGCTGGCTGCAAAGTTTGCAACAACCAGCTCTCTTTATTTTCCTTTAGATATCTAGGCCTATAGTTGCCCAATAGTCTCCTTTTATAAGTTACTGTGTTCAGATACGTGTAATTTTACCAAGCTTTAATTGTTTGCATTAAAATTTTCCATGCTAAATTACCGCTTCAGGCTGCTTCTCCCACTAAAGCTGGAGAAACACTCTCACCCGTGTTAAATTCTTGCTCCTCTTTCCCTGAGCAGCTTTGTGCTTTGGAATGAACTTTGGCAGGGATGCTGCTTGCCGGGGGGGGATCCACCGCGTTTCATCGTCTCTGTGAAAACCTCGTGCTCTCTGACCGTGGGTCACGGGCCTCTGAAACTGCCTGCTTTGGCTCAGTAAAAACGATTCAGATTTTGGCTGTCGATGCTGCAGTGCAAAGCAGTGGGACAGGGCGGGATGCAATTGCTTCTCGCACCAGGCAGTGGCAGCAGGGAACTTGGACTCACAGCGCAGGTGGGTTTGGCCGGGACCTCTGGAGATCCAGCCCATCGCCCCACTCAAAGCAGAGCCAACTAGAGCAAGTTACTCAGGACCGTGGCCAGTGGAGTTTTTAATGTCTCCAGTGATGGAGACTCCACAGCCTCTCTGGGCAACCTGTTCCAGTGTTTGACTAGCCTCATAGTAAAAAAGATCTTGAGATGTCGCTCAGGGTGAAGTGCTGCTGTGGGAAGTCTCCTCTGGTGAGTTGTGCCAGCCTGGTTCTGTAAGTTGTAAACGACGCCCTTCCCCTTGCTGACAGAGCTGCAGCCATCTTGGCCTGGCCGAGGGCTAGTGTTAAAAATAAAAGCCGTTCCACATCGAGCTGAGATTTCCACCAGTGGAGTTGTGAGTTACTATCGATAGCGTTTTCTGTTGCGTATGCGTGTTTCGCTATCCACTGCCAAAGCAGAACAGCTCTTCCGCCGTTCCTGCTCCGTGGATTGGGACCCAGCTATCGCTTCCTTGGCCAACTGTTTTCGTTTCACCATTGTCATAATACAGTTATCTCTGTAGCCAGCCAGTTTCTCTCTGCCAGCTGATAAACACAGGGGTGTTTTAACTTCCCTGCTGTACGCGTGACAGAGCAGGGTGCTTTGGCGTGCCGAGGACTCACACCAGTGACGTGACAGTCCCTCTCCTGCATGGTGCCAAACGGGCTGACGGCATTGTGTCCGTGTTCGCAGGTCTGGCCCTTTCGAAATCAGTGCCGATCTCGAAGACTCCATGGAGTTTGTGGATCCCAGTGCCACCGGCGAAACAGATGAGAGCGGAGATGAGCACGTCAGCGACGAAGAGACAGACCTAGGGACAGACTGGGAGAATCTGCCGAGCCCCAGGTTCTGCGATATCCCCTCTCAGCAGGTGGAGATGCTGCAGAGCCAGAGCACGCAGGTATCTCAGCCCATTGCCAGCAGCAGCGCTGGTGGAATGATCTCGTCCGCTGCTGCCTCGGTGACCTCGTGGTTCAAAGCATACACTGGACATCGCTAACGAGCATGGGAAAAGGATCATAGGATTTGTGGAAGGAATCCCTCCCCGACAATGCTGTAGTAAACCTTACATATTCAGTTAAGTAGTGCCTGGAACAAAGAAAAGGTCAGACTTTCATTTTGTAAACCAGAAGAACCTTTTTATTTACCCAAGATGACTGTGATGGTACCGTTTTGTAAATTAGCTAGCTACGTACTTCTGACGGATTCTGTGATGGCACTTTGTGTCTTGGTTCTGTCTGCATTGTTGAGTATTGAAGAAAAAGGACCCGGTAGCCTCCAGCTCCACTTTCTAAAGAAGAAACAGATTTTGGAGTATTTGGATCGAGATGAGTACAGGGAGAAGGCTGCTCAGTATCCAGTCTGGACAGTGGTGCAAATGCAATTCACATTTTCTTAACTCCTTACAGGGTTTTCGTTTGTGTGTGTTTTAAATCTGTCTTGCATAATGCAGAAATGCATATTTCTAAATTTTTTTCATTCAGGACATGAAAATTATGCATTTTTAACATGTTTTCTAATCTCTGTTGCCATATTTTTAATACAAAGAATCAGCATGGACAGGAATTCACACAGCAGATTGCTCTTATTTTAGATTTGGTTGTGAATCTTTACCCAGTTTTGCCGTAGAAAACTGGCTTGTTTCATGCTGTTTCCACCGGTAGGTAGTCTAGAAGTTTCATGTTGTGCTGTCCAAAGCACACAGGCTCTTTACTCTTAATGCCAGACACCAAAGAAACACTGGACGTTCTCTTAGCTAGACCCACATCTGACGCCGATACAGGATTGCGTTGTTGCAATAATACTCATCGGTTACAACACCATGTTGCCACTTTTTAATATTAGAAAAACCTCATTTCAAGGTAGTTTAATGAAGTCACACGGTCTCCACACTACATGCATTTTAAACCCTGTTCTATGTTATGTTTATGGTGGGTTTTTTTTTCTTTCCTTGTTTACTGAATGCCAAGAAGTTGATTTCATTTCACTGCAGAAATGCTCACAGCGCAGCTGGCTCGCATGTAAAACTACAGGAGGTGCGATACCGACAGATGCGTTCGTTAACAAGTGCTCCTCCACTTCCTCTGCCTTGCGGTATGTATTACTTAAAGATGGGTTTGCTCAGTGAGGCTTCCAACGTATGGTTTACATTTTATATAGTTGGGACATTGTACTTCTCCACGTGGTAAACTAATGTAAAAGCATCCTCCCCTCCCTCCAGGAGGGAAGATGTCTGCCACTCTTCCCTGTAGCTTCCCCGTGGCAACGCAGCTCGTAACGGGGGCACGGCGAGGCTGCGGGGAGGGGTGCACAAGCCACGTCCCTGCCATCAGGCAGCGTCCTCCTGCGTGTTTGAAGTCCCAGCTCTGGGGCTGGCTTACCTGGCCGTCTCCCGGAGTGTTTTGTGGTGGTTTCGCTCTGTTCCTCTCCAGGCCAGCCAGCGCTGCCTCCCGTCTCCACCGAGGAGTGGGTGGAAAAGCAGTTTTGGTACTGATGCCTGCGTACCCCAGCGAGCTCCACGCCAGGGGTACCGGCGGAGTATCGTGTCTCCCAGCTCCCTGCCCCTCTCGTACGGCAGCTCTTTCTCTTTGGCCTTGGGAATGGGCATCTGTTGTCTGTAGTTTCTTTTTTCTTTTTTTTTTTTTTTAAACCAAAGACCCTTAACTCCGCACTAACAGCACGCACGTCGTTAGATGAAGACACCCTCGGTCCTACCATTCTTTTGGTCTAAATCCAATACTTGGGTTTTAAGAGAACAGCCAAGACTCCCTTGACTACTGCAGCCTGGACGGGGACGGTGCCCCCCAGCCCCCCGGCAGCAAGCGCTGCCCTGGCCGGGGCCGGGAGGATTTGGTCGCTGTTCGGTTCACAGCACTTTACTCGCTTGCAGCTATCGGATCCTTTGCAGTTCTGAGCAACCAGCACATACTGACCAGTACTGTATATTGGGCTCTTGGCATCGCACAGCCCCTTCTGGTTCCCCATTTATTTTGCACTGGACCCCGCTGTATAAATATCTTCCCCCCCCCCTCATTTTTAATACGCATTTCAGTCACTCTTTCATTGCTGCCTTTGTGCTACTTTGAACCCCTAAAGGTCAGGCCATGATTCAGCTTTGTACACTGTCATTTACTTACTTAGGGAAAGAAAAACCAACACAAAAAACCTTTTTAAGCCATATCCTTCATAACCATCATGTTTTCCAAATAATTTATTTGCAACCATGACATATTCTAAAAGTGCAAACGGCACTGCGAGGGTGTTAAAATGCATTGGGATAGGTGTTTTCATGAAACGTTTTTGTAACAGAATACAGATTGTGGTTTGTTGTTTTTTTTTTAAAGTGTTTTGCACATGTGTAGCTAAGGAAGAACTGTGTGTGTCCAAACCTCGAGTGCAATCGCCGGGATTAGTTTTCCAGGTTGGTTTGGGGGCGGGGGAGGGAGGGCAGGAGTATCTGTAATTATAGATGTTTGAAGACAGCCGGCTGAGAGTTTACAAAACACTTTGCGTAGCATGAATGCGGGAATTTCAGTTTAGGCCGTGACTTTTGTCCGTGACCAGTGATCTGGGGTGGCCGATCTGAGCTGCCAAGGAAGAACCTGATTTCGAGAGCCCAGCCCTCCGCTGAAAATCGGGTGCCTTTGAAGGGTCTCGGGTGGGACACCCGAGGGTTGCTTGTCACCTGCAAAAACTCGGGGCCTCTCTCTGCAACTTCCGAACTAGATGTAACTAAACACAAATGTTTCGGGTTTTTTTCTAAATTTTATTGTATTATTGCAATAAATCTTTAACAGTAATTTTTTAAAGTTGTATATTTATAATTGTTACTTCTGTGTGGTTTGTTTTTAACCGCGCTGGGGCAGTACACAAGAATTTCCAGCCCTCAGAGCATCACAGGGACCAGACCTGTTACAGTGCAATCGTGGAATAAGCAACACCCATTCTAAAAAAATACTCTTCCATAAAATAACTGCATCTCCATTGGAGCAGGTAGACGAGTCCTGCGGAACACACACGCACGTCCCCATGCGTACACGCGAACGGATAAATCTCTGCTGTCAGCCTGGCTGTGAACTGCTCCGCTGCTGGGTGACGTTTGTTTCTGCAGGCGGCGAGCCTGCATTGCTTCTGCACGCAGGGGAAGACGCGCCTCGGTAGAAGGTCGTTTCAGAAGGACGCGAGCCTCTGTCTTTTGAAGAGGTAACTGTTCAAGTGAACCGTTGTGTGTCTGAGCGACAGGGGTGGGAAAGGGCCGTCTGTCGGCACGAGGCGGGCTCTGCCCACAGGACCTGGTGGCCTGGCAGGCCATGGTTTCCTGGCCGCTGAATGAATGATAGAGGAGAAACAACCCACCCCACTTAATTTTTTGTAGCAGCTACCTGACGGGGAGGACTGATGCCCCGTGATTCCAGCAGCAGCAGGCAGGGGCAGTTTGCTGCCTCGGTCGCAGCAGTCGGGCATGGCCATGCAGGAAAGACGCCTGTGCGCAAAGCCAAGCCTGGCTCCAAGCTCAGCTCATGCCTACGGGTTGCTTAGGTCACTTCTGCTTAAGCAGTGCCATCAGCAGGAGCTTTCGTCCTCTGCCAACATTGGTTTGTGGCAGGAGAGCAGCCCCGTAGTGCCCCGAGTCCCCTCCCTACTCCGGGGTTGCCCAGACCAGCCCAGCGCAAGCTGGGGAGGAGAAACAGCCCAGGGTGAGGCTTCAGCACCGCTCCCACCTTGCAAGAGGTGGCACTTGCAAGACGGAGGTCGGATGCATCGGTGCAGTTTTGTGGAGGTGCGAAATGACGGTTCCGGGGGCTGGCACGGGGACAAACGCTGCAGAAAGTGAACTGGGGCCAACGCACGGGAGCTGGACTCTGATAAAGCTCCGCAGAGCCTCCTTGCAGGGAGCAGAGACGCGGCAAAGGGGAAAAGCCGCTGTGGAAATAGGCAGGATGGAGAGAGAGCCCAACCACAAGCCTCAGCCACGGGTGGCTTTTTCAGCGGTGTCCATGCCAGGAGACCCCCAGAGCTTGATGAAAACTGGAAGCTTACAAACAATGGAAATGTTATTACAATTTCTTCACAGGCCTATCTGGGAATTCAGTCCAAACACTCCAACCGCTCCCAGGCAGGGAAGTGAAGCGCAGAGCGCGCTCTTTAGTTCTCAGTTCTGAACTCTGAATTTTGTAAATCCAACTCTGGGCTTTTTTTTTTTTTTTTTTAATTGCCTCTTGGCTGGGGGGGGGTGGGGGGAATTCATCAGACCTTGGCTTCTTCCTGAACTGGCTCTTAAGGAAACAGAAATCTGCACTTTACTACTTGATGGGAAATAAAAGCTTGCTGGCAGCTCAGCGTGGCTACATTCAGAACCAACCCACTTCTGGATGCACAAGTTTGTCCTGTAAAGCAATTTTTAACAGCAATGCTGTGCAACAGGGATGGTTCCGGCAAACAGCATAAATGATGTATGAAACGGCCTGTGTTCCTCAGCCAGCTTGGGAGGAGGGCGGGGATGGGGTAGAGAGCAAATTATCCTCCGTATTTAACTGCTCCAAGGAACAAAATAGCCCAAAGCTATTATTTTATTCTCATTTTTCCCTTTGTTCAATGAAGGTGACCAAAATCTCACACCCTGTTCCAAAAAAAAAAAAAATGACCTCACTGGCCCCCTTATCTAGTTACAAAATATTTTCCTCTGCTGCTTCTATTTCAGCCTCGCAGGGACTTTCCTCGCTGCTGTCAGCCTGGCGCAGGTTATCTCAAGTTTTCCAGAGTCTTGGGTGGGGGGCAGGAAAGCAGTTTCCCCCCCTCTTCCTTAACTGAAATTAAGCTGAAAGCCTTTGATGCTGATGGCTTTGGCAAGACAACTCCTGCCAGAAAGTTGTTTTGCTGCTCGTCCCAGTGCAGCCGACGGAGCGGATCGAAGCTTGGGTGAAGCCTGCGCCCCGTTAGAGAATGAAGTCACGAATTAACGAGGGATCCTGCTTTTCCTCTCCCTCTTCACAGCTGATTACAAGGCAGCCGCACCCTCCTTTTAGATTTCTAATTTCATTCCTCCTGGTTGTCATAATGTCTGCTGCATTGCAGGGGTGGCTGAGCAGCGCCGGGGAGGGGAGCCCGACAACGAGGGGCTCAGGCACAGGTAAAGCAGGGACTGGGAAAAAAAAGAAAAATTGCATCCCTTTTAAATCTACCGTGACCATCCTAAGCTTACCAAACCCACGTTTCAGGCTGTAAGGGCTCAGTTTTCTTTCTCTCACTGTTAATGGAGAGAATAAAAGCATCTGCATCTGCCTTCAAACCTTCTCTGTCCTCACGCTCCAAAACGTGAGTCACTCCACGCCACCCCACCGCGGTTTTAGGCAAACGCAGGCGAAGCAGAGGGAGGTGGGCGGTTCAGCCTGGCCACCGCAGCCCGCAGCTCTCCTCACTCGTCCGCACGTTGCTGATCTTGCTCCGAAGGTCAGAGAACAGGACGAGCCGGGTGCACCGCTGCCCCGTCCAGCTGCTGCTCCCGAGGAGAGCCCTTGCCCTCTCCCAGGTGCTCCCTTGGGGTTTGCAGGGCAGGCGTGAGCCCCGTGGGAAGGTGGCACCAGCTCTTCTTGCGTCCTTATTCTGAGAAGGGACAAACAGCCGCAGGCTGAAGTGGGGGGAGAGGAGGGACTCGGACAACGCGAAGACACAACTGCTGCTCTCCGCTTGGCTCCCTGCAGAATCGCTGCTGCTCCGCTTTGCTCCCAGGAACTGAACGCGGCTGCTGGGTTGTCCAGGGTACATTCCCGGACTTCCAAAGGGTTCGCCCTCGGGCAGCGAGCTGGGCGCAAGGAGGGCTGTAACTGGAGGCTGGACTCTGGAACACAGCACCGCGGGAGAGGAATGCGTTCGAGGAAATACTCAAATAGATGCCATGCTCGGCTCCCATTCAGAGTTCGAGGAATTACCGTTCGTCTGCTCTTCTGACGCAAACGTTCACAACGCCTCTTTGGAAGCACCAACTCACACCTCAGAAACAAGAATCCAGAGGCTGTAGCAGAGCAGGGCAAAGCACTGCAAGGATTCTTCTTGCAAGGGAAAAACTCCATATACAGCAGCCGGCAAAGCTTCCAACACGTCACTGAGCCAAGGCAACTCTGCTTCCGTCCTGCTGGACCCACGCTCCAGCCTCCAGCATCCAGTGCACAGCTGAGGGGCCGACACAAGAGTTGAGAAGCACAACTCAAACCTGAGAGTCCCCATTTTCCGGCCAAGAGGAGCCTCTGCTGCATGCACAGCTGATGGGAGGGAAAGGAAAAGCTGGAATTTGTGAATATTACAGCAGGAAGTTCTCCAAGTAATACAGGTTTGGGGTTGGTTTGTTTCTTTTTTAGTAGGAGGACTAGTTTTCTACAGGAAGCACACTGCAAGTCTGAACTACATCACAGTTCCAAGTTTCTGCCACATGTTTTACAGTATTTTTATTTTGGGCAAAAGTTTTACAAGAGAAAGTCAGGTAAGGCAGATCTAGAATGCACATTTTATTTAAGTAAAAAAAAAACCAGACAACATGGGTAAGGTAGACAAGAACTTTTTATATTCTGACTATACAATAATATTCCTCTCTTTTTATCCACTGCCACACTACTATAATGGATCTGTTCTAGTCTAATTTTAAGGTTGTCCAGTTAAGTTGGCTGAAGATTCTTTAAACAAGTTGACCTTTACCTATTTAGAGTTTCTTCTCAGAAACATTCATATATTATACAGGATATACAGATTTTTGAAACAAGACACTTAAAAACACACACAACTATAGCCGCAACACTATCATAGCTGCATTGTAGTGATTACGTTGTTCAGCCAGCTGTAGACTCTGTATGTACAATTAGTTTTTATAGTGTTATTTACATAGATGGACTAAAAGCTATCTTTAATCTAAAAGGTAAAGGCTCTTGTGTTTAAGTATGTGCAGTTTCATAGCCCTGTGAAAAAAAACACGACAATTATATACACTGTAAACAGCACAAGGCATGAGAATCTCCTCCTACCCCAAACAATCTCGCAGGAAAGTGTATGTGCATTAATATTCCTCTTCCACTTCGGCTCCCGCTCCTCTGTTTTTCTTATGAATAGCACGGTTAAAGCTGTGGCAGGCAGGAACCCAATGATTGTCATGAAGACCTAACTTACAGCCCGGGATGCCTTTCTGAGACCGGTGACAGCACATCCAGTACCCAGGCCCGTAGGGTAAAGCTTGACAGTATGGTTTGGGATGCCACCGGCACAGTGATACGTCCCCTTTCACGTACTTCTTCTTGCACTGCTTGCAAGGGTCTTCTCTGTAGCGGGGATCGCGGACCCAGCGGGAGTCTGCTGGCCTGATGTTGTAGTATTCAATGATGAATTTGAAGTAGTAGCAAGTGCATTTTAGGGCAACCAGACTCCTCGTAGGAAGCAATCCAAAAATCTTCACTATGATGTGGTGAGGCAGGAAGGCCATATACTGCTGAGGCTCCAAAAGCTGCTGAATTTTAAACCTGGTCTCCAGAAAGTCATGCGAAACCTGCCTTTTTAGGCAGGAAGCATCAAGTACTTGCAAAGCCCCTTCTGTCGGAGGAACGGAAAGGGCAGATGGCTCTGTAGGGACACTGTTTCTGACGCACGATCTGTCAGATGCCAAAGCATCCTCATCCTCATTTTGGGCTACTTCTCCTGGCTTTTCTTGGGTACTTTCCCGTAGTGGCTGTTGCTCGTGAGCGGCAGGCTGCTCAGCCTGCAGGAAAAACAGCCTCCCCGGGAGTGGATCTTCACTGGAACTGGAGTTAGAGAGCTTCTCTTTCCTGCATCCTTTCTCGGTCTTGGTGACCGATATACTGATGCATAAGGGCTCCTTCCTAGCAGGGTGCAGGCTCTGCTTTGGGAAAATTACAGGATCTTTCAACATACAATCAACAGTCGCGTTCTTGCTCTGCAAGGAATCCGGTGGCAACCTGGCAGCAGCTGGAGACGCAGACAGCAGAGGTCTGGGAGGCTCAATTCGCGTTTCAGAATCGCTCCTGCCAGCGGTTATCGCCAACACTGCATGAGCAAGTCCCGAATTCACATTCCCCATCCGAGTATCCAGCCCAGAAGGAAAAGGCGGCCGAGCGGAGGCAGCGCCATCCCACAACTCGGTGTCACCCAGAGGACCGCACCGTCCTCTGTATCCAGCCTCTGCTACCCCTGCCTCCTCCAAGCCATCCCCCGGAGCCAGGACCCCCGAGGAGACCTTCCCCGCCTCTCCCTCGGGCTGGGTGCCGTTCGCCAGGAGCACCCTCCCGACATTTCTGCGGAAGCTATTGTTCCGCGAGAGGCTCCCGGCCTCCCGCTCGCTCTGGCGCTTCAGGCACTCCGATTCCAGCTTGGCCACCATGTCCAGCACACGCACGGGCTCGCTCTGCTGCTGCTCGCTACTGCCGCAAGGTCCCCTCTCCGCATGTACCTCGCACGCCCCGGCGGAGGAGAAAGGGTCTGAGCTGGGAAGCGCACCCTTAGGCTGAGCGCTCAGCCTCGTAGTAGGAGCAGGCGTGCAGGTTTTAGCACAGTCTACCAGTAAAGCACTTGCTCGTTGCTCCAGAAAGGCTACCATCTCTATCACCGAGAGGGACCGGCCCGGGAACATACCCTCACCGTTGTCGTTCACGTAATGCACCGAACAGTGCTCGATGCCGCAGGCAAAAGGCTCCGGCTGGGAGCACCTGGCGTTCGCCTCCCTCATTCTTTCCAGTTGAATTTTGGCTTTTTTAAGATCTACTGATTTTTTCCTGCGTTTAGCTGTTCTTCCGTCGATATCCCACGTGCTTTTAATTTTCATAGAGCCTAGCCGGTTGTTGTTGCTGCATTGCTGGGCTGCAAAGAACGCGATCTTCTCCTTTGTATTGCCAGGTTTCACTACAGCCCAGACATCGAGAGGCCCTTCCCCTTCTTCTCCCTGGTGGATCGTTGCAGACAGGGCGTTCTTCTTTTCCCTTGCACTTGGACCATCCGCTGGACCTTTCCCATTCATATTGCACATAGTATTTGGATAAATAATCCCCAGAAGTTTTCGAGATGGAGTCACAAGGGAGGGTTTTGCGAAAACACTCAGTTTGGTGCAGTTGTTGGTGTATTTTTCTTCTTGTGCTGATCTCTGATGGCTCATAGGTGGGCCTCTCAGGGAATCCTGGCTTATTTCTGGAGATCGCTCTTTCTTCTGTAACTTGAGATATGGCTTTAAGTGCATACCAGAAACCCTAGAAAAACAGAAAGGGAAGAAGTTATAGTTGCAAAATATGCCTGGCTGGAATTAGAGAAGGTGGCCCGGAGTAGGCACCAGCATGCCTCCTGCTCTACGTCAAGCAGCCCACACCTCAAAAGGAACCACATGAGAAAGGAAAAGCAGCAACCAGGCTGCAACATCCACCCTTGGAGACCATCTTGCAATAGGATTATGATCTTAAGGATAGCAGAGATCTTCCCGTTAGAGGAATCTGTTTCCAGGGAGTTGCAAGGAGAAGTCCTAACGTTTCAGTTCTATCCATTGTGCGAACATAGCTAGAGGTTCATTCTAGAGTTAGAGCCATCCTTCTGTCCGTTCATTTCTCAATCCAGCTGTAAGGCTGGATTTGTGGGTCAAAGGGTTTATCTTGACATTAGCTACCAGAGAGAGAGAGAGAGAGAGAGAGAGAGAGAGAGAGAGAGATTCTTTTCAGTAGATGAAGTGCAGTTAAAGCTGAAAAGGGAAATTAGCAAGTGTAATTATATTCATCAGAGATCTCAGCAGATACCTGATCTCCTAATACCACCCAAAATGAAACCTATCCTTTAGTATATCAATAATGGCAAATTCGGTGTACTTCCCCACAAGGGCCCATCCATCAGATGCCCCCCCCAAAAGTGACAGAAGCACCACGTGCAGCTGAAGAGAACCACTTTCAAGTACGCGTTTTTATGGTTAAGAATTTAAGAGCTGTGAAGGAGACGCTTGGATGCTGCTGATATCACAGCAGCAGCACCACCCCTGCGACAGTCCCAGGCACTTGACAACTCCTTTCTGTTACACCTTCGCAGTAATCTTCAATTCAAAGCTCAAAAACGCAAAAGCCCAGGGCACTGCCACATAGGATGCAATTATCAGGAGACTTCAGGCTCTTCTCCCAGGAGTATCGCATAAGCATATTACAGAACTAACTATAGATTATGTTTCCATGGCAATCTTTGAATTGTTACACTACAAGGCCTCCTTTTTGAAATGGGGATAATCCGTGCTTGCTAGTTTAAGAACAGCAGGTTCCATGCCACATTTATCATGAGCTGATACAGACACATTCAGACACTGAATATGTTTCCCTTGACAGCCACCACCAAAACAGTTGCTTTAGTATTGTGTTTTAGCTAAAAACAGCTTTTAATTAGAACCCTCACGCCATAACATCTATAAAGTTGGACAAATTTATAGTTTTAAAACCTGCAGTTAACACACACGATAGGTTTGTATCAGACAGATGCAGCCAGAGTCCCGCTGAGCTCTCCCCTGCCGTGCCGCAGTGCGGTCAGGACACCTGCCTCGAGACACCCTACGAATGCTACACAGGTACCCGTGGGGTCCGCACAGGAGGAGGGGGGCACCCAGCTCACCCACCCCTCAAGCAGACCCACCACAGTGCACAGGATGGCTGCGAGAGGGAAGTCGTAACAGCAGATGCTGACCAAGAACACACGCGGACGCGCCGTGCGAGCAACCTGGAGCGCAGCTTGGGGACCTTCCAGGCAGCCCTGCCCCAGGGATGAGCCAGGGCTGACCCTCCAGAGTAACCGACGGCAGAACAGAGAGCTGAGCCAGAGAGCACCGGAGGCAGCCGCGGGAAGGCTTTGAAAGCAAGACGCTCCACTTTGCGCTGCTAACACAACACTCAAGTACACCAGGGCAACAGCACAGCCAGGTCCCACCTGCGCCTGCCCGAGCAGAGGAAGCCTCCTCCATTATTAGCAGCCACACTGCTTAACCGTTGCTTTCGCTTGAGATTTTGGTTCCTCCTTCTGGCCCTGGCAGTGAGCAGAGAGGTTTTGGGGAGGTACATCAAGAGGAAGGGCTTAGTTCACCTTTCTACGAGTGTGCATAAAACCTAGGGGACCCCTACGGGACCTCCTTTGACCTCGGCAGACACTGCAAAGGATGCTGTTACGTTCTCTCCTCTCCTGATTTTATGGGAAGATCATCACCTCGTTCTTGCAACCAGACAGTGCCAAAACCACCTGCACTTCACCTCCAGACTGTGGGGATAAGAGAGCTCCCATTACTGCCGATACACGTACCTAGTCCCTGGGTTAATTCTCTCCCCATGCCTTCTACGTGCTAATTCCAGCTCTTGTTGGAATTGGGTCACCTCCCAATTTAGTCTCCTCTGCAAAATGCAGCCGAGCTATTTTGTTTGCCTTCTCAGTTGGATGCTAAAAACTAAAAATAGATCTTCAGGATGCTGAAATAGGTGAATAAAAGAGAATGGGAAATCAAGGTTGCTGTAGTTTGCTTCAGCCTCATTTTCCATAGAGCCTGCCTCGTCTCGGTGGCACTTTATAGCTAAGCAGGGTCAGGCCACCAACGTGCTCAGGCCAGAGCCCAGCCCAAACGAGCAGCAGGAGAACCGCTGCAGCAAGCTGCTGCTGAGAACGGTGCCTGCAGCCTTCCCTTCCCCATCCAGACGGGCATTTTGGAGCGGTGCTTTTCAGACTAGAGAAAGAAAAGCTCCGATGGCTGCCTGCCACCGTACCCTGGGGAGAAGAGGTGAATACAATTAAATACACAAATTCGCACGTTGAAATCTCATGAGCTAGGAGCAGAAGATCAAATTTCATTCATGAGTGTTTATGCCAGGGTGTTTGAAAGATGAGCTGAACGTGTTTGTAAAAGGCTTTCTTCAAGCAGTTTTCAGGAATCCAGCGGGACAATCGGTTCAACACCCTTCATTAAGAGAAGCTGCAAACGAAAGCAAGACCAGGTATTGTACGAATGAGAACAGGACCAAACTGGTTACCCCAACATGCTTAGCCGACATGTTTAGCCAGCAAAGTTGGTTCAGCTGCTTCCAGCTATTTCTGGTCTATGGAGAAAGACAAAGGGTAGAGTTATGCCTCACCTATTACAGATTTCTCGTTTAAGGTTATATTTCCTCCTATGTTTCAGTTAGTCTCTGGCTCGGCCAACAATACCATTTAAGGTTGAAAAGTTATAATTTACATAACAAAATTATGCCTTAGTCAGAAGTTCTACTGCCAGAATAATTGCCTCATTTGAATTCAGCGTTCAGTTCATTGCACTGTGTTAATGGATCCAGATTTAAAAAAACCCTTCATTTAGTAACTTCAGACAGCTATAAAGAGTACTGCTAACTCCACCTGACCAGCTGAATCGCAGTGCCACCTGCCTCCCAGTTTTCGGGCAGCGGGGAAGAGAACTTCCATTTTAAAAGGGATGTTAGTAATGGACCTTACCTGAAAGCGTCACTTGGAAAAAACAACAAGCCCCCACCCCACACCCCTTGCTGTGAACATTAAGAACAATGAACTTTTAGGCAAGCATAGCTTCTTCCCTGCACGTCAGCAGCACATTTCATTTCTAGCTCCTAGAACTGGAACAAGGCTTCCCAGCAGAAATTGCTTTGAAGATGAACCAGAGCCCAGTCCCACCCACAGACTACCTTATTTCTGCAAGCAGAGAATTGTGTCAGCTGCAGGTAAGTTTTTAAATATTTAAAACCCCCAAAAATAGTTGTTAAAAGGTGAAGTCACTGACAATTCCCTATGATACTTAATTCCAGAATAATTCTGTTTGCTTTCCTCCATCCTTTAAGCTTTCTAATTTTATCTGTAGAGACAGCGACTCTTCAGAAGTTCATGGAGTAAGCATAAAAGGTTTTCAATCCCAAACGTGCGGTTTTGAATTGCTGATAAGAGGTAATTCTGCCAGGAATGATCAGCACTGAAACAAGTAGCAGTGCTGCCTTTATACTGTTATTCCGTCCTTAGCTGATGAAATAAAAGGGCCAGTTTTTCTACTTCTAATCAGCCGTGTCTGAAAAACAGGATACTTACACTTCTGGAATGACAATGCTGTTTTTACAAGTCGTAACTACAGCTTGTTTCCACTACAGCTTTATCAAGTTAGTTACTACACAGGATTGATATAGAAATATATGCCTTTTTACATGCGCAGACACGCACGCGGCCACCTTCTCCCTACTGAAGGGAAGGCCCATAAGCTACTGTCCCAAGTTGGCCAGAATCTTTCTGCATCCTTTTGTATTTATATCTCTTCTAAATCACAGCAGCCTAAAAAAATAATACATTTGCTTTAGTGGACCTCCAAAGTTGGAGGAAAAACTGGTAGAAAAGGCTCAATTTTCACAACTCCTTTCTAAGGCCCACAGAGAGCCTAGATGCCCCTCACTGCACCTGGGTCAGGGACTCTCACGATGCCCTGTGAAGCCAAAAGATTTCCTCTGGCCAGCAAGAACAACAACAAAAGAAAGTGTAATCTGCTCAAACAGCATATTCACAGCGCAAGTTTTCTGGGCAAAGCACCGGAAGGTTTTATTAAGGCGAAAATTTCAATCAAAACCCCAAAGTTTCCTGTGGATTTCTTTTTGTAAACACTAACTCCAGTCGACAAAAGTTCCTAGCGTTGCTGACTGCACATGCAGTGCCAACTACAACTCTGAAAAAACCCTCAGGACATACTAACACAAGTCAGAAGCCAAAAAAAAAAAAAAAAGAAAAAAAAAAAAGAAAAAACCCAACAACAATAAAAGCCCATACCAAGCATAACCTCTGGCAAGGCATTTCTCTTCCCCAGCATCCCATTTCTCTGTCTATAGAGCTTAGCTCCTCTGTAAAGGACACTGACAATTACGAAGGACTGAGTAGTGAATGCAAGTTAAACTCTGGTCAACCACTTGTTATTTCTGGAAGGACTTGGTGGCTCCTTTGGGCTCAATCTCCAGTACCATTTCCATCCCCTTTGCACTGCCGGGGCAAGGCAAAGCAGACAGAGAGCTGCTTCAAAGGCATTCCACGGATTCTGCTGGGGCGGGAAAGTCCCGGCCGAGCAGCCGGGATGGAAGACGCTCTGCTACTCACTGGAGCTTGTTCTGGCACGTGGCAAGTGTCCAAGCTCGGAGAAAGGCGGGTTGGGAAGCACGATGCTCCAGACCAGGGGCGGGTTCGACTTCAGCAACTGCGGAGGCATCCAATTTCTAGAAAACCCACTCCCTTGCAGCAGTAACTTCATATTAAAGCAACTGCTCCCGACCCACCTCCCAACGCCTGCGAAACTGCCTCTTGCATCAATCGGAGAGCCAGCGAGGATTATCGCCGGCTTTGAAGGTAAACAGAAGGTATCTGACTGCTGAAGCAGTGCTCTCCGCTTGAGCAGCCAGCCTGGGGGGAAGCAGGAGCAAGCTGAACACGTAGGGCAGAGCTGGCCCAAAAGAACTGAGGAGCTAAATGCAAAGTAGGCACCTAACTCCGAACATTGGATCCCCCACCGCTTGTTCACCCACATCAGGTGCTCAAATAACCCGACTTCGGAGGAGATGACACCCAAATATAGCTGCACAGAGGAGCAGCTATAAAATCCGTCATGCGTAAAATCCATCACCTTTACCAAGCAGAGGTTTCGGGCAACAGATCGCACATGCAAGCCCAACAGGCACAGACTACTTCAGTTTGAGGGCTCCCACCCATTAATAAATTTTGAACACATTTTAAAATAAATGCACACACATATACGCCCTTCAGCATAAAGCACAGTAGCCTCAGCTACTTTTTAAATTTTACACAGGAAGAAGTGCCATTGCTTTACCAGTCTTTTGTATAAAAGCGCTTACCGTAAAGCAAGTGACGCAGAAGCAATTCTTTGTTGAGCCTGAGGAAGCTCAAACGCATGCTCCCTGTTTCCCAACCATCCTACAGACGACACAGGGATGACATAAAGCAGGAGGGAACAAAACAAACTGAAAGACTTGGTATTCAAGGTTATAAGCTGCTCCAGAAACACGTAGCTCAAAGATGATGGGATAGCACGCATGCCTGTGGTGGAACAGGATAAGATGAGAAGAAATCACAGAAGAAAAAGAAGTGGTGGTTTTATAGGGCTTCTGCTGAAAGTTGCACAGAGCAGCACAGGTAAGTGACATGTTTCCTTCTGGAAATGTCTTACCTTTCTTGATTTAACATTTGTTTTGTAATTTATTAACTGCAAGAGGACCAAGACCTTTCCTAACATCATGGCGCAACAAATTTCTTCAAACAGTTAATAAACCAACAAAGTGATGCTATTTAGTCTTCGTTTTTGTGCATGCATAATGAGAACACATGAAAGGTTGCAGAAATTAACTTTGGACCACACTATCGTTAAAAGACTAAAGAGTTCAAAAGAAAGAATAAGCAAAAGTAGATCTGAAGGCAAGTCATCAGGTTGTTCTTTTGAAACTCAAGACCGAAAGGAACTGGTTCATGAAGTCAGCTGCACTGCGGTGCAGAGGATTTCACTGCAGACAGCGCAACCCAGCAGGCATTCTCCAGGAGTCAAAAGGTGGTTTCATTATTAAGAACACGTCCCAAACACCACCAGAAGAAACTCCAACTGAACACGCTCCTTCTTCGAGAAGGATACAAGAAGCAGACACAGGTTTCAAGTCACCAGGTCACATCACTTGGAAACTTGGATCTTAGAGATCAAAAAGTCTAGGAATAAACGTGAGAACTGGTGCAGCGTTAACTCACTGCAAAGATATTTAAAAACAAAGAAACAGTAAAAGGTTCTTCAGTTTGTGAGAAAGGACAGGGAGATAAACAGGGCTGCAAGCAAGGTCGGGGCAGAGATTAAGAGTATTCTAGGTACAGCACGAAATACCAAATTTGACTTTGCATCATTTTTAAAGAGGGGTGGTAAGGGTGATCGTGAGGGCAAAAGCCCAGGGGTTAATTTGAACACGAACATTGGCACAGGGAGGATTAAAAAGCTTCATGAATATTGCAAGGATTGGCTCATCTCAATTTTAGAATCCAAAATAGATAGGCTCATAAACTGCAGGCCAAGAAGCAAGATTTATAAACCTCTTGAAAGCCGACAACATGAGTTAATGAAACATGTGGCACATTGGAGGTGGCACTGCAGGGGAGAAAGGTAAGGGAGAGAGATCGCAGCCTCGCCAGGCCTGGTAGTCTGACTTCAACATAAAGGTGCTTTGCAAGCAAAGAGGATTAAGGCAACAGAAAAAAAAGGAGGAAGAGGGAATAGTTCAATATGCCGGACTAGTCTGAAGGGTCTCAAAAAAGTGATCTTTTTAGGTAAATATACTACATCTTACTCACATGGACTTCAGAAGGCATAAGGAGATTTACTAGTTAAGACAGATGGGCAGAGGAATGGGAAAACAGACACAAAGGAGCTGGCTTAGCAGCAGACAGCCCCAGGTGATGCTGAATAAGAAAATACCAGCCTGAAAACCAAAGAACCAATGCCTCAAGAATCAGCCTTGGGAACATCTGATTTTGTTAGGGATGACCTCATCACAAATACCCACAGAAATGAAGGCACTTCCAAAACAGCAGAGGCACAAAACACCGAGTAACAGAAATTGAGGAGAGTTTTGAAATACAGATGGTGATGCACCAGCAAGCTGAACACCAAGAAGTTTTGGAGGTAACTAAGAAAGGTGCATTGGCTACCATAGACACATCCATGAAACAGAGGTTGGAGGTGATTCTGTGATACATTCAAGGCAGCAGTGAAAAGCCCTCCTGCCAGATCTGCTCTGGAGTGCAGCATACGCTTTTTGACATGCCTCAGAGGAGATTCATCCACACTGAGAACGACGACGACGACAGTTGTTATTCAAGAAGCTACTAAATAACGCTTGGGTCGTTTAGCACAGCAAAACCACACGTGAGGGCATACAACCACATTTTACAGAATACAGCAAAAGAGGTAAACCGCTGAAAATAAGAAGCGGTCCTTATGTAAAAGGAAAAAAAGGAACACAAGCTCAAACGAGTATATAAACTGGCATGAATGTTCAGTCCGGGAATCAAAAGAAGATTCCTAATCGCACAGCTAGATCTGTCATCTTCAGTAAAGGTTTAATCTACAGGAGGAGAGAAGAAAAGATGTAATTGTTTTTAGGCTGGACTAAGTTTACAAAAGGGATTATGAGATACTGCTTGGGAAAGCAAGGAGCTGGGTGACCCAGGAAGTCTTTTCCAGCTCGAAATTACCATGAGACTAACACAGCAAGTATATCTGTCTACACAACCACAAAGAACAAAGGTTAAAGTTTGCTTTAAACCCACACAGCTTTTGGAAATGAGAAAGCTGGCTCTCTTCCTCCAGATTGAGGAAGTTTAAGAGTCTTGGTTTCAGAAAAATAATAAAAAAAAAAAAGATACATATATTTTCAAGTAGCTTGAACTCAAACAAACTGGCATGTTCTTGCATTTGCATAAGGACAAGTTGTTCTGTACGGTGTTCCTATAACAAGACACAGTGAGAGGCGTTCACTTAATTGTCACATAAGCACAAGTGTTTGAAATCAATCGTGCATTTCTTCTTAATAAGAGACACAGGAGAGTGAGCAATACAAGATCTGAGCTTAAACTAATCTAATTACTTATTCCATAGTAAGACAAACCGCAACAATGATTGCCAGTATTTCCACTTGCTTTAAGCTGACTGCGTGTTTTAAAACCTACTATGACAAGCCATTCTCCAATTAAGTTTTACTTCAAAGCCATGTTCCCAAATTAATTTACAGCTAAAAAACCCAAAGATTTCTCCTAGTACAGTACCAGCTGCAGTGAATCTGTAGTTGTCATTATCAAATAAAAATGTCAAAGAACATTTCTGCCCTTAAGCCATTACAACATTTCACTTAAACACTATCCAAAAGTAAGAATTTAGACCAAACATTTGAGTGACATGCAAGACAATAGGAAAGTAGGGAGAAGGCTAAATTGGTGCTAAATACTTAACTATAGGCAGACCAGCCGGTCTGTTCATACCGTTTGACTTGATGGAAGGTGGAGGATGTGGAATTCAGCGGTTCCCTGTGGAGGCCAGCTCTGCAGGAACTCTTCATCGTTACTACCTCTCCGGCTAAGGCACACCGTCACAGCCAGTCCATCCTGGGTTACGCACAAGGCTCCCCCATCAGCCTTCCTTGCCCCACACAGAGCTTCACCGAGTCTCTGCCACCTAGAAACTGAACAAACAAGAGGTACATAAGAAGATCACGTTCGAGTGCAGCAGCGATTGAAGCACAGATGATCAGGACAAGGACTTTCCCAAGAGAGAGAAAAGATATATACACACACACACGCATACACATAGTTATAAAAGATATATATAAATATAAAAGAACTTAACATCGTCATGCCATTATTGCAGCTGGAGTTTCCAAACACCATTAAAATACAAATTAATGCCCCCCATAACAGCCTGTCTGCACATACAATGCTTTTCGACCTTATATACGACTGCAGCACTATCTTGGCACCTCCCGTGGAACACATTGTCTTCTGAGCTCCATGCAAACAGGACGCACAAGATCTTTCTGCTTGTTAGCACCGCATCAAGCTTTGGAGGGAAATCGCTGCTAGCAGTACGATTTGATGCTGCCAGGAGTTACGTTAGCGTTCTAATCAAAATAACGTGGTGGATTTCATAAAGGACAAAAAACATGCCACCATGCAGCCTCCAAGCCTTGTGAAAACTGCTCCAACTTTGCATCACACACAGATAAGACAGCAGATTTCACCAAAACAAAAAACTGTTCTGCAGTATCTCTCGTTCGCACTAGGTTGCTGCCTTTTACGCTCTGTCCTTGGAGTAGATACTATTACCAGCGCTTTAACGTACTTTGATGGTGAAAGAACAACCACCTTCGAGATGGAACATAAAAGGAAAGAATGACACAGCAAAAGAGTCCTGGAAAAACTCAAATACTCACGCTTGAGTTGCCAGCAGATTGTTTTAAAGATCATTTGCTTCCTCTCTAGAGGACCATGCACAATGACGCCGTAATAAAGGAATGCCATTTGAAGATGCTAACTATAGACCTGTGTCCCCAGGGGATTTGTGATTTAGTGCAGCAGGTTGTTCTCTCCTTTTCAGCAGCTTTGCCCGGTGCTCCTACCACTGCCCTATTCCTACAGTGGCATTTCCACAGTGCAGCCTGGCAGAGGCACTTGCTGGAGGTTTGTGCTTGCCGGCAGCCAAGCTCTCGCAGAGATGGAGCCTCTCACATCATCCCTTTCGCAACACCTGCCAGAGAAAAAACTCTCACACAAAAGACCACCTACCTATGCACGGCTCAGTTAATCGGTGCTTGACCAATGTGGTTTACAACTCAACGCTGCCACTAAAAACTCCTGACCTGGAATGCCTGCTCTAACTTGGTAGCCACACTTGCCGAGAAAGTGATGAAGGATAACCTTCCAGGCAGGGAAAACAGAAACTGGTTTAGATCCAGCTGACTTGATGTCTGCTATAGCAATTTCACGATTCCTTTAGTGATGGTGAATGAGAGGTTAATCATTTGCCTACATTTGAGTAAGCAGGAGCCTAAAATAATATATAAAATATTATATAAACACATTCCAGTCTTCATGAAGAAATCTCTGCTGAGTTCTACACAAGGCAAGGAAACATGTCGGATGGAAAAGACTCAAGCATTGCACTGGCAGAGTTGGAGGATGAGAGTATGCCCTCTACTCCATGAACTCGGAAAGACGAGGAGTTAGGCTGCCATGGTTAACAGCAGCAGAAATTGAAGCTTTGTAGTTAAACACCATTTTCATTAGACTGCCCAGAGCCTGTAACAAGGCTCTACCTGCAAGAGTGAAACCTAGGCACAAAAATCAGCCATTTCTGATGATTTGCGGGCTGTAACATATATATTCACAAACAGTAATTCAGAGGAAAAAAGCATATGCCTAGTGCTTTATGAAAATCAAAAGTTAAACAAAATTATTACTTTCCCATGAACCATCAGTAACAGGCACTGAAATTCTGACTTTTATCCAAGCTTTTGTCTGGCTTCCCCTTCTGGCTTTACTGACACTAGCATTTCAGACTCAGCAGGAACTGTATCTCAGAAACATGATTATATCCACACCCAAATAAATGCAACCATACCATTTCAAGAATGCCAGTCACTTTTTCAATAGCTAAAACTCTTTCCATGTATTCTTAGTTAGGAACACCAGATGTTTTGTCCCAGTCTTACTCCTCTGCAGATCGATTGAGAAGTAAATGATAAAAAGCCAAAGAAAAAAATTGAAACTAAAAGATCATCTTGTTTGCAGTAAAGAGCTTGAGAAGCAAAACCATCAACCGAACTTGTTCAGGTCAGGGGCAGCCACAACCCCAATCCAAGCACAGGCATCGTATGGTGGGACGTCATGCGTTTAAGAAGGGACTAGCACCTACTAGAGGGAAGCAAAAGCTGACAAAAAAGACACACACAAGTTCAGATGGGCACTGCAGCACAGATCCAAACACAGCTCCATACAAAGCATGCTTTTTCTCCTCGTCTAGCTGCTGGGCTATAGAAAAGAGCAGAAATAGACTATTAATGCCAGCAAGCTACTGACAAATTCCTACTGTGTAAGTAGTAAAAAGCTGTGCTTGTGAATTTAAAAAAAAAAAAGGGGGGAGGGAGGGGAAATCAGCATCCAAGCTAGCACAGAGATACTTAAGATACTTACTGCCTTTTAACTACCACAGTGTGTTTCTTTACCAAGGCTGATCCTTATCAGTAGGTGCTTCAGCTGATTTGTTAGTTTTGCAGAGAGTTGGGTACAGCCTGAAAACTGAAATACAGATGCACAGAGAAAGAAAACATAAGAGGAAGTTAAAAACCTAATTTTGTTGTTCTCCCTTTCTGAAACCACCCCCAAACATATGCCTTTATGCATAAGATGTGGGAAGGACTCAGATTTTGGCAGCAGTAAGCATCACGTCCTCTCAGCAATGGACAGCAGTTCACTGAATGGTCTCACAAAACTCCCTGTCTTATCATCAGTTTTGAATGCTGCTGCAGTTTAGGAAAACAAATGTATTAACTAGCGTGGACGAGGAGGGGTCAAGGTCTCTTCATCCGTGCAGCAATACACTACAGCTTTTGATATTTTGATAGCTAAAGCTTTACTGCAAGAGCAAATGTGTTTTAAACAGTAGCAACAGTAACTGCTAAACAAACGAGTCCAAAGGATGGGCACATCCTTTCAGAGAATTTGCTTTCTAGGACGCAGGCAGTGGCCTCGGGACTGGTCCTGAGCAGCAATCACACCGTTGGCAGAAGCAAGTCTGACCACCCCACCTCCATGCAGGGCTAGCTTTAGGATGCTCCGCAGGGCCGTCGCACTGGACCAGCTGGGCAGAGAGCATCAGCACACTCAGGATGCAAAAGAAAGCCATGGCAAGTGTTTCAGAGGGGGACTCAGAAGTGTTAATACCAAAAACCAGTCATTACGAAGGACAGGTAATCTTTTAAAAATAAAGAAAATGCCAGCACTGAGGCATCATAACAGAGATCTCCACGTGGGTTTTTGTTGTTTCCTTGCAAGAACAGAGTTGCATGTCCTTTCCACCTCCCACCCAGCTCAAGTTTAGGTTGTTACATGATACTTGTCTCTAAAAGCATATTCCACCAGACATGCAATTCTGCCATTTCCCAGCCTAGCCATCCCTCCAGCCCTCCCTCCCTCGGCAAACACCCCTCCGGGACACCTATAGCAGCACCAGAGTCTCTGAGCAAGAGGCTTTCGCAGAAAGCTTTGCCTAGTCCCAGCATTGGCATTTCATGGTAACAACCAACAATCCGCAGCAGCTCCCAGACTAGGTCGGACAGCGAGATGATACACCTGATCCTCGTACTCAGCCTCTTAGACACCTATAGGAACACAACCCTTTCTTTTTAACTGTTCTTCGTGTAATATCTATCTATTTAAAACACCTTAAAGAACTACCTTTTAACACTAAGTTCGCCAGCTACGTTTTACTTCTTTATTTAATAGAACAGTCTCAGGCAAAATAAGAGGAAACAAGCACGTTGTAACTAAAGCTATCTTACAAAGACTTTCAGAGTGACCTCCCATTTGTGTTTCCATCCACCTGCAGCTGGCAACAAACCCTCACATGAAACTAGCTATTTAGTGAAGACACTGTATCCAACTTAGGAGCATTAAGAGATGCAAAGATTAATAACTACAATCAGCTGAGATGCTCCAAGTCCTGCTAAACTGCAGACTGGCCTTTTCACCTGCAGCAGGAGGCTACAGGAGCCAGCACAGACATCGCTTGCCTTGTGAAACCTTGTGTGCTCAGCTTCCCCTCTGCTTGATGGTCAAAAGGTGAAACTTTGCATAGATCTGATGTTATCTAATCTAAAAGCAATAAAGCTGCCACAGGGGCTCCAGCTGGAATAAACAGGGGAGCTTTCTGTGCCTACTTACACACCAAAACCTGCTGCTACCACTTCTTCTAGGTACTGGGAATCAGAGCTGGCCGAACAGCAGAACCTCATTACCATGGCCCTTGGCTCATTTCCCCACCAAATTCACTCCAGCCCTCCTCAAAGCTTCACCAAGCTCCCATCCATACTCTGCACCCTGGATAACACCAGATGGAGCAGTTATTTAACTGAAACCTGAAGATTCCCACGTAAATTTGAGCTTGGGCATCCATGTTAGCAGGAAGCACACGGATGCTCCAAAACACTGCGCAGCCCCACAGTCGTTTTGGTCACTGTAATTCCTGCCGTACTGGGGTCTCATCGCTCTCTTCCCCTGTATCAGCACTGATTCCTGTCTGATTTCTCACCTGAAGCAGCTCACGGAGCTGAACTAGGAGAAAATTAACCCACAAGAGGTTGACTCCCTGAACCCACTTACCCCTGGCACCTGGCAGGCACTAGCAAAGCCCAGTGGGACGAGGTTCTCAGCAACTCAGACTGGACTGAGCTGTCTCAAATCCACACCTTGAATCGTGCCAGGAAAGGTGTCTGCCACAAAGTGGTTTTTAGCTTCTTTCAAGTCAGTGGAAAGGAACGCTTTTCAATGTGCAAAATACAGAGTGTTTCGGAAGCGGGGAAACAAGCATGTAGGGCTCCAAGGCAACATTTGACTCTTCACTGCCGTCAAACAGTGCTACTTGCTGTACCGATAAGCATACGAAATACTTATTCTAATGAAGCACTACAGGGAGGACCTGTCTTCCTTCCAAGATCACATCAATAAAGAATGAAAGGCTTCAAATTTGTAGATCTTATGCTTTATCTCCTCTAGGTGTGGATAGTGTTGGAAGGACTAAGTCACCCCCCTCTCCCCTCGAAAGGAAAATCTCAAAAGGGAAAAAGAAAATATGAAAAGATAGGCCCTGCTGCACCTTGTTAACCCTGTATTTTAATATTGGGGGGGGGGTGGTGGGGGGGGTGGGGATCACAAGTGTTTCCCTTGTTCAACTATTCCTGAAAGGTTTCAGCTGTCTTGCGCAATTTGGGTAAGGACATCATCCGTTGCTCAACTGGGAAGAAGTTAAAAACTGGCTCATTACATTTGTTCTGCTTGATCCAAGAGGAAAACAAAAAGAGTAAATCCCTTACTTGCCAATGCTGCTGCAGCGCTGGTGGCAAATGCACCCAGATCACACATTACTCTGCTTTCTAGAAAGCTACCACCTACTTTGGCACTCCTTGTCACTGCATAATCTACGTTGTGCCCCGAATGATAAATAGCGGGTAGCTAAACACCCCTGAGCTACAGCTGCTGCGTCCTCGGGTTACCGGGTATGGGTAAAGATACTCACTGTAACGCCGCACATTCGAGGCCACGTGATCCATGAGCCACATCTGAATTATTTAGCACATAAAACTAGATTTGTTTTGCCATGCAGATTCTGAATTAATGAAAGCTCGGCTGAAAGGCTACTTTCTTGGGGCGAGGGGAAGGAGAAAGCTTCCAGAAGCCTTCCTATTATAGAAGCAATAGAGCTGGTTCCAAAAATAGTAGAGAAGCACTCCCAGAGCTCTGGAGACATTGTGCCCTCGTTTTGTAAGGCTGAGGTCTCGCTGGATTGCTCCTGCACATGCAAAGAACGGTAGAAACGACTGCAAGATGCAGAAGTGACGTTAAATGGGAGTTTTAGGACAAACACCAGAGACAGAAATCCAGACAGCCTACATGAAAGAAATCAGCTTGAATGCCAATAGAGAACCAACCTGTCCCACTTTAGAGAAAGCCAGTTAAAACCAGCAAGAAGAACACCACCATCTTTTTCAAGAACGCAACGTTCGTTCGCTACAGAAGATCCTGGTTATTATTACAACACTGACGTGGCAGATTAGGATTGTCAACAATAATTTCATCACTCTATTTTGCCTGTGGATGTTAAGGATCCTGGCTGGAGAGGTCCACTTGACTCATTTTGGCACACATTTGGTGGATTCGTTTTTGCTGCGACAGCTAATAAATTGACCATCACATGGCCTGCCTGACAGTAATTACTCACTAGTTAGTCCGTAACAGTTTGTTAGTGATCCAGCAGCACGGCATAACGACCCACTCTAATTCTTAAAATTAAAGTTCCCTTTGCCTCTTTTGTGGCAGCTCTTCTAGCACAGTGAGAATAAACCTGTTTGCAATACTCCTTTGATTACAAGTGTATCTTTGAAACTATGGTATTCCAGCATAGGACTGGCTATTTTATTGGCATATACTGACGAAGTACAATGTCAGCAGAAACCAAAAAAAATCTCATACTTGACATTATATAGGCAAGAAGTCCCCCTGCACCATGGCATACAATGGACAGTAATAATTGCTTCTGTACATCTCTCCGTGGGGTATTAAATGGCTTCTAAAGTAGAAGAGCAAACCTATAGCTAACTTCTACATATCCTGTAAATAAATAAATACAGTTCCTTCTTTAGAACTTTGTTAATAAGGAAAATCCCACAGTAGGTGACCCGATGTTAAACACTAGGTTTATCAGCTTTGAAACTTAATTCACTGAATTACATATGGCTTTAACTGGTTTATATGGCTCTAACCGGTTTGGACCAGCCTTTGGGCCGATAGTTCTCCTTTCACAGAGACTGCCCCATATACCCTGACCACAGGTCCAGCCCTAGATAGTTTAGCAAAATAAGGGGTAATTCATTTTTGTTTACTTCTGTGGAATCTTACCCTTTAACCAAAAGGTTACGTTGCAGATTTCTCTGTCCTGTTTCACTGTGGATACCTTCTCAACAAAAAACAGGCACAAAACAAAACAAAACAACACACACACCCCAAAAAACAACCAAACAAAAACCACACACACACAAAAAGACTCAAAGCAGAATGACATTATTTTGTTCACATGGATTCATTCTGCCAATCCACTGCAGAATTGAGAGGCTACAATATTCACTAGGCATCTCTAAAGCATCCAAATATTTCCTAAGGGTCTCCAAAACCAAATTCAACAAACAGAAACCTTGCTCAGCAACACAAACACTAGATTAAATATAACAGTACTCAAAAAAACCACAAATTTTAGAAGCAACTCTGCCATTAGTTGCAAGTATTTCTGGAATTCAAAATGCCCAAATTTTTCTATCATACTCCTGAATCCACCCTGTCTGCACATGCTAGCATCTTCCACAATTTTTTGCACCAATGTCTCATGATTTGTCATGAAATCTTAAATCCTTTCAAATTTTTCTTTAAACTAGGACACTGCTGATGCCCTGATGTCATGCCTTCACAGAAAACTGTCTTGCATCTTGCAAGGATATTGTAAAAACGCTGAACTCTGAAATTTCAAATTCACAGGTCAGCAGTTTACAAAAAAAATTCTGCTCTGCAAACCTAAGAAAACAGTTATACTAGGTATACCCAACTCCAGGACAGATTTCACGTAGAAGGAAGCTCAAACTATTTTTCACAGAACATTTTATAACAAAGCACATCATTACATCTGCTGAGGACAGGAAACTTCCAACAGAACAGATTCATTAGGAGCATCTAAAAGCAACCCACCCACCCACAAACAAACAAGACATACTACCACCCACACCCTCTCAACAAGCTTTGCATTCACTGGTCTTTCCAGTGGTGTCTTATAAAACAAATCAAAAAGCTCCCAAAAAACCGGCTACAATCTAAGACAAAAAAAATCACTAATTAGTGCCAGGTTCTAACACGGCCTCTGTGGGAGGAGATCATGGCTGCCCTGGGCCCTTTCCATCCGGCTCCACCACGACCCACCGCAGGACACAGCTGAGCCCATCAGCCAAGCGACTGGCACCGCTGGGGAATCGTATTTAAGAAAGGGCAAAAACCAGCAGACAGAGGAAGGGGGAGAAAAACCCACCACGGTCAGAGAAAGAAAGGGAGGAGGTGCTCCGCGGCAGGGCAGGTATTCCCCCGCAGCGAAAGGGGAGAGCAAAGGTGTTGGTTTAATGTTTATCTTCTTGTTTCTCACTACCTAAATCTACTTTAGCTGGTGACAAGTTAATTTTTCTGGTTTGTCCTGACTTTATCTCAACCCAGAAGCTTTCTAAGCCTATTGTCACCCTGCGCCTCTGAGGAGGGGGAGTGAGCGAGCGGCTGGGTGGGCTGTTGGCCAAGGCCAACTTTTTCCACGCAACAACTTTTTCCACGCAACAACTCTAAAGAAATTAAAGTTACCCTGCCTCTGCCGTTAAGTGCTGGTGCTGCCTAACTGACACCACACACACGAATCATACATTTTCAATTAGACCGCACATCAAAGGCTGCCAATCTTCACTCTTCATTAGAAGATTAATCTGTCACGGTGCCGGAGACGTTTGCTCACTACAGGCAGGATGAGGCCCCATCATTTCAATCCAGCAGCACATTTTTTGCCTACCGTCGCGCATTGTGCTAGCATCTCTCCAACAGCTCCAGGCCTGCAGCATGAAGTCATACACGTGCGTGGCAAGGAAACGGGACAGCAGGGTGTCAAAGCCAGCAAAATAAAGATGTAATCCAAACCAGTGACAGAAGGAATAACACAGCCATGCAGATGAGACTCACAACAGCACTTGGCGCAGCGCCACAATCAACGCAGACCCCCTAGTTATCCATCACACAAAACTAAGCACTTGCAGCCATCGCACGGCAGAGCTCGTCCAAGCGCACACAGCTCGGCAGGAGCAGGCACGGGGAGGAAACAGCGCGTCGGTGAGCAGAGCTGGGGCCACACAAACGCAGGTGAACGATCCAGGAAACAGCATTTGGACGGGGAGGATGTTTCTCACCACTGAACTGCTTTGCAGCCTGCAAAACACAGAACCTGCTCAAAGAGACCAAAAAAGATTCTGAGCACTCAAAAGCCCAGCCGTGTGACCAGTGACATGCTAAGGCTAAACTGCTTAGGATGAAGACAGAAGGCAGGCAATAGTACACGCTAAAAACCTTTCCCAGCCAAAGTATCTGCTCGGTTTTATACAAATTCTTAAAAGAAGAACGTACACAGAACATCTTCTGCTGAAACTAACCCAGCTACAGATAAGCTTGGGTTTTTGACAGGTAAACTGCAGTAGAGACCAACATTAAATACAGTATCTTTTTGCATAATTGTTTCAAAAGACTGTTTAAAAATCTGAGCTAATTTTGAAACCTACCAATTCCGCGGATCTTTAATCTTTTTTTGGCAACTTTAAAACATTTTTTTCCCATTAATAACTCAGAGTTACTTGAAGTAAAAAATAGTTTTATATTTTCAGAGCTTCGTAGTTGAAACGTCTATCAACTAACACAATTAAATTTTCAGAAATTCCAAGCATAGCACAAATTCCGCTGTAACTCATTCTTTAAAGATAAAAGAAAGGCCCCAAAAAAGCATCTAAATTTCAGTAAAGGATAGCTTCTGCATGCTCAAGTGCCTTTTTAAACTGTGAGAACTTTTGTTGCAAATCTTTCACTTTTCATGTTTCATCTTCAAAATTCAGTAGCATGGACCTACAACAGGACACCAGAAATAATTCTGGTGCAATTCTTTCCAGGTAATGACCATTTTAGAAGTATGAACTTTCCTAAAAGTTCATCTGAAAATACCAGATTCAGGTTTGTTTCACACTACTTTTAGACTTATTAATGCAAAAACAGCTTTAGAAGCAAGACAGACAAGGAAAAATATATGTATCGCTTTCTAACTCAGCATTCCCTACTGCTACGCCCCCGTACAATCAATATTCTCTTTTCAGGGTTTCCTCCTCTTGGACAAAACAGAGAAAATACGAATGAGAAGAACCAAATCAGCAGGAAACTAAGCAGAAAATAAAGTACCCACAACTGTGTTTTAAAAAGGATGGTTTAAGTGAACCAGATTTTGAGCTGGGGACTGTTACTGTACTGTGAAAATACTCAGCACATTTTTAGGCTCCCCAGCGGAGCAGCTGGTGTGAGCACACCATGCAGCAGAAGACCATAACCTTACAAATCAAACATGCCAGCTCCCGAGCTCCTACTCACCACGCTGGCTTCCGTCAACAAATTGCTACCAAATCCCTCTCCCAAAAGCCAGCTGAAGTTTGCTAGCCTGAAAACTAAATTACCGAAGTAATCACCAAGCCCCATCAGCTTGATCTCTCACCATTTAACATCTCTTACTAATTCTCTCTGAGCTTGCAGGAAATAGTTTCAAACAGCTCCCTCAAGAAAGTACGTTTCAAGCCTTAGTTTTTCCATTCTGAGCCATCCCTGCACTATTTCATAGCTCTGATAATTGTACCACTGACTAACCTCCAACTGGGAATAACTGTTTTTATCATCACTATTAAAAACAGTCCCTCACACTGCTAGGAATCTGGAAACTCATTGTAGCCGCATCCCACCCTTCAGCCTCTCAAAACACTACAGAGCAATGAAACTATGTGCTGAAACCAGAGGATCCCTGTGCTGAACAACTCTTGTAATTTCTGGGTAATTACAACTGCTTCCTAAGCAAAGGCAGCCATGAAGGTTTGGTTATTGATTTTAGAGGGACAAGTGGCGTGAGATCTTAGAAAGTCAAAATGAACTTACAGTTTTCCATACTGGACTGGGAAAGTTCAATTATTTTTAGAAGCATAGCAGTGAGGTGCATGTTAAAAAGCCTCACATGTTCACACAGTTTTATAGTTGTGGGGTTTTTTAAAGTAAAAGATTCACCTGCAGCTTTCCTGTCCTAATACTACATTATCTTGTTTTTTAAACATTAGCCAGAAGAGTGACTGACGGCTCTCAGAGAAGTAGCAATATGCAGGGGAGGGAGTGGGGGGTGGGGAACAAAAAAAAAAACCACACCACCAAACAGTTGAAAGAAGAGCTGATTTAAAAAACAGCTTTTAATTATCTGAAGGTACGGTTGCCAAGTAGACAGCAAAGAGGCTGTGCATCACATACAGATGGGAAAATCCCCCCAGGTTTATTTCACAGTCAATTACAGTGGATTAACTTATTAGTAAGAGCAAAATATATTTTTTTTTAATGCAAGTTTCAACAACTTGAAAAATCATTGCCACTCGCACTTTGATACACAGGATCAGCAATCTGGTTTATCACCCTTCCAGTCATCACAGTCCATAAGCACACCCTACAAGCAACCTCTCCCTCTTTTTTAATGCATCTTCTGTCATTATTTCCTTCTCAGGGAACGGCATCCCTCTTGACTTCCTGCTTTGAGTATCATTTCATACATCCATTATGGTATTTCTTTATTGTTGTTAAAGAGAAGCATCAAATGCTTCCAACCTCTTTTATACACACCCTTGCACAAACTCACAGGTGCTTATATTATTCACTTCTGCCTCTACGAGATGTCACCGTACAACATATTTGCCAAACAGAAAAGCATCGTGGCACCACAGAGCAGCTTTCCAGGATCCCTGTGCTAAATACTGGGTGTGCCTACTTTTGTTTGGTATCAAGTTCCTTCTGCTGGCTCCGCTGCAAGAGCAAACTACATGGATAGTTATGTTTTTCCCCACCTCCAAAAACATCTGTTCCTTTTCTAAGTTCTCCAGACTTCCTTCCCCTTTAGCCTATCACAAAGCCTCTCGTTTGAGCAAGGCTGCCTTCTTGATAGTCCATCACCATTATCTTCTTGTTCACCGCAGAGCAGTGTGAATCACTGAATCTTGCAGAGCTTCCAGCCCTTTCAGCTCAAGGCCAGGCACCGAATTCAAGCATCCTGATTTAGAGAGAGGGTTGTTAAACTCATTCCCTGCCTCTTTTTTAACACTCTACAGCTTCCTGTGCTGGGAGGCAACCAAACTGCTATAAGAAATGCCAGTTTCTGTTAAATATCCTCAATTCCTGTGACACTGAACATTTAAAACAATTATGTTACTTCCAAATCTTGTGCTATAACAGCCTTTAATCCACAAAGTGCAGAGATGAGCAAAAATTACTTCAGCACGAAGGAGTTTTGGTTAGTTATTTGCTGAATCCCACAGCATTTCAAGTTAACATTCCGGCTTGGCACGACCGACTATCCGCTCAAACGCACAGCACAATCTCACCCCTCAAAACCCCACTGTTCAACCTAAAGGCACTTTTTTTTTTATTTTAAGGGTGTGTCAGCTGCTAACTGAAAGTGGGAATGCTTCATTTAGCACACACACTTGCTAAACTGCTCACAGCATGCAAATAAAATACCGCATTGTGCAAAAGTCATTCAGCCTCCCCATCCGTAGATATGAGCAATGGAACCGTGTCCAGGAAAGAGAAACTTGGAACAACATGCAAATATTTCAGTCCCTTATTCCCAATATTGACATACTACACTAAAGCCCACATCCCTGTCATGCCGAGGGGTGACCATGTTGAGAATCTGCTGTACGTAATGGGTGGGAAAACGACCATTATCTGTCTTGCCCCAGTACTGCACCCTTTTATTTGTAGTTATTACTGCAAACTGCTTTTTTTTCCAGACAATGGTTGTGTTATTATAGGTACCTTCATGCCGTGCCAAAGCACATACACACAGCAATTCAGAACAATCAGCCTTGTTTTCATGGGAGCAAAGGTTGCAGCCAAATGAAATGGGTGGAGATCACATTAAACAATCTTGGAATCTGCTAATAGGATATAGGAAAATGTGACCATAATGCAGATGCAGAGCTCCCCTTTCACCTTCCAATGTTATGGATAAAATAAAAGCTTTGGAAAACCAATTAAACTGTTTGAACAACATTAAACAAGTCGTAGTGTTCTCAGTGTGCTTACAAGACCACTGAGAAGTTCTTGAAGATTAAAACAAGAAAGTGCCCTTTCAAAGCTCTGAAACCAGAGCGCAAGTTTCCCCACCCCAGAACACCACCTGTTTAAAAGATATAGGATACCTGCAAGATGTCTGCTTATCCACGGTAAAGAGAAGCTCATCACGACGACTGTTCCTGTCTTAAAGACATGATCAGCCCCTCTCTGTTTAAGAGGGGAATTTTCATACTGAAGCACCTTGCTTGGTCAGCTGTAACCTGCATTCCCCTTGTTTGCTTTTGAGATGTGCATTAGTCAGCTTTCTCCTTCACAAATCTGATCGTGCCTCTGCATGATCATACACTGAAGTCATGTCCTTGAGTCTGTGACATCAGTCTGTTGCCATGGTAATGTACAGGGCAGTCCAAAATTCAGTATTATGGCATCACTGCGGGATCAGACAGCAGAGCAAGCCAACGCCTGAGAGCTGGTTAATGCAGCACAAACAACTAAGACATTTCAATCTAAATGTTAAAGTGTAACTGCACTTTATCATGATATTCTTCATAAACACAGCTAGAAGCCTCTCGTCAAGAAAGACGATCCAGAAGGTCATTAAGTTGAAGACAAACAGGCAAGCCATCATGCGTCAGTAAAAAGAAGGGCAATATGTTTCCAAGGATGGCCACCAAGTATGAAGAAAGCTTAACTCGGCTCTCTGAATAGAAACCACCATCTGTTCCTAAGGCAACATCAGACCTGCCAAAAGAGATCGTTCACAGAGAAACAGGGATGGCCCCTTGGCACCCCGGATCAAGTGCTGGGTTGCACGCAGTTTTTCTGGAAATCAGAGACCAGAGTGCCACAGCACTTTCACCCTTTTGGAAGAGAGAGCATTACATAAGACACGGTTCTTCAATTTCGAGCTTCGAAGCAAAGCTCAGTGCATCATTAACCCAACCTATAACAAAGCCATGTAGTTAAAAAAGGGTGGTACCTTCAAAAAGTTGTTATTCCATGTAGGGTTAGACATTACAGTTCTGTAGGTTTCTTGCACACTCACGAGAATGGCATTTCTGAAGAGCAAAAGGGAAGGAAAAAGGAAATTAGTTACACATCAATGGTGTTACAACTACTAACCAGCTCTTAAAACACAAAAGATCCGGTTTGGCCAATGCAAAGGGCACGCGGGAACAACAACCAATGCATTGCTCACTTGTGGAGCACCACCGATCCAAGGAGGTCTCCAGTGCCAACTGACTGAGCACACCCCGAAAACAGTCCAGCAACTACAGTCGAAGGCGGCTGCCCTGCCACAAGGAGAAGCCCCACCGGGTGGCTAGGCAGAAGCTGCTTTGGCATCGTGGGAGCCGAGGCTGCAGGGACAGCAAGGAGGAGACCACAAAGCTCTCAGAAGCCACGCTGGACCCCTTTCTTTACCTGTTCCTCCATTCACATCAAGCACACGTGTTTAGGGGTCTGGGTGCGGATTTCCCAGTCACTGCTCTAACACCCAAATTCCTCAAGACCCTTGAGTGCCATTGCTGCAACTTGTTCAGCCTCCATGTATACCCAGCCACTCCCCGTACGCTTGACTAGTTTCAGTTCACCTCCTTCCGCTTTCTCTTATTAATCCACGCGTCTCCTATAACTCACTCAACACTTCCTTCTGCAAAGCTGACCTCCATCCTTCCTATAACCTCAGGCGCACCCACAATTTCTTAGTAGTGCCATTAACAAGCTGCAGGCACAACAAGGAACACTTCGTGTTCTCCACACGGATGTAACCCTCACCCTCTCCTAACCCCTCCACCCAGGTCCCTGGCTATAATTACCCCATGCCACGTTATCTAATACCAAACACAAGCCTCGGGGCTGGGAACCATTGTTTATTTGTCTCTGCAAAGCCACACACCCCAGTGGTGGTGTATAAATAAATTCCACAACCTGTTTGAGCCTGAGCTTGATTCAGACCTGAGTTATACCAGTTTCTAAATGACTGGTGCAAATACCTTCACTTGCTCCCTGCTCGCTTTAGCAATACCAATTTACGCAATCAGCCACCACAGGCCGCTCCAGTGCCAAACATCACGACAGCTAATTGCTCCTATGGACCACAACTGCAGAGAAAACAAAAATTAAATCCCTCTACTTTTAAATACAAATTGCAAATTATAAAAGGAAGAAGAGACAGCAAGAGGCACGCTGCTCTCAGCATGAGGACACCTGAATGACAAGTTCCATGTGCCAATGTCACCTCTCAGCCACCAAAGCATCCAGGCTTTGCCCCAGCCTCAGCCCTTAAACACCCAGCAGGTTACCCAGTTGCAAGTCTGAAGCACCACGGGGGCTGAGATTCTGGAGGCAACTCTAAGCCAAATGGATTTCAGAACAAAATAAAGCCAGCAGGCTTCATCTCCATGGAGCTCCTGCAACATAACATAGGCTGAATAAGTTACTCAGGGCAGAGGCCTTACTTATTAACTACCTAGTAAATTCAGATTAAAGTCGGACAGCTTTTTCCCCTCCCTCGCATAAAGATCAGATGCTCTTCAGCCCTGAGGAATCAATCCAGCTTCTGCAATAAGGAAAACTTGCTCACAGCTACATGACACCAAACACAATCTACAGGATTGTGGCCCTTCAGGTACTCATTAAACTTTCTCCCCATAAAAGTTTCCAGTACTGGATAATTTGCCTTCAATTAATTTTCTACAGTCAAGACGGACCATAACTAAGTGCTGGATATTGAAGCACATGAGTAGCCCCAGTGCACCCATCCCAGCTCATGAGCACACCAATGCAAAGACCTGTGGACGCTCATTATCTACCCTCCCAGTCACATGTGACGATTCAAGCAACCATACGTTGCTTCAGAAGGGCGATCAAACCCCCAAGCCAAACACAAGAAAGAGAGGAAGGAAGTATGGAGGCACACTTCAACCATTAAGAGGTAAATAAAGGCCAGAGAAGAGCCAAGGCTGGGTGGCTGCCATGGAAGCTTGGTTAACAAACTTACAGAGAAGCGGAGCAAGGCAACTTCACCAGTCCAAACGGCTACGAGACCCTTGTCAACTTGCACAGACCCAAGGGCAATTCCAAAATACTAAGCACAGCGCTGGGGAGGCGAATAGACCATTTTGAGATGTAGGATTAGCTTCTTTACTGGAGAAAGGTCACACAACCGCACAACAACTAACAAAGCAGAATCCAGCACTGTGGGTTTGAGACATCTGTGAGAGACACCATTTTATCAGCCAGCTGTCCACCTCAGCACAAAAGATGCCAAGCTCTTGCTCTAAGCGATGGCATTTACCCTCATCATAAGCACACAGGTGGAGGACCTTCGCCCACTCGCTGGAAGGAGCTGTGCTTTGCAGACCCTTCCTCAGTACCCAGCTGAATCTCCTGTCCATAGGTGACTCCCTTTCCACCTATATTACCCTCAGAACAGGTCGACCAGCATGAAAAAAAGAGTTACTGCAGCCCATTCTTTAGTTTCTTTTCCCTACAAAGGCAAGGCCCCAGACCTCTTCAAAAAAGGCAGCAGGGCACCCGTGCTCCCACACGAGACTCATGTGTCCTATAACCTTCTCCCAAGGAAACTGTGGCTAAGAACAGGCTGGGTCAACTTCCCCAGTGGGCTGGGGGTCAGGCAGCACTGCTGCCAGATAATGCTCCAGGCTTGAACCTAGTTTTTATTTAGGCAGTACCCAATCCAACCTGCCAGCCTCCTGTCCCTGCAATATCAATGGCTAAAAATGGATGCAGGAGTGTGATCAGCTACAGATTTTCACAGGAATAAAGTATTTTCTCCCTATACAAATAAGTAAATACTTCCTTAAAAAAAGGTGATGCAGTTCATCTCATTAAAAGAAACTATATTGTTCTTATCAAAGCATGGATCCACTCCAGTGCACAATGCAGAGGCCAGTTTGAAAAGCATGTTTGGGTCATCCCCTCTGAAAGCCACCCTACAAATGCAAGGGCCAACTAGGGGGGCTTGTACTGTTTAATTCTTTCAAATTCACCATCACTTCACCTTAAGTTATTCCAAGAGCTTAATGCTGCAATTGGATCCATACTGAATCGCTCTACATGACCAACCCTATGAGCCAAGTTACAACCAGCACAACCAAGCCCAAACTTACAAAAACTATCAACACAAAAAAGTGTATTACATTTTCTTTCCCCAAGATGTTTTACCCGTCAACAAGTACCTGTCTTAGTGGGCTACCATCCTCCCATCGTCCTGACTTGAGTTACTGTGCTTACAGCAAAAAGCAGCAAGAGCCAAGAGCACTCTGCCTGGAGTCCACACAGAGCCTGCAAGAACAGACCCCCTTTGGGGTAGCGACAGTTGAGTTCGATTTAATGCGATAACAAACTACTTTTCCATTCAAGTCAAAAGCAGAGACAAAGAATTGTATGTGGCTCAGACTGCACAGTCAGCTTTTTAGGTGTTTTTAGGAATAGATCAGATTTAACAGTTCTATGGCAGTCCAGAAAAAGTTAGCCTGACAAGAGTTTAAGCTTTGCTCAGTACTGTGCTATGCAAAATCCAGGCACTCGTCTGTGGTGCTCTCACGGCCTTAAGCCGGTACCTCAAAATCATCATCTTTCAGAAACATCAGTTTCAAGAAAGCATTTTATCAGGATTCAACCTGATGCACAAATGCACTTTTATCCTCTTTCAAAAGGAAGACAAAAACCCTCTCTGAAGCTCCGCCCAATAATTCTCTTTTGCATCACATGGGTTGCATCTAAGCTCAGGTCTGGGGAACCAAAACTACACAATTCTGCTCCAAACTCGTCAACGTGACCACTCTTACCGCAGGGACTCATATTCTGAAGCAGCAGACTTGGTAGCAGAGGTGTGCTCAGGCTGTTTTACTTGACTATTCATAGCCTAATGCAGACAGAGAAACTAATTAACAGGTATCACTATGGAAAGGAAATATAATCTAAACACTCATTGGTTTATATCTAAACCCTTTGAGACATCTAACATCAAAGTTAAACAGATCTTCACCTGGCAAAGTACTTGGAGAGCCTTCAACTGAAGCTGCCACGTAAGGGAATGCAGTACTTTAGGGTATTTTTGGTACATACACTTGGGGGACACCTCTAACATGCACAAAGCCCAGAGAAGCATCATGACAGCTACCAAAAAAAAAAACCCAACTTTGTCCTGGCTAACATTCACATAACGAAATTACAGTTTCACTCCAGGGAAAAAGGAAAAAGCACTTAAGTTTTGTTTAGGTTAAAGTTCTGCAAGCCACGCCACTTATCTGCTAACAGAGCAGACTGCAGGGCTGCTCCAATGATTATTCAGTAATGAAGTAACTGGAATTGGATGGTATGCAATTAGTCCCATCTCCTCTTCCTCCTCCCCCCCTAAAAAGGAAAAAAAACAGCACAGATGTTATCACCTCTCCCTCCAGCTCTGCTATCCTCATCACTTAAAATACCTACAAAGCAAAGTAGGGCTGTCGCTTACAAGCTGCTAACAAGCCTGGGTTGGCCCTTACTGGCAGCAAAGGTGATATTCTCAGCATCTCCCCAGCAGAAAGTTACTGGTTTACTTAATGGGATGTTTTCTCAGGTACCCACACACATGCATATATTAAGCTTAACATGCCTGCATTTAGCTGTTCCAATAAAAGCACACCAGTTTTCAGAGCAAAAAAGCGCTGCTGTTCCTACTAGCTTTAAGTTAAAGCATCTCTCACTAATCCTCCTGGGCACGACCACTGTGAAGTGAATATATTAAACTCAGGACACAGGTATCGCTTGCTGGCACTCTGTCTACCTTTACGGACTCCAGCCTGAAGACGTTGGCTCATTTTACCTGAGCAACTTGCACCCTACCTTCCCTTAAAGAGTTGCACTTTATGTTTGTAAAGTAGTATACGCAGCTTCTTCCATAACTGCGGCTAATATATGGAAGACGCAGAAAGGCTCCAGACACCCCAAAGCCAAATGGCAACTCACAGTAAATCCCTGCTTCCAAACTGCAATTCTGATAAAATATGTTGACATTTATTCATTCCCAAAAGCTCACCCATCCTTCTCCCCACCCCAGCGATACCAGTTGGTCTAATTAAAGACATGCTTTCTCCCAACAGCCTCTGCCTCACGTATATCCCAGTAAAGTTTCTGTATCTGTAATCACCAACTTCTACATTTACTTTTTTTTTTTTTAAAAATCTCCAGGCTTTTTCAAACGAAAAGCAGCCTGACAGACTCCTCGGTCCTTAACTGCCTTTATTCTGCCTGGACAACCACCTGATGAAAAACAATTCCTTGCTGGTATGCTGTGACCCAAGTAACACAAGGGAGGATTTCCCCAGCCCTAAAAAAGAATGTAAAAAAACCACCTTACAACCAATATTAATGCAACTCGCAACATCAATGAACTTGCTCTGTGTAGCTCCACTACAGATGCAACAATTTTACACTCAGATTAAGTTCCTTGACTTTTTTCCAAGTTAAGTTCTTCCCAACCTCTTAAAAAGATTTTCTCAAAGATGAATGAGCCATCCCTGCAGGACACTCTGGTGCCTTCACTTCCTTGGATTCAGTCAGGCCAGGGATGAAGCTGTGTTAACTTCACAAAATCCATACACAACCCTTTCCTCGCTGGCTACACCTACTGATCCAAAAGAGGAAAAAGGGGAAAAAAAACCTTTTAAGGTAAGAAGAGTATGCAGAACGCTGCAGAGAAATTTGCTACAAAGGTACGTAAACTCCTACTATTTTTCCTACAATTTACCCCAAAGCCTACAGCTGACACATCAGCGGACACCATTTTAACAATCCCATAAGCTGTTAAAGCCTAACAAAGCAATCATTAGGAAAACTGGTTTAGTCCGCTGTTGGTGGCATCCCATGCACCATCCGTGGAGGGAGCGTGACTCAAACTGCTCTGAGCTCCCGTTCGCAGCACAGGCTGTAAAGCTGCATTAAAAGAGAATTCCCAGTCATTTGTACCAAAGCCACATCTCCAACTGCTTCTGCTGCGAGACCAATTCAAAACAAGTTATTATACATTTTAATATGACTACATCTGCAGTCCTACCGCAGCTAAAAAAATTCATAAGCATTCTAAGAGAAATACAAGGGTTTTTTCTTAACACCATGGAAGATGGATTCATTGCTATCAGTAATCCTCCCACAGCCCAAATTTCAGGAGTGGTAGCAGATTTACTTAGATTTTAGACGCATGAACAAGCACTCTTTGCACCACTTCATTCATGTGTTTATTAAGATAAAGTGACCTCATTAAAAAATGATGGTAGAGTACCATCCTTCTTCAGAAAGGAAATTAAATGGGAAAAAAGTGAGAAACGAACAGTCTGTCCCACACTTGATGGCAAGCTCTGGTGCCCTGATGGTTAAACTGAGGTCTAGAAACCCATTTCCAGAGGACAGGCTTTCCTTAAAGGTTTTTTTTTTTTTTAGAGTTCACTTACCAAGTCCCTGACATTTGTCTCAAGCGACCATACCTTGCACACCCTGACTGTTCAGCAGTCGAATGCCCGGGGTGCGAAGGCCCTGCGCAGGGACAGCCCTCCTCTCCCCAGGATGGGGACACGTGCAGGCGGTCAGGAAGGCAAATGAGAAAATCGCAGTGACAGTGACAGGCAGCAATACCAAAGCAAGAGCAGCCTAGCAGCAGGAGGGTAAGGGGCAGCTCTGAAGACGTGTTTACAGGGAGCTTCTCTCAACCTCAGGAGTCAGGACAGGAGGAAGCACAAAAGATCTGAAGACATAAATACATTAAGACCGCAGTCCCAACACCGGAGTGGAGGCTTCATAATGGAAAGGATTTTTATGCTTTGCAATAAAGACTTAGGTGAGGCAAAGTTCAGAACAAAGACCTCAATGAAGAGCTTTATAAATCAAAAGGGAACTGGTTTGCCTCTGGAAGCACGTGAGCCGGTGAACACATACCCCAATCCAACACTAGCTACTATCACTCGATACACAGCAAGTCCTGTTTGAACCCAGTGTCCAAACTCTTTTTTAAAATATAGCCTCCAGTATGACACATTGCAGAAAGCCAAACCACAGGCACAAGCCATGAGTTAGTCTTTGAAGTTTAGATACAACAGAAAATTATTTCACCCACCTAGATGCAGATGGATAGCTGCTGCCTTTGATGCTACAAGAAATTTTAGTCTTAAACTGCCCAAGGACTTCAAATTGCTTGCTGGGCTGCAGAGTGCCAACACCCAAGCCTACGCATACACACGAACATAATTATGCCTGGTCTAGACTTGGGAAAAATAAAAAACATAGATTTTCAGTGATGTTAGCATGCAAAGAAAATAATAGCATGTACAAAGAAATCTCTAGAGTGACTTACGAACAAGATTTTATGCTTGGCTTTCTGCCAATTAGAGAGGAATTAAAGAGCCTAGCAATATAACCCCGTTCATCCCAAGGAAGAAACTGCATTCTTAAGCGATCAACGGAGTAAAAGGAGGGAGGAAAGAAGGACAAAGACACGGGGCTGCAATTGCGCATAGCAAAATAGGAAGTTTCTGATGGTACTGACACAGAAAACGGGCTAAGACCGTATCACAGAAAGAATAGCTCAAATTTGAAAATTAATCCTGTCTATTGCATCCAAAAGAAAATTAGCTAGTAAATAACAGCATTCCAATAAAGCAGACAGTATTTTTTACTATAAAATTTTAACCATTTTAATATTTTACAGATTATACACCTCCTCCAACTGGCAACCAGCAAAACCAATAAAAGGAGGGGTCACACAAACAAAAGCAAACCAAGTGGAAACGGCATTGCTAGACACCTTGAGAAGCTGAAAATGTGTCAACATCCAGCCTTGTAGTAAGAGAGAACATGTAGTAGCTGTCTGCAATGACGATTTTAAGCTCCAAAGAGTTTGGATATAAGAATTCACATCATGAGACCAGCTTCTAGCAGAATTAGGACCAGACTTGACATGCCCCAGTTTCCCCAAGGTTACTTTTTGAAAACCATCTACATCTACAATATTTCAAGTGTTCTTCTCACACTGCACAAGAGCAACTGAAACCTAGCTTCTAATTTTATTGTTTTAGCATTTGTTCTATGAGAATTTAATTTCAACACTTTTTTTATTTGAATAACAGAAGGAATTTTGCATTAGATTGCAGGTTGAAAGTTACTGGAAATGGCAGCAAGCTGCTGTTTTATATATATATGTATATATATAAAGTCATTTCAAGGAGAAAAAAAAGTTATTGAAGCCTACTAAATCAGAGCTTGTACAACACCAAAAATACAAAATGAGCTAGAAGTAGCTTAGGAGTTGCTAGGGATGTTTTAAAGTTAATAACATTCTAAATTAAAAGGCTGCCGCTCAGGTTTGCAAAAAAATTATGCAAATTTCCAAAGTTCATACATAGTAATTAGCACAGCAAAAAGCGGGTCCCACATAAGTGATGAAGTTAGCCTCGCTCTTATTTTTCCAGCAGATGGACTCAGCTGCGTGTGAAGTTATTTTTTGCAATCGGAGATTAAACATATTATCCTGAGTATCAATTCTGCAAGTAGAGGGTGTTGGATACATGCATACATGGTATCAGGAATATGCAAAACCCAATCTGAATCCTTCTTTTCCATCATTCTAAACAGGACACTAAAGAGGCTGGGGGAGGGTTTACATATTTAATACTTCATTTTTCAAACTGATTGACTATCTGCCGACAATTTAGTTGAATCAAGCACTCTCAAAGTACATTAGCGTTAATAGTCCAAACAGGTTTTTCCAAAGAAAAATGTCTGCCTTGACTAAAGAGACATCCTCTTGATGTGCTAATTGACAGATCACAAAAAGTCATCCAAATGGCAAGTTCAAACAACATGCATAAACTGAAAGTCTCCAGTTTTTGCCCATTACTTCTCCAAAACCTAGTTTACAGACGTCTCCATCATACATTGAATATCATATACCGTAACGCACAAATCCACCTTTTCCATTCCTATTACTGATTTGTCACTTCCTGCTTAGAAGGATACGCCCTTCTCCTAAGCCCTGTTATTCTCAACCTACCTGCAGCAATGCGCTGAGCGATGGCTGAACCGCATGTGTGCCCTTGACCAAAATATTCCATCTGCGTTCCACATTCTGAATTTAGTTTCTCTTAAGCGCTCGAGCCAAGAGCTGCCCCAGTATAGCAAGTTACTCTCAAAGACGTTGAAAGACCCAGCAACTTTTCTTAGTTGTTTGCCTGCCTTAACCTTGGTATTTATACCGTGCTTATAGCAGCACGATCCATAAAGATGTATATCAATGCATGTATCCAGTTTAGGGGGCACCCACCTAGGAGCATCCAACCTCCTACTGTGAGCATCAGCAGACAGGTCTTGAGAAAGTGCAGGGAGGTCAACTAAAACCACAGCTACTGCATTCAACATGAAGAGAGAGCATAGGCTTCTTCTTGTGCCGTACAGGCATCAGCTTCCGAACAGAAAGGCAGCGAAGGAAGTGAAAACAAGCCACAAGTCTTGCTACACGAACATTGCTTTGTGGCTCCAAGTAGCCCAGAAAAGGTTTCCAGAACCTGTGTGCGCTCCAGAAAGAACCCAAAACCTACATAATTAAAGGAACATAGGGAGGGGAAAGTAAAGTTTAACTCTAATTTAAAAGTCAAGTAAGTGACACACTGGATTGAATACTATTAACCAAAATTGTGCAAATTTAAAGTAGATGTACTGAAAGCAGTAGAAACCCTGCCTGAAACAAAACAAGAATTCTCATACAAAAACAGTTCTGTGGCCAAATGAAATACTGAGTTTAACTAAGAAAGCAAGCACTTATACCTCTCATGCTCTTTTTCCTCTCTTCTCAACTAGGGAGTCTCATTTATCTCAAAGCAATCAAAAGAAAACACTTCGATTTTTAAAGTGCGAAAAGCTGCAGAAATGAAAGCCCTGTCTAGCACGAACAAATAATATTTGAGAAATCAAAAGGAGATTCTCCAAGTTAGGGGAAGGATGAAAACAGTTCTGAATAATTTACTTTGCATAGCCCAGTTCCTGCCAAAACAGTTCTGTAAATCCCATGGTAGTTCAGATAATTTCCATTCTTAGAACAAAAAAAGCTAGATTGAACATTAGCAACATTAATTGTGTGATATGACCTGAATGATGCAAGAACAAGTAGTTAAGTGAACCACAACATCTGCTGAATTTTTAATCACTAGCTGTTTTGCTGCAAGGCAGAAGAACATTGTATATTAGCTTCCAAGCACTGTACAGAACAGCACATTAGGACAGCAAGATTTTAACTGGCACAAATTCAGCTACCTAAATGCCTTTACTTTGCTATGAACTGCAGACATAGCAGCTTCTAAAGAGGGATACTTTTTTTTAATCATATGGAAAACAACACTTTTCTGGACCCCAAGATATCAGGCAGCCATTTCTGAAATTTTTTTTTTTTTTAAAAGCTGACATTTTCTTAACAGCCATTTACGCATCCCTCTGTAGGATTTTTACTCTCAAGACAGCGTTACATAGTCATGTGGCTGCCCAGCAGCAACTCACTACGAAAGAGGTAGCTGAACCTCCGATGTGTAGGAAGGTGATCTATGTAAACATTCATATTACCTCTGTACTGCAACAGGAGGTGCAATTGCAACATGTTTAGGCATACCTGAGCTATATTTAATCCCCTGATACCCATTCCAATGACACTGCAGACACCCAGGTTTTACAACGAACTGGTTGCCCAAGCAAGCACCACTGATGGGAGTCGCACAAGCCCACCCTATACCAAAGCCAGTCCCGCTGTGATTTCTTTGCTTTTGATACCCAAAATAGCTAGATTAAAACCAAGCACCATGCCTAGAGTAGTAAACTCATCTCCAGTTATGCTCTAGGCATAAGACTGCAACAGCAGGATTAGCATGCGATAGAGCAGATATTCCCCTTCCACAACAAGACAAAAAAGAAAAGTTACTTGGGGAATAAACACAAATTCCACAACTACAAATGCAAATTCCAAATACAAATCCCACAACTACAGCCAGAATCTGCACTATGGGCAATTATCCCGATTCATATTTTAGGGGGGGGGGGGGGGGGGGGGAAAGGACATTTAAAAAAAAAGGACAACACTCATACATTAAAAAAAGTCTGTAACACTGACTTTAATAGATTCTAAGCTTAATAAGTTAATAGAATCAAAATAGCTTAGAAAACAAAACCAGTAAAATATGGTACAAATAAAAACTGAGCAGCCACACATACCAAAGCAGCATTCCTGTGCCCTCCTTACTGCAGAGCTTACAAAACTGGGAGGTTGATCTCTAACCAGCAACTTTCACTAAACTAAGATCTCCTTCAGAAGCTTAAATGCATTGACAGGAACATCTAGTAATACATCCGATGACCAAATAATCCACAAGAGCCAAAAAAGGCAGCAGACAGGGACAAGAGAGATGCATGCTTCCAAAGCTACATTATCTTTAATCGTAGGCTTAGGACCAGTCTTATGTTTTCCTTACACACTCAACTACCGGCTACAAGAAAAGCTATCTTCTCTGAAACCAGGTATCAAACCTGCAACAGGAATACTAAAATATACCATATCTGCTGGTAATAAAACAACCGGTGTTTGAGGATTATATTGCTTGTTTTGTTATGCTACGGGCCAGCCAGAAGTGAAAATAACACATTATGATCAATGTGTTGACACCTGGAACCTCAGGGACGGTTAGCACCTAGGTAGTATCATGTGTCTACTACAGTATTCAACTTCACAGCACCAGAAATCGACCTTCGTAGCTCTGTACCCCAAAACCGCAGCCCTTCCTGGCATGGGAACTACAGGCCAGTCTCTATGAACGCACGCTCTCGCTGCTATTCAAGCCGGCGGAGCACTCACCAACACCGCGGGACACGTCCACAGCATGCTACAAGACGAGCTTCCAATGTTAAGGGACACAGAAAGATGATTTATATGCCTATAAGAAAATTAGCTGCAGCTTAGCACTTGACAAGTCACTCACACTTCTTCACGATCCTTATCTAAACGGAGAAAAGATTTTAAAGAGCATTTAGTGCAAGTGAAACATAGACAGCTTCCTCCTCAACCTCTGCTCGTTCTCCAATTAAAAATGAAAGAGACAACTTACTCATACAGACCGTGCAAGATGATTTTAAGACACTGGTATTAAATCAAATCCCACAACTTTTCACACCTATTAAAATGAAACTTTGTCATTAGAAGGGGAGATTTTGATAAGCGCGATGCAATTAACAGACACCGCCGTTGTTACCAGGCTGCTCATGATGAAGCCCAGAACTCCCTGACATTCCATTTCTTTTCCTCAAAGGCTCTGCGCTACAGCAAATTTATGGTTTTAGCATGTAAGAGGAGAATTGGGTAGGTTACCTTCAAAACCAGTCAATAAGGCTCTTTCACTCGGGCCTGGGGAAGGCGGGTGGCTGCTGGAAAGCAATACAAGGCGCTCCCTTCCCCCTCCCCTCAGGACCCAAAAACGCTGCATTCAAAACACTCCCATCCCCTGCAGCAACGGATTAGCCATTTATTAAAAAGGAATCAAAACACTGTAAAAGGCTTCCAGTTAAGATTTCAAGGGCAAAAAAAAAAAAACCGCAACACTGGTGCAACTGGAGTCGCGTTAGGAATTCTTCTGGGCACTGAAGAACAAGTAGCTCAAACGTAAGCAGGATGTCATTTTTCCGAACGATGCTATTCTAATGGCTCACAAGGAGAGCAGAACCAGATTTTTTTTTTTTTCAGTCAGTCATTTTGCTGCCTCCACATTAAGCAGTAACAACATGAACAACCTATAGGCATTTATGGGTTTAGACTTTGGACTTCCAAAACAACTGCCTATCTCCACACTTTTTTTTTTTTTTTTGGCTCTTCTCTAGGGGTGACAGACAATTATAATGACCAATTATGTAAAACCTTTCATCCGAGAAAACACGAAGCACTACGCAAACACTCATTAAGACTCGCAACTCGAGTCTGTGCTGCACGTTAGCCGGTTCAAAGCCAGCCTGGGTATCTCCAGCTACCAAAACTGGATACCGAGAGCCATGGCATAAGCCAAGATAGCATGCAGCACAGCAGGGTTAACCACTTGAGTATTTACACAGCTTCGCAGGCGGGTTTTACAGCCCGCAACGAACCCCGAGCCGCTGTGGCTGTGCTTCACAGCCCCATCCAACCTGGTTATTTAAAAGCAGAGCAGAGAGACGTACGCTGCTGTTGGGCGTTGTACAAAGCACCTCGCAGGACAAGCGTCAGACCCACTTCTCGGGCTGATACAAGGAGATTTTTTCCAACTGGAAGCCACACGGCACAAGTCAATAACATCAGTTTACTGAAGAAATTAAAAGCTGCACTTATTGTTTCGATTAAGGCCTTGGAGGAAGTAATTTTAAGAAATCACTCCCACCTTAATTGTACTTTCCACCTTTCCTTAGGTTCTTACACCATCCCCATGTGAACACGTTATTAGAAGCATTATGTACATGATCTAGTAATGATTAAAGCTTTATTTTTGGATCACTGTATATGTTTACCGAGCTCCACCATCCTTCCTCTGAAAGGCTGATAAATGTATGAAACTCGGGGTAAGCCGTGCAGACAAACACGATCAGGAAGTGACAGTACTGAGAAGATCAAAATTTGGGAAAAAAAACGTATTTTTTTGTTTTGTTTTTAAAGAAAAACCCCGTGTGCTTGCCCGCAGGCCCACGAAGGGACCGTGACCCGCAAAACGCAGGGGGGTTAGGACGACCCCCACACCGCCCGAGACCCCCGCCCCGGCGCGCTGCCCTCAGCCACGCGTGGGTCGGCCGCGCGGGACGATCGCGTTATGCAACCGCTGGGGAGGAGGGATGCTCCGCGACCCCGGGCCGAGCGGAGGGAACGGGACCCGGCACCCGCGGAGCGGTCCTTCCCCCACCGCCACCACACCGCACCGGGCTCACGCTGTCAGACCCGCCGGGCCGGGCCCGCCGGGAGGCGGGAAGGCCACGGGAGCGCTGCCAACGCAGCCGGGGATGGGGCAATAAAGCGCAATAAACCCCCCCCGGGAGGCGGCCCCCTCCGGCACCACGGTGCCCCGGCACGGGAGAAAGGTGCCGGCGCGGAAGGAAGCACCGGGAGTAAAATAAAATAAACCCGAGAGGGGTCGGCCGGCGGCGGGGAGGCGCCGCGCCGGGGGAACGAGGAGGCCCGGTGCCCTCCGCGGCGCCCGGCGCCGCGCAGCCCCATCCGGCGAGCGGCCAGCGGCCCCTCGGCGGCCCCCGGAGCCGCCATGGCCGGCCGGGAGAGCGGGCGGTGCGTGCGGGGCCTGCTCGCCGCCCACCTGCCCGCCCCGGCCCGCGGCCCCGCGCCCAGCCGAGCGGCCGTCCACCCCCCACCTCCCCGCCCCGGCCCCGCGAGAAGCCTACCCGGAGCGGGGCCGGCCGCGCTCCCGCGGGGAGGAGGGGGCGTCCCGGCGGCGAGCTGCGCGGAGCCGCCAGGCTGGGCTCGGCGCGGCGCGGCGCGGCCGGATCCCCCCTGCGCCCAGCCGCGGCGGCGGGAGGGGCCGCGCCGGCCGCGCCAATCCGCGCCCGGGGCGGGGCGGGGCGGGACGGGCCCGGGCCCGCCGGGGAGGGCCGCGGCACCGCCGACCGCCCCCGCGCCGTGCCAGGCACCGGCAGCCCCGCCGCGCCAGGCACCGCCGGGCGGGCACTGCAGGGTCCGGGGGCCCGACTCGGGGCCTCTCAGGTCTCCTCAGGGCTCGGAGCTCTCCTCAGGGCCCCGGGGCTCCCCTCCGCGGCCCTTCCCGGGCTCGAAGCTCTCCTCAGGGCCTCAGCGGTCTCCTCCGAGCGGGGCCAGGCCCGTGGGGTCCCGGCCAGCAGGTTCAAGGCCAGGGGCGGTTCAAGGCTGGGGAGCGGCCGGGTCGAAGCCTCCCCGTAGTCCCCAGCGCAGGCAGGCGGGGGCCCCCGCAGCCTCGCTCGCCCTGGTGTCTCCAGGCTCGGACCTTAGTGCCGCCGTACCGGTTGCTGGAGGTTTAGCGACCAACGTGGCACTGAAAGCAACGGGGGTGCCAGCTCCCAGCCCGCGTCCTGGCACCGGCAGCTTATGAGTGGGTTCAATATGGTGATAATGGGCTAAAAATCTATACAGTCCTCTGCGGGAGGCCAAAGAAACTAATTTGATAGACCTGGCTTTAAAATCTACTTAATTCCTGACTGCAGGGCCAAAAGAGCTGCTGGGAGGTTACTGGGAGTGGGAAGGGGTAGTCCTGCAGGGTACTGGAACCCCACCAGTGCGGTGCCAGCCTTGCCAGCTGGTTTTGCCAACGTTGCCTCCCCGGCACAATCACTAAATACCTTTTGCCATCATCTGTGCAGATGCTGCTCTCGACAGAGGAAAACATGAGTTGCTGTTGCTGGTGTAGATGTATCCTAGGAGGCACGGCTGGACGGTGGTTCCTCACGTGAGCATCACCTCGGCCATCTTCTCTGTGTCGTCCTCGCAAAGCCCTCAGCCTGCAAGGACAAAGAGACAGGCACCAGAGAAATCCTCTGAAACCAAAGGTATTGAGAACAAGAGTAAAATGCAAAGGGAAGGCATTGGGAAAAGGAGAATTAAGCGGTGGCACCAGATGGTAGCTTGAGCCTAAGGGTTTCCTGCAAGAAGGAGCCTTCCCCCTCCTCAAAAGAAGATTTCAGCAGTTTGTTTCTGCTTAGAGAGAAGCGTGGAGGACCCGCGGGGGACCACAGATGATCCAGGGTGAGAGCAGGGCTCGCAAACCAAACAGGCCTGGTTTCTCTGACCTGCAGGAGGGCAGCAGTGGAGACACTACTTATTCTGTGTAATGCAATACTGTGAGAAGATCCTTGAGTCCGTTCTCAAGCTAAAAAGCAGTGTAAGTGTGTCAGCACAGCACTGTGCCACAGTAGTCCTGATGAGGGGCAGAGCTAATTAGCCAAGGCACAGGATCACATTAACATGGCGTCTCAGATGGCTGAGATGAATCTCCCGAAGTCTCTGGAGTCCCTGTTGACTACGGCCACTATATACAAAGACAAAGCAAGGACGAGAGGGAAGATAGAGGTAAAATGAATTGCTGAAGGTCAAATATTAGATGAGTGACAGGTCGGAAAACAGAACCTACAGTTCCTCATCCCTCCAGTACTTTCTCGTCTGTACTGTAACAAAAACCCAGAACAACGACGGATTTAGCTGCTGCTGACGCAGTAGCTTCATGTGTTCTAGGGGAAAATTCTGTATTTTGGTGTAGGACCATGGTGATTTGTTTGTGCACATGGAAAAAAAACTATTTACTAGCACGGTACCACACACTGACACACAAGACTTAAAGGGGAATGAAATATGTGCCCTGTCATATTAGAAAAAGGCCCCACAACGGTACAGACCCAATCTTTTGTTATAAGTTGATAAAGACAGCTAAATGCCATTTGCTGCTAAGTGACTTCTAATGATTAAATAACCTTTCTCCCCCCGCCCCCCCAAGGCATTTAGTGATAATATAAGAAAGATTTTGCACATTGTTTAGCTTACACGGCCATCTGGCACTTTTGCATGTCAGTAGCCTTGAACGTTAAAAAAAAAAACAGATCAAGAAAAACAGCCCTATCTTATCAGAGACCTGGAGAAGTTTAACTCTGTCAGAGCACATAGGATTAACCAAGTCATTATAGCTCTTTTATTGTTTCCATCTTAATTAATGGTCATATTCCTCAAAGCTTTGTGTTATTGTACTCTCTAAACTAGGCTGTTCCTTATCGCCTTTGTATTTGTTTTACCCGTGAAACACTTAACTCGAGCAGTCGCATCCAGCTTCCATACAAGGTGTTCTGCTTCTGGGCAGTGGAGACACAAAGGAGATGCATGCTGAGAATAAATACATACAGGTTTTAAGCCAAAATAAAAAAACAAAATACTAGAAGTCTTGTCTAAGCTAGGGAAAAGGATGCTTATTTCAAATGAAAATGCAATGGTCCTGGCCTAATTCAATTCAAAACTTACTTAACGCTGCTGAAGCATCATCTAATACCACTGCACTAAGTGGTTTCTTCATCTGCTTTTGCTGAAGGGGATAAAAGTACAATTCACCCAAAGTAACCCACTCCAAAGCCCCTGGAAACAACAAAAAGTTTGGTCTCCACTCAGCAGTGGCTTATGGTTGAATCCAGCATTTGTTCCTGGGTTAATTCCCACTCCCCTCTTCCCCAAGGAAGAAAACCAACAAGGTTTGAGTCTGTTTGGAAAGAAATGTGATTTCCTTAAGAATGTGACTTTGGGCCTTGGAGGATGAAACCTGTAGGAAGCAACCTGCAGGATGCTTTCACCTGTAGTGCTAGAGCAGGTTTTTGACAAATCTGTAACAGCAGGGAACATTCGGTGTAAACGCACCATAAATAACAGAGGATATACAGATATGCTGAGATGAAAACTACTCAGGCTTTGTTTCCAACTGTACTTTGCATTATAAGGTTGCTAGTTTGCATTTTAGAGTAGCTCCAGTGAAAGCTGGGAGCTTATAAATGTGCTACAACATCTAGCTGTTAGTATCAGGCTGCCAGAGCGCAATAGAATACCCAGAGTCATGCACCTCGTCTTTCTATTTATAGCCTGGAGAGTGTTGGACACCTCCCAAGGGCGAGTGGAACCTCCCACCTACCAAGCAGAGACCTGGTTGCAGGAAACATCAAACAAAGGATGTATTTGACTTGTTTTGCATCACCAGCGCGTAGGTGTTTCCGTCAGCTCGGGATCCTGGCCCACAGATCTGGGGTGTAGAAGTCTGTAAGTGCTCTTTGAAGGAAGAGGGCAAGGTTATCAATTTCTTTTTAACGCCATGGGCTGTAGGTGTTGCATGTCGTTTGTTCTATGTGCTAATCTAGGTGGTAGAGCAAATACCCAGGAAAGGGGAGACGCTCTCCAAGCTTATCCTGGTGAGAGTCCAAATCTGTATCCCTCCTACCTGCTCAGACCATACCCTCCTCCCAGGCTACAAGCCGAGGCATTACAGTTTGGTGGGTGGCTATCTCACACTCCTGTTAAAAACGTGCTGCTGTGCAAAATGAAACCCAAACAACAGAGCAAGAAAATGCAGCAGAAGGCTTAATTGTGTTTCCTAGTTGTTGTAAGACAGCAATTTAGCTTCTGTTTTCTGCTTTAGAATTTGTTCTGGTTTTTAAGGTAGTGCTCACTTCAGATGAAAAGCATAAGCAGAAGTGGGAAAAACAGCCAATGCGCCGTAATGGTTTTGCTGCATAACACTTGATCAAGAGGCTATCAATTAAATTTGGCAGGAGGACTACTCTGTGCCCTCTGCAGCGCCGTGCTGGACTCCACATACAGTAGGTTGCCTACAGAGGCTTTTCTTTGACTCCACTCCAAGTGGCAAGTATGTGGTGCTGTGGGCTACAGCTTCATAACTCCATTTGCCTGAACTTTCACCAAAAAGATGTTCAGAAATTGTAATTATTTCAGGGCTAAATTTGGAGATAGGTTTCCCTACATGCTCCATATTGCTCTTCAGTAAGGTGCATTTATGCAAGGGTAGGAAGAATTACCCTCACAAAGAACAATATCCCACGTGACCGAATGAAGAGTAGAAAGAGCAAGTTAGCAGATTTCCACATAATGATCTCCTCAGTACAAAATGTATCTGATAATGACAGTTGTATTATCAAGAAATAGATAAATTCAAATTGGTTCTCAAAGCTTCAGTGGCTAAAATGTAGGCATATTATAAAATCATCAGGACCGTATGAGAATGGCACGGTTAATCTTTCAGGCATGTATAATACCTGTACAAGATAATGAGTTTATATATTCATATTGCTTGTTTATCTCTATTAAATGGTTTTATGTTTATTCTTCTTAACACAATAAAATCAGCAGCAATCAGGAATTTGGCTAAAAAAAAAAATTACTGTGTTTTATCTTAAATACTTTAAAATCATGGCATTATTCAAATACATCAAGACCCTTGCTGTGACCTAGATACTGTTCGTGGAAGGTGTCACTGCAGCGTGTTAAGGAAACCCATTCTGGCTTTAACCCAGCTAGCTCAGGTAACAGCCAGCGAAGGTGCACGGCACAGCCTGAGCCTGCCAAGGAGCCAAAAGTTAGGTACTCGGGTTACCAGTCTGCCTTGAAGTGCGTACTGCTGCGTTATCGCCGATGTTGTTATTTGAGCTAGAGAGATTAAAGTTCCAGCTGTAGTGCAGCCACGCTTCCTAAATTCAGTATCAACATCCACGAGTGGGAATTAGGAAATGTGCCAGTCTAGATGCTCCGAGGAACAAACAAGTATTGTTTCAGCATGAAGGAATCCTTCAGATGCAGGTATACAGTAAGAAAAAATGATTTTTGGTTGGAAGGAAGACACTCCTAAACTCATCTTTTCCCTAAAACTTGTGGTTCAGCATGGCTCACATCATTGGAATATATCCTGATGTCATAAAGTAGAACTGCTGAATGCACTCAAATTCCACTGATTTGGGAGAAAAAGAGGAGTAACAAAAAGCAGCGAACACTGAGGACTGCACAGAGTCTACAAATAAGAACTCCTGTAGCTCTTTTGTTTAATTGGATCTTTTTCATACCATTGGGGAACCTGGCAGCAGTCAAGAACCTCCATACTAATCTTTTATTATCCGATAGTAAATCAATGATTATAGGATTAGTCCGGATGGTCACTGTCTGCGAATCTTTGCTGTAACCCCTGCCAGTCCATCCAGGGAACCGGGGGGTGACATTTCTCCGACTGCACAGAGCCGCTCTCCAACGAGGCAAGACTGGTCGCTACCGTGGGGAACAGCTCTGCGCTCTGACCGAATGGTTTTTAATCTACTTATTGCTGTCTTCTTTCACTGTAATCGCGTTTATATAAAAATTTATTGGTATTTTACTGTCATGTATGGAGGTCGTGCATTTTTAGTCTGTTGGAAAGTTATGGTTGTTCTCCGCCGTTTACCATCACGCCTCCTGCTCAGCAGTTTCCTCTTTGGCAACACTCTTTTCTCAAATACCGTCTACATTTTTGCAGTGCCACCAAGCGGATGGTTTCTTCGCTAGCATTTTTGCATTTTAATTTTTGAAGATTATAAACAAACGCGGAACAAACTGTCTTGCAGATGAGAATCGCATTAAACACAGTCCACCCCAGCAAACCGCGAGGTCGGTACGATGCAAATACAGGAGGGAATATAGGGGCAGCAAACCTCGGCACGACCCCAGGCCCTTTAAAGCCTGTGTAAACCCGGCTTCGGTTCCTCAGGAGGCGGCACAGCGAGGTCACTGAGGTACAGACATACGCCTGCCCGGGCGCTGGGAGGGCGGTGCGGGGCCCGCGGGCCCCTCATCCTAACCCGAGTCCCTGTGGGGCGTGAGGGCACCGCACCCCGGGCGGGTGAGCTCCTCGCCCCGGGGCCGGGCAACCCCCTCCGCCATCTTAGAGCGGCGCCCCCGCGGCGGCCGGGACGCCAAGGGAGGGACTCTCCCGCCTCACCACCCTACCGGGCCCAGCAGGCCTCTCCTCCCGCACTCCACCAGCCAATGAGCGGCGAGTACGAGGTGAGGGAATGCTCAGCGCAGCCAATGAGTATCAAGCATGGCGATCGCGGGCGACCAATAAACAGCCCGCTCTGCGATTTCGGCTCTGCCTATCAACGGTCGGATGTCAGCGGACCAATGAGAGCCTGCGGGCGGGCCGGGACTGGCCAATGAGCGTTGCCAGGTGAGATTTGAAAGTGAGCCGAGGCGGGCCGCGTTGCGGGAGCTGAGGAGACTGCGGTGTCGGCACAGGTGGGGCTTGGGGCTTGGGGCTTGGGGCTTGGGGCTTGGGGCTTGGGGCTTGGGGCTTGGGGCTTGGGGCTTGGGGCTTGGGGCTTGGGGCTTGGGGCTTGGGGCTTGGGGCTTGGGGCTTGGGGCTTGGGGCTTGGGGCTTGGGGCTTGGGGCTTGGGGCTTGGGGCTTGGGGCTTGGGGCTTGGGGCTTGGGGCTTGGGGCTTGGGGCGCCGGTCTGTCTCCTCCTGGGGCCTGGCAGCGGTGCCTCTTCTCCGAGCTGGCCTGAAAACACAGCGAGGCGGTGACGGAGAAGGGGCCGAGGGGCCAAGCCTGCGGCGAGCCGTCAGAGCCGCGGTGGGGAGCAGGGGCCTGGTGTTCAGCTTGTCGTGATCCCCGGGGCCCCGTCTCGAAACCACAGAGTCTAGACCTTACTCAGTCCCCAAACTTGCCGTGTTCCTGCTTTAAAAATAGCGATGTTCGCTCTTCCTGCTCTACTTTGCCTCTGTTCAGGCTAAAAATGCTAACTGTGCACCTAAATGTTTTTCATATCGGTATTACTCCTTTGGTTCTTGTGACGTTGCTGGTCAAAAGTGGTTCTTTTCCCTCACTGTTTTTTTATAAAATTCAATCCTATAAATTTTCAACTTTAATTTTGGTAGTATATGCTAGCCAGTCCCAAGTCTTTCTTTTTGTTTAAGCCCTTTGTTCCTTTCCTGCTACTAGCCTTCACTTGAATTTATGCCAATTTAAATTCCAATTAATCCTCTAGACTCCTGTTTGGGCAAGGTACTACTCAGAAACCATAACCTGGAAAGAAAAGGAGACAGGTATTTTTGTCCTAAAGAGATGTTTAGAGGAAGAGCTTCTGGTCTTGAGCATGCCATACTTTTTTAACAAGCCCAAAGAGATCATGGGTAATCTCTTGGATTGCTTTTGCTGATCTGGGATGTGAGTTGATAATACCTTTGTGGGAAGCTCTCTCTGCATCTCTGCTTACGTTATATTTGCCTTCTTCAAGATTCAGATGAATTCAGCTGCAGGATGACTTATTGAAAGGTAGATCACTTGCTCTTGAGGCTTATTCATGGGAGAAGGCCATAAGTGGACTTACACTACAATAACTAGGAAAATATTGTTCAAAATAGAAGGCAGAGCATAAAAATCCTTTAAATGTGTTAAATATTTATCAGCGTTCAAGGCAAATGCAGCTTTCTGTAAGCTTGCCTGATAGATAACAATGTATATTCTGTGGATAGAGAGTATGTTACCTTCCATTAAGGCACTGAATTAAAAATTGTGCAGGCACTCTGAAAGGACTGTGGCTGTAGTTAAAGAGCATGTTTAAGGAGTCCCAGACACACGGAATTTGTCCTACAAGTCCACAGAGGATGAGTGTAGAGACTTGATGCTAGCTGCTGCTTTTAGAAATTATTTTCGTCCACTGGGCTCAAAAAGCCTGCATCTTCTAGCAGGTAGATAGTAGGGATATATTACCACTAACTGTTTTCTTCATGGTTTTCCGTGGGAATTACTAACAAGATCAATCCAAAAATGATTATTGGAGATGCTCATGAACTAACCTTCCTTAATCACTAACATGCAAAGCAAGGCAAATATGACCTGTGAACTACAGTAGAGGTAGTCTGATCATTTGCAATCATTATTAATTAACTGGCATCTTTAATCAATTTCTGAAAGTTGGAATGTAAGATGCCGGATGAAATGTAAGATATTGACAAATCAGGTGGCACTGATATGCACCAGCTCTTCCAGGATTATGCGGAAGAGATCCAGTCTCTGATTTGAGTGCTTTAAGCCAAGTTTAGCTTTTTATTCCCATTTGCTCATTTACACTTCCATTGACCATTTTGGTCTCCTGCAGCACTGAATGTATTGGGAAAAAAAGAAGCAAAATATACCCATTTAGATTTCTGACTCGTATGTTATCTCCAGTATCTATTCCAAGCACTTCCAGATGGCTGTGCAGGTACTGTTGGTGCTATGCAATTTACTTAGTACATGAATACTGCCATGGAGCGGGGCACAAGGAGCTGCCACTGCCAGCAGTGATGGTATCCGAACAGACTTTGTCTGTATTCCTTTTTACAATAGCTTAGATTCTTTCCTTGCTTGCTTTTTCCATAAGTATATGCAATCTAAGAGTACATTCTTATTTATTTCTGTACTCTTTCTGTTTATTTTGGTACTCTTTTTCTTCTGACATTTGGGTTTTTCAGTTAGGCTGCTGGTGTTGGTTTTGGCTTTTGGTAGCAAATGGAGGGGGAGGGGATTGACTTTCAGAAATCCTGTACACCCATAGTCAAGGCTGATCTTTTCAGTCCAGTTCATTGAAGATTCCTTTAGCTTGATCAAAACTTGCTGTCTTGAAACCAAGAAGCTCAGTAAATGACCAATTTGCTGGTCAATGAGTAATTGTTGGCTGTTTAGTTTAGCTCTGTCACCCTCCTTCTGTAAAGCTGTTTACTGTAAGTAACAGAAGATGACATTTCTAAAAGACCCTGGTTGAGGTGGCAGAGTAAGGCCAGTTGCAAGAACTGATCCCGACCTCTCTCCAGGAAGAAAGTATGAAAGCCCTTGACAAGACAGGCGTCAGCGGGATGCAGGGGATGGAACTTTTTACGTTGCTGTTAGCACAACACGTACAGACCAACTGATGTTTCATAGAATCATAGAACGGTTTGGGTTGGAAGGGACCTTTAAAGGCCACATAGTCCAACCCTCCTGCCGTGGGCAGGGACATCTTCAACCAGATCAGGTTGCTCAGAGCCCCGTCGAACCTGGCCTTGAATGTTTCCAGGGTTGGGGCATCTACGACCTCTCTGGGCAACCTGTGCCAGGGATTCACCACCCTCATCGTAAAAGATTTCTTCCTTATATCTAGTCTGAATCTGCCCTCTTTTAGTTTAAAACCATTCCCCCTTGTCCTGTCACAACAGGCGCTGCTATAAAAGTCTGTCCCCATCTTTCTTATAACCCCCCTTTAAGTATTGAAAGGCTGCAATAAGGTCTCCCTGGAGCCTTCTCTTCTCCAGGCTGAACAACCCCAGCTCTCTCAGCCTTTCTTCATAGGAGGGGCGTTCCATCACCCTGATCATTTTTGTGGCCCTCCTATGGACCCGTCCAACAGGTCCAGGTCTTTCTTGTGCTGAGGGCTCCAGAGCTGGACGCAGCACTGCAGGGGGGGTCTCACCAGAGCAGAGGGGCAGAATCACCTCCCTCGACCTGCTGGCCACGCTTCTTGTGATGCAGCCCAGGATTTGCATCAAGTCTTCCTCAGGTTAAAAAAGTAGGGAGAAATCCTGCTTGAAATAAATGCTATTGTATTGCAGTTGCATCCTGGAAACTTGGTTCAGAAACGTTGCCAAGTACTCTGATGCACGACAAAAATGCCTTGCCATCAGATAGGGTATAATCTAAATGCTCAGTGGCAATGTTGCTTCCAAGTATTGTCCTACAACCTTGTCATTTACTTGCTTGTCTCCTTAACATGAAAAACATGTGTTGAAAACAGACCAGCAGGACAATCTCTGGCAGTGACACAGCGTCCCCTACTAATTCTGTGTCAGACTTGTTGAGACCACTTAACAAAGTAGCGCCTTGAATGCGTAAAATAAAGAGAAATAATGAAGACTCATTACTGAAATTGTCATTTGCATTTTCTCTGGTACACATACGGAAATGAAGAACCTAGGGCTTTCTTTGTTCGTAACATGTAAACTCTAATGAAAAGGGCAAAACAAAACATGACAGCTTTTTTCCTAATCTTGATGATTTTTGTCTAGGGTCATCAAGATGGCTGCTACCTCCCAGTTTGCCAGTCGATACAAAAAGGATTTGAGTACAGAAACCCTCAGAACAAAAGTTGCTCGCAGAAAATCAATGCTTCAAAAGGAGAACAGACACAAGTTGTTTGAAAAGGGCAGACAGTTTGGATTGGCAGATGTCAATGTTCAGCTCTCAAAAGAGAGGGGAATTTCTCAACTAAATGAGACAAGTGAAATGTGCTCTCAAGAGAACAGCAATGTAAAACAGAGTAAGTAAAGACTTGTTATTAAGCTTTTTTAAATTGTTAAAAATGTCTTTAAATAGATTTAGTAACATTATCACAGGAACCTAATTGTGGTCAATGTTTCAATTTGAAGAAAAGGTTTAAGATTTAAAAAACAATGACTACTACCAGTTCTTCTAACTGTTAAGAAAATCAGGAAAATAAAGCTTAACACAGCTTTATCCTCCTCACTGCTCCGGTGGTATGAATGAGGCTTTGCTCTGATTTGTGCGCAGCAGCTAAAGGAAGAATGCATTTTACTGTTAATATTCAATGGGAAGTCTCGTAATGATTGCTTTGTTGTTCAAGAAGTGAAAAACCCTGATCTAAAATTTCTTCTAACATATAGCTCCTGTCTGTCATGTACTTAAAATATGCTTAGAAATGGGTAATGGTATATTATAATTGGGTATATATAATTATAAATGGGTAAACGCATGGTGTAATTTTATTTTAACAATTGCTAGTTTTTGATGACTTACCCTTCCTCCCAGAAAATAGGGCCTGCATATATACTGAATTCTGTGTCCCTGGCTCTCCTGGATTCTTATGGCCTAGGGAATTAACTTAGTCTTTAAAAATGTTAACAGATTTCTTTAGAAATATTTTCTCCTTCAGTATTTTGATAGCAGAAGATTATTGGAGGATGGAGTGCAATCCCTATGTAATCATGTCAAATATGAAATTTAAGAAATTTCTATCTTGATTATCTTAAAATAAATTAAAATAAATTATCTTAAATAAATTTTAACTTTAAGTAGGTACAAATTTTTCAGATGGACATATAATTCAAGTTTGGCATCGTCTTAAGGATTTATTTCATATAACTTCTGCCTCATTTATTCTCAGCTTGATGGAGACTTTGGTATCTAAAGCTGACCTAAACTTCAGCTTTCAATGACATAAGTGTTTGAATGGAGAAACTGATACAAATAAAGTAAATAAGTAGTTAAAGTGTTAACTTTAATATTAGTAACCTTGCAGGAACAGCCTGTACACTGTAAAATGGATATGAATTTATAGTATCCCTCAGGTGCAGATTTGGGGAGGTGTCTTTGCAAGTTAAAATTTACCACTGAATACTCTTTTAGTGGGAAGGGTTAAAACAATTAAGAGAATTTAAGCTTTTAGCAAGCTTATAGATCACATGTATTTGCATTGTAAGGCTTTAACTGAAACTTGCAAGCACAGATTCCAGACAGTCTGCTGCTCTTTGACTTACTGTGTTCCTCTTCTATCTTGGAAAACGTTTTTGAAATTTTCTGACTTGCTTATTGTTGGCTGAAATATATCTTCAAGAGTTTATAACAAAGATGTCTTCCGTCTTTGCTTCAGAACAATCTACAAATGCAGCCACCAGGAGGATTAATGAACGCAAGGAAATGCTCCAGCGCTATAAAGAAGAAAAGGAACTTCGAAAACTGAGAGAGCAGAGAGAGAAAGCAAAAAAGGGTGTGTTTAAAGTTGGGTTATATAGACCAACTGCGCCTGGATTTCTTTCACTTGTACCTGAAGATCCAGTGATAATGAAGCCAAGAGAGAAGGTAGTAAGAGTAATATTAAATATCTAAATGAAATATATGTAGTATACTATATTAAAACTTCTAGTTGTATACAAAATTATATGTATGTTATGCTAAACAAACAGTTTATTTTGTAAATACTTTATAAATATTTATTTTATAATAAGGAACAATAAGGGAGTAATTTGGCTCCTTTTTTTTAAACCAAAGTTGGAAATAGTACTAGTGATATGTTGATTTTTGTATTTATGACTGTGTTCTCAGTTCAAAAACTGGGATGATTCATCCACAATTGAAACAGCTAAGTTATTTTAGAACTGGTAACTTGTTCCTATTTAGTCCACTTGACTTTGAAAGTTTTTCAAATTACACTCTTGACCCATTTTGCACGGGCATGTTGCTTTTCACGCTTCTTGACCACTCAACAGTGACGGGGGAGAAAAGGAGTGTGTTAACTCTTGTTTCCTTGGGGATGTTCCCAGACAGCTCCTGCTTTCTCCGGGAGGATTACTCGATCAAAGGCCAAGAACCAAGAAGAAAAAACCGTGATACCAACTGCATCTAAGCACTCTACGGTTTGTTTTTTATACAAACTTCAACAGATAAATTTAGAGAAAAGGATGCAATTATCCTTCAGACCATAACTCAGGGTTGTATGCTTACAAGTTGAGTGCTGTCTCCTGGTGAGAAAGACAAATTAGATCCGAAAAGCTTTCAACAAGCTGATAGACCTTATTATGCTGGTTTGAGCATTGTGCTGAACTGAACTACAGAGAGTTTGATTAGGTCAGTACAAACAGAAAAGTGCACAGATCTTCTGGATCAATTTTTCAATACAAAATATTGTAGTCAGCAACGACTGCAAATATGTGTAGAGGTAGCAGTGAGACTGAAGTTACGTACTTCGGTTTTGGCTTGGAGAACCAGTGCATCTCCCTCGAATGCAGAAAGTCTGTCATGAATGCAGATTATAGTCAGTTCATTCTTCACTCAAAAATCACTTCAATGTTGGCATGTTTTTACTGTGAATCTTGGCAGTCCCTTCTGCTATTACTTGTATTAAAAAGTAGGGTTTTTTCGAGGAATTTCGCCAGCAGTAATCTGTAAAAGAAGCTATATTTTGAATCTAGCAATCTTGCCTTACAAAACTTGAATGCATCTGAAGGATTTCCAGTCATAACTTTACAAAGGGACAGCTGAGTTAATATTAATTTTTTTTCCTGAAAACTGTTTTTTAGAACACGTAATATGTACTAAGATGCAGCAGTAATTGGACCTAGTTTCATAGTAAACTGAAATGGTTTCTTAAATATTTTTCTTCATTCTTTTTCTGACAAATTCTTAATTAGTTGGATAATGCATGTTAACACATGTCTAAAATGAGCTATTTTAGTTATTCTTAATTTCTCTTTACATTTTAAAGCTCTTTGTGCCAAATTATTTGACTATTTGTTTTACTGGAACCTAGGATAGAAAGATGAGGGAAGAAATTAGGTTGCTTCATTTCTGGAAATCTGATACTTCACAAAAAATTATCTTCTTTTGTAGGTCTGTGCCAATGGGCATAGTGTGCGCCCTACACAAGCGGGACGTAAACAGATGAGTACAGTCAAAGCGGCTGAAAAAGAGAAAGGTATGAAAGTAGTATGATCCCTACATCTGAATCTGAAAGGACACTGCTGGTTTGTTTTGGTTCTTTTTTTTTCCTGAGTCAGTAGTTGTGACATTATGGGAGGGAGGCAAAGAACATCTTTGGGTGAGATCCGTAGTAGTTTTTGGGTGTAGAAAACAAGGAGGAGTTTTTAGGATGGCCATTCCTACCAACTATGACAAAGGCAGCAGTTGGCAGATTATCAAGCGTGTGGCTCTAGGTATCGCATGTATTTGTTGCCTCTGGGGGAAAGGGAATGCAGGATACTAAATGCCGTCCTGGTTACTGATTATTCACCCTAGGAGAGGGAAAAGAAAAAGGTCGGTAGGCAGAATTGTAGCAGGCCTTAGCACCTGGAGCTGTGCAGAGCTTTCTGTTTGTCTCTAAGAGCAGCATCACATATAGTAGCTGCTGCTATTACAGAAGAGCAGGTGACTTCACCTGGAAAGATGAAGAATAGCTGACATACGTAAAAGATGAATTTTCCTAGGTGTTGTGGGTAGCCTGAAAAAAAGCTGATTGTATGAGCTGTAAATATTTTCAGTGAAGTCTTTCCTCTGTCTATACAGCAGATATGCTGTTGTCTGTGGTCTCTAAATGAAACTGCATGTATAACTCAGCACTGAAAAAGGTTTGGAAAAAGATAGTCTACTGGTAAAGCACGTTAGCATATAATGTTGGAGACAGGAGCCCAAACTTCTGATGCACACTAATGCAACTGAGTGAATGTGTGACTGTCGTCTTCAATAAATGACAAGTACAATCTTACGTTTTCATATTTTACAACAGTCCCTTCTGTATCTGTCATTTTCTATGTGACAATTAAATATATTTCTTAAGAAAACAACTAACAACAAAACCCAACCCATGCCACCTTTAAGGGATTAGAATACTGTTGATTAGAAATTCTTCCTGACAGCACAGTGATGTCCATACCTTAAGTAGATACGGTTAAGTCATGTGGAATATTGACATTAATGCAAGATATTCAGTAATTCAGAGTGAAATGACTTTTGCATCGCTAATTTAATTAAATCAGCAAGCAGCAGACCTTTATTTAAATAAATTTCAGTAGTGCCTTCAGTGAATACTGAAAAGTGCTATTATCAGTGTTTGATACAACACTTAAAACATTTAATTTTTGAAAAATTGTCATCCACTAGATTTGATTATTCCTTTTTTGCTGAATCAAGAATATGCATTATATGTATTTAAACACTAGTATAAAAATGTTAGGGAAGTGAATGTTTGGATAAATCAAATGTTATAATTATTTATCTAGTAATTTTTTTCCCAACTTGTCATTCTAGCTTCCACAGAATTGCAGCTTGACATTAAAAACACGAATAGTATTAACAGTAACCAAGTGGGGCTACTAGATTTCAGGCAGATGTAGAAAGCAAAGGTATGAAGTAAAGAGCTCCTGTTGAATTTTTCTGTGCAGGAGAATGCTATTGTTTTTGTAGGATATTAGAAACAGTACTAAAATACAAAGATGAAAATTATTAAGATGGGTAATACAGTGCATGAACTTGTAATATTTTATAAAATATTTCAGGGGCAATTTGTCTTAAGAATATTTTGTTAGATTACATTAAATTCAGACCTTAGAATACTTCCATATAATGACCAGGGCATCGCTTTGTTACACAGATGGTTAGCTTAAGCTTCCAGCTGTGCAAATAACCATGGCAAGTTATTACTCTAGAAAGCTTCTTTTGTAAAATGGGGATGATGTTGACTCTGATTGCAGGGAACATTGAGAAGGGTTCCTTAAGCTTTGTACATGGTAACTAGCACACTGGTACCGTGATGGCCCTGTACTACTGTACAACAAAAACATCTTCAGTCAAGATCCTTCAGAGCATTGCCTTGATGCCAAGGCTGAGCTGTGCTGTCCATGTTTAGCACTGCTTGCACTGAATGGACAGAAGAACCCCTGTTGATTCTGGCAAACTAATGCAACTAGTAATTGCTAGTGCACTTTTCTGATTTCTACAAAACGTAAACTTTCAATTGTATTACCTGAATGCAGCTTCTTATTAAGCTTTGAAATCTCTGGAATTAACATTTCTTACAGTGTTGCAGACTGCAGTCCAGACAACCTCAAATGTAAGAATCACCAGAGCAGCCTCCTCTGCAGCTAGGCAGATGCTGAAAACAGCTACTGCTGCTACTACTGGTAAGTGAGGCAATGAACATAGTCCTCCTTGTGTAGCTGAAGCCTGATACGTAAGTATTTGGAACAGTGTGCTGTAAAGAGATACCATCCAGTACTGGCTAAGCAGGCACTGGAAACAACATATGTATGTTTATATGCTGCTGTTAATATATAATTTGATAGCGAGTCTAAGACAGCTTTGTTGTCTTTAGGATCTTGCTCATATCTCAGGCACTCTGTTGTGCTGTAGAGATACATATCAGCTTGTTCTGAACTGTCTTAGCACACTGCTTTCTGCTGTGTAACTATCTCTTTTGAATAGATAGACTGTATGTAAATCATGCCAAATTGTCATGTAAGAAAAGAACTAAATACTGCATCACTTAAACTCTCATCTGGAACTCTATTGCAATATTTAAATCAAGATGTTGAAACCAACATTGGACAGTTTCCCATAAAATCCATCAGTGTGGAGCATCAATATCCATATGGGTAATTATAAACTGAAAGAACAAAACCAGAACTGGTAAAGACTTGCCCGTTTGGTGTATCGCTGTTTAAGGATATATGATTATTAAGTCTGTGATCAGGAACAGACACCTCTGGAAGAGATGAGAGCCTATGTTCTTCAAGTCAGGAATTTTTCTTTGTCCATGTTTGTCTGTTTACTAGAATAGGGGAACATGATAGTTACTGAAGGGGAAATTTTCAGTATATATTCTTGTTCTCAGGATATTCTCTAGAATGTTTTGCAGTGTCCCTTGTATTATATATGACAGAAATTAATCCCTAGGCTGAAAGCACAGCTGTGTTAGTATTGGTTTCAACTCACTCATAGAAATGCCATATAGAAATTAAAAATCTGAACTCAAAATGGCTTGATGTTATCTTTTCAGCCTTTAAGGAAATAAGGTGACTTCGTTTTTAGTATATGACAACATCTAAAGACTAATGACTTAATGAAACTGTTTTCCTTTCTTGGCGATACATCTGTTAATAGGCTGTTAAATCCTAGGCCAGGTTTTCTTTTGAATGAACTTTTGCAATTAGGTGTCTGCCCTCTAGCCACCTCCCAGTGAAGAAAGAAAACAGTCTCTCCCTGTCTCTAACCACTGGACGTTTATAGCAATCTTCTGGTGAAAGATTGTCTTAATCGGATGCCTTTTTGACCTTTGGGAGTTTCTCTCATCCTAGGTAACCAGTCACAGAGAAAGACAGCAAGTGTAGAGAAGCAGAAGAAAGCAGTCAAACCTGACATCACGGAGGTAGGTCATTTAATATTTGAAATGGAAAAGCACTAAAACTGATTTAAGAGCCAGTAACAGTGTAATTGTAGCTCAAATATACTTGTGTTCAAGCATAGAAGTAATAAGAAGTTCACTAATAAGCTAGATTTTGGGCAGAAGCTGTATGTACTTATATTGCCATATTTTTTAAATTAAGATCAAATGTCATTTGCTTATATGGATGACTTGATAACTAATCAAGATCTGGACAATGATTTAAATTAGAGAAGAAGTTCTTACATGACATATCTCTTATCTGATGTTTTAACTAGTAAAAAAAAAGCCTGCTTTGCTGGTTTTATCTAGCATTTGTAAATTTTGTGCAGTTCATTCCTTTTTGAAACGTATTCTGAATGTATCCTTTTCATGCTAAGGTAATGATATGAGACTTTAGAAGCTAAGAAATAAATGCATTTTTAGGTTTTGAACCACAATAAAATAAAGCTGGAGATGTTATTCTCGGCAAGTTAGGCATATCATAATTAAAGGCAGTCATTGTGGTTCACTGCTATAACAGTGCCTCTACATAGAGACAGCAGTATGTGAATTCATCGTGGCCCTCCAACCCAGGTTCCCAAACAATTTGCATATGCATTCATGCGCTGACAGTCCTGTGCGAGAACCATAAATTATTTTTCTCCTTCTTTGCACTCCACCATTCCCTCTCACCTTGTGTCTCCCTCGCGCCTGCCATCTCCACTCCTGTTTCCATAACTGCAGCTGTGCTCTAGTATTGTCTTGAAACCGGTGCAGTCATGCACAAACACTGACAGGAGGTAGGAGGCACTTACATCTTTGCTCAGGTAAGTACCTCTTCACAGGCAGGAGTTGCTTTGTGCTGCCAGTTGGTAAACTCTTGCTGTAACTTCAGTCGTCTCATTACAAGAAGTGTCTTAAAAGTTGAATTCAAGGCTTACGTTCCAAGCAGGGGTATCTAAAGTATAGCAAGACTTATAGTGGATTGAAGATGCATATTTTCTTGAAAAACAATCTAAGCTCTTTTGGCTGGTTTGAGCTAACAGTAGCTCAATATAGGTATCTCAAAAATGCGTTCTGTGTGACTATCTGGTCACTCATAGGAATGTGGATTCAACTTATTGATTAACTTCTCCTCTTTTAATGACATTCTGTGGTCCTAACTGCACTTGTCTTGGGCTGCATTCCTCAGCTATCAGCTTACTTTAGCTTGGTCTTCAGTCTTTGGATTTAGAGTATATGTATAAACTGTGATTATTTAACAGGTCTTGTTGGATTTGGAGCCAGTTAATTCTGCTCTTGAGGAGCTTATCACCTTAAAGCATTTTTTTTTCTAGCAGTGGGAGCAAACGTTTGCTACTTTTAATTACTGTTTTGGTAGGTGAGGTGTTCTGCTACTTTAGGCCCTTCCGTGGATTGCTGCATTCCTCGTAGTGAAGTGCTATCCCTGTTGCTAGAATGATTCGCCGGTGTGAAAACCAGTTGGGCTTATTGGTAAATCACGAATTCTGTACTCGTATGCTATTGTAAAATGCGACTTACCTGAAACTCTTCCCTTCCTGATGGCTTTTAGACAGTCCCATGCCTATAGTAAACATTTTATTGATTTGATAATGTAGTGTTGGCTTTGTCTATTTGTGCTGTTATAGGTAATTCCTTCTAAGCATGAAGTGGATAAAAATGCTCAACTGGATCCAGCGATGAAAGATTCTGCAGCTGATTCTAAACATTCAGTGTCAGTAGAACTTCAACAGGAACAGACCTCAGTGGAAAACAAAAACAATTCTGCTCCGGGGAGACCCAGAACACGCTCTTTTGCACCTCAAAACTTTGTGTTTCAGCCTTTAAATGGATTAGCAACCTACAAAGTTACACCCATGACTCCTTCTAGGGCAAATGCATTTTTGACACCTGATGCCTTCTGGGATTTTTCGAAATCTCCAGTGTAAGATTCTTTCTTCTAATGGCCTGAAATGCAAATGAACCTCTCTGATGCTACAGAAAACATCAGCTTTCTATAGAGAGATTCCTTGTGTAACAAACTGTTGCGTTGTTGAAACACCTGATAATCATGGTTGCTATTGTTACTTAATCAAATGTGGACTTAATCCAACAGCAAAGAAAGCTATGTAATCTATAATCCTGTCTATGCTTTAAAGTAAAGCAGCTTCATATATCAGGGACTTCTGCTATTAATTTTAATAGGAATTGCTTGCATTCTTTAGTGTTGAATGTAAGATAGCCTTTTTGTGTATCTGGCCATTTTTGATGTCAGTTTCTCAATGTGTCTTAACTCTAAATGTACTTTTTTTGTTGTTGTTTCCAGTAATATAGTTGAAAAATACAGTGAAACTAAGGCACAGGAGCCTAATTTTAAAAGTCAAATTTCACCTGCTGGTATAGGCATTCAAGAACAGCAAATCACTACAAGTTTGAAAGGAGAAAAAGGTACGCAGTTCCTGTTTAGTTTATTGTTCTAATTTTTTTATTTCTTACCAGATTCTGAACAAATGCCTTTTGTATTTTTCAGCAAGTGAATCAGATGAGAAAACTCCTATTCAAAGGTCAAATGAAACAATTCCTGTCTCTACAGATATAACAGCGCTTGAAACCAAGTCAGATGATATAAGAGAGCCAGAGCATGATGTGCCCTATTTCAGGTTTGTGTTCATTTGTTTCACTTCCCTGTCGTCCATTCTGAGGTCCTTGACATGAGTAATGAGACATCTTGTAAAGATTAGCTTATGGTGGTTGGTGCCCGTCAGCAGTGACCTGAGTAGGCATACATTCCTATCTCCCTTTTTACGTTGCTAGTGCAAGTAAAGAATATAAAATTCTGGAGACTAACACCTTGTCCTAAGGAACACAAGCTTGAAAGCAGTAGAAAAGAAATTGCATCTCAAAGCCAGTCAGCAAACTAAAACAGTCTAATGGCTACTGCTCAAAGACAGCGTAGCTTCTCTGAAAGCGAAAGGATAGTAACCATTAACAGTCACAAGTAGTGACAGCAGTTAGAAAATTCTCCAAAACCTGATTTTTTCAATATACCTTTATTTTTAGAAACATTCTTCGGTCTGAGACAGAGAGGCTGATGTCTCAGTGCCTCCAGTGGGATGGAAAATGTGAGCTGGACATTCCAGAGGATGGTAAGACTAAACTGTAATAGGCATTAGAAGGGGTGTTATGGTAACTGAAGAGGACAGAGGGAAGTACTTGTATCTGAATATATTTGCAAAATAGCACTGTCTGTAGCACTTAGTAAAAGTTGTATTAGATAAAGTTTAGAGTTGTATCTGCCTCAAGTCAAAAAGACATGCTTTATCTCCTAATACTAAAACTTATGTGTAGTACTTGACATGATAGTGGTTGACACTAAAGTGAACAAAGTGCATATTGAAATAGTTTTTCTGTTGTCAGGTTTAAGTTGTTGTCAGGTTTAAGTTGTTGTCAGGTTTAAGTTGTTGTCAGGTTTAAGTTGTTGTCAGGTTTTTTAAATGTATGAGCTCTAACCAGGCTGATTTTTTTAAAAATAAAATTAGGTTTTAATGTAGAATAAGTGTCCTCACCTGGGAAAATGAAGACGACTTGTCAATGCTTATCTTAAAGACTTAGCGGAGATAGTTACATTTTTTTGAAAGAAGCAAGGTTAGAGCAGTTCAATGGATATGTATGCTCCATCCGAGTTGCATTGCAGGTCTGCAATAGGTGAAATTAGTTCAAAGAAGAAACAAATTTCAGACTCTTCAAAAACTTATTTAAATCAATTGTGAAATGATGGATTATTCTAAGATGTACTTTCCGTATTGTTTTCTTGTTGCCATCAGCTAAAGATCTTATTCGCACCACAATTGGTCAGACAAGACTACTCATAGCAAAAAGGTTTAAACAGTTTGAAGGGCTGGTGGATAATTGTGAATTTAAACGGGGTGAAAAAGAAACGACGTGTACAGACTTGGATGGATTTTGGGACATGGTTAATTTTCAGGTATGTACTTGCATGTTAACTTACTAGAATAAAGCTGATGGGGTTATTTACGAGCAATGGATTGAAACTATTCTTTAGTTTTTTGAATATTCAGATTCTGGGGTTTTTTTTAATGTAAAAAAATGCAGGTCTTTGTTTAACACTTTCTGAGGGTGAATAGTATCAGCTGGTATGCTACTATTTATAATTCATGGACCTGTTCATCTGTTGTGTCTTCTTGTGGCCTGTCTATATTGTTTTTCTCTAGAATAAAGGCATGTAGCCAAGTCTTATTCTGGTTAGGAGTGAGGATACAGTCACAATGTCTACCTGGACCAAAAGCTAGGAGCTTTTGGAAAATTCGTGGAGCTCACCTGAAAAGTAGGGGTTCCATGCGTCAGTCTGAGAATAACGCAGAAACTACAATAACCTTATTTAGATGTGAGCTTAGGTGATAGAAGACCTTCATCTCTATTTCTCTTTTGATGCTTCCATTGGTTTCAGAATGAAATATAATATTCTATAAAAGATCAAAATAGCTCTCAACAGCATTTGTAAATCAGCATTCAACAAAGGAACTTGTACCTAGTTAAATCAAATGCAAAGATGGATTTATTGTTAAGATCCTAGTTGTAGGTCTTTAATTCCCTCCAGAAAGCGTAAGGGTTTGACCTGCTTATACATCAGAGATACTTAAGGGGAACTTTGCTAGAACCTGTAACTTGATATCAGGGTTTACCTATGCTTACTATGTATCTGGGAGCAGCCCAAGTATCCTGAGCATCCCCACCTTTTCCCTTAGATAAACTTGGAGTAACAGAATCGCTAATTCTGTCCCTTTTTGCATTTGTTTTATGTTTGTGTCCTCTGAGTTTTAGGGAGGATGTAAAGGACTTGTCACTTCAGTGACTGGTCTGCTCTACATAAGCCTTGCGTGGCCTTACTAGCAAATGTCTCCATTACAAAGGCTAAGGAGAAGGCGGCTGTTGCATTATCAGTCAGGGAGGAGGTAATGCTGCAGAGCTAGTTTGTCTCTAGTCACAGGATGTCACAAACGAGCACAAACTGCATCAGGAAGCTGTTCAGGCCAGCAGTTTAAAAGAGCAAACAAGCTTGCATGACGGTTTCAAGGATTATGCAATGCGTTCTTTTGCATTTTTAAATGGGACCATTGTTGAAGTGCTTAAGTTCAGCATGAGAACAGGTTGTAAACCAGCTCCTTCATTTAAGATGTTAGGTCTTGCTGAACAATTCTATACTTCCCCCACTAACCTTTAAACTACAGAAATGATACAAGTCTTGTCATCTAATCTGAAGCTTTTGTATGTTAGCGTAACCTTCATGTCAACTGTATGAGAACATTTAATACTTAATTGCTATTTTGGTGGTTTAATTTGCTTCTGTATTTAAAGCAAAAGTACTTACATGCATAATTATGCTTGAATTTGTTACCTGATTTTATGAAACACTGTTTTATTGTGAATCTGAGAAGTCTGGCAACTTAAATCTGGATTTCCGATAGGTAGAAGATGTGAATAAAAAATTTGATAATCTGAAGAAGCTTCAAGACAATGAGTGGCAACCACTTGATGTCCCAAGCAAAGCAATTGTCAAGGTACGAATAGCCCCTAAAGCGTGTCTCTTAAGGCATCAAGATGCAACACTGTGTTGAGATATCTAAAATAACTAGTAAGCTGCTATTGCTGTAATGAATATTCTTCTTAAATGGAAGTTCCTTGTAAAGCCCTACGTGTCTGGCTTCTTTAGAGGTTAATGTTTAAAAATTCTGTTCAATTCTTCTCCAGATGCACCCTTCTCCCTTGCGTCTCCCAAGTGTACTTGTATTAGTTGGTGTTTGTAATGATAAGTTGCCTCTTTTGCCTAGGAAGATTAGAACTAAGAATTAACAATTACTCTTTTGAAGTCATTGGACTCTTTGCTAGTAAGGGAAGTCTGTTAAATTTAAAATAGATATTTACCCTTCAGATGTAGAACACTTTCTCTGGGCCACTGGTGTTGGCACTGACTTAACTGAAAAGGAAACCACACAGGAATTTGGCAGTGACTGCCAGTTTTGAGCCGTGAGTGCTAAATTATAATGGTGTCCCATTAATACAATACCATGGGTAGCATTATACTACTAATTCTCTAAGCACAAGTGATTCTGACACTATCCAAAATAAGTTATTGCTCATTGCAAAATAAGCTTTAATGTAAGCTATTTTATCTACTCCTTGGTTTGAAATACATAATTGCTTCTAATGACTGAATATCAAGTCATGCTCACATTGCCTAAACTGCAAGTTCCTTGCGACTGCTCAACTACTCATAAAAACGATATGAAGGTCAATAAGAGACTCCAGGCACAGGAAACTGGAAGGAATGTAGTCTGTGTGAGCTGCCCATAAATATCAGAACCTTACAGATGGTACAAGACACAAAACTTCCTTTGAAAAATTGAATGCCGGGAGAGACTTCACTGGCTGACTGGTGTCTGTCCTGCAGTTACTTTATCTCCCTGCCACTAGGAGTCCCTGTATCCCACTATTTTATAAAATGTTAACTGGCATTGTTAGAAAAAAATTGTACAGAGTATTTCTGAACTGCAGATTTAATATGAAAAATCCTTAATATTGTCATCACAAACTAAACTTAATAGCTGAATGGCAGCCCAAGAGATTCTGGAGATAAACGGAGACCTTGTTTCCAGCCTGCCTGTCGCTGTCTCTATGTGTGGCCAGCAGCTGCGTAGATGTTCGTGTGCAATTGCTTCTATCTAAAGCTTCCAGATGTGACCTAAACTTTCTTACAATTTCAGAAAAAGACTGTTCCAAATGGAGTGTCTAAACCAAAGCTGGGAGCGGCTGGAAGAACTGCTGCCCGAAACCGGCTTGCTGCTATAAAAGCAGCTATGAGGGATAAAATGAAGCATGATGGAGCTGCTGATTGTACACGTCAGGGGAAGCTACCAGAGGAAGAAAAAGTGGTTTTTGAAGCGGGATTTTTCAGAATTGAAAGCCCTGTGAAAACCTTTCCAGGTGGGTGAAGCTTAATCATGATTTCTGTGACCTGAAAGTATTGAAGAGTTTAACCAATCTCATTGGGGAGAGGAATTATGCTGTTTATACTGGATACAACTCCAGTACTGGATACTGTTAATATTTCAACTAGCGGTTAATTACATCAAGGATCCAAAGTAAACTGTTCTACATGAATGTACTGATTTGGGTGGTTATGGCAACATGAAATCTCTGCTTAGACAGAGAGGTAAAAGTGGCTGGTTCATGTTTTTTCAGCGCGTGTTTAACAATCAACTTTTAATCTGAGTGTTCCCAGACTTAGCTGACAAAGCTGTTCATCAAAGTCAATGCAGGCTAATGTCCTCTATTTGTAAGACAGGAATTGGGATTTTTTTTGAACTAAATCTCTTGCAGTGCTGTCTTCAAAGCTGCAAATAAAGTATACCTGTAATCTGTATTCATGTTCAACAAGATCATAACGTAATTCCAGTCTGCTATAAAAGCTGTTTAATAGGGTTTTTACAGCAGAGCTCAAAATGTAACTTTATTTTCAGTATCTGTCTTACTGCAATCTATGTGAAGCCAATACTTTCAGTAATCCTTCAATCTTTGGGAGCCATTCTGCTTCTCTCCCATTTCTAGTTCATAAGTTGAATTTCCCAGTTTATTTTTTTGTGTAGATCTTTCCTCATCACAAGACTAGCAATTTTTTCGTATGCCTCTTGTTAGCGGAGGAGACCTTCTGAAAAGCTTTGAGCAACACTTGGTTTAAGCAAGATATAGCAGAGAATCTGTTATAAGAATCAGTTCTGAATCTGTCTTTTTAATTCTGTTAAAATTATCTAATGTAAAAGATAGAAATTAATGACAGCTTTCACTAGATGGACTTTTTAATAAGAACAGCAAGTCTCATTATTTCAGGTTCTTTGTGAAGCTATAGTCATTACTGATTTGGTTAGCTGGAGTTAAGGTAGTTTTGTAACTTATTGACCTACTCTTGTCACCTTTTTTCAATTTCTCCTTGTAGTGTATATAAGATTTCAATGTAATATTTCCATAAGACAATTCGGCAAGCAGAAAACTATAGTGTTCCTAGCTAGAATCCAAACAAACAGTTAATTTCATCTTCTGGAAACTGCTGTAGTAATGAAACATTAAACACACTTTTTCAGGCTTGCTTTCAAAGGCAAGATCTTCCCAGCGGACTTCTGAAAAACTGGCAACTCCAAGATCATCCAGTAGAGCTTTGCTTCAGAGCATTCCTTCTGTTCTTTGTAACCCTGAGGATACAACTGCAAAACAAACAACACCAGTGCTCAAAGGCTTCCACCCAGCACAAAATTTGAAAATGCACCAATTTCCCACTGGAAAAACTCCCCCACTGGAAAAACTCCCTGGTGGTTTTCTTGAACAAAGGTAGACATCTTAAGGCAGCTTTTAATTAACTTTGTACAAATAATTTTATGGTTTTAACTGAAAGAATTAATATTAATGCCCATTAAATGTTACCTTCCAATTTGGCAGTGATAAAAGTTGCAAAGTCCTTGTGTCTTTTCCTTCCCTCAAGCCAATATTAAGAGCTTTGCCCAAATGTAATTTTGCTGCTGGGGTAGAAGTTTATTTTTTGCCTGGAAAATTTGATACAGCTGACCAGTGCCAAACAAACATGTATAATTGCAGAACAAATTGTAAGATCAGTTGGGCAAGTCAAAAGATGATTGAAGGTGGTTGATGAAGGGGATTGAGAAGAAGTGAAAACATTTTGGTTTCTCTTTCAGCATTTCCGTAGTTGCAGAAGAACACGGTCCTATTGCTGGCACAGCAGAGGAAACTAAGGTAACTCATGAGTAGTTCATTTATGTGCTTTAAATATTTTATTATTAGCAAAAAAAAAAAAAGTTCTTTTTGTTAGCCCCAGACACTTGGATTTCTGATCAAATCTAATTTAGATATCTTCTGTATTCCTCAGAAGGAGGAATACAGATACCTTCTGTATTCCTGGTGCTTTTTCCTTCTCAGTATGGACAGAGATAGGGACTGCTGCAGTTTGGGGACCTTGTCTAGCTCTTTGGGAGCTATCTTTTGTGGGCTGCTGTATGACAACACTTGTTGCTTGGGCAAGCAATGTTCCTTTGAAGTCCACTACCTGTTTTCTGGTGTGAATTTTTTTAAATGCTTTTGTATTTGGGGACCATGACTGAAGGCAACAGTAGTATTTAGCTCCCTGGGTCCTCATGCTGCCATAGCAGAGCATTGGGCTGTTATACTGTTTAAAGGTATAGCAAGAGCAGTGTTACTAATACAAGTATCAGAGTTCAGAAATCCATGCCTGAAATGTCTGAGGACTTGGTGACATGCCTGCGTTTGAGTAGCCTTAAAAAAAAAACAGGAATGTGGCCTCCATAGTTTAGATGATACTGTGCTGCTCAGTGAAAGCCACTGCTCTGCAGTTAATCATCCTTTAGTACCTTTCATTGGAAATGAAGTATCTTAATTTTATTTGTTACTGCTTGGACCTGTGCATGACTACAGCAGTCGCTTCCTCCCTCCACCTCTCCGTATATATAATATATATTAAAAAAAAAAAAAATCTTGGTTACTAATTTGTTCTTATGCCTTTTACTTCATCCTTTCCCTGACAAATGAGAAATTGCTTGTTGGTGATGTCGCTTTCTGGGAAAAACTGGTAATCTCTAATTTTCAGTATGGCTGATAGGTTTTTCTTGAGGTAGTCTCATTAGAGAACATCCTCAGAACGTTTTTGGCACTTTAAGTTCAAAACTTTCTTTCATGTGGAAGAACTTTCTTTATACTCTCTAAGAGATTATCAAGCTTACAAGGGTGTTTGGGAAATATTTAATGTGAAATGGATCGCAGTGTTAAGTTGCAAGCCTTGTCCTGCCTGTCCTTCGTACAGTGTCTGGAGTTGAAACTCTGTGTCTCCTGAATTGTCTATAAAAACTGCAGATTAGACGTATGGACTTGGTTTGACATAACAGGGATGTGCTAGTTTCTGTAAACTCACATCCCTTGAATGTCCTGGCTACCTTTTCACCTTTGCTTTCCACATCAAAAGCTGACGAACTTCCTTTTATTGCAGACAAAACAGAAAATAAGAAAGCTTCCTAGTGTCCATCTGATTTCACTGATGGCTCTCTGGGAAGCAAATATAGCCACTGCAGACATCTTAGCTTCTCAGAGGGCAAGGAACAGTTAAAATTCCTCTTTTTCAGGGGCTGGAAAATTCTAGCAGTGAATTAAAAGTAATGGATGGCATGGAAGAGATGGAACTATCTGCTGCGGAGCAACAAGGACAAGATATTGTCATGTGCAGTCCGGAGAAGGACACCGGCACAGAGACTAACTTTGCTCAGTCTGGAGAACCAAAAATACATCAAACAGGTGCATATCTTAAAGCTGCTTAGTATAGTTTGTGTGGTATTGCTGGGGCCTTATGATTATTCTGAAGTTTTATGATAGTCTAAATATTACTCTTTGAAATCACTGTCATAGCTTGGTTAAGCTATGTATCCTGTTATCAAAACCTCCCTTAGCTAGTATGACTTACACGTGTTGCACAGGAGCAAACAGTGCCCCTCAGATTTTTTCTGTATAGTTTCCATGTGATATGTGAAGGAGAAAGCTAATATAAAAGGCTTGAAGTAGAAGTAAATACAGACAGTTTAGGGTTTTTTTTTTCAGTAAATGCAGAAAACAATACTGTTTTTTCAGCTTTGGCAGCATCAGACTAACTTTTAAAAAAAAAAATTTATTTTTCAGGTGTTTCATGTAGTGATTTGACATCCATTGGAAGAAATCCTTTTGATATGGTAAGTTGACCTTCAGGTTTATTTGACTAAAACAATCTGCTTGTTATAGTACTGTTAACCTTTCCTACAGAATCAGTTACTGCAGGAAGTAAATCACACTCTGTAAGATGTTATCAAGCCGATTCATATAACTTACTGTAAATACAAGCCATGATTCCCGTCTCCCTGCTCGGGCTCACACTGTTGTTCCTTATTGCACATGATGAGTGTTGGATGAATCAAGACATTTGTAACAGAAGAATGTCTGATTCTTATCTGATTGATCCTTTAAATTGTATTTCATGTGGATTTCCTTGTAAATATTTACTAACATAATGAAAGGCCTGGCCTTTTCCTTCCACTTTCTTCTTGGACTTTTCCAGGTCTGTCCCATCCCTTTTTTTTCTTATAGCTTTATCTTTTAGAGCTGGAAGTAAGATTTAACAGGGAGAAGCAGGTGTGCAAAAACTTTCAAATTGTTAAAAGAATTTGGATATACAGTTTCCTTTTTCTCATGTGAAAAGTCCTCTTTAAAATATGGATTGCTGCTTTAAATGGACCACATTGACTTCTTATTTTATGTCTGGAAATAAGCTTGCAAAATTTCTCTTAAAGTCATGGTACGTACTTACATGATTTTGAACTGTGGCTGTTGCTTTGAAACAGTATCATAGATAAGCAAGCACGTTTTAATATACTTAGTACATCTGCTGAATCGCTGCAGGTTTCAGATCTGCCTGACAGATCCGTGCTTTGCTTATTCTAAAGCTGCGATGTGTCCACGGTACGGAGTGAGAGGCAAGAGAATGCACGCTTCTCCTGTTCCCCTGTCAAAAGCACCTTCTGCTAGTTTTTGTCCCACGATGTTTAAGTGGCCTCTCAAGCAGGCAGGGCACCTGACAGTAATTACAGT